>NC_086199.1:63279720-63904720 GCF_035770615.1 Melospiza melodia melodia | reverse complement strand
CCTCCATCTCCACCTCCTCTTTACAACTTTTCTTCCGGCTGCTCAGTGTAACACTTAGCACATGATGTGGCATCACTGGAAGCTGTGTTTCAACTATTTGAATTCAACCATAGTAGAGTGGGAGTGAAATTTTCAATTTGTTCCTACCCTCTAAAAAAAGTTGTTAGTTAATGTATGTAATACATCTATATGTTGCTAGAGATTATACTAAATTTGAGGCAGGGAATGGCTTAAAAGAACAAGTCTGCCTTTCAAACTGGTGGACAAGTGAATTATTTAGGAAAGCTCTCAAATAAGCTTGAAAATAAGGACATTAGTGCTTCATAATTTGGAGCTAGTTCTTGTTATTTTGTTTTTTTGTTATTTTTTTTTACACTCTGTTCTAAACTCTCTCTGCTGAGTCTGGCTATGGACGTTGGATCGCAAAATAAAATTAGGAGTTTGAGTACTTTGTTGTGTAAGAGTTGTATTGCAAACTTCTGCTTGTGTTGTCCCATAAAATACATGTGCTTTTCCTGTGGGTCCAATACAGGGGTCTGCAGAGACTTCTGTGTGTGTCCTGTATAATGTTTGAACTGGGATTTCCAGGCAGTCATTTGGAATTTATGATTTTGTTGGCCTTATTTTTTACACAAATTATACTCTTAGAGTCGTAGCATCTGTAGGGCTGGAAAAGACCTTCAGGACCATAAGAGTCCAGCATTTGACCAATCACCACCTTGTCAACTAAACCATAGCCCTATGTGCCCCATCCAGTTGTTTGCTGAACACCTTCAGGAATGGTGACTTCATTCCTCCCCTGGGAAGTCCATTCCATTGCTTGACCGTCCTTTCTGCAAAGAAATCCTTCCTGATGTCCAACCTGAGCCTCCCCTGTCACAGCTTGAGGCTTTGTCCTGCGCTGTGTTTTTGGCTGCCTGGGAGAGGAGGCTGACCCCACCTTGCTGCAGCCTCCTTTTGGGCAGCTGTGGAGGGTGAGGTCACCCTGAGCCTCCTTTTCTCCAGGCACAACAACCCCAGCTCCCTCAGCTGCAGTGGTACGAGTAGGAGCCACTTAATTTTCCAATCTGTTCTATCTTAGAAATAATACTTTAGGCCACAACCAAAATTGAACAGAGAATGGATATTTCACTAGAAGTTAAATAAGATAAAATTTTAAAAGCCTACAGTGATGTAAGAAGTTTTGTTCAGGTGCACTCTTTAGGCTTTTAGTGGTGGGATGTGTTTTTATAGAACAGTGCATATGTTAGTTGTAGAATGAAGCCTTCATATTGATGGTAATGCCTGTTGTCTAAAAACACCTTACAGAGGTGGTCTTTTGCTATAATTTTACAGAGAGAGCTCTTACCCCAGATCACAAAGCATGTCAGCTGGATTGGCTCTTCTCTTGAGGACATGAGGTCCATTCCCACCACAGTTCATAACTCCAAGGCCTCTCTCTGAGCCTTACCTCCCTGCTGTGCTGAGGACAGATGACACGTACCAGCCCTGGCATCCCAACATGCTGGAACAGGAATTGCATGCAGCCCCTGTGCAATAGCTTTCCATGGTGATCCCTGCCAGCTAAAAAGCTTAAATTTATTTTGAATGATCTCAAGAACTGGTGAACCATAATCCTGTTCAGTTCAGGAGCTCAGGTCAGATGTGAGCTGGTGATGTGACATCTGTCAAATGAGATGTTTCACTTTCAGCCATTTGTGCTCTTGAAATCACTCAGTGAATTTTAGCTTTCAAAGAGATAGGTAAATTATGAGACACACTAGCCTTGCAAGTCCACCTACTGAGACAAGAACTTGTCATTTGGCCTCACATGGACAACTTGATGTGTGGGCTTTCAGTAAATTGATGGGGTGCCCTTGTAAGACTGTTGTCCTTGAGGGAGTTCCTGCACTTTCTCACCGTCTTCAAACAGAATGTGCCTGGAAGAAATGTCAGTTAAACTGAAGCCCCTCCAGGGCAATGCTTTTGTTTATTACAAAGCACTGATGTATGAAATAACAGTGCTATAATCATCTGTAAATGAACCACGAACAAGGAGAACATCCACGAACATTTTATAATGGGATGTGTTCCCTAAAGTTGCGGTTGGCTGGAATTAATCAATAGCCCATGGAGTGCATTTTTATTTTAGTCCTAAGTGTCCAAAAGGCAGTTTTAAGTGGCTCTGCTTTTGAGAGCACAGACTTTAAAACTTCCTGACTGCAGCCATTTTCAATGCCTGAAATTGTGCACTAAGTAAGTAGTAATAAATTTCCTGAAAATGTAGTAGGCCTTTCATCTTTATCTTCTGTGACTTATTCAAAGTGGGAAAATAATTACAGCTCCATGTTTCAGGGAGCATTGTTCTGTGCCAATGTTTAATGACTTTTTTGTTAAATACCATTCCCAGCTCATCACTTTTGAGCCATTTGTTTTTTGTCCAAGGTGCTTATGGAGGAAGGAAGAGAAGAATGAAATGAAGTAGAAGTGGCACCAAAGGGTATGTTGGTGTTTCAGCACAAAGACTGGACAGCAGAGGAATTACTAGTGGTTTTTTTTGCTTTGGACATCTGCCAAGAAGTTAAGTCATAAAGATTAAGGAAGCAAAGAGTCTCCCAAACTGTCTTGTGAACAGTGTTCATTTACCATTTCACTCTCTCTGCAGGATGAGTATCTCCTTGCAAGCCTTCACACTTCTCTGCTTATTGTGAGCTTCAGCTGCTCTTTTCCCCCATCCTGTGCCTTCACACCACAAACTGCTTCCCAAAGCTGCCTTGGTCTCTGTTGATTCATCTGTTCCTTTCCCCATCTCACTGGAATAAGGTTTTTCCATTTTGCGTCTCTTTATTGCAAGGCATCTTTGCCTAGGTCTGGTGAATCCTTTTGCTTTTCATTGAAACTACATGACACCACTTGCCCTGCTCCAAATGCATTCTGCATGCTGTGTACCAGGTTATTAAATGTTTCCTGTTCTAATGAACACTGTTTCAAAAATATGTTGCTTTACTGTTTTTGGTGAAACTGTAAGGATCTCTTTTCATTTGCCTACTTAGGATCTGCTGTTAATCAGTGGTGGTTCTTCCTTGATTGCTGAAGTCCTCCAGTAGTCCTTTTAAGGGTGTATGAGGTTTATGGTAAAGGTTGTGGCAAGTTGCTTCTTGTCTAAACAGAACCCCCTCTTTGGGATAGATTTGTTACTGCTGTATTCTAGCTGGGAAATGTAAGTCAGAGCAAGGTTGCTGATGACAGAAAAAAATCAATTGATGACAGAGGAATTTATGGTCCATCACAGAAAACAGAATGGAAGCTGTGATTTATATATTTAGTTGCTTTAATCAATATGAAAAAATAAAGTGTGGCATTATATGTAGGGCCCCTGGCAGTGAGTGATGATGGTGTAATCTGTAATTTCTGATTTGTAGATGAGTCTTTCCTGAGAGGAAACTTGTGGACAATGGGCAGCATTTTAATCATAAAGGTGGGTTTTAAAAATGTGTATGTGTGAATGGTGGTTTTATGACAAAATACCTTGACAATAGATGTAAGCACTTTTGCATAGAAGGTGGATTACCTGTTTCTCTTGGGTGATCCTGCTTTTGTTAGTTGTTGGCCTTTGGTGAAAGCCACCGTGTGGTTCCTGGCTCATGCTAGTTTTGTCATTCCTGTGGCAGGGAATGTCATCACTGAGACAACAAACCTAGGTGTTTGAGCATGAACCAAAAAGCAGAGGAGGTGGAAATTTTTTCTCAGCTGGCATGAGAAAATGAAATTGCTCTGATGTCAGATGGGAGACATGCCAGCCCAGGGACACAGAATACAAATGGACAGGAGGGACTTGTTGCATGGAGGTCTGTGTGAGGGTTGGCATCCTTTTGGGTCTGGGCTGTGCATACGGTGATGTGTTGTCACTGTGGAAGATTTTGGGACAGAACATTCCACTTTGGGTGGGAATTGCAACATTGCTTTTCATGCCCTTGGTTTCTGTTCTGGTACGTGGGCATCATACCTGGCTGTTGCAGGGCACTGGTTTGGGGTGGGAGTAGGAAAGGAGGCTTGTGTCCTCCTAGCTCCCTGTCAGCACCAAACATACAATCTGCTGACTAACGTGGCCTTTTTGCACTGTTACTGAATTGCAAATGGAGAAACGCCTGTGATATTGTACCATACTAAGAAGAAGGGTATGAGTTCATGTTTCCAGCTGCATACTAGGCTTGATATAAGTTATCATACCCAGGCTTCTTCATCAAATATAATATATTTAACCTGGCTTTTCCTAAATCTGAGAAAATTTGGTATTTTTTGGCTCATCTTTGTTTATGTCCACATAAACTGAGAAGGAAGAGAAAGTAGGGAAAATTATTAGGTATGGTAAGTGGAGATGACAATAAAATTGTATGTTAGGAGTCACTCTCAAGTGCTAGATAAAATTTAGTCCTTATTTTCTCTATGCTTAAAAGAAATAAAGCACTTAAACTTCACTGATACCTGCTGTAGTAGCAGTTGGTAGTGATCTGGTGTTTTATTTGGGAGAGAGAGGAGAGCAAATACAACAACCTCCTTCATTGAAAGGAAAAGGAAATGTTTTTGTTAAAATGGAATGATCTCAAAGAATGAGGGACATTTCAGTTGATATCTTTGCATATTTTTGGGTTGTCTTCAATAGCTGTTTTAAGTAATAGTGACATCAAATTCCCTCTGAGCTGAGTCTGCAGTTTCTTGAGAGTTGCCCATGACAGATATTTATTCTTGAAGCGTCTTTAGCAGAGGCATTAAGCAGGTTAACACATGTTGGTACCTCACAGTCTTCCAGATGCTCTGCTGGTGTGGTTCAGCAGCAGGACTGTTGTACTGCGTTGCCTTGTCTCGTACTGGAGATGGGCAATGCTGGAACACCTTTACTGAACAGCAAACAAAAGGCAGGGGCTGGTGCTGGGAGAGCAAGCTGGGCCATGGTGCCAGTCAGCCCCTTCTGGCTGTGACAAGCTCTCAGCACCGTCTGCAGCAGCCACAGCTTTGTCACACACACAACACCAACACATCTGGACCCTCCCCATGTATTCCTGTATTTCCTGTGGTGCCTTCTGGTATTTGTTGTCTTGATATCCTACTGGCTATAAAGATTTACTAGCCTGCTGTACCCTGGGATTAGAGAGAAAAAAGCATGCACTGGCCCTCTGGCATGAAATGGGACATTTAACAGGGAACATTTCTAGCACTGATGCGTACTTTTATCATCATCACTACAGCTGAAGTTAAGGAGAGCAAGTGCTGCTTTTAATTCTTGATTTGCAACCAGTTTGAAGGTTTAGGACTTGCATGACAGATGTAATCTTGGCTCTTGATAACAAAAATAGTGAGGACATGTACCTGCTCTTTCTGTGTCCAGATTTGAGCTGGCTGTGTATCCCCTTTCATGGAGCACTTATTTCCTGAAGAGTGATTTCAGTTATTACCACTGTTAATGAGATAGCTGCTAATTGTGGATCAGTCCCATCCCTTCCAAAAAGGGTCTTTTGTGTACTGCACATGGAAAATATGGATGTGAGCTTTGAGATTTCAAAGGCTAACTCTGAGATGCCCCAAAAGAGCTGATATTCTTAGCTTTGGACCATAGCAAATGGCTGAAATACTGGAAAAGTCTCTTATGTGTTCAGAATCAACACAAATTTTATTAATCATTATACTTTGTGAAATCTAATCTTGCACACACTAGAGCAGCTATTACTGTTTATATGTTTGATATGTCCCTGGACAACTCCAGTAAGGAGAATGGGTTGGCTTGTGGCTAGGCAAGCTGGGGTTCGTATTTTACACTTCCATACACTGTGTTCCTCCTCTGCTTGCTATACCAAAGCTTTAATACAGTGGAGTGGACTTGTCTGGCTTCTCCTTTCTGTACTAATTTAAGAGAGGCAGCTTCTGAATTGCCTTTCCTTTTGCAATAATGTTTTTAAAGTACTTAATCACACATTTACAGTCACTATCTTCTTTAAATTTACATATTTCCCATTCAGATAGTCACAGCTCAAAAGTCCTGCCCAAGGCAAAAGCATGCCATAAAAACCTCTTGCAAGATAAATGGGCCCTCCTGGATGCTGAGCGATGAGGACTGGATGTATTTGAATAGTTCACAGAGACTGCAATTTTCATTGTCTTTAGGCACCTCATAGAGATCTTTCATTCTCCTTTTCATAGTTACTATAGTTCAAAAAAAGTTAACCTGCACTTGCATAAGGGGAAGAAACTACTGAGCACAAAGATTTGAGTTTCCCTAGGAGCTTTGGCCATGGTTGTCGTGCACCTAGACCTGTGTTTTAGTAGCTGGTTTTGCAGCTGACACCAGTTAGACTAACCTAGCTCCTGGGTGTAGGAGATAGGATAGCCAGGGTAAGGATAGGTGGTGCATGCCTTTCTGCATAGTCAGAGTAGTCTTGGAGATAACTAATGGCAGCAGGCTGCCCGTGTCCATGTAGCTCCTCAGATCTGCTGGGGTGGGAGGTTACCAAGGTTAGTGCTGGGAAGAGCCAGCTAATCAGTGCCTTCCAAGCAGTGTTCAACTCTGCATATACTTCATCTCTTTGTCCCCTTTAAACCTCAGTTGATGCTAATGCTATTGGAGAGGGATTTTTGAAATTTTTCATGAGTGGCTTCTTTACGTTTCTGTAAAAACTGTGAAGTTTCTAATTGCTAATCGTTAGTGAAAAACATGACCAGTAATTTTAAGTCCTAATAATCTTGCTTTCCCCAGACTCCTATGTGCACAAAATAATCTGTTACCAAACTGATGTGATACCATTAACAGATATTTTTCGTGCATTTTTGTTTTATGTATTTGTGGCCTTTCACACTGTTAGTGCACACGTGGGTGCTTTTGTTGAAGCAGGCAGCTGTCTTTGAACTGTTTGAAATAATTGAGCAGATGTATGGCTCTGCCACACATCAGCTCAGTGCAAGGCATCCCTCCTGTGCAGTATAAATCAGGAAACTTGAGGAGCAAATATACAGTGCTAGACTTCATTTCCTCATTTGTCTTTGCCACATTGTACCCCCCTGGGGGGGATAATATTTTGATGGGTGCATAAAGTACCATTAACTTTAACATTATCATCAATCATCATGACAAAGGAGGACAAGTAGTCTTTGTACTGGTCTTGCCACTTGTTTAGTCATCAAACCCTTTGGAAAATGAATGTAAACCACTTCTTTATTATGGCTGTCGTTCTGTAATACAGTGTTTTTGACAGCAATACCTGTTTTACCTACTGCTGCTCTACCTTGCACCCCTAAGGCACAGCAGCATCTCTTGTTCTCTGCAACTGCACATGCTGCCACCTTTCTCAGGGCTCCAGCTGGCTCACCTTTTTAGAAAAAATGCATTTGCAGGGGAACAGGTAGTAGGAAGGTTGTTTTTTTTTTTTTTTGAAGGTTCCTCAGTTCCATGATTCCATTTGTACCTTGCTTTGTGAAGAGCTGACCCAGCACTCCCTGGGAGGTGTGGGCCTGGCTGAGGGCAGACACAGCTGTGGGCTGGGAGAAGAGATGGAGTGGGTTGAAGTCACCATTTTCAAAAAAGCAGTGAACTAAACGCCTGTAAGCTAAAGCCTAAATGAGTAACCAGTGTAAGTGTTGGTAGTGCTGCAGTACCAGGGATGTGGAGTAGTCAGGATTCTTTGTTGACAGCTTCTCTAATCATCCTTTAATTTTTCCTGTGTCAAGCTGAATTCCTGAGAGGGGGAAAAATCTTTAGTGTGGTGTGTTGCACAGCAGCAGGGCATGATAAGGATGTGGGCCAGCACTGTCAGAGGAGTGCCAAATTCAGGGTTGCACTCCAGGTCCGCTACTCAGCTGAGAGTTGAGGCAGCACCACCCAATTTTTATTAAGTGACTTTCTCAACATTTGCGCTGTCCTGTGTCATCAAGAAAGGCTTTCTTCCAATATATTCTCTTTCTGCTTTCAGAAAGTCACTGCAGGTGTGTCAGATTATGTCTTTGCTTTTTAAAAGGATTCCTGTACCTCACAGAGCAATATTCACTATCAGCATTAGGTCTTAATTTTGTTTTTCATTTGGATTATAATCCTGCCTCTTCCTCAAGCATGGTTTTCCTCTCCATTGAAGTGGGGCAGCTGGTGAGCGGATGGTTCTGCCTTGGTGTTTACCAAGTTGCTTCTTAGAGGCAATTTTCTTACTCCTTGGGTGAATGTGGTATGATGGCAATCTTAAGCAGGAAATCAATATGTCATGCATCACCATATTTCTTCCTGGATAGCATTATTTTGTGTTCACTTATGTTTTCAATATACACAAATACTTAGAAACCCATGCAGCAGAAAAAAAGACAACCACAGAAAAAACTGTCAGGCTTGTCATGCTATTACTTTCTGCACACTTTTTCTTCCTCTACCCTTTTTCCTTCTCTGTCCCTCCTCCCCATGCTGATCAACTAAGTTTATATTAATTCTTCAACAGTGAGTGTTGAAATACATGAAATTGTTTCCTGCTGCCTTGTGTGTCTGGACAGTGTGTGACAACAGCTGAACAGGTTTTGAAATCTGGAGCACTGGGAATTGAGTAGAACAACCTGATTCAAGGGAAATCTGCCAAGAATGAGCATAGGATGTAATCTGATGGCTTTGAGCAGCATTTTCCATCTTGGCTGATTGAGTCCTTCAGAATTGACCCAAAAGACAGCAATGGATCTGTGCCAGTTCTAAAAAATCAGTGGGAAGGATTTGCATGCTCAAATGTGGATGTTTCAGGTACTAGAATTTCCACTTTGAAACTCATTATTTCTGACTTAACCTGCATAGGGCCTTACAGCCAGTGTCTGTCTGAGCACAAATTTGAAGCAAATTATTTAGCACATGCAGATCCATCACATGCTCTCAGCATAAGGCACAACAGAGCATTTTGCTGTTGCAAACCAGTATAATCAGTCCTCCAATACCCAGCCTCCTCCCTGTATAGCCCAGTTTAATGCACAGCAGAGAGGCATTTTCTTCTCCATGAAGATTGGGAAGCAAAACATTGGCCTTGCTGGAGGTGCATGGGCAGTGGTCACAGGATGTGGGTGTCTCTCCAGTCCTCTATGCCTGTACACCAGGGAAAGCCTGGCAAGCATTTGCCCACATTGAGATTCTGAACCAGACTCAGCCATTGCAAATGGATGATCCCAGTCTCTGGCTGAGATGGCAGTGATTAATTGAAACCCTTGAGATACAGGACTGAACAGATAGAGGAGACCTTAGGTGACACAGAAATTAAGCCTTGTCTGCATCAAAGAGAGAGTTCTGCTCATCGTCTGCCATTACCAACAACAGGAAAGGAGAAAGACACAGAAACTCTAGCCCAGGTAAACTTTACCAAAAGAAGGCAGCTAGGAAGAAGCCCACAATATATTTTGTATTTAAATCCAACAATCAGAATGCTGACAAACATTTAAGATATCATGTAGATGAGGCAAGGGGGAGGGGGGGTTTGGCTATTTTTCCTTAAAGTACTCTTTCCCAGTCTTTGCTCTGTGCCTCTTTGTGTTTTGTCCTTTTTCAGTTTTCTTACCATCCACTGTCAGTGTTTCAGCTCCTGCTTTTACCTTCTCTTTATTTACCCTGATGTGTTTATGGTCTGCACACACAGTGGTTGTTACCCAGATTACTGGGTTGGTCAGTCAGCACTGGGCACTGCAGGCTGTCCTTTATTCACAGGCAAGGAAAGAAAAACTTCCTTGTCACTCACCTGCATGTCTGGGCTTTACCTCACAGAAAATAGAGGGATTCTCATAAGTTTCCAGGTATGGGAATTGTCTCTTACTGCACGTGCTTATATTTGAGCTAGTATGTTTAACTGGACTAGAGGTAGTGAGTATAAGAATAAGGTAGAAAATACAAAGTGCCACTTTCCAGGCCAGAGATGTGTGGTACATGCACATGGACTCCTCCTCCAGTGGCAAGCCTGGTTTGTGTCTTGGTTTGTGTGTGTGGGTATGTGAAAGAAGCAGCTGTGTAGGAATCACTGCAATACCAGAATCACTGGAATGCAGGTAATTATACATAACAGTAACTTCAGACTTCTGGGTAGTTTCATTGCCTCGTAGAATCTTTCTGCAGGCAGAAAATTTGGCTCAGGCATGAGGATTTTCAGGAATGTTCTTTTTAATGTGCGTGATGGAAACTGTAATTTAATTTGTGTGGCCATCTTCCCTGTGGCTGCTGGAGATTGTTGCTTATTTCCCTGATAGTAGTGGCACAAGCAGTGCTTTCCAGTGTTTCCTTAGATGATTGGACTCCTGGCAAAGGCTCTCTGGGATAGTAGGTCATAGTGAAGTGAGGTATCTCTCTTTTTGCTCTAATCAGAAAAGGCTGTGCCCTAGAGGCTTGCTTCAATCAGCAGGAGAGGGTGAGCAGAGAATCGACATGAAATGTGAACATGACTGTGTTCAGAGTGGAAAATGTTGAAGGACAGGAGTGTCAGGAAAGCACCATTGTCCTCAATGGATGATTGTTTTTCAGCTTTTGATCATGCAGAAGCACATCTCCCGTAGCTATGGCACCGTGTGCCTTCCAGCACCCTCGATCTGAGGAGCTCAGAGCACGGTGAGCACAGATGAGTTAAATCTGCAGCGGCTCTCTGGTGGAGGTGCAATCACCTCGGCTCTACAGATGGAAGAGAGGAGGAAAAGTTCAGCTGCTTACCCAGAATCAGTAAAACAGAGACAAAGGTAGGATCTGAATGGGAGCTGTGGTTCCCAGTCGAGCATGCAGACAGCAATGAACCACACGGTGGCTATTAATCTGGGCTCTGCCTTGCTTATGTAGTTGAACAAATGAAACTGTTTTTTTCCTGAAACATTGAGCACCCTGTAGCTCCTCTGGAAACCTGCTGGAGTAGTGGTAGTTCAGCTGTTTTGCAAATCAGATTCTTGAGAAAAGAGTATTGCACAGAAGAAACAGCCTCAAGAGGGTAGAGTGCTGGCAAGCTTTCTGAGGTCACTTGGAGTGCACAGAGCAGCACAGGATCAAAGCTGAGCAGAAGAGATAAGAGATGAGGAAATGACTGGGATGAGAGTGAGGAGGACAAACGAGAAATACTGGAGAATGGTGGCATAAGAGGACAGGTTTGATCTCAGAGAAGGAAATAATGGGAAAGTGTGATAGCCTTGAAAACCATCCCTGCCTTTAAGCAAGTACAAAATTATGTAGTAGAAGAAAGAAGAGTTTTAGAGAGGCAGTATAAGCATTAAGATAGGAGGGCTACTCAGGAGCACAGAAAACCTTGCATTCCTCTTGCCTCTTCTCCCAGTGATGTACTAAATGTTATGCCCTTCCTGTGTGATCTTGTCCAAGCCCTCCAGATACTGATGTAATAAAGTAAAAACAGTAATTTCCCTTAGTGTGCAATCAGCAGATTAAAAAAAGGAGGGGAAGAGTAAGAGGTGGGTGAGGACTATATAACCTAAAATGGTCTTTATTCTTATAATCAAAATTTTACTCTGAAAGGGTTCCAGAAATGAGTCTTTGTCAGCACATAAAAAAAATGAAAGCCTTATTCCTCATTCTTTCATTTTTCCCCCTGTATCACTAATATGAAGCAGATGTAAACAGAGGACAACATGATAGGGTTTAATGTCTGACAGGGAAAATCAGATATTGACTGATTTCAGATTCTGTTTTGCCATGAGCTGGGTAGGGTTGCATAACCCTATCCTTTGTGAAGATTGTTGGAGAACTCTGGGTACGTTCTTGTTGTTAGTACTACTATTATTATTACTACTCTTAAAAGTAAATAACTGTATTTGTGTGTGAGAGAGAGAGGGAGAGCGACTGGGTGAATGTGTGTGGGGGTGGAGGAGGAACTGAAACCTGTGTTGTTTGTTCCTGTTGGTGGGTCAGGTTTAGGCTCTTGGGCAGCAATGAGGAAACCTCCTTTGAGGAATTCCTATTGGAGTGTGCACAGCATCACTCTGTCACTGGAAACTTATCACTTGGGAGGAAGTCCTTTGCTTCTGCTGCACTTCTAATAGATCCTCTTTCTTACAATAGAGCTTTACTACCTGGGAGCCCCTTCGTGAGAGTTACTTACTAGACAATATTCAAAAATGTGTTCTCAATAGAAGTGCTTGCAAAACATGTGGGAGTGACATTTGGGGATATTGGTTTAAAGGTGAGCACAGTGGTGGCAGGTTAACAGTTGGACTTGCTGATCTTAGAGGCCTTTTCCAACCTTAATGATTGTATGACTAAACAGCCTCAGGAGAACAGTTGTAGTGCTGGCAATGCAAGAGCACCAATCCAGTATTTCTATGTTGCCACAGGTTTTCCCACATGTCCTTGAGTAATTCAGATGGCCTCTCAATACCTCAGGTTCTCAGAAATGAGATGAGGAAAGTAGCACTGCTTGACTTTGTGGATGTAGGCTGATAAAGGTATTGAAACTGTTAAGGTATCTAAAGGTAAAAACTTTTATCTGAGACAGTAAATATGTCTGCCTGCTCCCAAGTTGCTTATGGTGCATGCCTTATTTAAGTTAGGCATGGAGGCTTTTATAAATCAGTCTCTTGCAACCTATAGAAAATCCCAGCAAGGCAACAGAAAGCTGCTGAGTGGCTCCCCAGTGTTCAGTAGTAGTGTTGATAAAAAGCCAAGGGGATTTCCTGCAACACAATTTATTTTCTTGGCTCTTCACATGTGGTGGACATACAGTTTACTATTCTGGTTAATCCTGCCTTTCAAGATGCACCTCAGAAAACAACTTCCAGCATCAGTGATGAATTACAAGGGAGCAGGAGGACCTGCTGGTCATGGGGATTAAGGCTTCAAATGGCAGTTTATCCATACACCAATATTGAGAGTGAATCCCTGAGTATCCCCAGTACATAGGGATGTAATTGCAGGTGATCCTGAGTAACCCAGGATGTAGGGAGCAGGCATTTCTTCAGGTCATTATTGTCTGATTTTGTAATTTTATCCTGAGACTATCCTAATTCTGGCTTGCTTTAAGCCCAGATCTGAAAAGTAGCATGATCTATCGTGATCTTTTAGAGAGCCAACAAGAATTCCAAACTACTATTTCAAGGCACTGAAAAAGAAACCTTTGTCCTCATGAAATTAATTCAGAACACAAATTACCTTTCAGTTGACTACTTCTTTGCACAGCTCTGCTGAGTAGTTTATCTTCTTAAAGTATGGTCAGATGGGAATTTTTAAAATGATGTTTCTTCCTAAAAGAAAGGACATGACCCTGATTAAGGCCATCCCTGGGGAATGAGCCTAGGAACTCTGGATCAAAAGGCACAAATCTGCATTGCTTGTGCTAGTTGTGTATCTGTGAATGTCTGTGTATTATCCAGAGGCTTACAAGTGTCTGTGTTCAGCCCACCCTCTGAAGAGCGAAGAGCCACAATGGGGGAGTTTGTTTGAGTCTCCAGGTTGATTTCATGAGCTTGTATCAAACCTTCATCATCCTGGGTGCCCCTGCTTTGTTTGTGGAGCAGATGCTGATCTGAGCCCTTAGAGCTGGAAGTCAGGGAGTGTTTTTGCCTGAGCCAAAGCATAGCTGGTGTGGTGACAGCTCATTCCTTAGCCCTGACATGTGTGCTCCGACCACGTGCAGAGAGCACAGAGCAGGAGTGTGGGACTTGGGAATGATGGTAGGATCTTTTGAGCCTTGGAATAGCAGAGGATACAGTGCAAAATCAGAGTGCTTTCCAGCAGGATCAGAGATGCTCACTGCCTCTTAAGAACAGTTATGCATTGATAGAATGTTAACTGGGTAAAAAGCAGGCTGGATGGCCAGGCCCAGAGGGTGATGTTGAGTGGAGTTACCTCCAGCTGGGGGCATGAGGAATAGAGTGCACGACTCCTGTTAATGATAGCCGAGCCTGCCAAGTCGTTCGGTTTTACAGGGGAATTGGGAAACGTAATGATACAGAGGGCATCTCTGTCCCTCACCACAGCTTGGATATTTGCTCTCTCAGCTCCTGCAGTGTTATCAGGAGCTCAGGCAGCTCTGGAGGTACTGTAGGAAACCAGAGCAGCACTGAGGTATAGATAGGAAATCTGGATTTCCTGTGGCCAGGATTTCTGACTCTGCTGCAGATCTGTTGTGCCACCTCAGGCAGATCTCTCTATTCCCCTGAATGTTTCTTTTCCCTTTTATTTATTCCTGTCATACTGCCAGGAGGGAACTGCATCGAGCCCTTGGTTGTACAAGCAGCTGGGGTGTCCCAGCACATCCATCACACTAATAATGATAGGAAGGAGAGCACTCATCAGAAATATTTCCTTACTTTTTAGTTGTTAATACATTTTCTTTTCTTTCTATTTCTTCTTTATATTTTTTACTTGCTTGAAAAGGGAGAATAAGTCAGCTATCTTTTGTTCCTTTTAAAACAAATGACTCCTGACAGGTCTGGAAATGTGTTTCCTGCAATTACTTCATGCACACAGGGGCCATGCTGGCTCATTATACACCCACATACCACAGCTCAGACTTTTTATTAGCTTGGCCTACATCTTTTGTTTGTAGTGATAGGCACATAAAAGTACAACAGGAATAGGGCTAGGGAAAAGAAGAGGGGAAGAGGATGCATTGCTGCCTGAAGATTACTATCTCAGTGTTTTTATTGGTTGCATATGCAGAACAGTATTTTCACTTGTTTTATTGTTTACCAGCAGTGCAAGAACTGATGTGGACTCGGATGCACTGTGGCCTGGGTGGCTGCTTGTGCCACTCAGACAAGGTTGGTTTATGGTCTTGGCTGGCAGAGGAAGGGAGAAGAGTATGCAAGGCGTTTTCCTACTGTTCAAGAGTAAGAGTGTACCCTGGAGAAAAGAGCATGAAGCAGACACTGGGCCAGCCCTCTCCTCCTCACCAGCCTTGTCCCTGGTCACTTCTGCTTCTGGGAATCTCTTCCAGCAGGAGCTGTGTGTGCTGGGACTGATGGCTGCAGGGTGACAGGCAGGAGGAGAAGGTGGGGGGCGTGCTGCTGTGTGATTTACATGCCCTCAGCAGGGGTTGTCCTTGGCCAAGTGCATCAGGGTGTTTGTGAGAGAGCTGAAATGCAGTCAAGGCTGGTTAGATCAGCTTAAGGCTAATTTTAAATCCCAGATACGCTGCCAGTCTTATTCTGCATAGCTCCAGCCCTCCTGCTCCCTTTCATGTTGCCACAGCTTCATCTTCCCCTTTCAGAGTTGTCCCCCTATTGCAATTCCTGGGTGACTGTTTTTTTTTTGTCCCTAAGCCTATTAGTGTGTTTGCAGCTCATGTCCTGGAACTGTTTGCCCTTGTCAGATCTGTCCCTCTCACACAGCCAGCTGCAGAGTGTGGCAGCTCTAGGCCTGCTGCCAGTGCTTCTGTGGTGCTGTGGTCTCTCACACAAAAAGCCACTCCTGTCTGTAGGGGCACAGGCTGACAGATGTTTTGACTTCTGCTTTTGTCCCACTCAGCTGTCCTGGAGACACAAAAGGCACAGTGGAACTAGCACAGATGGGAAAGATGTCTGCTGAGATCTACCAAAGGTCACACAAACTGTGGAAGGAAGATATTAGTGCCATGTTTATTCCATCCTGACCTCCCTCTGCAGTTTGAGATGCTGCAGGGAGCAGCCATTCCTGGTGTGTCCAATCTTCATAATATAATCTAGCTTAGTTCTGTCCTGGCTCTTCCTTCTGTTGAAGGCTGTGTAAGAAAGCCTGGGGTTTCAGGGTTAGCAAGCAGCTCTGAGGAGCTGGGGGTGTTCATGTCTCTCTACGTGGCTGCCCCAGAGCTCGAACTCCTCTGCTTAGTAAGAGCCTCTGGTAACTTTAGTTGAAGGAAAAAACCCAAACTCCAAACAGCCACAAACGAAAAGAGCTGTAATGACTTATGTCTCCTGTGATTACAAGAGGACCTAGGACACACCCCAGAGAGCAGGGATTCAGTGTTGCTCCAGAATCATTGCCATAGCTCATGCTGTTTAAGTAATTCAAAGGCAGTTTGTTACCCAAAACCTTTGGTCTAGTGAATACAGGTGAGGTATTTTGTATTCTTGTTCTGATGTCATGGATAGGATCTACTACGTAGACACATTTTTGTGATATTTTCTTTGACCTAAAAATTGCTGCCCAGGAAATCAACTTGATGATGTTGGGGTTTTTTGTTTATTTTTGGTTTGTTTTATTGTTTTTTTTTTGAAGCTTGCACCATGGTAAGAAAATTAATAGCAGTGTTCTGTGTGCAATGCCACGGATTATTTAAGGTTCTAATGCCCATTCAAAGCTGTTGGTTAATTGAACATCACAGAGTTATAGGCCTGAGCTGCCAAATGTAAACAGGGTAATAGTTTATATTTATTTCACAAGATGAAATTCTGATCATCGGTCATGTTTATTGACTGAATATCTCATGGCTTGGTATTTTATCATTTTACTGCAAATTATTAACATTATGCTGAGGAAAAGGGGGATAGGTAGGAGTCTTAAAATACTTCTCTGTTGTGACCTCATCATCCTTTTGTACTAGTGGCATTTACTTGTTGTCATCCTTGCAGCAAAAGTATGTATTCAGCAGATGTCTCAGCAGCACTGAATTGTATCAGGTCCATTGCTCTTTGCTGGTCTTTAATTCTTTAAAGTGGGAGACAAACGGTGCTTAAATCTTTGATTCAAGGAACAGTTTTCAGAAGTGCTTAAATGATTCAAGAGCGTGGTTCACTCTGGCTTCTAGTCAAACTTTGTGCTCTTCAATATTCTTAAGTTCTTTCTCTTGCTCCTCCAAGGGTTTGCTGAATGTCTCTCCTTAGCCCTGGCAGGGCCCCCGTAACTCCTGTGTGAGTGGTGTCCACATCAGCCTGGTGCAGGAGAGCAGTGTCTCCAGCTTGCAGGGGGGAGTTAAGGCACCAGGGACATGGAGTGAGTTGCCCCAAGCCAGACAGGGATTTTGAAGCAAGGATACCCAAGTCCTGTGCTAAACCCTGAGCCTGATGCTCAGCCTCTCTACAGCAGGGGGGTGCTGGGCATTCCTTGCCAGGCTTTGCTAAGGGCTTGGGCTCTTCCTGACGTGGTCTGCCTGTCCACACATGCAAGTATTTGCCAAAACTGCTGAGGTTTTGCTGTAAACTGAAGTGTTGGAATTTAAACCTCCCAGGACTGTGCTCTGATGAATTACTCTGTGTACTGAGAAAAGCAAGATAAGGAGCAGGCAGAGGAAAAGGCATTTAAATACAGTATCCCACATGTATCATTTGTTATTTCCCTCATGTTGTCTGACAGTGGAAGAGCATACAGAGTATAAATTTGCTGGTGTTGGGCTCTTTCCCCAGGTAGCCCCTCCATTAATGGTGGCTCTGTTGTAAGTTTGTGTTTGGTGAGCTTTGGACCACCTCTGCACTCTCATCTATGCATATAGGGCTCACCTGTAGGGTTTGGGACCTTTGAGCATGGATGGGCATTAGAGGGGATTTAAGCAAGCAAAATGTGAGCTTGAAAAGATGCTGCTATGAATTTTCTTAAAATCTTGCCTCTTTGGAAAAGAGTGATGGCTTGTGTTTGTTTGGGACAGCTGTAGCTGTGCATTTAGGAGAAGTGGGGTTTCTGGGGTGAATGCCCTTTTGGGGGCACAGTGGAAGCCTCAGCACTGGCCTGGGTTTTATGTCTGGTGCTTTCTTTCTATAAATACTGTGTCTCTGCAGCCACAGCAGTTTGTGCTGTGAAGAGGTTTCCCATGGGGAAAAGGACTGAAAGGTGAATAGGAACATATTTTCAAATGAAGGCTTTTTCAAAAATATATAGAAAGAAATAATTCTGAGAGTTAGTAATTTCTTGGAAATTTTTAACAATGAGGACAATGTTCAGCATTTTGGCTGTTGTGTGCTATTTTTGTTTTTCCCTCCAAAGATTTTGTTTGCTGCTGCGGCTGTTTCTTTCTCTTTTTGTTGCTGGGTACTTGGTTGTCCACGGTGTTTTGTGTGGGCTTAACAATGGTGTGTGTCTCAGGGATCCTGTGTTTCAGTTATCTGGTCTGTGCCAATTGAACAGCTGTAGTCATCTGGCAGGTTGTGTTCCTGAAATGAAAAATATGGTTCTGTTTTTATCTGTTTATTTTAAAACCTGATTGGCAGTCACTGTACAGTCAACACTGTATATCCACCACATTCTAATTATGGAGAGTGGCAAAATTAATAAAACCCCAAAGTATATATATACACTTACATATATAAATATATATATTTTTGTTGTTGTTGTTGTTAAGGAAAATAGTCTTACTGTCTTGAAATATTTTAGAATACCTTTTGTCGTTTTTAGGTTGCTTTATTTCAGATGATCTAATTTACTCTCCAGAAATGATCAGGGAACACTTGCATGCCAAATGTCAGCCCATCAGGTGGGTTGGTGGTGTCTCTGTTAAAACAGATTTAAGAAAGAACAAAAAACACCATACAGGCAGAGGAGGAGGAGGGGAGAGAAAAAAGTGAGAAAGAACAGAGGGAGCACCAGTGTCAGGCAAGAAGAAGGAGTAGATGCTCTATGCTAGACAGGAGCAGCAACTTGCAGCCTGTGGAGGACTCGTGCAGGAGCTGATGGTTGTTCCCCTGGTGTCAGTACAGACTGTGTGGGATGAAGGGGCTGAGGGCAACCTTGCGGAGAAGGACTTGGCAGATGGAGAACTGAATATGACCCAGGAATGTACTCTTGCAGTCCAGGAAGGCAATCCTGTCATGGAGCTGCATCAGAAGCAGTGTGGCCAGATGAAGGAGGTGATTTTGGCCCTCTTCTCTTCTGAGACCCCACCTGGAGTTCTGCATCCAGATCTGGAGTCCTCTGTCCAGGAGAGACGTGGACCTGTTGAAGTGGGTCTAGAGAAGGGACACAAAAATGATCTGAGGGCAGCTTTTCTGTGAGGACAGGCTGAGGGAGTTGGGCTGTTCAGCCTGGAGCAGAGAAGGCTCTGGGCAGACCTTACTGCAGCCTTTCAGTACTTGAAGGACTTTTAAAGAAGACGGGGGCAGACTACTTAGGGCGTGTTATGATTACAGGAGTATTAGTATTTTTATTATTTCTGTTATTGTTACAGGATTATATTACCCCAATAGGACAGGGGCAAATGGTTTTAAACTAAAAGAGGATAGATGCAGACTAGATAAAAGAAAAAGCTTTTTGTGATGAGAGTGCTAAAATGCTGGAAAAAGTTGCTCGAAGAGGTGGTGGATGCCCATTCCTGGAAACATTCACTCAGCGTCTGGTTGGATGGAGCTCTGAGCAACCTGGTCTAGTTGAAGATGTCCCTTCTTATTGCAGGATGTTGGACTAGATGATCTTTCAAGTCCTCTTCTGACCCAAATCATTCTATGATTCTATGATCATAACTCCTGACTGCTGTGCTGCTTGGGCGAGGGGTAGAGTCTTGAGAAAAGCAGTGAAGTTGAACCTGGGAGCGGGGAGAGGAAAGGTGGTATTTTAATGTTTGTGGTATTGTTTCTCTTCACCTGCAACTATTTTACCTTGCAGTAAGTAAATTTCATCAAGGGATGTCTGTTTTGCCTGCTTTGCCTGCAACAGTAATTGATAAGCAATCTTCCTGTCTTTATCTCAACCCACAAGCTTTCTCATTCCTATTCTTGCTAATTTCTCCATATCCTGCTGAGAGTAGAGAGTGATTGAGAGCCTGGGAGGTTCCTGGCTCTTAGCCAAGGCTAACCCTCCACAGTGAGCAGAAGGTTTAATGTCAAACTGTGCAGGTCTCACACTTGAGCAGTGCTGGGCACTGCAGCTGTGAGCTGCAGCTGCAGCTAAGCTGCCTCATTTTAATGACCAGTGCACAATGCAGCAGCTTGAGGCTCAGTGCTGGCTTCACATCTCCACCTACTTGGGTGTCCAGCATGCTAAGTGGGTTTTTAGTGAGAGCAGCCTGCCTCTTCAGCCTTTTCCTCCTCACCACTAATACAAAGTACTTCTAACAATGTCTGAATCTGCTCACTTTTCCTTATGGTATCCTACCATGTATGTGCAGGCATCATATTTCTTCCAGGGGTCTTATGCTGGATGCAGAGGGGAGACTTGTGGGCTTTTGCACTTGCAAATAGGAGAGGGGACCTTGCTGGCTTAGTTGCAGTCAGAAGGGATGCATCTCTCAACCAGGTATTTTGGTAAGATGTTGTCTTTGATATGAAGGGGATAGAAGCTGCCCTCGGTTACATGGAGACAGGAGTTGGGTTCTGTAAAACATTGCTTATCTCAAGAGATCAAATCAAACTAAATAATGAGGTTCTTAAAAAATTTTTTTAGAAGAATAGCTCTTGAGTTTTAATGTCTCTTTTGACCTTTATGCTTTTTTGGCAGGAGTGGGAGAGTGGGAGGTCCACAGTGTGGTTGTGAGGGCACGTAAAAATGTGTTCACCTTCATAGACTTTCCTGCGTGCTGAGACAGTGACTCCTCCATTGTTCCTCTTTCACAGCTAAAGTAATCACCACCCACCTTCCTTATGAGTTTTTCCTCTCAGCCTTTCCACTTTTTCTCCTGTACGGCCCTTTGGTATGCAGAATAAAAATAATGCTGGAGGAAAACTGAGAACATTACAGAAGCTGAAGAACGAGAAATGACAGAGCTTAAATGTAGTGGGCACAGGTCAGTCTTAAGATGGAGCAAAATACCTTCATGAGTCCCTTTTGGAGAAAAAAAAATCTTCAAGTCAGATAATTAGGGAGTATTTTGCTTCAGGGTCCTACATAGAACTCTGATTAAATTAGCAGACCTAAAAATAATAGAGCTGGAGGAGCTGCTCACTTCACATCAAGGACTCTTGCAATGTCCTGCAAGTGCTAAATGCTGTGATCAGTGAATTTTTTATGGGAGCTGGCAATGCTGTTACATCATCGTATGAATCATGTTCTCTATACTTCCTACCATGCTGTGGCCCTGCAGGCAGGAGAATGTAGCCATGTACATGATCCATATCCAAATGGGCATATTTTTTTCCTGGTGAACTATATTGATTTTGCACTTAAATATGCACTTAAATAATGTAGTGTGCAAATTCTGAAGATGTTTATTTAGCTGACCGTGTCCTTGTTGCTAATGTTTACAGTATGGATTGTGCTAGGAATTGGGTGACTTTTGATTTTGTATGTAAGCTATACATTAATTAGGGCCATTGTAGGCTGGGTCTTTATTTTCTGGGTGTTTCTCTGTTTTCCTCATGAAAAAGTACTGATTATTTGCTATACTGCATTCATTCCCCAGACATCAGTTCCCTGACTCAGACTCATGAATGGCATCTCAGTTTGGATGTCCAATGGCTTAGATGCCTGTAAGGCATTGGATGTCTTATTGTTCCTTATTTGTCAGGAATTTGGTGGATGCTGAACTCTGACCATGGCACTTAAAGTGACCAGATAGTTGCAAGCACCCAAGTGTGTGAAAATTTGCTTGCCAAGTATTGCAGGTGCTTTTGCAAGCCTTAAACACTTAGCACATATATTTGTTTTGTTAATCTTGAGGTTAAAAGAAAAATCAAGTGCAGTCAGCAATTTCATTTACTGGGGTTACCTTTGCTTGTAGCAGCATTTGTGCCATTGGCAAAGCGACAGTCATGTCACAAGAAACAGCTTCTACTGAGTTCTCACCTGGATGTGGGTGGGAGTCCAGAGGTACCAGCTGTGTGAGAGCAGGAAGGCTAGGAGCAGTTTCAAACTCAGCATTTAGGTGTTCCCATGCTCTTCTGGAATGGCTGCTGTGCTTTGTAATGCTGTGAGATTGGCACATCATGAAGAACGTTGAGATAATTTGTGTGTTTCCGATTCTTTACTTCGTTTGGATTTCAAAAATTCTTTTGTGCTTGCAAAATAAAAAGAGCTGTACAAGTTGTTGAATAGCACTGAAATTGAGCAGAGTGTTATAATGTGTTTGGGGAGGAAACCTAAAGTCACTCAGTGGATGTACATATTCTGCTGCAGCCCTGAGTGCTGAACCCCATCACGGCAGGGCTCAGTTCATCGAAGTGGCGTTCATCTCATCTGTCTCTAGCTGTCTAAAATTAAAGCATCTGGGCCAGAAAGTGCTTCAGTCCAGCTATTCCGTGTGCTTATTTTGGGGTGGATAAGTCATGCTCAGATGAAGTGTGTCTGCATTGGCTGCAGGGTACATAGAGAACTAGTTTGGATGCTGTGTCTGAGTTCAGCCCTGGAGCAGCCCCACAGTCCGGGAGAGCTCGCAGTCTCATGGTGTCATTTAAGACAGCAGTTGTGTTGATAAAGTTTCTACTCAGAAGAGCACTTGGGAACCTCCTTTTCCCCCTGAGCAGGCATGTTTTCCTGGAATCAGGCCTCCAGCTCTTAGCAGATGTCCCCTTTTGGCTCCAGCTGTGTCAGCTAGGATGTCAGTACCCGTCAGTGCTTTTCAGAGCCAGTGACGATCCCACAGAGATCTGACAGCAGGGCAGTCTGTGGGAAGCTGAATCTATCCATTTCTTGTAAACAATTTGCAGCTTTTGGGTTAATCTGTCCTGATGGATTCTACCCAAAGCAAAGCCAGCAGCACTTGCACAAATGCTCCCACCAGCAGAGTGATGGCAGCAACCACTGGACAGTAACTCCAGTGGCACTGCAGCGTGCAAAGGGAATTTCTTCCTGCAGTTCCAACCCAGGAGACAGGGACTCTCAGCCTGGACTCCATCCCCTGGGCTGGGCAGTTCTCTGGCTTGTGCCTCATCTCCAGCCTGCAATGATGTTCAAGCCCTGCTGTCTCTCAGCTGTGCATGTGTGATAGAGCGCTGACCTTGACACGTTGTGCCAAGCTGGGGAAGGTGAACCATGAGGGAATGTGGTGTGCTCTGGGGGCAGATGTAATGGATAGCAAGGAGCACTTCAGACAGGGCAGCACTGAGAAGGACAGTGTCTCTCAGAGGCAGTGAGCACATGCAAAAAGCAAAGAGGTGGTTGTACCAGGGGAATTTGTGACTAAAAATGAGTTTGCTGTAGGTGTTAGCAGATGATTTCTGTGCTTGCATATATTCCTGCAGAGCCATTCTGTTTTCTCAGCCTTTACAGTCACAGATGTGGTGAGGCTATAAACATGGTAATCTTGCTGCTTCTTAATTCAGAATTTGGACTCTTCCTCGCTCCATTAAATCTCACATTTAACTTTATTTTGAAGAGTTTTAGTCATAGGAACGGTGTTGGGGACAGAAATGGTACATTTAGTTCTGCTGAATGGATAGAGTATTAGATTGACAGTCTCTGTCAGTGTTTAATTGCAGATTAATGGGAGGTAATATGTCATTATGGCAGCTCAGTAGCACAAGTTTTGGAGCTGCACACAAAGTCCAGGCCTTTTTTTCTTGTTAGAGGAGGCTACTCTGACCCACCTTGCACAATTTCCTCTCTGTTCTCTTGTGGCAGAGAATAGGAATATTTACAGTTCAGGTACTTAATGACCCCAGGAATATGATGCAAGAGCAAAGGTGTAATTTAAAGAGATGGGGAAGAACTGATACAATATAGGAATAACATAATTCCAACAATATGCTACAAGGAATGAAGTATCTATGAAAAGCTTTATGCTGTGAAATGAGCAGCTTTCTGCACAACATCTGCCAGCAGATACAAAGGTATTATTTGTTTCCAAAATGAGTAGATCTATTCAGCTTTACTAACCACACTGTTAAGTCAAGGGAGGGACTATATTCATGGGGTGGAAAATGAGAGCATTCCATAAATGGGTTATTGAAGTAAAGTTCCCAGTTATTGCCTAGTTGAGCCTCTGTCAGCCAGTACTTTAATACTTCATGTCTTGCAGCAGATGCCTTATGCTGAGCAGGTTGATTTGAAGCTATTCTTACTGAGGACCACCTTGAGACATTTACTTCCCTAAAAAGTACTTTACATTATGAGCAGCCCTCCCTAAGTCTGCAGAAAAAAAATAATGCTATTTGGGAATGGAATAGATTGTGTTTTGGCCCTAGGGAAGGAGCTGAATAACGTGTTAGAAAGGACTTAATCAATTTAAGATGTAATAGATCTCCTTCAATTTGTCTCTCCTTGTAAGATAGCCTGTCAGTGTTGCTGTGCAGGTACCAGGCACCTCCTCAAGAGTCACTTTTTCTCTAAATCCACAACTGACCGTCCTGCTTGTGCAGACTGTGCAGTGTGGAGTGTCATATAAGATAGAATGGAATTTTTTTTTTTCCTGTCTGACTGGAGTCACATGAAGGAAATGTTCACCATCCCAGAATGAAAGATATGGCTTTGAAACATCTGTGGCAAGCACAGGACTGCTGCTTCTGTCATAGATTTCAAGGCAGCAGTTGTAATGCTAGTTAAAGGAGAAGAGGGAGCCTGCAGGAGAGGAGTTGTAGATGTGTGTGACAGATCTGCTGGGAATTTTATCTTGTGCTGTATGAAGTATGGCTACCACCGTGTTTGCTTTTGATGCACCATTTGTTTATGCTCTGACCCTGGCATTTTACCTATTTAACTGTTTTGTGTGTCCAAGTTGTTCTCTGTTGCTGTGAAATTGGGAACTGGCAGAGCTTAGCAAAACTTTACTTGGAAGTTAGCAAGTCTGTTACTGAAGCTGCTGACCCAGATGGGCCAGGAAACATCATGATTCTGTATGGAGACAACATGTGTCTTAATAACCTGAAGTAGTTTGGCCTTGAAAGTCCTTGCATGTGAGAGTGTTTTGGACTTGTGAAGTTCTATGTGTTCCTGTGCAAAAAACAACCCTGCCATGCCCAAACTTCTGTGTCAGAGTAGCAGCCCAGGGAGAGCATGGCTGCTGCAGCTGCCATTGCTCCCAGTTCCTTACAGATAAGAGAGCATGCAGCAGCTAAATTTGGGCAGTGGGGTAGCCAGGCTCTTCCTCCTCTCCCTGTTGGGCTGTGTGCCTAAATCACATCTGGGGAGAGAATCATGAGCAAGGCACCGGGGCTGAATGCAGTGCCCCCATCTGGGAGCAGAGGTGCCCCCTGCAGGGTCTGGATGTGCTTCTTTGGGTCTAGCTGAGCTGGAAAGGAGCTGACTGTGCACAGCCACTGGCAAAGGTTGCTGCCTCCCTGGCCTGTGGACACAGCAGTGTGTGTGAGTACATCCTCTATCTCCTCCAGGCCTAGCTCAGGTCAATGGCTGGTGCTGTTTTATACTAGTACTGATAACTTATTTTTCCTAAGTGTGAGTGTGTGGTTTTGACAAAAAGCAGCTCTTCAGGCAACACTGTGGGGAAACACCCAGGAAGGAGTTGCAGTGAGTAGTTGAAAGGTGTGAAACTCTTTTAAAGGTACACAGGGATCTAGGAAAAGAAAGTCTCTGATTGTCTCAGATTAGTAACCCTCTGCCCTTTGCTCAGGACTTATTTGACAGCAATGGGTGAACAAAATATTAGTGCATTTCTGGTTTGCCAGTAGAAAAAGAATTCTTAGATGTAATAAATGCATGTGGCTAATACCACAGAATGACCAGGCTGCTTCAGAAGAGTGGTAAGATCCTGATAATGCTGTTGTTTAAAAGGACTGAGACGCTATCTCACGTCTGGAACTGAGGAAAGTATTTATCATTAGTACCATGCTGCCAGATTTAGTAGTGTGAAAATAATGCAAACAGTCATCTGTAATGCAAATGTTGATGTCTGATTAATAGACAAAATAACACAAGCAATTAATCCACAAGGGAGTAGATCATTATAAATGTAAATTAGATCATCAAAGGGTAAGCCACACAGAAATAAAACTACCCCATAACATGATTAATTATTGAAATTCCAGTAAAAAATGCATCTTTAACAATAGAGTCCTTGGAAGTCATGTCATGTGGTTCATCAAGATTCTGGACAGGGTTATTTTACAATACAAAAATTGATTAGCTTCATTACAAATATGATGGGGACATTTATTCCATCCTAGATAGCATTCTGTTTTAGTAATAGAGCACAACCTTAGCACTGAACTGACTCATTTCTGATTTGTGCACACCCAGTTTTTGCTGTAGAACAGTTTGCTTGGGTAGCTCAGGAGATACCTGCTTGCATTTTTTCTCAGGGAGAAGCATAGCCTTTACATAAATAAGTACGTTGGTACCAGCATATGATCTTAATCACCTCAAGATAAAATATTAGAGGAAGGGCTGTCTTTCTGGTCAGGTCATAGAGATTTCTTAAAAATTAGTTTCTCTTTTTGCCTCTCAGAAAATTTTTCAGATGACCTTGGGCAGATCACTTTATTTTTGCTGTGCTTTTTCTCTACCTTGGTTTTGAATGTTTCAGCTTAATGATGTATAACATGAAATTATTTAAATGATCTTCATTTCAAGTAATGCTAGGAATCTACCTTTGTAAAGTCTTGGTCACTTTTTAAAAGCTCAATTAAAGATGTTTTTCTTTTCTAGCAAAGCAGGGCTTGCTGCGCTAAAAATGCTGTTAAATGTTCAAGTGACTTCTACTTTGAAGATACACAGTATTTAAGCACTGTTTGTAACATTAAGGGCTACAATTGTAATCTGCATCTTTCCTGACGTTAAATTTTACATTTTCCTATTATTAGAGACCTACTTAGAAACTTGGCAGTTTTCCCCCACTTTCTTTTCAAACTAGACTCAGTGTGCTTTACCACAGCAGTTTAAATGCATTTTGCTTGGCATCATGGTGGTGTGCTGAGCACCCTGCAGAACTGGCCTTGTGAGACACCTTGCTTTTTCTGCAAGGCCAGTTGGAGTTTGATACCTAAATTGACCAGACAGAAACTTTCTAACACAGTTTTGAGTGTTAGAAAACAGAGCATTGTCACTCAGACAATCCTTCCTCTAATTAATTGAATGCCCCGAGTGTTGACTAAGCAGAGATTTTATCATGTACACTGGTTACATATTCACTAGCTATCCCAGCTTACTTAATGTATGTAGATTACTTTATTTTACATAGTCATACCTTAGAGTAAAGATAAAAGTAAAATGTTGTTTTGTTTTACTGTCCTTATGAAGTCCCCCTTTTCTTGAGACAAAGTTCCTTGTGGGAACTAGTCTCTTAATATCTATTTTTCATTTTACAGCATAATGTGTTACAACAAGCAAGCTAAAACACACACAGCAATTACTGTGGTGACAGTTATAAACAGATGTTTTAACCAAGTCCAGCTGGGTAACCATGAAATAAGTTTGGTCCAGATTTCTTCAGATCCTCAGGAGGTGTCTTCCAGAGCTGTGCGTTGTAAAATCTGAGTTAGTTTCCAAATTTCTTGGATATCCGTAGATGTTCTACCACTTCAATAGCAAAACAAGACTTAAGCATCTTGGGTTTTTTGATTACCTGAGGGAATTTGGCCCTTGTAGTTCTGGCATAATGTACCTGTGATTTTGCTCTGCCCAATTTCAGTGCAGTTAAAGTTGTCAGTAGGAGCTGGGAAGGTCCCCTCTGTTTTGCCTGGAGCAGAGAAGTTCTCTGGTCTTTTAAGCAGACCCAGTCTCCTGGCTGGAACTCGTGCACTGGTGTGTCCAGTCCCGTCAGTCTGGAGATCACCACTGCTCACTGCCAATCCCATGAAGTTTTATGAAGAGAAATGAGATAATTATTCAAGCTGACCTACTCCTTTTAGCTGTGTGTCTCCTGAAATGTGTGGTACATGATAAGGTTGACCATATATCAACTCATAGGGGCTTATTTTCCTGGTGTCCCACAGCTGAATTCTAATTTGTAGTACAGCAACAGGTAAGGCTTGGACTCCTGTCCTGGAGGTTTCCTGACATATTTTACTCAATTGCAATTTGTGTAATTCATTCAATCTACTTTGCCTCTAGCTTGGGGCCTGTAAGGTGTGTGAAGATCCCAAGTTATTCTTTCCAAGGCTTTCCTAACCTACTGTACCACTTCTGCATTGAAGTGGGATCTACTGACTGATGACATTCCCAAAGGTACCCTGAATCTAGTTATTATTTGATTCAACAGTATTTTAGTCACTTCCCTATCCTGGTTGGTGTGACAAGGAAAGGCTTCTGGCCACCCAGAAAAATATTCACTAGAGCTAGGAGGTGTTAACACCCCCCTTTTCTGGGTAACTCAGTAACATTAATCTGCCAGTATTCACCTGGAACATTTCCAGATTTCATGGCTCCTAGCACTACTTTTTTAGAGTTGTTTCTTTTATAAACTATACTTTTGTTGGATTCTTGATTGTACAATCTGAGCCATTTTAAACCCAATTATAGATGTCTGCAAATGTTTCAAAAGTTTTCCAGTACTCTAATGAGTGCCTTTATTTTCACAATCCACTATTTCACACAAGATTGGTTCTGGGACTGTTATTTGCCTGCTTGGAGTAACTGCCCAGCCTTGTGGATCAAATTTTACTTCTAAGGTTTCAATTAATTGCCAGTCCCTAGCACTATACTCTAATTTTTCTACTGGGAGAGGTATCTCTAGCAGGGGTATTAATGATATGTTTTCTAAAGTGCCTTTTTCTGCAGCCTCTTTGGCAGCCTTATCAGCAAAATGATTCCCCAGGTCCAGTTTGGTCTTTCCTGCTTGGTGTGCACTGCAGTGCATAACAGCAACCTCCTCTGGTTCCTGGATACTTCTGAGTAAATCTGAGATTTGTTTTCCGTTTTTGATTGATGTTCCTTGAGATGTCAAAAGGCCTCTTTCTTTCCAGATGGCCCTGGGTACATGCACACTCCAAAATTTCTGTATTTTGAATCAGTCCAAATGTTAACTCATTTTCCTGTACTCAGTTCCAAAGCTCGAGTGAGTGCCATTACACATTGGAGGGAGTGCCCCTGATTCGATTACCTTGTGGTGTGTGGTCACTGTATATCCAGGTAGTCATTTCCCATTTTGGACAAAGCTGCTCCCATCAGTAAACATCTCTCAATCAGGACTTGCTGAGGGTGTGTCTCCCAAGTTGGGTCTGCTGGAATACACTTCTGTAGGTTGTAAGCAAACAAAGCAAAACACAGTCATACTCTGGGGTTCCTTCTACCTATTGGGCAGATAAGAACACAGCGGGGTTAATGATAGAAGTTGTTTTGATTGTCACATTGTCTTGCTGCAGCAAGACTACCTGGTACTTCAGCATCTGTCTGGGAGAGAGCCAGTGCCCCCCTTTTTGCTTGAGTAGGGACTGTACCACATGTGACACAAAAATGACAATCCCAAATGATAATCCCAAAGTCAGTTTTTAAGCTTCCTGGATCAAAGAACTGGAGCTGCTACTGCCCTCAGGCAACTAGACCAGCCCAGGGCTGACATTTAGTTGCTTTGTAAAGCAGGCCACAGCCCTCCTCTGCTCCCCAAGGAACTGCAGCAGCACTCACTTACTCAGTGCTGTGTGATGTCTTTCATATGTAAATAGTTCAAATAGGCACATGGAGCCCCTCAAAGCAGGGCCTGCATAAGGGCTTGCTTGAGCTGTAAAAAGGCAGCCCATGAATCATCAGTGCAGAGTATAACATCCTTCTGAGCTGTCTTCAAGAACTCATATAGTGGCTTTACTAGCAGCCCACAATTGCTAATCCACAGGAGACACCATCCCACCATCCCAAGCAATGCCTGTAACTCTCTTACCGTTTGTGCCAGTGGGTGTTGGTAAATTGCTGCTCTTCATTCCCGTCTCAGCCTCCCTTGTCCTTGGAGAATTTATAATCCCAAGTGGGTTACTGCGGTCTGGAACATTTCTGCCTTGTCTTTGAGTCCTCTGTATCCAGTTAGTCACAGAAAATTCAGCCAGGCCGTAGTCTGGTCCGAGTATTGCTGTTTAGTTTCAGTGGCTATCAGAATGTCATCTGCACACTGTAACGAGACTCCAGTAGGGTTCTGATTCTTCCATTCCTCCAGTTCTTTTGCCCATTGATTTCCAAATGTGGTGGGGCTATTTCTCTGTTTGGATTTTCCCATTTAAAAGCAAATAGATCTTCACTCTCAGTACTCAAAGGGGTGCAGAAAAAGGCATTTTTCAAATCTAATAGTGTAAAACATTTTAATTTTCCACTACAAGTTGCTAGTAAGGTATAAGGATTTGCTGCTTCTGGGTGTATATTTTCTACTACCTTTTTTATGACTCTAAGGTCCTGTACCAGCTGGTAAGCCTTTCCTTCAGTTTGCATTTTTAACTGGCAGAATAGGGGTATGAAATTTGGATTGACATTCGTTCAATGGGCCATATTTTATACATTTTTCCACAAGGGGTTATAACCCCTTATGACTTTCTGTTTTCAAAGGGTATTGCTTTTGCCTTACTGGTGCTGCTCTAGGTTTCAATTTAATTCTTACAGGCTTGGATCACCAAGGCACCTCTCCCGCCCAGACTGTCAGGATCACTGCATCCTCAAGTGATACTGGCAGATGTATCGTGTCCAGCTTCAGAGGCTGTAATGCAAAAATAGAGGCTTCCACATAATTAGGTTCTGGAATAATAACCAGTATTTTGCCATTTTAAAGTTTGATTTCAGCATTTAGTTTTTCCAAAAATTCTCTCTCAAGAAGAGGCTTTGGCAAATTATGTAGATGCAAAAACGGGTTAGTTGTCCACTATTTTCCTAATTTAAAATGAATGGGTTGAAAAATGGCTGAGTTTGTAATTCCCTGTTGCACCAACAATTGTTAGAGAATCATTACTCAAGTTTCCTCTTACTGTATTTAGCATTATGTTACTAGCTCTTGTGTCTACTAAAAATCCAACCTCCTAATTTTGCTCCTTGTTCCCCGGCTTAGCTGTAATCAGAGGTTCTGCCAGGGAAGAATCCTCCAGTCTCCCTCAGTCATCGCCAGTGACAGTCACAAGTTGGCCACGTCCTCGTCCCCTTCCTGTCCCTGGGGGCACCATTCCTCTAGAAATTCCTTCATTAACTCCAACTACTTTTTGTTTAGTTATTTCTTGCTGGTTTTCTCTGTTCTGAAAAACTCCCCAAGCAACATCTAACAGCTTCCCTAAATCATACTGGTCTTGTCCCTGAGCCTGTTGTAATTTCTTTCTAATATCATCTGAGGATTGCCTCACAAGTATGGGGGCTAATTGAGTTTTTCCTTCCTCTGTATCAGGATCAATATTAGTATATTTTTGAGCTGTTTCTTTCAGGCAATTTAAAAATTCACTAGGTGATTCCTTACCATCCTGCTTAATTTCAAGTAATTTTGACATATTGATAGCCTTTGGTATGGCATTTCTAATTCCATGTAGTATTCATTGTTGATATCTATTTAATCTCTCTCTAAACATGGGCACATTAGGGTCCCACTTGGGATCCTCAGTGGGAAAATTAATGTCCAGTGTACCTGACGAGTTACCTGTCAAAATCTGCTCTTCCACAAACCTCCTACTGGTTTTAACAACCATCTCTCTTTCTGTACTGTCAAACAACATTTCTAATACAGCATCTATATCCTTCCAGTCCGGATCCTGAAGTTTTATCATAATTTCAAATGCTTTTGCCATTTTGTCTGGATCATCTCGATAGGTGCCAGCCATCAACTTCCAATTATTAAGGTCTGTTACTGAAAATTGAACTTCTCCTGTTATTGGACCATCCATACCAGCTGCCTGATGGAAGGCAGCTGCTCTCACATCTCTGTGTTTAGCTTTAGCTGTGTCTGCAGACTAAAACCCTCTGTTCCATGATATGTCCTCTCTATCTCTTCTGTCTCCTCTGCTCCTTGATATGTCCTCCCTGCACTCTCCATGTTCTCATCTAGACCTGATAAATCCACCTCTTTATGTGCCAGTTCCCTCATAGTATCAGTCTCAGCAGCCTGGTTTTCTGTTCCCCAATCTAACCTGCAGTTAGGACTGACCATAACATTTAAATCAGCCTTCATACTGGGGAGATGTTTAGAACAAGTTTGTCCTGTGCTGCACATAGAACAACAGCATTTTAACCATTTTCCTTGATTCTTCCTTTCAAGAGCCAGCGCAAAAGGGTCTGAGGGGGCTGGATTCAAGCCACAATCTTTCTGCCATTCAGGATGATTCCATAAAGTGAAAAACATATCAGCATACATAACCTCATCCCATTTCTGTTCCCGTCTTAAAAACAACATTAACTTTAACAGTGTATTATGATTCAAGGTTCCATTTTGTGGCCACTTTTCTCCAGAGTCTAGTTGGTACAATGGCCACCGCTGATTGCAACACTTAATCAAATTCTCCCTGGTCGCTGGTCCCCCAGGGGGGCCTCCAATCTTTTTCCAATGTTGCAAAAGGCAACCAAGTGGGGATTTTTTCACAATGCCCCTTTTAGATTGTCCACTGCCCATCTCTGATTAGTACACCCAAAATGCTACAATACAGATATAAATGGAAATACAAAGCAATTATGGATTGATAAAACCAAGTAAAATAGCAAATTCTGGAATATCAAATATCCCACCCAATGCCCTGGAAGAGCCACACGTCTTATATGGGCAGGATTCCCGAAAGAATGCCTTATTATCAAATAGGCTCCTACCTGTGTCCCAGACTGGTCCGGGGATCTGTGGTCTTCTCCAGGAAAGTCCCGGTGCCGGTGTGAAGATCCAGAGATCCCTCGGATCCACGGGAGATCAGGCAGAGTTTTCCATTGGGAGTTGCCAAAAACGATACCGAAATCGGCCCGACAGACCCTTTCTAACACAGCTTTGGGTGTTAGAGAGCAGGCATTCCTCAGGACAGTGCTGGGCACTCAGAGGCTGCAGTGCGCCGGGCGTCGGGTAAGCAGCGCTTTTATTGTACACACTGATTAGACATTCATTAGCTCTCCCTGCTTACTTGGTGTGTAGGGATGACTTCATTTTACATAGTCACACCCCTTATCAGAAGTCCTTTTATGGTTTTTTGGGGTCTGCCCTGAATGTTGGATGTGCTTTGTAGGGGGCTGGCCCTCGACCCCCACTTTTGAGTGGCTGCAGTGTGATTGTTTTGCATAACTTCTACTGTGCCAGCCTTGCAGAGCTGCATCCTGCTTGTGTTTTGCATGGCTTCTGTTTTGTTGGCCTTATCTACTTCTCCAAGGCGTCCTTGTTCCCTTTATTTGATAAGAGTAAACTGTTGTTCTGTTCTGCTGTCCTTATCATTTTGATATCTGTTGCTGGAATGAGTATTTGAAAGAGTGTCAGAGAGAAGAAAAATGCAAGAAGCATCTCTGGTAGTGGCAGGCAGGCCTGTGAGCAGTCAGGACTAGTAGCAGGGGTCCAGAAAGGGCTGACAAGAAAGGTTTGTATGCGGGACAAGTTGACAAGAATGTTGAAGCTGAAATAGAATTTGAACAACTTTGTCTTGCTGTTCAGTTTCTTTTTTTTTTTTTTTTTTTTTTTTTTTTTTTTTTTTTTGTTTGAGGAAACAAGATTTTTAAAGTATTTTATTGTGAATAAATATTATCCAGGACATGCCATATCTTTCCTCACTTTCTCTTATCATAAGGAGGAGAACCCCAGTCTAAGTTAGCCTCTGGGTTACCAAGTAGCTCAGAGAAAGTTTTGTGTATTGCTCTCCTTAGACTTCTATATGCTGCTTTGTCTGTCCACATCTTTGTCTGACCTTCTGTATATTCCACCTAGGAGAGAGTCCCAAGTCCTGGTTATGTCAGAAAATCACATCACTCCTCTTGAGCTCCAGTTTTCTCTTGCTTTGAGACAGAGAGGCAAGAGAACCTTACTTTTCAATTCAGTTTTGCTACAGTCTTTTTTTTTTTCCTGCTTTGAAAGACAGGAGGTTGAAACTGTAAAAGATGGGCCCTCCTTGGAGCCTCTTGGCTGTTAACCAGCACTGAGTCTTGACTGGTCCCACACATGAATTGGTATCTTAACCATGATTTGAAATTGTTATCCAGAAAGTTTGCCTTCACTGCAAGCCACAGTCAGTAGTTTTTATTGCTACTGAATATTCTTTTCAGCCCTGGCAAACTTAGCTTTTGCAAATAGCACTAGAGTGCTGACGCTTGTGATGCAAATTTCTGTAGCTGAGAAGGCCACCTGATGGTAAATGTTTCTGCTTCTTCCTTCAGTCAAATGGCTTTGAGGCATTTCTTAGAGGAACTTGTTTGGAATATTGTATTAGGTACCTTTGTGCTTTTGAGGCTTCAACAGCTAGATTTAAATGCTGTAGAACATATACAGAGAACCCAGGGAATGAGAAACAAATACCTGCCAAGAAAAAGCACTTTTGCGTTTTTATACTGTCATTATAGTTTAAACCCCAACCCTTCTGGCCTGATTCCTGTGTACAGCTCTCCTGTACAGAAAAAAAAACTTGGCTTTGACTACCCTTTCATTTTTTGTTCCTGAGCCTCTGGTGGTACCAGCAAGTCACTTCTGTAAGCATCCAGGTTTAAATAGCAGCCTTTTTAGCCTGTAGTGGAAAGTGTCCCTCCTGGTCCTCTTCTGCCTAAGGAGGGTTAGTGCAGTGCCTTGCCCTGAGGAGCTGGGAACATAAATGGTAGAAAATGTATTTTCCTGAGTTCCCATAAGGCTGTACTGAGAACCCTGGAGGGAGAAAGGCATCTGAGAAGAAATAAATGTTGGTAAATGGTATTAAAAGCTGCTAGACAGGGAGACAAATGAATGCAAGATACATAGGGCTGTTAAGTGAGGAAGACTGCAAACCTAATTTTTGCCAGTGGCATGACGAATGAAACAAGAAACGTGGCACTCAATAGGGTCGCCTGGCTCCTCATAAATTTTGAATTGTCTGCCTTTCCTTTTTTTTTAATATCCTGTAAAATGAAAAGCTGGGATCATTAAAAGATGTGCTGGTGAAGGTGATAGGAAGTGAGAGAAGAAATTTCCGTATTCTGGCCTTAATTTCTCTGATTGTCAGTGATTTGTTAGTCAGTTATCTGGGAGTCAGATATATCTCTAGTTTTTTAAAGTGTAGATTATGTTGTTCAATTTATCTTGCCTGTATCTTTAGAACCACAGTTGGCATGACAATATTTTGGACTCATTCCAATGAAGAAAAAGATTTTAATTTTTCAGTCCCCTCTGTGCAGAATGTCACTTAAGCTCCATATATTTCTATAATTTTAGTGGGAATGTAAAGAAGTTGCTGTTTAAAACAAACAGGCAAGGGCCTGCTAATTCCTAGAAATAATTTTAATTAAGAGGAGGAGGAAAAAAATAAGGAAAGGCAGCCCTTTGGTATTGGGCTGGGACTTTCATGTGTGGTACAAAATGACTGAGTGCTCCCAGAGACCAAACACTCAGTGCTAATGAGAAATTACCAGTGAGCTGTGAGCAGCTGCTTTGCAGAGCAAGACCCATGAATTGGTCTTTTAAACTTTGTCAGTCCCTTCTCATTTCATCCTCAGCTGACTTGCAACCCTCTAAAAAATGAGTTCTAGATGTATTTGCCATAGATTTGTCAAGTGCCTCAGGAGGCCCATAGCAGCTTTGCACATTGTGTGCTGTGATCCATCCCTGTGGGAGGGTGGTGGGAGCAACAGCATCACATGTGGATTTCTTCTGCTTGTAAATAGGTTAAGGCTGTGTCTTGTGATCTGATTATAAATTCTCTGGAGGTCAGCTGAGGATCTTGTTAAATATCTTGGCCTTTCCATGGGAACCTTCACATTTGAAGTGCATTTTTTTTGGACCAATCCTATGTGATCCCTAAGAATGGCCATTCTCTTTGGTGGCACTCTGAATTCCAGCCAGATAAAGTCTCAGCTTTCCATTGCTTTCAGTGTTGTCTCTGTTCTGCACATGAGAACACATGAGGTATTTTTCAAGAGGGTGTTTTTAAACTGTGTCTGTCTCCATAAACTTTCCAGGCACAGTTGTCTTTACAAGGTGGGAGAAATGTATATTTAAAGGCATTATTTAAAATAATTCCCAGACAAAGTTCATTAACTTCAGTGAAGTGTCCTTAGACAAGTACCTGAAGTGTCTTAAATTCAAGAAAGACACATAGGCCAGCCTTCTTCCTCCTTGTGGATGCCATCCAGATGTGTGCTTGTTAAAATGCTGTATGAGCATGAGTACGCAGCTCTCAGTGCAGTGGGGTTCTCAGCCTGTCCCCTACAATGTACATATCAGTAGCAGTCACCTATTAATATTGGTGGGAATAGTGGGGAATAATTTACTGATTTCTGCACCAGTTAAACTCATTTAACGGAAGGGTGAGTGTTTCAAACCTGGATATGTCAACCCTCTGAGTTTCATTCCTCTGGCTCACAGCTTTTTGAAAACATAAGCTATGTACTGTCTAGAGAGTTTTCTGTTGAACTTTTCATAACTTTGTGATCAGGTGCGCTGCAATTCAGCAGGTAACTGGTCTGTGTCCAACCCAAAATATTTCAACAGGAGTGTGTACATGACCACCAGTTTGTACTAATAAAATAATTGCTTCCATTAAGCTGAATGTAATTAATGCAAATTAGATAACATAGAAAGGTAGGTGGGCAATTTAGCTGCTGTGGGTTTGTTACAGAATTTTGAATGATTTACTTTGTGGCAAAGAGGAAAGCATTGGAAATATTGCTACTGAACAGCCCAGCTGAAAAGGGATCATCTTGCAGAATGGATGGCTGCATGTTAGACTTGTGCTGGAAGCTTTTTATACTTCTCTAAGGTTGTATGACAGGTTATACAGGAGCTGGGAGGGAGGAGGCTTTTTTTTTCCTTCCTCAAGGAGCTTTTAAGGCTTAGAAAACTGAAATATACAGATAAGGTTGTGTACTTGCCTGAATGGCCCAGCAGTGTCCATGGCCCAAAAGGCAGTGATCCAGTGCTTGGAGATGGGGCAGGGAGGCAGAGGGTCAGGCACAAGATTTTGTGAACAAGGCAAGGCCCAAGGGTTTGAGCTTCATTACAGCTCCATAGCCAATAAATGTGTTATTCCTGAGATGAGTATCTTCTCACTTACCAAGGCTTTAGTTGTTCTTGGCAGGGATTCTTTCCCCCCATTATTTTTTTTTAACATTGAAAATGCCAGCCTGAGACCAGAAAAACTTTATGGAAGTCAGGAAAATTATAAAACCTTTGTTTGAATTTACCTCAGTGTTTTGAGTGTTGTGTGTCTTTGCAGAAAAGAATGTGTTCATTTCTAGCATGGTAGTGGAAGAGCATTGGAAAAAGTGCTTTCAACCTTGGGTCAAAATTTTCTGTGTTTTAAATGCTTCTGTCTTGTCCCAGAGCAAAGAAAGCCCAACTGAAGCAGGCATAGCTGGGACAGGATGAAGTCTTGATCACCAGTCTTGCTGAGCAGAGCCCAGCCAGAGGTGTCCCCAGGCACAAGCAGAAAGCATCAGAACTCTTCCATTTCAGTGCCTTGTTTGAGGAATTCCCTGAAAACTGCTGCCAGCAGCAGTGCTGGATATTGGGAGACTGACAATCAGTGAATTCCTGGTAATTTTGTCCTTGCCACTGCTGCTGTTAGGGATGAACCACAATAGTTCAGTTGTCAGTGGAAGCTAGGGAGGAGGGCAGGTGTGATCCTACACTAATTTTGTCCTTATTCTCACCTGCATAACTGTCCCTGCTCTCTGCAGTCATATGCTGGAGTACAGAATTTACCTTCCTTGTCCTGTTATTTTAAATGTCTCCTAAGAATCAGATAAGATCAAAGCCCCTCAAATGTGCTTTAGATAAATGGCTTGCTCTTTGTAAGCAAAAGCAAAAGATTGAATTGCCTTGACATTTTGTAATCTTTCTGATTTCACGTGCTGAAGTTGAAATGCATTGTGAAAGACCTTTGTCATTTTTCTGCAGTCTGCTGGGTCTCTGAGGACAGGAGAAATATCCTCACTTCCTTGCAGTCTCATTTCTGTATCTGGTCCTGCAACCTTCAGAAGCCTGATAGAAGGTTTTGTTTTCCTCAGGACTGTGCTGGCTTCTGGACAGTTTAGGCATACTTGTTGCTAAATTATATCTCATGAGAAAATATGAGAAGATCACATAGGGATTTATTCTCTGGAATACCTCAGCTACATGAGTTGCTCTAGGGTGAAGCTGGGTGACTTCTCGTCAATCAGTACTGTCCTATTCTCCATGGTACTGATCTCTGTTTGAGCTGCTGGAATTTATTATTTGGGGAATGAGCTTTCCCAGCCTTGGCCTCTAATCTTATTTACTTGTGAACAATCTGTATACAGCATTGACACAAAAAAATTCTGTGCCAAGCTAATATGCTGTGCAAGGGATAACATATTTAGATGTCTGTGTTGGATTTGGGAGGCTGTGAAGCTCATCATTCCTGCCTTCTCTTATCAAATAGTTGACTGCAGCATTCTGCTACCATGCAGCCTGTCAGGAGTAGAGTTATTTCTGTCAAGGGAAAGAAAGACAGACAATTCAGTCCTTTTCTCTTTCTGCTCTGTTGCTTCAGGAGATGCAGAGCAATGTGATCCCTGAGGATCTCTGCAAATAGTAAGATGAGGATATATAGAGAAGGCAAAAATCAGCTACAGGAGGCCATGCATTGAGAAATTCCAGATTCAATTGCCTTTTGGTATGCCAGGCTTTAAATTGCCTTTTGGTAGTAGGCATTATAGATGATGCTGTCTTAAGGCAGCAGACAGCACCATCAGGGCTCTTCCACGGACATGGCCGGGTGGGGAGGGCTGTTGTCAATGAGCTGTCAAATTCTTACACCAAAATGACTCTTTTGATAGTCACTTTTTTCACATAAATGTAAGAATTAGTGATTCTTTATTGGTGGTAAAGCATTTTGTCAATCATTTCTCCCTTGAAATGAAAACAATGCAATTAATAATGCTGAAAAGAAATGTTTCACGAAGGATTGGAAGATGTACTGATTTTGAGTCCTGGTGAAAAATAGAGTCTTCAGTGTGCCACTGTTTTTGAAAAAAATGTTTTCTGACAAGGCTTCTTTTGGTAAGGAGTTTCACACATCAGGGGAGATGAAGAGGTAATGAGTGGCTGATGTGTCCAGTGGGTCTGTGTGTGTGATGTGATGTGATTCTCCTTGCTTAAAAACACACTCACAGGTGGGACCCAGCCACAAAGATTATGCTCATTAGAGCTCTCCAGCTGGAAGGGCAGGGACTGTGGCTCACACGTATTTTCTAATCTGCATTTGGAGGGTTCCCCACTCCTTTCAGCTGCCTGGCTGTCCTCGGCAGTTGAGTCAGACCTGCTCTTAATCCCAAATTTCAGCCAAGGCTGAACCCTGTGTACCAAGGCATGGAGGTCTTGAGCTAGAGATGTCTTCCCTCCCAGGACACAGACTGCCCTGTTTGTGGCACTTAGGACATGATGAAAATATAATTTATTTAATCTAATCTCTTTAACATTGGCCATACAACCACTGACCTTCAGATATCTGGTTTATGTTTGTGATATTTTTTTCTTCCCCCTGAAAACTGAGCTCTTTGTATCAGTTGGAATGGCTGCAGAAGAGCAAGGAATGTGCCTTTTCATGAAGCTTTCAAAGTAATTATTTATGATACTAAGATGATTGGATATGTTTCAGTGTCAGCACTAGGTATGCATTTTTAAGAATGCTATTGAGACTTTCATACAAAAAATCCACTATATATGTTCCTAGGATATTATTTTATTTGATTAAAGAAAGTATTGACTGCAGTGCTATTGAATCAACTCTCATTTAATCTTTCAAAACATCTACAGCACTTTCCTGCTTCCAGGACAGGCAGAATTTAAATGAACACCAAGCAAAGAAGGGGACAGGAATATTTTTTTGACATTAGACCTCTTTTGCTTTAACTGGGACTAGTTAGGCTGAATACACAATCACAAGCTCAGAAGTGTTGTGTTGCTTAATTTTTTTGTTGAAGGGAGCTTCTGTAGCAAGAGTTTGAAAAGTCACAGTGTGACTGATGTCAAGTAAGCCTGAAGTTGCACTGGCCTTAAGCTTGTTCAGTGCAATAATGTGAACTGACCTCAGTGAAAAATCAACAGCCGCAGTCTTGGGCTAGCAGAGTTCTGGATTATGACAACAAAGAGACCTTGAGTTTTTATCCTTTGAGAGTTAAATGAAAAAGGTAAAAGAAGAAGTTTGTAATCAGTGTTTTGATGGGGTCAGTATGGTTTTAGACACTTTCAACAAAATGGATGCTGACTTTCCTTGTTATCTAGTTTTCTGGCAGGCATGAAAAAATCAAGTTCATAAGCCAAAAAGATTAATGAAAAGGGAAGAAATCTATTTTAGATTTTAATAATGGTTTCTATGCTATTAATTTTATTTATCGTAATTTTATAATTAATTAAGTTTTAGATTTTAGCATTTTTGCCCATAGATATGTTTCATTAGGTGGGCAAAAGAGCTTCTCCTTGGCTTCAGGCAAAAGTTCAGAATTGATTTCTGGGCTATGTGTCTGGTCAGTTGTATTTTTATATGTAGAACGCTGTGCTAAAATGAGGAAGGATTTACAGCAAAAGAGTTGAATTGTGCTGATCTCTAGGAGAGTTCATTAGGTCAAGTAAATTCTCTCTCTCTCTAATGCTATAAATCAAATTAGATCAAGTACACATACAAGCACTTTCTTGGCTTGGAAACAAAGCAGAAACATTGTAGAAAGAATTCACCTATAAGTTTACTCAAATTTTTGTTGGTTTTGTTGCTTTTGGATTTTGAAACTGGAAGAAATGTGGGATGTTCTTCTTTCTAATAAGCTGGAAACAAAAATAAAGACACGTTTGTCCCAATGAGATCCTTTTTATTACATAGCACTCTCCCAAGATGATTTGCATTCATGCCTCACTTCTATGAAGTCCTCTCTTAAAAGCTGCTGGGAAATAGACTTTGGATGCATTTTCCCAGTTGTGAATAATCTATTCCTTTGGTATGGATGTGATTTGGATAAAAAACATTATGAGGGAGAGCAGATTTTGTACCTGGCATGGCATTTCAGGCTCCGTGCCTGACACAGTAATGCTGTTCTAGGCAGCAGAAGTGTTCACAAGTGGGTGGGGACACATTGATGCAATCAGTAGTTCATAGTCTCCTTTCCCAGCTAGACTTACTTCTTTCCTGGAAGATCTTCTAGTGCTGTACTTGAATTGTTTAATATATGCAATAGATTTTTTTTTTTCCTTCTTGGTACATCTCCTGTACTGAATGTGTGCTTAAATGGGAAGGAATGGCCTTATTTCTTCTGTCTAATCTAATTAATCTGTTTCATTTATTCAGTAATTAGACCATGCAGTTTTTTTTTTTTTTTAAGTCATGAAGTAGAGGCTAGGAGTGCTGAACATCTCTGTTTGTTCCTGTGGAGTGAGTCTGGTTGAATAAAGGGCATCCTCCAGTGTCATCCTCTTCACTTGAAAAAGGTGTTTGAAGTTCACCTTTTTGGATAAGATTCAACCAAAGGCAGGGAAAGCTTGCTGGTAAAAGAAGCATCAAACACCTTGCAGGCCTTTTGAAAGAGTTAGCTCTCTCTGATCTCACTGGTTTTAGCCAGGCTATTTCCTTTCGGGAAAGGGAACAAAATCTTGTGATTTCAATAGGGATCAATGGGGCAAGCTTTGCTCCATGTCCCTGCAGTTGATGGCATCCCATGCCTTTTGATGGCTTTCACTTTGGTGAAGATTTTTTTTTTCAGTACCCATACGATGTCACTCATATCTTCCCCTCAAAGTCATATCTTCCTCCTTGATTTTTTCCCCTGCTTTTGCAACATCTTTGAGGTTAGTTTGGTCCTTTGCACTGCACCTCATTTCCTCCCAGACCATTTTCTTGTAGTCACTAAATGTCCCAATTTTCTGTTGGTGTTTTTTTTTTTTTTTTTTAAATTGCATTTCATTTGATCCTATCTCCTTTCCAGAGTCTTTGTAAGTCTTTGTTTTTTTGTTTCGCAAGATTTTGTTTCCCTTCCCAAAAGGAAATGAAATTTCCTTTATTAGGTCTTCAAGCATCTTGTCTTTAAGGATTAATCTGTACTCTTAATTGTCCATTCTTGGTGGTTTTTGTTTCTCCAAGTACACTAATTCTGCCTTAATAACTATGGAAGTCTCTGCATTGGCATAAAAACACTTGTTATTCTATTTATAACATTCTTTGCTTAAAAGCCTTGCCTTCAAAACCTTTCAGTCAGTCTTTAATTGGGGTGGCGGGGGATGAGAAGCACGAATAGAGCCACAGCACTTGGTAAATAATTTCTTCTCAAGTTCTCTGGGCTCCTGGAAGAAGGGAAGTGTCACCCTGTCACCTTTTTACTGAAATCTGCTGGTAGGAAGTTATTGGGGTGTTGATTCCCAAGCACTTTGCTTTGGAAGGGGATCCAACATTTGCACTTGCCAAGTGTCCTGTGGGCTTTGATGAGACTTCATGTGCAGTGGGGAAGCAGTGTGCATTTGTATGTGAGTCTCATCATGATGGAAGTGAAGTGCCACAGAGATGAGTAATGGAGAAGGACTGAGATGAGAGAACTGGGACTATTCAGCTTTTCGAGGAGAAGACTCAGGGGGAATCTTATCAATATGTATAAATAGCTGAAGGGAGGGTACAAAGAAGATAGGAGTGAGGCTCTTTTCAGTGATGCCCAGTGACAGGAACAGAAGCACAGACTGAAACAGAGGAAGTTCTGTGTGAACATCAGGAAAATACTCTTGCTGTGAGGGTGACTGGGTGCTGGCACAGGCTGCCCAGAGAGGTTGTGCAGCCTTGTGGTTGGAGATCTTTAAAAGCTGTCTGATATAATTCTGGGCAACCTGCTCTGGAGTGCCCGTGCTTGAAGCAGACAGTTGGATCAGATGTCTTCCAGGGCTCCCTCCCTACCTCAACCAGCCTGAGATTCTGCGAAGTTAAGTTTTAATACAGGGCATCATGTGGGCAATGACCTGATCTGAGATGGAGGTTTAATTTACATCTGCCTTGTCTTGTCCAGTGCTATGCACAGTTACTTCATTCTTTTGTACAGTATTGTCCCACTAATGATGCCTGTTGCTGTTCTACTAATGGGGTTCTTTTATTTTTTTTTTAATTTAATAAATTTTATAAAATCTTTTTCTGTATTCATGAGATTTTTCGGGTGAGCTCTGCTTTGTTTTAAAAGCTATAAATGAAAACATAGTTTCTGTGGTTATACAAAAAAAATCAGAAGTATAACTTCCTTTAAAACCAAGATAGTATGCAGGACAGAGATGCTAATGCTCTGTGTTGTATGAAAATATTTTGATTTTAGAAAGCTAATTTAAAATTTTTCTTTTCAGTTTCTTGTATTTTGTTTTTCAATGAACTTCCCCACCTGCCCCCACCCCCAGTATTGGATTTATACATTATATATTCTGGATGTGTAGAATTTATGTACATGTTTTTTGAGTCTCAAGTCCATGAAGTGCTCATATCTGATCCAGTGTTTAATGGGATGAAGTGCTCATATCTCATCCAGTGTTTAATAGGATTCAGACTATGCAAAGAAGCTGATAATGCTGCCCTGTTCTAATGAAGTGCTTGAACATGGGGCTAAGTGGAAACATGCTGTGTGTGATGTTCAGAAGTGCCCATGGGAGAAAGGAGCTTAAATCCTATTGAGAGTGAAGAACATCATCCCCCCAGCTTTAGAAAGAAAGTGATGTCTCCCCTTGCTCTGCTGCTGCTGCTATTGGTGGGTGTTGTCATTCTGGCAATTTCAGGAGCCAAGCTGAGGTTTCGTGCACCATCCTTTACAGTCCCACCTTGCCAGGTTTTTCTCTATTAGGTTCCAATCCAGTGGGTTTAGCATAGTTAATGAGGGGGGGTCTCTTTTGTCCTTCTCAAAGGCACGGTTAGAAAGAGTTTTTTTTCCTTGTGTTTTTTAAAAGATGTGCAGCTTCTGACACCCCGGCCTTGTTTTGCAGGTCCCCAGTGTGCTGGCTGCAGAGAGGTCGCCTTGTCAGCTGGGATCACATCAAGTGCTCTGAACTCCTGTTCCTCCATCAGGTACGTGAGCAGTTGTGATCTATTTATTGATTTGAAATAACTTTCTGAGTAGATAATTACATTTCAGCTGCAGGCCTCAGTGGATGGCTTTGTGGAGAGTAGAAATGGCAATCTGCAGAAAGTAGTACAGTTAATATAATGGATCAGACTGGTACCAGGAGATGCTGCTTACTGCTGATGTGGGTTGTGTTTCCTTCTTTCCCCTGGGATGTGGTGGCCTGGAAAGACATTGTACTGAGCCCTTTGTGTGAGGGGACTGAAGTGGGAATTGAATTATTAGCCCAGGATCCTCTCTGTTTTTCTTACTGGCAAATTAACTTCATATGATGTGGCTGTTGTTTACCTGAATTCTGAGCACAACCGTATTCCTTCATACTCAGATCACTTTTTTTCTTGTTTGATTTATGACAAATGCTGATATATTATGAGAATTCACTGTTCGAGAAAAAAAATTTGAAATAATAAATAAAACCCGAAGTCATGCATGAAATCTGCCAATCTTCATTCTTTCCTCCAAATCTGAATTTTTTTGCACAGCATAGGTATTTTGAATAGGCAAAAAACCCAGGTCCAATCCTTGAAATCATGTTATGAAAACAGTGAAGGTGTAGAAGAACACACTGTGGGAAGGAAAGGAACAGATAAACAGATTATAAAAAGAGGTGCTGCAGCACCTGACAGAGTTGCTGCACCTATATAGTTGATCACCCAGCAACAAATGGCTGAGAGACTGAGATATATTTGGGATAATCTCACAGAGTGCAGCTCCTGAAGTAGACAGAAAGGAAGATGATGCATTGGTGTTTATGTTCAGTCCCTTTGAAAGCCCTGTAGGGAAAAATATTTCTGAATCTTCTAGAAGACTAAAGCTGGAAATAAAACACTGTAATAACTTCCAAGTGGATATATCTGAAGTGGTGAAGCTTTTCAATACAGGCTCAGTATTTTCCCTTTATTTTATTTAAATACTTCCTATTTTGGATTCCTTTAAACGGTTACAGGTGACAGAGTGACCAGTCCCAACCTGAGGAAAGTCAGATTTTGTCAGAAATCCAAAAAGAAAAATAATTTCTGGCTTTCAGTTTAAAAGAAAGTACATGTGATAGCAAATAGCAAGTCCTCACTGTTTGCAAGCCACTGAAGACACTCAGAGAAACAATCACCATGACATGGTGTCCCTTTTCACTGGGAATTGCAGGTGTTTATTTAAGTCCATGTAGGTTTGTGGACTTCTGCAGCACAGGTAAATTGAGGATTTGATCAAGGGCCATAGTGTGAAGTGGAATTGCAGTCCATTGATATTAATTGGTATCAACTTTTGACTTGATTAATCTCACACCTGAAAAAGGGTGGTGTCTCTTAGGAAGTTTTGCATTGCTTGATTTTTCAGTAATTATTCTCTTCCTGTTCCTACGTCTCTAGGTCTTGAATTGCTTTGGTTTTATAGTGTTTGGGGTTTGTTTGTTTCTTTGTTTTGGTTGTGTGGGTTTCCCCCCCACTTTTTTTTAATGTATTTTCTTTGTTTCTGATGTGTATCTTTGAAATTATAACTTCCATGTTAAATTACTAGTGGAATTATGATCTGTTCTATATTGTTAACCTTACTCTGTGTCAATCAAATTGAATGAATAAAATCTCAGTGATTTGTGCTAAAATCAGAAATAACTCTTTTTGTTACTTTTTCTCCCTTCATTTTTTCTGTGAAAACTAAAGAACCTGTTGTTACATGGGCCTCTCAAAAGGGCTTTTCTGTCTATGTAGGTTTTGCAATTAAATGGAGCAGGTAGTGTAGTTGTTGGTAGTGTGGCCATAATTTACCCACTAACATAATCTTTAATAGGACTAGGGTTTTTTGTTTTATTTACTGAATTGCTGCGTCAAACCTTGAACAACTTTGCTTTCAACTCTCAGACTGAATTACAGATTTAGGCCAAGGAGATGCAGCAAGCATAAACCTTCAGCAGTTGGACTGACCCAATTTTACGCATTGTTAGTGATTTTGTTGATATTGTATTGTTATATATTTAACTCTGCAGAGCTTCCAGGCAAGGTTTGAAGAAGAGTGGGAGGCTTTGTTTTCTTTTTTACTGTAAATATTCACACAGGATGACTGTATGATTTGGAGGATACAACTCTTAAGACCTTGTTTACTTGCTCATCCTTACAGCATTGTGCACAGCACTACTGAATAAAGTGTGCAGGGAAAAAAAATTTCTGTTGCTCTGCAGAAATTTCTTAGATTGAGTCTTTAAGGGGGTCTTTACAGACCTCTTTCTGTGTAGGGCTTTTGGGCAAACGTGGTGAATGAGTGCTGGGGGCATCTGTTTGGGCTGACAGTGAATGGGTGTGATTATACATATAGTAAGTGTTTGTATTTCATACAAAAGAAATGTGAGTCTCCCAGGTAGCATTTCACCATGGAAATCAGGTAGTGTGAATTGTTATCTCAATGTGCTGTCACTGGGAGGTGAGATTTAACCAGAATAGTCACTTCTGCTGTGCAGACAAGGAGATGACCTTGTGGAGAAGTGGCACACTGTGGTGCTCCTTTCCTGACACAAAGAGGGGGAAAGGCTGCCTGTGTCAGTGTAGTACTTGCACACAGACAAGGAGTCTAGACCAGAAGCTGTCAGGTTGTAGATTCTGAGGGATTTAAAAGGATCTTTGTGCCATGAAGAGGCTTTCTACCTGCATGCCTGATGTTAGGAATGGAGTTGTTGTGGAGAGGAATAATGCTTCGCTTTCCCTGCCAGCGTTTGTTTTTCTTTAGCTCTTCCTGCTTCTCGTCTCACTGCTGACAAGGAGGCTGGTTTGCCATACTAAACACCTTAGGGCTGACAGGATGGAGAAAACCTACAGGCTCCTTTGACAGCAGTAATCAATAAGAAGTGAAAAAAATCTCACTCTGAGAAGCCCTTTTCCAGCTGTAAATGGCAATGGAAGTCCTGAAGGTGAAACTCTGATTTTTAGCCCAAATTGTGAATGCAAAGGACCAGGAATCTGGAACCAGGGAAAATATTTGCAAATCAAGAGTTTCTTGCTGCTTATCTATGTGCACTTCAACCAAGGGGAGAACTGCATTGTGTGAGACAAATGCCTCAAAAATGCCTTCCTGAGCCCATGAGCTGGGGCTTTGCTTATTGCATCCCCCAGCACTTAGACTCATAGAATTGTTAAGTTGGAAAAGACTTTTATGATCATGTATCAACCATTACCCTAGCACAACCATGTTCACCACAAAACCATGTCACTTGGGGTGCCTCATCCACACATTTTTGAGACTTCCAGGGATGATGATTGCAGCACTTTACTAGGCAGTCTATTCCAATGCCTGACCACCCTTTAAGTGAAGAAGTTTTTCCTACTATCTAATCTAAACCTGTCCTGGTGCAACTTTAGGCCATTTCCTCTCATCCTGTCACTTGTTACCCACCACTCACCACCACCTCTGGGCCCAGCCATACGGTCAGGTTTGTACCCAGTGAGCAATGCACCCACCCAAAGCCATGAGCAGCCAGCTTCTCCAGGACAGTGCCATGGGAAACAGTGTCAAAGGCTTTACTAAACTCCATGTAGACACATCCACAGCCTTTCCATCATCCACTAATCACATCACCTTGTCTTAGAATATCAGGTTGGTCAAGCAGCCTAGCAGCTGCTTTTCAGAAACCCATCCTGGCTGGGCCTGATCCCCTGGTTGTCCACTATGTGCCACATGCTGGCACTCAAGACAATCTACTCCATGACCTTCCCTGGCACCCAGGTCAGGATGACAGGTCTGTCCTTCCCCAGATCATCCTTCCAACCCTTCTCTATCTGGGCATTCCAGTTGCTGACTGCAGCCAGCATGGAGCCCCCTGGTTCACCAGGACAGCTGACAAATGGTTGGAAGTGGCTTGGCAAACTCTTCCAGCAGCTCCCTCAGTGCCCTTGGGTGGATCCTATCAGGGCCCATAGCCTTGTGTATGTCTAGGTGTGTAGCAGGTCACTGATCTGTTCTCCTGAATTATGAGGGCTTCATTCTGCTCCCCATCTCTGCCTTCCAGCTCAGAGGGCTGGGTACCCTGAGGATAACTGGTATTATGAGAGGCTTGCTGCAAGGGCTTTCATTATCATACTGCAAACTTCTCCAAAGTTTCCACTTGCCTTATGAGAGATGGTGAATTTCTCCAATTCTCTTCAGAGCCACTGGAAAATGAGGAAAACTTAATCAGAACTAGGCAGAAGGAAGGATCAGAATTAGATTTTTAACCTAACAGGTCTGGTTTATTTTTAAATATAAGTAAGTCATTTCTATGGAAGAAAAAAAGTTTTTTTCTTTCCAAATAGATTTAATTGTGAGCAAGTCACATTGAAAGTGTCAATAACAACTAGTAATTACAAATGGGGATAGAAAGAAATTCCCAGAGCACCTGGTTAATCAAAAAATAGAGGCTGAAGAGTGTGGTATTTTTCATGCTGTATTATAGTGATAATGGCAAGTCATTCAGAGAGCACAATAGGAAAAGTTAGGTTTAGCTGATATATTCCAATTTTGTGACACTGAGTAATTGTTAATACGGACTCTTACTGTCGTCTTTGTTTTGCAGGAAGCAATGCAAGCAAATAAATATGTCTGGATCCTATATTGCTGTTTTACTCACAACTTCAGCTGCTTATTTGGTTGATATGGAGTTTTTATTCCCTTTATGTTAGTTGTGCAGCTAGGGAATTTGGTGGTAATAAAAACAGAGCTCTTGCAGCACACTCTGTGCTGATACATCTCAATGTTTTGTGGAGCATGCGATAATCTCACACTGCAGATATGGGACAGGGAAAGCAGTTTGCCCCCATGGTCACTTGGCTGGTAGGAGAGCTGGGATAAGGATCCCTGGCCTTGAGTCTCAGCACAGGGCTTCCTCTGTCTGGCCATGCAGCCTCTGCTTTGGTTTTTTCACAGAACTGGTAGTGGTATCATTCCTCCTAAGGATGTGGGGAAGGTTTTAGATATTAAGCAGGTATCTTCCTGTCAGCACTAAATTAATTTTAAAGGGGAGATACAAAAATAGCACATCCTTTTGTGTTAGATATCATATGTCCTCTGGAATCATCTTTGCCAAATGCTATTAATGGCTACTCAAGAGATTCATTCTATTATCTTGACTAGCTTATTTCTAAAGTAGTTTGACATTTTATTTGTCTGGCTTATCTGTTGTTGTAGGGAGATATTGGTTTATTACCCTTTAGAAGGCTGAAATGTTAACCGGGAAATATGGGAGCTCCTTTCATTACTTTTTTACTATGAAATACGATCTCTCAGACTGGAGTGTCAGCTCTGCAGTAAAGGAGAATTCTGGCCTTGTGCTCATGATTTGACTACAAACAGAATCCCAGACCCTCAGTGGGAAGCTACTTCCCACAGAAGCTGTGGGAATTCTTCAATCCTACAAAGCAATTTTAAGCCCTGCACACCTTACCTCTCAAATGGGAGATGGAGGTTGAGCTTTTTCTTCCTCTGGCACTGCCAAGGTCCCAGTGTCTGCAGTCAGGGTGAACAAGCACTGCAGGAAGGGAGCTGGAGTGAAGCTGGGTACCTGCTCCCAGAGCAGACCTAGCTGTGTACAGTAGGACAGATGTAATTTAAAATATTCACTGGTGTTGCTGCTGGATGTGTACTGTTGGCAGTGTGAACTATAATGGTATTGTAATATGTTAACAAAAACCCCTTTTACCTGGAGGAATTAGAGCCATTTCATATGGTCTTCTTTTAAACTGGACTTCTTTCTTCCTCAGCTAATCCAGACACTCTTGACAGCAGCTGAAAGCTCTTAAATTTAATGGCTTTGGGTGATTTTGTATGGCTTTTCTGGTGTCCAGTCCTCTCTGCTTCACGATTTACTGATTCCATCTTCGTGTGTGCACACTCCATTCGGGAATGCAAGACAAATATTTGATTTTTTTATGATCTTTGGGAGACTCTTTTTTATGATCTTTGGGAGGGATTTATTGAGTGGCTAGGAGAAAGCTTGGAGTCTGATAAGCAGGGAAAACTTCTTGAGATGGATTTGAAGTCTTGTGTGTGTGAGAGCACTATTTTACTTTGCATTACCTTTTTGAGTCAGAGAAGATAAAAAGCATCTGGTTAATAGAAACCTGGATGAAGACATGTGCTGCTACATTTGTTTTTGGAATCTGGTAAGTCCTGGGCTTGGCACATAAAAAATCTGTCCTTTCATGAAGGAGCTTTCCTCATATTAGAGAAAACTGTAAGGTAAATGAAACAAGTAAGTACAGCAGGCATGTGTTATTAAGCAAGTTTTGTGTCAGTGGGTGAATACCCACATTTTTAAAAAGAGTCTAAAACTAGAGCCTGCAAAAGTAAATTGCTTTGTCTGAACAATACTTCTAAGAAAGCTTTTGCTTTTTGAGGATAAAATAATAGAAAACTTTAGGCCTTCTTATAGTAAAGATAATTGCACTCTTGCTTATTTTAATTACACTGTTTTGAGTAGGTCACCCACATGCTTAAACTTATGCAAAATTTAGGAGAGCTTGGCAACCTGGCATATGGGCAGATTCAGGGGACTTTCTTTTACAGTGCCTGTGTTGCTCCAGCATTTTAGCATGGACTGCCTGCAGTCAGAGAGAACATCTACTTGTACTTGTTTTTTTAATCTAGACTGGTGTTAGCACTTCTTTTCTGGGTCAACTGATTTCATTACAGACATGTTCTTTGCAGTCAGCTGTCTTGTAGCAGCAGTGATAAAAAGATAAAATCAGGCTTCTGAAAGCAATGGTGACAAGATTGGCTCAGAGTGGTTCAAGAGACTAAAAACAGGAACAACTTCATGTGGTCAGAGATGGTACTGAATATTTGCTTTCTGATTTAGAGTGTATTTAATGGCTACAGAAGAATGACTAAAAGTTACCAACTCTGTTCCTGATTTCTTGAATGTGTGGCTCTGTTTTCCAGGTGTTTAGGATGCTGTATGTCCCTTTGGTACTGAAAAAGTCTGACCTTTGGTGTCATCTCATGAGCAGCAGAGCTCCAAGCACATTTCTAGCAGCTCTTCCCCTCTTCAGCTGCTTAAGTGGTGCACCAGAGCTCCTCTGAAAATTTGAGTAAAGGGCTCTTTTGAAAATATTTGGTTGCAAAGATACAATGTGGAGAGTACTAAAAGGAGCACTTGGGTCTGAGCTGGGTTTGTAGTCACTAATACACGGAGTAGTGTAGCTACAAGCTGGTCTTTAAACTCCTTGGATACCCCTGTAGGGGGATAGAATAGAAGAGAATAGAGATAGTGCAGAAAGTAATCTTACCCCTAAGGAGTTGCAGCTGGGGGAATTATCAAAGATTAGGAGCAGGCCCGACTTTGACAGGCCACAGCTGTAAGCAGTGAGAAGAAGAGTGCTATAAAAGAGTGGGGTGGCTGCTTGAGAAGGGAACTGGAGTCAGTGGCTGCTTTGTGAAGGAGAAGGAGTCAGTGCTCTGAGGAGATGCCCACGAGAAGCACCAAGAAGGTATGGAACTTTTGTGATAAGGAGATGACAGTGTGGAAGCCCTACGATGAGATGACAACAACCCCCCAGAAAAAAGGTCATAAAGGTGATGCTAGTGGGTATAAAAGATTTGGAAGCTGCTAGGATTTCTGACATGATGGTTTTTCCAGCATTGCAAGTGTTACCAAAGGGAGTTTAGTGGGATTGTACGGTACACAGAACGTCTGTTTCAGAAAAAAAATCTCTTACCTCTGCTTTTTACACATCTTGTGTGTCTTCTGTGGTGAATTGTGCCACATTACCAGTGTTACCACTGCTATTTTTTTTTTCTGCTGAACTCTTCACGAATGGATGTGTAGCAAGAGGTGACAGAATGCTTTGGATAAGCATTTGTTTGCCCTCTGGAGCTCTGCCAGTGTAACCTGGGGAAATTACCATAGTGGGAGGTCTTTCCTGGAGTTCAGGAAAAGGGAAGGAAAAAAAGCTCTGTGCTCTGAACAGAGAAATTTGCACAAAGCACTCTATGGTGGAAACAGACCAGGTGGAAAAACAAATAATGCAAGGTGGTTAGCAGTGCAAGTAATTCTTCCTTTCTTTACTATGAAGCCCATCTTCTTTAAAAGAAAATGGCAGTTATTGGCAGTTTGAACTTCTTAGTGGGGTTTAAATTGATTTATAAGCATGAGATGTGATGTTTTCCTTCTGTTATAATAGCAGATAAGCTCTTCTCCCCCTCAGTTTGAGCAGGACTTCACCAGGCACAGAGAAGAGGAAGCAAGATAGTGAGGAGGCAGAACCTCTCTTTTTATTTCTTGGCTGTTGGGTGTAGTCTCACAGTGAGGGACAGGAGCCACATGAAAGCCCTGATCCACTGTCTTTTCAATTCAAAGACTTTCATCTATTTAAAGAGATTTGAAACAAACTTCAATCCTGTCTCCTTCAGTTAAGCCCAGGTCAACTTGGAAAAAAGAGATTGATATTATCCTGGAACACACCCTCTCTTCTGCTTGCTTGGTGTTGAGTCCACTGTGTTATAGCTTTGAACATTAACTCCTTCCTGGTGTCATGAGAGATCTCCCACTGGTTTCAACCCACAGATTATTTTGGCTGATTGCTGGAGGTGGAAGTGCTGTACTCTATACCCCTGCCTATCTCTATCCCCATTTCTCCTCAATGCAGTGGATATTTTTCCTTTTCTGGTTTCTTCTTTAAGATCACACAGGTTGTAGTGGAAGTAACCTAAGCAGCCAGTAAAGACTTGAAGTTGAAACAAAATGAACAAAGCTTTAGGGAAAGTGAATTGGATTGGAAAGTTTTCACTGTGTGATCAGCTAAATCCTAAGGTCTGTCTGTTCCTGAACTTTTCCTCAAATAAGCTACTTTAAATTAATTCTATAGGTATAATCTCCTATGAGGACATTTGTTCTGGGGTAAGAGTGTCTATGTAGAAATTCAACTCTTTAAATCACTTGAAAGTATTCTGCAGTAACTACTTTGTTTAATTTCTAAGCATATCATAACCTACAGCAATTACAGCTGGTATTCTGTACCTCACTGCTTGCCTAAAGTAGCCCAGACTGTGCCCAGTAATAAGTCAGGTTCAGAGTTTTGGCCTTTCATTTTATTTTATTTAAACTAGCAGAAGCAAACAGTCTTCTCGATGCTCCGTCTAAAAACATGTTACCCCAGATTGAAACTGCACAGTGTGTCTGTGTGCTGACTCCACAAACCTCCCACCCTTTGCCACTATCTCTTTCATAACTCTGGAGTTTAAATGTGGAAACATCTCTAAGTCAGACAAGGATATTTGGCTCAGAAAATGAGAGGAGGAGGTCAGTGCATGCCATGAAGTGATACATGAGGGGATGAGATGTGTCTAATGGAAAAGTCTAGAAAAAGGCAAGGTAAGACTACTGAAGGAGAGAAAATTAGAAGTAAAGGGAGTGGAAACAGGGAGAGGCTGTAAGGTTCTGATGAAATGAAAATGAGTAGTTGTTAATATACAGGAATTGCTCTGTGACTTTGGATAGGCTGGGCTCCCTGCTTCCCTGGCTGTCCTGCCATGCTGTCCCTGTTCACTTCAGCAAGAACTTGGCCTTCATCACTCAGAGGTTGCCATCTGTCACAGTCACCCAGTGGCCTGTGAATTATTTGTGCTTGTCTAGAGGCATGAGCTGAATGTGTGAGCTCTGCTGTCACTCCAGGATTGATGCTCAGCTCAGCTGGAGGCCAAATGGTAGAGTCTCAGCCCCCAAAAAAGCCCCAAAGCAGCTCTCCCCAAGGCTCCCAAAGGAGGAGTGCAGGCCTCAACTGTGCTGTAGCCAAGGCTGAGGGCAGAGTAACAACATTTAAAACTGAAAAAAATATAAATGCTGTTCACCTCTGTGGACCTTACAGTTTCATTATTGTTTGGATGAAGTTCACAAAAATTTGGTGTGATAACTCTGCTATTTCCAGTATGTTTAAAACTATCTGCAAACATGTGAGTTCATCCTCACCTTTCATTCATGCTAAGGGGGAAGTGTGATACATATATTAGACTATAGCACTGACCAAAATAACCCCAGAACTTTGCACCCCAAAGGCAGCTGATGAATGTGATGGTCTGTTTCAATGCCACTGTCTTCCTGCAGTGAGTGTTTAGACACAAATACATCCCCAAAATCAACAAAGAGTTACAGTCCGTGAACTGCAGAGGGTTAGATTCAAAACTGGGGAAGTTAGCTGTCTTCAATAAAGTTTCATTTATTTATGTTTACATTATTTTATCAGCATGATTCCACCGCTCTAGTTTAGAGTGTGACATTGGGAGTAACTGAGTCAGCTTAAGTGAATTGGAATTGGACTCTGCTGTGAGGACCCCAGAGCTGGGAAGGAGAGTTAGCTCTCTTAAATCAGCGTACAGTCAGTAAAAATAATTATGTGGAACTACAGCCTTAATAGAGTGCTGCAGTTTTATACCAGCTCCTGATATGGCTGCTAAGTTGTAGCTAAAGTTTAATTTAAACGCCACCCCCTGCTCTTCATGCTGTCTGTCCTAATTATGAAAGCTGCTCTCATCTTATCATGGCCCTAAGAGTTAACAGTATGAGGACACTAAAGGTAGGCTAGGAGTGAGTCATCTACTCCATATCATGAATTTAAACTAGGTATGCCAGTGGAATTATTAAAGAAATTTGGTGTTCTAGAAGTACTTTTCATAGTCCAAGTGCATGTTACACTCCTATTAATTTAATAATTTAAGCTTGTCTTTTCTGAAAGTGTGTTGATGCTGTTTGTAGGAGTTTTGGAAGATGCAAAGTCTGTTTACAGCCTCAGTCTCATCATGTCTTTCTGTTGTTACAGAGCTGTTAGAAATTTTGTTTGAGGTTAAATCTATGCAATTCTTCCTTATCAACTGAATAATGCTTCTAATGTATTGAGAGCGGGTGGTTTTTTTTTGTTAATTTTGCCAAAAACTGTATCAGTTGCTTTATAGTTTAATAGAAACCTTCTGAAGGACTGAAGAGAGCTTCACAGTATTGTTTAAAATTTTCATAAGGTGCAGGTGGAACGTACTTGGGTTGTCCTGGCTTTTGGAATTTAGGCAGCCCTTTAGTTAGTATTTCTGGACATGTCTGTGGCACAGATTTAGATTTCTTTGCCATTTTGAATTTCTTTCTTTTTACTTCACCGGGTGCTAAATCTAATAAGGGCAGACAAGTCACTATAAAATTGAAGCAGAGACAGGAAATAGGCATTTGTCATATGGATGAATTTCAACAAGCTTGATTTCATATTGCCTTTTGAAAAGCAGCCTGATATGATAAATGACAGCAAATGAAATTCTGTTTAACAGTTACTGACCTCTTTTTTTTGGTAGTATTCCTGCAGATGTTGCAGTATTCAAGCCTAAATATAGAAAATAGGCTGCAAGGATGTTATGAAGCTTTCCATAGGTATAAAGAGTGTTCTCCAAAGTGCTTTGAGTAATAGTCTTGCTAAGTATGAATAATTTTGCTATTGTCTAGTTCTGTTACAAATGTGAAGGAATAGGAAAATGGAGATTCTCCTGACAGATGTTAGCCATGCCCCTTGATGTACATCTGGGAAGCCCTTGGACTTAACTTGCAATATCCTCACATGCATTAACATGCACTGGTTGATCAGTGCTTCTCTGCCCCTTGCCTTGGCAAACACCTGACTGATAATGTTAATTGTCTGATCACAATGGGAAATCTCTTTCATTTTAGAAGTATTTATTGCCAAGGTCAACATGAGCTGACATGCCAGCCAAGCCCGAGGAGGGCAGTAGATCTTGGGAATGACAGAAGAGGATGGCCAGATTCTTTATCAGGGAGTCTTTAATTTCAGATATCCCTGCTAATAAGCATCTCCTGGCATGGGAGAGCTCTCTTACAGTGTCTGGGTTACAGAGGATAGAGCATGTATAGGAGGGTATAGTTTTTCTCCTCTTACCTAATGCATGTGGGCAAAGAAATCAGCAAAGCCCATGGAGCTGCCACCTCCTGCTGAACCGCCTCCTTTAAAATCTTGGGGGCACATCATGAGATGCACATTAGCAGAAATACATTTAGTTGTACAAGGACACAGAAAAAACATGCTCATGAAGACCAGTCCTTCTGAACAGAGCCAAGTCCAAGCATTCTCTCTGTCTCCTTGTTCTGTGGGAAATCTGTGACAGCGCTAATTGCAACAAAAGCAATTTTTTAACCAATTTGATATCACATCTGGAAAAAGTGTCAAGTTACTTTACAGCCTTACTTGTAGTCAAGCAAACATTGAGCAGAAATTTGTAGAAGACAGCTTATTCTCTTCATAATGTATTTGTATTTATCATGTGTATATACACTGATCTCTACTCCTGTAGAAATGCAGACTGTGGAAACACAATGTTCGTTTTTAGAATCCTTGAGTGCAGTGGTCCTTCATACCCCTAATAGTTTCTGGATGTATTATTTCTTTTTTATTTTTTTCCATTCTCTTTTATGCCTCTAAGAAAGAGGAGCAAAGGCCAACTTTGGCAGCAGCCGCTTTCCTTTTGAGAACCTCTGTTCTTTGCTGTGTCAGATGGTGTTAGATGGTGTTAGAGAATAGTTTCTAAACCAGATTAATTGAGTTCAAACAAAGTTTCCAAGCTTTGCAGAAGCTGTCAATTTGCGTTTTTATTTTTATTTCCTTTTTTGACACAATCTAGTGTCAAAAAGAGTTCAAAATCCAATATGACAGCATGATGAGAAGGTGTTGTGCCTTCTTTCCAATTTAGAAGAATTGCCTTCCAAGTGAGAAGATCTCCAGCATCTCCTAGTGCTGTGAAGAATGCAGCAAGTACAAAGATGCTCTGCAATAAATATCTCCAGGAGGGCTGGTGAAGCTTGAATTTGGACATGGCTGAACCAGTTGAGACCCTCCCCAATATGAAATACCTCATAAGCTGCAACTTTGAGGAGCAAGTGTTCTGCTGTTGTATCTAATTTGCTGACAAGAAAACTATGTTTGCAGATTTTTAATGACTTCTTGCATTAGGTTTCCTTGCAAATCCTTGTCTCCTATCAAGTATTAGCTTCCTCTTGGGAAAGCCCTGAGAATGAAAGGAAATAGAATTCCAGATAATATATTCTGGCTGATTAATTCTCTATCTTGGACAGAGTTGCAGAGCTGCTGTATTCTGTTACAGTATTTATTCCTACCTGTTGTTTGGAGTGGCGTTTGCTTCCCTCCCAGCGTGAATCTCCTGTTCATCCCTGTCCACCTACAGTTGTTGGTGTGATGAGCCATTTGGGCATAGTCAGGTTCCCTGAAGCAGTAAATGAATAGCTTCCTACAGGTTTTGTCAGTCTCTTGAGTACCCTCCACAAGCTAACTGCTCACTTAAGGTAGTGTTGCTCAGTCTGTAGACAATTTGAAATTCCTTTGGCTTCATATCTGGGTTTCAGTGAAGCTGTGTGTGCAATATCTTAACTTTAAACTGTTGTTTAAACTTGTACTTCCCTAACAGGGCACAGAACTAGGTACTTAACTTTATGAATGTGCTTGTAGGCTTGAATGCCTACAAAGTACCAGCAGGTGCCAGCTCTTGCATTTGCCCTGTTCAGTATTGCTCAGTATTGTGGATGGTGCAGAACCTGCTGTGAAAATCTTAAATCTTTGGCTTGCCAACAGAAATGTCATGCAGTTAACTCACTGCCTGGTCTCTGCTATGCTTCATCTACTTTTCAGATTTCATTTGAGATTTGGTAATACCAGGTCTGCAAGTGGCAATGACAGCCCCAGGTGTTTGTAGGCATGTGGCCAGAAGTGTGTGTTTAAATGCATGGATGTCTGTGTGCACACTGAATGCTTATGCAATTCCATTGCATTCTGAGTGACCACCATCACTGCCAGTGGGCTGCCAGGGTTTTATCTCATTGCTTTGACTCTCAAGGTGCCCTAAGTGAAGAAGGAATGACAGCACTTCGGCTGGGAAGGCACACATTCTAGAGATTGCTCAGGAGGAAAGTGCTTGACTTGGCAAGTTCAATTTTGAAAGCAATTTTTTCCAGGGTACTGAAAGATAACAGGGGAGGAATCCTGCCCAGGAAACGAGATACAAAATTTACCAACTGTCAGACAAATGGCATTGACTTTGAACAAAATGAACACCACATTCTCTGAGGCTTGAGGTGTCAGTGAAGCCCAAAAATCATATACACATATTTGAATGATGCAGAGTAGCCTTTGTATGGCAAGGTTGCTTTTATCTCCTAATGTAAAATAATAGCATCTATAAAGGTGACTTTGCTACAGGGAGGACTTCCATGCAATCTAGATGTTGAAACAAATATCTTGAAGATGTGTAGAATAATGAATTTTAATTGATTGCAGTCCTCATTCCATGGGAAAACTTCTTTCTATATTTTATAGCATGTTTCACTTCAAATACTGATCCAGTTTGAAGGGGTTTCCAATAAAATAAAAAGTGATGAGTGTTGAGAAAGATATAATGAGTAATAGATAAGCTATTCTGTCTTTTAGCCTTCATGTAGTGCTTTGAGGATTAGAATTAAAAACCACAAATTCAGAAAGGTTTATTAAGTTGTTGAGCTACAACAGGCAGAAATGGTGGTCAAAGTTTACAAACGTGATATCAGGGGGATCTTTTATTATTTTGTTTTAGAAGCCTCAGGTGTCCTGCTGCTGTGTTAGATCTGCGTCAGTTTGATTAAGCTGACAGGTTTATACTTCCCAGCTTGGAAGCTGGGTCTGTGCTGTTTGTGCCAGTTAGAGGATTGTGAAGGAGCTGCCAGGCAGGTGCTTTGCAGGGCCACGAGAGGTGAGAGCTGCAGGGGACAGCACACTGCAGGTAAGGAAAGCTGCAGAATGGTCCCTTTCTCTCCCTGCCCCCTCTGTCCATGGGACCTGTTGCTCTCACTTTGGCCCAGTGATGCTGCTCCCAGCACGTGCCAGGCCTGGGAGTGAACATTATTTATTGTGTTAAGTCAAACCATGAGCTGAAGCTGAGTGAACAGTCACAATCTGCCTAAAGAAATTGATGTAAGCATGGTAATTCTGCCTGTGATGTTCCTTGAAGATCAGATTTATCCAACAAAATGAGAGGTTTACCTACAAACCCCCAGATTTGTCACTGCCTAGCTCCACCAAGGTCAGTGACATTGGTGTTTCCTGGGGATATCCCCACGTGTAGGAGAGCAATGGAACCTGGAAGGGGCTGTAGTCAGGTGGGGGTTGGCCTCTTTTCCAGGCAACCAGTGACCAGATGAGAGGGAATGGCCTCAAGCTGTGCCAGGGCAGCTTCAGGTGGGACATCAGGGAGGATTTACTCACTGAGGGGGTGGCCAGGCGTGGGCATGGGCTCCCCAGGGAGGTGATGGAGTCACCATTCCTGTAGGTGCTCAAGGAATGGCTGGAGAAAATGCCACAGTGCTGTGGTTTAGTTGACATAGAACCATAGAGTATTCAACCTAGAAACATAGAATGTTGTGGAGTTGAGATAGACTTTAAAGATCATCTGGTCCCAACCCTCTGTCATGGACAGGAACACGTCCCTCTAGATTGAGTTGCTCAAGGCCTTATCCAGCCTGGCTTTGAACACTTCCAGGGCTGGGGCATCTATAAGCTCCCTAATCAACCTGGTCCAGTGTCTCACCACCCTCATGGCAAAAAAAATTCTTCTAATACCTAACCTAAATTTTCTCTTTCAATTTCAAAATTATTTTGTAATTACTCCTTGTCCTGTCACCACACTTCCTGCTGAAGTGTCTCTCTCTGCCTGTTATTAGGGACAGGTTGCATTTGATGATCTTGGAGGGTTTTTTTTGATCTTAATGATTCTATCTTTCATGATTTTATATTACAATAATGCTTTAAAAATTACAAATAATGCTTTAAAAATTACATTTTACAAGATTAGGTTTTAATTACAAAGTCAAAACAAAGCTGACAAATCCAAGGGAAAAAAATGCATTGTTCAGTGGAAATTTAGATTATACTTTGATTTTGATACATTCCTCTGTTTCCAGCAGGAAAAATCCTCCCACTCATTATGGAGGAAGGTGATTTTCAAGCCTTGTCTTGCAAGTTGGAAGTTTAAATGCAGCATCACTGTGGGTGCAGGTGGCACTGAGAAAGTGAAACAACATAAAATATGCATATAAAAGACCCTTTGTGAAGTAGAACTAGGTAAAAAGTGAGACTCCAATCCTGTATGCTGCCACTTAGATCTTCCTTCTGTTAGGGATTGGACCCTAGCAAATTCAGTGTTGAGATCAGATTATGATCTATGGGATTTAATTTGTTTTACTATTTCAATCTACAAAAAGGGCAGGAGGGAAAACCTGGGGGTCTACAGACCTGTTAGTCTAACCTTCTTCTGGAAGAAAAGTTAGTTACTTTGTTAGGGTTAGTTAGTCTAGGGAGAAAATTATACTGGGTGGTATTGAAAGGCACTTAAAGAATAATGCAGTCATCAGGTACAGTGAACATGGTTTCACAAGGAAAAGTCCTGTTAAAGTAATTCGATCTCTTTGTATGGTAAGGTCACGTGCCTAATGGATGAAGCAAAGGCAGGGGCTGTGTAATTTTTCTGGATTTTAGTAAGACATTTGATACTGATTCCTTCCCAGGATCCTTCTGGACAAGCTGACCAGCTGTGGGATGAGGGGTTTGTGTTGTGCTGAAGGGCAGAGCTCAGGGGGTTGTAGTGAATGGGGCTTCACCTGGCTGGCAGCCATTCAGCAGCATTCCTCAGGGTTCTGCTCTAGGCTTGTTCAGTTTATTTATTCTGATCTGAATGCAGGATTTGACTGTACCATTAGCAAATTCACTGGCAGTACCACAGTGGGAGGTGCTGTTAGCTCTCTGGAGGGACAGGAGGCCTTGCAAGAGGGATACACATAGATTGGAACATTGGACTGCCATTAAGGGGATGAAATTTGGCAAGTTGAAGTTTAGCTGAGTGCTGCACCTGGGATTGAGGAATGCTGGACACAAATACAAATTGGGAGAGGAGTGGCTGGAGAGCAGCAGGGATCTGGGGGTGCTGGTTGGCAGCAGCTCAGCAGAAGTCAGCAGTGTGCCCTGACAGCCCAGAGGTCAAATTCCATCCTGGGGTGCATCAAACACAGCAAACCCAGCCCATCAAAAAGGGTGATCATCCCTCTGTGTTCAGTGTTGGGGCTGCCTCACCCTGAGTACAGCATGCAGTTCTGGGCCCCTCAGTTTAAGAAGCATCCAGAGGTTAAGTAACCTGGTAAAAGGGCTGGAAGGAATGTTCTGTGAGGAGCAGCTGAGGACTTCGTGTTTTTCTCTAGTTTGGAGAAAAGGAGGCTGGAGAGGCAGCCCCGTTGCTCTCTGCAGCTTCCTGAGAAGGGCAAGTGGAGAGGGAGGTGCTGATCCCTTCTCCCTCGTATCCAGTGTCAGGATGCATGGGAGTAGTTCAAAGCTACACCAGAGGAGGCCTAGACTGGACATTGGGGAGCATTTCTTTACTGGGAGGATGGTCAAACACTGCAGCAGGCTTCTAGAAAAGAGGTCAGTGCCCCACAACTGCCAGTGTGTAGCAGGTGTTTGGACAATGCCTTTAGCAGCATGCTTTGACTTGGTCAGCCCTGAGCTGGTCAGGCCCTTGGATCGGATGGTTGCTGTAGCTCCTTTCCAACTCAGCTAGTCTGTTCTATATCCTTTGGATGTTTCTCTCTGCTCTTACAGGCAGTATCAGAAGCAGGTAAATCTGAGAGGTGCTTGTTTCTCAGTGCTGACAAGAACACTGGGAATAGAGTGGGAAAGCATGGGCTGGACATCAGAAATTAGATGACAGGTGACTCACCCTGCTTGGGTTTTGAAACTGTTAAGATGATCAGAAATGGGGAGATACATATGGCTTTGGATTGGACTTTTGCTTGTGGACCACAAAGTCTTTTCTTTTTTTGTTAAATGGATGTGGTTAGTATGTGACAACTGTGACATTGTTTTGTGAAATATAGCCTTTAGACTTCTTTCTGAAGGGATTAAAAAAAAAGTCTTGATTTATGGGGAAAAAAGTTTTAAGCTGTAGGTTACACTAGGAATGAAAATGTCAGGCTCTGTGTGTGTAATACATAACACTGTGCTGTGTTTTCACTATATTTAATTGTTATGGGAAAATACCAGGACTTTGGCTCTTCTGATTGCTCATTTTGAATGCAGCTTTTCTCGAGGTAGAGACAGTTTCCTATTCCTAAGGAGCAAAGTGCAGCCATCTGAACAATTGCAACCTTTGGCCTTCCTCCACAGAAGTCAGCAGGATTTGGTCATCTCTTAGGGAAGAATGATAAAACCTTTAGAACATGTAAAAAAAGGGCATTTTCAGCAGAAACTTTTTTTTTTTTTTTTTTTTTTTTTGCATCAGCTATCCTGGGCTATCTGCTGGAAAGCTCTTGTTTGTAAGGGATGTCTTTAATTTTCATCCAAAATATATTTATGTCCTACCCAAATATTTTCTCCTTCTGCTTTTACTCTTGAAAAAAAAATCATAAGATTGAAAGCTTTGAACACAGAGACAACTGCAAGAATATTTTACTGAGGAAGGATACCTGTGATATTCCTAAGTGGCTTGCATGGATGACTTTTGCAGAACATATCTTCACTCTTCAGCCCCTTCTTACATTGTGACTGAGGGAAATACTGCTGAATAGCTTTATTCTTTTTTTGCCCATTGTCCTGGTTTTAGCTGCAATGGTTACTTTTCCTCATGGCACCTGGCACAGTGCTGTGTTTTGGGTTTAGTATGAGAAGAATGGTGACAGCAAGAACTGAAATATCAGTGTTCTGTAGTGCTTACTCTAAATTAAGGACTTTTCAGTTTCCCCCACTCTGCCAGTGAGGAGGTGCACAAGAAACTGGGAAGGAGCATGGCCAGGACAGCTGATCCAAACTGGCCAGAGGGATGTTCCATACCACAGGGTGTCAGGCTCAGGATACAGACTGGGGGGAGCTGGCCTGGAGCCAGTGAACACTGCTGAGGGATGGGCTGGGCATCAGTCGGTGGGGGGATGATGTGCTGTGCATCACTTGTGTTTTATGGGGCTTTTAATTCCTCTTCTTTCCATTACAATTATTATTATTGGCATTAGTATGATTATTATATTTTGCTTTGTTTCAGTGATGGAAATGTTCTTCTCTCAACTCAGAGGTTTTATTTATTTAATATTTTAGCTTCTCTTCCCAATTCCATCTGGGTAGTGGGGGTGGGTGGGAGTGACAGGCAGCTGTGGGGTACATGGTTGCCAGCTGGGGTTAAACCATGGCACCTGTGCATTGACAGATGATGAACAACCCAAAATTTGTTTTCCTGGGAAGAAGTCTCCCTGTTCTTCAGCAAGGACTGAGGGGGCTTATGTGAATCATGTCATTACAAGAACTTGCATTAGGCTAATAGAAGATCATGGAATTGGCTTAACACTTCAGCAGTTTTATTACTGGAATTGCAGAGCTGAATGCTCAACAGAGGGATGAGATCATCCTGGTCTTGCATTCTGCCTCAGCATCCACTCAGAGATGGCAGAGCATTGTCAAGAGCAGGGGAAACTGCAAATGGATGTGCCAGAATATCATCATAGCCAAAACATGGTGCCTGTGTAGGAACAGGCAAATGACAAAAATACCACCAGTAAGTAATAGTGGAGTGATTTTTTGGAGTCACTTCTGACTCTCCTCTGCTGACCTCATGGAAGTTAAACCCATTATTGGGTGGCAAGTTACATCCAGCTGATTACTAACATTGCTGCTTTATTTTGTGGCATTCCCTGGTTGTCTTACATGGCTCTATAACTGCAGTAGGATGTCTGGTCTAGCTGTTCAATATTTTTGTATTAGCTAGTGTACACAGTGTTACCATTAATCTGATTTATTCAGTTTTCTATTTTTAATTTTGGTGTGAAACCACTGAAACACAGGTTCAGTTCTGCTTGTTTGTTAAACCTGGTTATGATACAGGAGCTGAGTTCTAATGAGCAACTTGGCTGAGATAATTTGCAGGCACCTTTCACAGGAGTAAAATATTGGTTGGAAAGAAAATTTCAGTCTCAGGCTGCCATGGGTCAGTCATTGTAAAGACAGTTTAAAAATAATGAAAATATTCTCACTGGAAAAAAGTTTTGAATGAGGTATATGAATTATAAATGTTAGTGATGGATTTCCAAAGTCACAATTAGATTTATGAAGATAGTTCAGTATGTAAAGGTGCAGGTAGATGTTTTATGGAAATAACAAACTTAAATGTCATTGAGGGCTTCAAAGATGAGATTTTTTTTTTTTTGAGCTATTTTGGCACTTTGCCTGAATCTTTTAATGAGACCCAGCTTGCTAAGGGAAAAGGAAAGAAGCACTTTGGAAAGTTGAACTCTGCAAAGTGTTTGAAACTGTTCTTGAAGAATGGAGAGATCTCTTACTGCTGTACTTGTTTCTAAAAATTGTACATTTAAGGCACTTCTGTAAAAGGCAAAGGGACAGTTGTATCCTGTTAGAATTGCAGGAGCAGGTTTAAGACCAGTGGGAAAACTTGCTTTGAGATAGTGAAAAGATCGGCCAAGCTGGGAAATAGATGAGATTTCTTTATTCCTTTGCCTAAAACAAATGTTTGGATTTATTATCATTTTATTGATTAAGCTGAAAGATTGGAGACTTTTCCCTTTTGTAATTTCAACTCAAACTATGCAGTGCAGCCTCTGAATAGAAAGTAGAATAACAGAAAAGAGATTTTAAAATAATTGCCAGATAGCTCTATATGCGCACTAAAACCAGAAATAAAGGAGATTTTATAGTTTCACAGTAGCATCAAGCAATGAAAATCAATACATGTGAACCAGGTTTATAGTATTAAAACCCATCAGCTCATGGTTGGAAGTAAAACAGGTGCAATGTTCACAGTAAGGAAAGCAGATGGAAAAAAATGAGTGGATTAATGGGAATATTTTAAATATATGTGTGTGTCCATGATCCTTTGTCACAAGAGAGAATCCATTAAATTAAGCCTAATATGTTCACCAAAGTCCAATTATGTATGTTACACAGTGGGAATGTGTGCTAGATTGACCCTGGCCAGCAGCTGAACCCCCACTGGCAATTGCTCACTGCCTGCAGCCCCCCTCCAGTGGGATGGGGGATTGAATTGGGAGGGCAAAAGAGAGAAAAGATAATTTTGAGTGAAGCAAAGCTTTGGGTGCGAGCAGAGACGCCAGGAGCTCCTTCCCATCAGTGGGCAGATGTTTACTCTCTCCCTGTAGGCAGGCAGAATGCTTGCTTGGGAAGGCAAATGCTGTCACAGCAAACAGCCCTCCTTCTTCCCCCATTCCTGAGCTTTTATTGCTGACCACAACAGCACCGTGGGCTGTGGGATATCCCTTGGTCACTTGGGGTCATCTCTCCTGGCCGTGTCCCCTCCTGACTTTCTGCCAGTGCTCAGGGTGAACGATGCCATTCAGGAGTGATTTTGCCTGGTTTTCCTCCACTGTTGATGCTGCTGGAATTGCTGTGCCTAGTGACAACTAGAAGAAGGTGCTGCTGGTGACTACAAGTGCTGGAAGTTGCTGCAGCACCTTGGCATTTTTCACTTGGCCATTTTGCCAGAATTCACCGTTTTCTTGAATCAACTGCATTCCATAATAAGTCCATCAAGACATATATCTCTCTGGTCACAAGTTGGAGTTGTGTTGCCATTTTCCACTGCTGGAGAGGCTTGTTTTTTGTTGCTAATTTATTTTTACTGATTGAAGTTCTGGAGTTTTGTTAGAAATCAGTTCCCAGGGTGAACTTTGCTCGTATGGAAAGGCATCTTCATCCCTTCAGCTGTGACCAAGGCTCTCTGTCTGACTTTTAGTTGAACCCATTTCAATTGCACTTAAGGGTTCTAAATCCTCATCTTCTTTGTTGCCTTCATTTGGACATGATGAATTCCACATATGTGTGAATCTCGTGTTTTGGAATAGCCTAATTTTTGGAGTTGCAAAGTTGCCTTGTCTTTCCAATGGTGGTTGCTGCTTAAACCAGAGCTGGACACTCAGCAGGCTGGGTAGTTTTGTTTCCAATGCCCAGGCTGTGATTTCAGCCAAACTGCATAAATTTGGGCTTTTGAATCAGTTTTGCAGATGTGCAGGAGGCGGACCGGTGAGTTACATGTTGACTTTGCATTTAATTGAGGCACTTGCTAATTTTTCCCAGCCCTAATGGTTGCTTTGGGTCTAAGTCTTTGTATTTTTTTTTTAAATTTGAAATTAGTGACTCTGTTATATATCTCTGTTTTAACTTGAGTGGACATCTATGTCTACCTTTAGTTTATTTCTTCCTGAAAATTCTTATTTTAGAATGATAAAAGCATATAATAAGGAGTGATTATTTGTAACTGGTACAGAGTATCTCTGAGACTACCACAAATATGGAGATCTTGAGAGTTGAGAACTATTTTATACCATAAACCTACTAATATCTTATCCCTGCCCACACTTTTAATGGAGGCAATCTGTTTTTAAAGTTTTAGAGATGTGTTTAAGGTTGCTATTTCAGTCTACATTTTCATATTTTCCTTTGCCTGAAGCAGCTGATATCCCCTGAATCCTGAACAGGCTATTTGTGTGTGAAGAAGCATTATGGCTCTGCCTGTGTAAACAGAATTTGAGTTGCTTCTGAATGCCCAAGCAGTGCCAGAGTTAGGTAAATAAACTAAGTACATTAATTGCTCCTACATCCCTTGAGTGCTTCCACTTTGTAGGTTTTACAGTAATGTTAATGTATTGTAATCCATTATTATTTGCAAAATTAAAATTTTCTTTCTTTGCCTGCATCTGCCACTGTTAATTCAGAAGCTCTAATAAATGCATTAAAAGAGGGAAGTAATAAGCAAAAGAAAGCCCCTCTGGGAATGTATAATTTTACTCTTTATGCTGTGTTGGAAGAAAATAAGCAGTGTAAACATGCAAAGTTAGCACACTGCTAAAGTGAGACTACAAAGGAAAGTTGTAAACCCTTCTGTGGCTGTTGCACTTACATTTGTTATAAAAATAGGATGAGACTCAGTAAGAGCAGTGATGTGCTGAAAGCAGGTGTCAGACTTGCATGGAAGGATGGGCCTGTAGAGATAGAAGCTGTGAGCAGTGCCATGCATTGGGATGGGAAGCTACCCATTGGGGCATTCTGGATCTGTCATTTTGTCAGGGAAAACAAACCATCAGAAAGCTGGGATTCATAAAGGAAAGAGGGAAAATCACAGAAGGCCCTGTATGTGGACACAGCGTATCAGTAAGAATAAAGGTGGCTGAATGGGGAGATGGAGCTTGGCAGAGTGAACTGTTTTGATTTGAAAACAATTGCCTTACTGCCTTTCGGGAGCTTGCTGATACTGAACATGCATTTCTCCTATTAATTTGAAGTGCCAGAGGGCAGCAGGGGGTGTCAGATGTGGATGTTTTGTTTAGCCATTGTATGTCTTCAAAGGTGAGCATGAGGGAGCCCATGCTCAGCCCAGGCTGAGCAGCTGGGATAAATCAGAGATTCAGGCAGACTAAAGGAAGAAATTAGGATTGGAGCAAGATAGTGGAAAAGAAAGTGAACAGGGAGTGGATGTTTTGGGAAGCCCTTAAATTGGAAGGGTTTTTTGCAAGGCTGGGCTCAGGCAGAAATAGGAAAAGCTGAGCAGCATGGAGGAGAATAAACATTTGTGTGTGGCAGAAGAAGCAAATTGCCTCCAGAAGGAATGAAGCACTTGTGCTGTATCCTGCAGGGGCTCCCATGGAGCTTCAGGGGAGATGCTGGGCTCAGCACCTCCCTGCAGGTGCCACACCTGGGGGCTGTGACCTCCTCCTCAGCCTGGCTTGCAGCAGGCAGGGCTCGCAGGGGTTCTGCTGTCCCCTCTGCCCGGGGAGCAGCTGCAGGAGCACTTGCAGGCAGCAGTGCCAAGGCACAGGCTCTGCAGGGCAGCTCAGTAGCAACCCTGGGGATAGGAAGTGAGCCTTTCCCAGTGGGTAGGATGTGACAAATGCCCTGTTGTTTCAATGAGATAATCTTCTCCCATTAGTCTAATCACTGTAATTAGTCAAGCTGTCCTCCCTGGTGATGTCCCCTGGGATGTGTATTTCGAAATTTCCCTCCTGTTAGTGCCTGGAGGGTGCTGGATTTGGGAGTGAAGAAGAGCAGCACTGTTGTTATCCAACCCAATAAGAGACATCTGAGCCAAAGGGGCAGTTTCAGAGTATGACTTTGAATAATCACAGAAAAGGGATGTCATGTGATGATTTTTGGCAAAAATGTGGGTGAATGTTAGGAAAGGAACAAGCTTAGTGTGCTGAATGGGATGTGTGTATTTGTACAGGGGCAAGGAAGCCTCTGATGGGATATTTGTCTCGTGGTTTCTACCCTAAGCATACATTCTGGTGGAATACTGTCAGTCTACAGCTGTTAGGGTACTTCCAATCCAGAAACAGGCATGTTCAGTAATATAGTTTTTATGCAGACATAAAGCAATTGCAGTAAAATAAAGGAGGTTCTTTGATTTCATGAGGCTTAAAAATGTGTATGGTCCACAAGGCCGCACAAATCCCTCTTGATTTTCTAATGTGCAGCAGCATTGGGATTTGCAGAATAAATGGAGCTAATCATTTCTAGGAGCTGGTCTGATCCATTGCTTGAGAAGCTGAGAGCTCGGGCTTGTTCCCTTGAGTCATTTGTAACTCCTTTCTTCTGTCTTAAAATGTTAATATGCAGAGCTGTGGAACTTCATGGCTTTTGTAAAGCTTTGAGAATTGCTGCAGTGAAAGATTGTCCTCCATAAAGTATACAGTGTTATTCCTAGACTCCTGTGGGGTAGAGTACCCTCCTTTTGTGTGTATTGGACTGAAGGGCTGAATAGCAATAGTTGAGGCTTTGAATATTTGCAATGAATTATGGAAGAAGAATGGAAAAATAGATAACTTTCCATTAATGTAGGTAAGAAACAGATATGCATATAAGTGAACATAAATGTGTATTTTCCAGGCTTTCAGGGAACATAAAAATAGCTATTAAAGTAGAACAAAACAGCTTTAGCATTTAGTAGAGCTTCTGCGTAGGAATAGGATAAATATCAGACTGTAAGTAACTGCAAAGCCCCCCCAAAAAGCAGGGCTATAGAAATACACACGTGCCTTTCCACTCATGCCCCACGTTCATTAAAAAGCCAAACGCTGTGAATCTGCTATCAGCAACATCTGTTTCCTGAGTTCTGTTTAGGAGATGCTGATCTACATTTAGTTATGCTATTGTCTCACATCCAGAAACATCACATTTTGGCTCCTTTGAAGAGTGTACCAGCAATGCTTCTTGTTCCAGAGAGGTGCCTCATCATTCTGTAGCTTCTCTGCCCCTCCCACTGGCCTGTACATAATGATACAAAATGTTTCTTCCAAGTTCAACAACTACGCTGGTTTATGTGCAACTGAAAATTTTAGTGGGCAGAGGAAGTGCTTTTAAACTGAAGCTCTGATTTTTAAAAGCAGCTGCAAAAATGTCTCCCAATGATTTCTTAGTTTAGTCAGGAAAAAAGAAATATATTCTCATCCTTTTAGTGTGTTATAAAAGTTTATACTAACATAATTCTAATGCAATCAGTAACAATGCAGAGCTGTAAAATAAGTATAACACGATGGAAACAACCATAATGGTCCTACTTACCAACCCAGAGCTAAACTTTCAGTGTGAGCATGAAGTTTGGTATTTTTGGTCCATCAATAACAGTATTTTGTATTTAAAACTTTTAACATTAGAGTACCATAAAATCCCTGTGACTCCTTTGCATATCATTAGCATTGTGGAGAGCTACTGCTGGTGTCTGGCTGATGGATTAGACACTTTCAGATCATCATTACATCTCTGCCGTCGCTGGTGCTCTGTATCTGTAAGAGTAATTCTGGCAATAAGCATTAAGTGATATCATCGCTCTTCCAGATAGTCTCTGGGGAAGCCACGCAGTGATCTCATGTCTAAGCAGTCCTTTAATCCCAGATGTATCTTTTAATGTCCTGATTTACATGTGTTTCTGCAGTAGTGTGAGGAATCACATTCTACACCAAAGCTAAATGGGTTTTTTTCTTGGGCTGTCAATTTTTCAAATTCGGCAGTAGAAGTCCATACTTTTCAAGAAAAATTGCATTTTTTAGATTGAAGTCTGTGTAACCACATACATATCATACACAAGTATGTTAGAATTAGCTTTTGTAATTTGGCTGGTTTTCTCATACCTGTGTCCCAGCCGGCTTAGATGAGATTGTCAGGAAGGTTTCTTGGATTGAGTTTTGTTGTGATTTGTTTACTTGCTTGTTTATTAGAACTTTTCTATGCCAGTAGCAGCCTTAATTCAGTTGCATTTCAATTGCCAGAAACACTTTTCTTGGAGTAATTGACTTTTTTCAACTCAGCACACTAATATAAATTATACCAACAAAAGACAATGTCATTGCTATAGGCTGTGCCTACGATAGCATTGACTGCTTCAGTTGTGCCAAGATGGGTTGTACTTGCATAATGATACCAGCAAACCATTTCTGAAGCAGACCTTGCCTGAGGCACATGCTTAACTTTACATAATGCAAATAATTCCACTGATTTCTGAAATTATTTATAAGACAAAATCTTGGCCCCCTCATTCCACAGACTTCAGTGGAGCTAAAAGCCACCCACAGGGCATAAAACATTTTCAAATTCTGGACTAGAGATGATAGAATCCCTGGGGCTGGAACAGAATTGATCTTTTGATATTGAAGAAGAGGTGAGAGTTGTGGGTAAACCGTGGAAAACTTAAGAACTGTAGATGTAACTTATTATTCATGTGAAAGAGAGAAGGGAATGAGCAGAGGCTTGCATAAAAGTAATAACATTGCCAAAGGGATGGTCTAGGAAAATGGCCTTTAAAGCAGTATTTTGGATAAATAACTGTGGAACAAGATTGAATCTGTCAAGAGAGTTTTATCTCTGCAGATGACAGGATGCTATGGATGGCCTATTAGCGACACTATGAGGAAACCATCTGCCAGGCTAAGGTAGAGCTTAGATACAGCATTCAAAAATCAAGAGCAAGCTCCAAGATGGAGATGAAATTCAAGTTATGGGCTGATGCAATAAGAAGATTGTTATTGTTCAGAAGTCATAAGGAAAGGAGATAATGGGCAGGAGAGTCTTTGGAAGAAAATTAAGATATCTTCTTTAGTAATGATGAGTTTGTGGTAATTGCTAAACACACACATAAAAATATGAGAAAAGAAGCTGAGATTTCCATTTGAACAGACGGTGTGGTGTTTTGGAAGTCATCAGGCAAGCTGAAATTGTGTTTGCAAATGAGAAGAAATGTGGAAGGGAAAGAGAAGGAACAGAAAGGACAGAGGCTAGTGAAACAACAAAAGGAAACTGAGGTGTGAAGCACAAGGAGAGTCCAGCAGAGAACACACTGAGGTAGCACTGAGGGAACCAGGAGGAGGATGCAGAAAATGCTATCTCTGAAGATGTGGAAAGAAGCAAAACAGCAGGAGCCTGAGCAAAACTACTGAAGTGCCTGACTAAGAGGCTGTGGAGTTACTGTTAAAAGTATTTCCCATTGACTGTAAGAGCATAAAGCAGATGTTTATAGACTGGCTTTTTTGGAAATGAATTCTAAATTATTACTGTGGTCATCTCAGAGTGGCTGATGTGTTTTGGCATGGGTTTTTCAACATGGGAGGGATCAACGCAGATTTGAAGTTTGTTTGTATTGTGAAGGGAAGGGTACAAGGAGAGAAAGTTGCAAGGGAGATCTGAGATCAAGGAGATCTCCTTCATAAACTGAGTTGGTTACAGCAGGAGACCTTTTTCGTGCAATCATCAATGAATGATCCCTTGAACAAGAAAATTAATGACCTGAACTGTGACTGAGACAGTCACATTGGACCAGTCATGTAACTCTGTGGCCTACAATGTACATTTAAGAATTTGTCCCTTTAAGTTTGACTACTTTTTGTGATTTGTTTGAGTCAATGTATGTCCAACTCTGGGTGCATTTGGAAATGTTTATTCTGCTATTTGGAAGGCATGATGGACATGTACATGAAACCCTGAGAGCTAAAGCAGGGTGAGAGCAGTGTCTTCCTGATGTCATGCATCAAATATTGCACGGGACAGACTGAGCTGCTGCAAATGCCTCATGAAGCTCTTAACCATGCAGGAATTATTCCATGCTTTTCTGGTATGAGGGATGTGTTCGTTCCTTAGCTGAGAATGCTTGTCCTGTGCCCCAGGAGACACAGGGCCCTGGTTTTCCTCAGCCAGTCTTGCACTCCCTTCTGCGCTATCACTGGTACAAGTTGGTTAACTTATTTTGCTGCTATGGTCCTTCTTTTAAAAGTACTTTTTGAATAGATTTAACTAAGATTTTCATCACCTCTTAATACAGTCAGCTGGCTGTGTTCAGATGGGCCAGCTGAGGTATTGCATTGATACAGACAGGGACAGAGGCTTGGTGAATGATGGTATAATGTGAGTGGATTCAGCTAATTAGCACCTGTGTTTATGTTCCTTTTTGCTTTGTCCAAGTGAGTGCTGTAATGTGCTGTCCCTGGGGACAAGTAGATAGCAAGTGTTTCCTGTTCACAAACGCCTCTGGAAATGCAGTGACAGCGTTCAGCTCCTGCTGAGCTGCTCAGCACCTGTGAGCAGGAGTGGGACTTTTGTGTGTGCTTCGAGTGCAGTGTGCTCTGGGTAGCAGAAACCCTTATCTTGCACTTCCATATTGCTGCATGGAACAAAGGCCAAGTGTAAAAACAAACCCACCCCATCCCTCCGTGGGTATTTTGTTTTGCTTGTCTCTTCATGAGCACTAATTTGCAGTGAGACAACCCAGGGCTGACAAAAGAGAGCTTTGATGCTTTCTGCTAGCTTAGAGTGACTAGGAGAGACTTCTTGAAACACTTGCCATCACTGTCCAGACCTTTTCTAAGTTTTATCTTCTCTGGCTGCAGAGTTTGTGAGGTGCAAATCACCTCTGCTGAAAATGTCCTACGGTTTCCATAGGATGAAATCACTCACTGCAGGTTAGACTAAGACTCCTGATTTACAAAACTGTCATTGTATTCAGGTGGCTTTAGACAACTTTGAATTCTAAAAGCTGTGGCAAATACCAGGATGGGCAAAGAGGCCAGCCTGGGCACTCACCTGCCCTGTGTTGGGGTTTGCTGCCCTCCCTGTTGTGTCAGTGGGACTGTAAATGGGGCTGCACCATGAAACCTGAGCATCAGAATGATGGAGAGTAAAAAATGTGGCAGAAAATGAAAGTATCTTTTGATCTTTAAGTGACCAGTTCATCATGTGGTCCCACAAAACCTTCACGTGTGTAGTTAAGGTGCTAAATTGCAGCACAGGGAAGTTAATGAAGGAGCAGGGGCTTAGAGTGCCCTTACACACAGCGGAACAACTGACAGATCAATTTCCTACAGTGCTGTTTAATTCCTCTAGGGGGTTTCTGCCAGCATCCAAAAGCTTGTAAACCACCTAATTCAGGAGTCACTTTAATACAAATACTGAAGGATGCATTTAAAACCTAATCCCTGCACCTCTCTTGTACTGTGGCTTGAAACCCAAACTATTTTTGTAACATTACAAGGTGTGAGGATCAGTAAATGAGATCTTTGAAAAAATCCCAACCACCCCACAGAATCCCTTGGGACCACACTTCTCTATATGTGGGTGAAGCTGCAGAAGTTGACAATGTCTGTATAAATTCATGGAGGGAAATGGAGAAAGTATTTTTCCATATGAGGTGAAATCAGTCCCCCAGAAACCATGCATTTGGTGTGGTTGTGACTTCTCCTTATTCTGAATGCTGGCAGTCTCTTGGGACTGAAGTGTACTGTTTGTTCACCCATTTAGTATCAAGATGTGCATCACACTGATGGTTTTCAGAATGAGGGGAAGCATGGGAAAGGCAAAGAAAATGTTTTCCTTGTAGGTGTCCCTGTGGAAAAAAAGCCATTATGTCTTTGTTCTTCTCCTGTACTTTCCACAGGCATCTTGTTTACACAGTATTTCTCAAAACATTTCTAGGTCAAATCAATCTTTTTTGTACCAGCTTTGACCTCACTCTTATTTATTTATGTGACCAGCTGTTCTCAAGATAAGTGATACAAAAGAGGTAAGGAAAGGAGAGAAAGGGCAAAGGGAGGGAGCAACAACTTCTTCTGCCTCTGTGAAATATATATGCAGCAAATAACCTGAAGGATTGTTTTTATTTCTCCCATTAACAAGCTGCTACCAGAGATGAGGTTAGCTGACATGAATAGTCACTTGTGACCACAAGTAGCAGTATTTATCTCCTTCCTAATGTAGGGACTGCAAGGTCCATAGCTGTGCAGGGTCCTGAAGATGCTCTCTGTGGGGCACAGCCATTATATTCTTGCCACTGGAAATCTATGGGATTATCTTGATGCTCTTCAAAAGTTCCTTCTTAAATGTTCCTCACATGACATTGTCATCAGACACATCATACTTCCAGTTAAAGGAACGTGCTTGGAGTGCATGGTCTCTCTTCCACATTGCAGAACCAGGTTCCTCCTCAAGGGTTGGTAACAATGATAATTCTTAAGATTAGTGTCTGCCACTTAGGGTGGTTGCCTAAGTAAGGAGAGTGAGCATCACTAGACATGCACAAGAGCCCAGGCACCTTCACAAAGTGCCAGTTACTCTTTGTGCATGGTGAAAGTGACCTCCAGAGAACAATGTGCTGCCAAAGATAATTTCTGGTATCCAAGATATCCTACCCTATTCACAAAGTTTAAGAAAAAGAAGTAGGATTATCCCAATTTTACAGATTAGATTGGAAGCAGACAAAGCGTTAGTTAAATGTGTCAGAGCCAGAATTTGAATCATAATCATCTGAATCTCAGACTGGTGCTTTAGTCTCTAAAAAGGACTGATGTTCTGGAGAGGAAAAGCTTGCAGCAGTCAAAGTGGCAGCTTTGGGGAAGTGACTGGCCAGAAAAATGAGTGTTAGCCAAATGTTTTTCATTTTCGTGTTTGCGTGAGAGAAGCTGTGCATGCTAATTTGGTAAAAATTCAACTTCATCATTTAATTAAAAGTTGTTGTTATCTCAAAACTTTGCAGCACTCCCACATTTCTCCTGACAGCTTGGGCTGTGTGGCACAGACAAGCTAGGAGAGTTTAAATGTCAAAATATGCTTTACATTCTTGTGTGTGTATATATATCAGTGCATTATTGAGTAAAATAAAACTATGCAGTGTGACAGATTACATTTCTCTAATTGTCATCATTCTTTACATGAATTTGTGGCTGTCAAGAGAAATTTGCACTTCTGGAAGCATGGGGAACTTAGGAATCATTTATGCTGAAAATAAGGCCAGGCCTTGCCCTGTATAGCTCTTTCTTGAACATTGCTGGAGGTGGCTGAGCTGATTTGAATACATTTGATTTTAAATGCTTTCCCTTGCTTCGCTAATTACAAACCGGGCTGTATTTCATGCAGACCTCTGACCATTTTTCTCTATTATCAATGATTTTTACTGTTTGTGGGAATAAAGAAGTGGGAAGCTTGTATGCTGAGGGAGCTGGTTCTTCCTGTGGTCCTGCTGGATGGCCCCTGCTGCTGTGATGTTTGTGAATCAAGGAGCTGGTGCACCCCCTTGAGTTAAAGAAGGTTTGAGTTCTCTTTTTGGAAGTGGATGTGAAGTTAGCAGTAGCCTGGAACTGGGAATCTGTTAGCTAAGTTTTGCTTAAGCTGGAGAACCTGGACCAGCTTAGCAGAAGTTAAAGAAGCACTGGCTTCTCCTGGAGCATTGTTGCTGGTGCACAAGGGGCTGACATGACCCAGCACTTGCAGCCCAGAAAGCCAACAGTGTTCTGGACTGCTTCGAAAGTGTGGCCAGCAGATCCAGGGAGGGGATGCTGCCCCCCTGCTCTGCTCTGCTGAGAGCCCATGTGGAGCACTGCATACAACTCCGGGGTCCAGCACGGGAAGGACACGGACCTGTTGGAGCAGATCCAGATGGGGCCACCAAGATGATTAGAGGGAAGGAGCACCTCTCAAACAAGGAAAGACTGAGAGAATTGGGATTGTTCAGCCTGGAAAAGAGAAGGGTGGATCTAGTTATGGCCTTCCAGGACCTGCAGGGAGCCCACAGGAAAGATGTAGAGGGACTGTTTACAAGAGCATGTAGTGACAGGACAAGGGGGAATGGCTTCAAACTAAGAGAGAGTGGATTTAGATTAGCTAGGAAGAAGTTCTTAGCTTTGAGTGAGAGTGATGAGGCACAGGAACAGATTGTCCAGAGAAGCTGTGGATGCCCCATCCCTGTCAGTGTTCAAGGCCAGATTGGATGGAGCTCTGAGCAACCTGGTCTGGTGAACAGTGTCCCCATTTGTGCAGGGGGCTGGAACTAGGTGATCTTTAAAGTCTCTTCCAATCCAAACCATTCTATGAATCTATGATTATTGCATTAGGTGTGTGTTAGGCAGGCTGAAGTGGTGTATGCACATCACCCATGGATACACTATTATGAGGTTGCTACAAGGAGCCACTGAAGAGCATGAGAAAGGGAATGAAGTAATTAAGAGAGGCAGATTGAAACAAAGATGACTCGCCTGATACCTTAACCCTAAATGTCACCAATAATTTCTAGCTAGGCAGAAATCAACAACTACTGTTCCAGCTGGCTTTCCTATTTCCTCTAAAAATATTTGAGTTTTGTTTACTATGCAGCAGCAGTCTTTTGTGTGCTGCATCGATCTAAAGCCATATATTGTCACTTAAGGGGACAGTATCCCCATCAGGGATACTGGAGGTGCCAACCTTGACACTTAAGTGTCTACTATAATTAACAAGCTCAGACCCTAGAGGCCTTAAAACTGTGTGCTCTGGTTGCCAGCTGGATCTCTGGGTTGAGAGACATTGTTCAAATGGCCAGTTGCCTGTAGGAAATTAGAGACAGGCAGCAACAGGGGCTTCAGCAGCATGTCAAGTTCCACACAGACACCTAGTCTTTTTTTGTAGCACATGTATGCATGAGTCAGGGATTGCTATGTTGGTTTCCCCAGATTCCTTTACCTGGTTAGATACTCTGTTGCTTTGAGAGAAAATCTGGTGTGGAATGCCACAGGTAGAATGCCCTTTCCTTGTCCCGCCCTTCTGGATGCAGATGGATGCCCTCTGTACCCTTGCAGCAGCCAGACAAACCAGTACATCACATCACTTTGCTTCAGCCTAAAATGAAAGAGAGCCTACTTCTGATTAAAATTCAGCCAGAGGCTCTAATGCTGTAGTATTAATAGTGGTCCTGGCCTTGACAAAAATAGCTGTTAAATGGGGAGTAAAAAGCTTTCTATGTTTGCCAGAGTTATAATGGAAATGGTGGGGCTGTCATAAATACGATGTTCCTAGTTAAAATTATTATGGCTTAACAATTTTCCGATGCATTCCATTGGGTTATTTCCAGCACATTCAGATCTCAGAGTTGTAAAAGCTTAATAGAAGATCTTGACAGTGAGTCTTGATCAGTGCCAGAGGAAAAGTAGGCAGTGTTTATGAAATACACTCACATTCTTTACTCACCACCTTGATGTTGCTGCTGTGCTCATTTGTTGTCATCTTTATATGTGTCAAACTCTCTCAGGAAACACTTGAACCAGTTTATGGCTGTGGATTGCTGAATTCAGTTGCTGGTGTGGTGCACACTGTATGAGCCTAACAATGCTCATGGCCTTTAAATTCACAGGTTGACTCCTCCTTATCCTTGGTGTTCCACAGAAGTGGCTGGAGCTGGGCCAATCTACAATTCCTGAAGTCTGAGCATAATGATGCATCATTGATGCAAGTTACTACTTCTAAGAAAAATTAGTGTTTAGAAGGAATCAAGCATGCGTGGGTTAATGCTGAGCTATGAAGCATGACCAGGAAGCTGCATTTTACAGATCTTTATAGATGCCAAGGAACTCAGGGAAAATTCAAATACCAGCCTTTGTGATAATGGTAGAACAATAGTAGCTGAAAAAATGTACAAAATATTTTCTTCCAAGCAGTAAAGTGAAATACTGTTCATTTATGATCCACACAGTAGGGACATGCATTTGCTGCTCTGTAGCTCCAGTTTGTAGCAGGAACTTGAACACTGGATGGCTCCAGCTTTCATTAATTGTTAATTCTGTTTCTTGTTTCTCCAGAACAGAGGCTGACGACTCCTCAATATTTTTTCACTGATTCCTAGGGGGCTTTGTAAGTGGAAGGAGACCCAAGTTTGGAAGTTCTTCTGCTGATGTGCAGGAATATTACTTTCTTCTCGTTTTTGTGAATTCTGAAGTAAAGGGAAAAGAACTATTAATTTATCCTGAGGCCCAGAGCAGCACAAACCCTAGCATGGCATTATGATCATTGTAACTGTAGAGAGCATGTTGCTGAGTATGGAGGACACCCCAGAAATACTGGACTGCTAATACTTGATTGAGGTTGCTTGTTTATCTCATACTAAAGAGACCAGCTAGGTCTAGAGGAGCATTCCCAATTTCAATTAGCCAGTGTACCAGGAAATACCCTTCTGTTTATCTCTGGCTATCTCAGCTGACAAAAGAATGCAGCACAGCCATATCAGACAGCAATAGAGAGCTCCCTGAATTCTCACCTCTTGTTTTGCAGGGTTGTGTATGAGATGAGGCTACTCAGTTGCTTAGTTAAATATATCCTGAAGTGCCTTTCTGAATCCATAGCCTTCTGTGTAGATTACTTTTATGAAGAAATAATAATAATAATAGTCCTAATAAAATATTTCTGCACTACTGTAAAAATAATGTATTTTTGCAGAGAAGGTGTATGACTGCATAAGCAAAAGAAATTGGATGTGTGTTTTATTGCTTATAGTCAGTGGCTTTTCCAAAGCTTATAAGCAAGCTTGGTATATAATGCCTTTGGGATCCCTACGTAGGCAATAGTGTTTGCTACTAACACCTTGTCTTTGTATTTTGGTAGCACTGGTGGTCTAAAGATTTACAGGCAGGGCTGTTATGTTTTACCAATCAACAGATACACCTACAGAAACTCTTTGAGAAGGAGTAAACTCAAGGGAAAAAAAAAAAAAAAAAGCAGTGGAGAGTAATTATGATATGAGTATTTTGAGAAATGATGTCCTGAGAACACTTTGGCGCAGTGGGTAAACAGCTGGGAGACAAGAGCATGAATGTACCTACATGTCAGAATAAGCAGCATTTAAACTGCTGTTCTGCTGGTGGTTGTAGTGTGTCTAGGTGAGGCTGTCATGCCCTGTGACTGTGTGGGCTGTGGGCAGTGTCAACAACCATCAGCTATTCCTTTCAATACTTGCCTCTCCTACCAATTGCTCTTTTCCAGGTAGCAGCTGCCTGTTTGATCACCTGAGCTGGCTGCTGCTGACTCTGTCTTGGATCCCACCCCTGGGGGATCAGACTTCTGCTGGATGTGCCTCTCAGATTTCTTTCTTGGCTAGTAAGGTTGCACTGTGTGCTGCTGAGGGAGTGGCAGGATCCAACCTATCCTCTAAGAGAGGTGCCCTTTCCAGATTTGATCTATCACATAAAAGATAACCTGCTGTGATTAATCAAGGCTCGGCTGTCTCCTTTGATCAGAGCTTCAGTTATTGATCCTGTGTCTACACTGCACATAAATCATTCAGCTTTCACAGAAGAGGAGCATCGTGCACCAGTCTGGTGCCCTTTGGGCAGAATGGAGGGTGTTGGCTCTCCTGGTTTTTAGCAGTATAGCTGAGAACCCACAAAAAAGCAGAAGCTGTGAGCTAACACAGCAACAGCTGTCTTCAGTCTTCGAGCCTGCTCTGAAAAATACAGGGCTAACTGGATGCTGCTGTTCTTGCTGTGCATGCTGGATATAGTTAGGACTCCCAGGTGTGTGGCAGCCTTGGGTAAATATGAAATATTCTGCTGGATTTACCTGGGGAACAGTTGAAGCATGGAAGTGCTGCACTGAATCAATGGCTGATACTCACAAATTCAAAAAATGTGTTGCTTTCTTAGTATTCCTCTCTGGAAAGCCTGGAAGTGCTGAAAAGTATTTTTGCATAGCTATTACTATTTTTAAAAGAGGACTTTATCGTAAGGAAGGCACCTGCTATAAGTCTCACAAGCTAAATAACATTTTACTATCCACTGTTGAAAATTGAATTACCTGAGGAAGAAGAGGGTTTTTAAAATTCATTTTCTGTTGAATGATGTGTGTGTGATTCCATTTAGAGAAGCTTGAAAGCAGAAAATTTGTGTTACTGTCTTGTTATGATTATATTTGGTCCTGCATTTCCTCCCAATTTGTGTTCTAAGAAGCTAAGAAGAATTATGAATGGGGTAACACAGGAGAATATTACATTGTTCAGTAGGTGCTATGACACTTCTTATTTGTGTATGTATTTTAACAGAGTTTGCTGACATTTTAGCTCCTGATCTGGGAACATGAAATAAAAAGAGGGGATTGGAAAAGAAATTATAAAGATGGGAAAAAAACCAAGGTGTGATCTAAGAAAGAATTTGAGGAGACTATCTACAAGAACTTCTGAAGTAAACACTTGATTTGATACACTTCACATTATCTGACAAATAGCATACCAAAAAAAAAGAAGCCAAAATTAAAGGTAAATACAGGGGAGGTGGGCTGCAGTACTGAATTTAAAAGGTTGGCAATTTCTGTTGTTGGTTTGACATTTGATTGTTGCAGGGGATTTGGTGTTTCTGTTGCAAGTAGAATTCGGCTTTCCTGTGAACAGCATATACAACACCATGACATGTCCTCCAGCTTCATTGATGGACAGTGTTTTGTACCCAAAATGAGTGCCTTTAATATTACAAGCACCTACAGTTTTAATAGCTGTAGCTCTTTTTGGCAGAACATTCAGATGCAGATTAAATAGCTGTGTTGTGAGGTCTTGAGTTCACACAGGAAGGCAGTTGTGAGGCAGAGCAACACTAGCACAGCATCATTTTTCAGCAGTAGCTCAGAGCAAATGTTTAGGAAATAGCAGAAGAAATAAGACATACAGGGATAATTGAGTGTTCTGACTGCTTAGAAGCCAACAAGCAAAATAACTGCGTTAGTGCAAGCCCAAAGCGGAGGCTCAGAGATACTGCTTTCAGTTCTCCCCTTTGGAACAGGATTAAGCACAAATATCACACTTGGAGCTGTTCCACATGAGCAGTCTGGATTTGAATCAGTGCAGGGGATCAGTTTGGGGCCTCTGGCTCCCAAGTGGGGCTGATCCTGTGAGCATCCCTCTGAGGTGGGTAAGGCTTCTGTCCTAGGCATGAGGCTGCACTGACATGAACACAAATTAAGCCTTAAGTTAGCAACTGTCCTGTGCTGTGATTGCAAGGCTGGCTCACGGTGGCTGCATGGGTTTTGTCCTTCTCATGCCTCTGCATTTTGGATGAATAGCAATAATAACTATTTAGGATTATTAGCTCTCGAGGCTGCTCAAGAAGAGGAAAGGAATGGATGTTTGTGGGTGCCTTTTTGAGTTTGGTTTCTGTCTGCATGTGAGTGCAAAAGGTTTCTCAGGCACTTAGCTTGGGATGTAAACTAGAAATACATCTCCTCTTTAGGAAGCTCTCCCTTTGCCCTCCTTCTCCTGCACTCACACCAGAGCAGTGCTGCAAAGTGGCAGCAGCAATTTCAGCTGTCAGGTCATTCCTCTCACTTTCTGTTCAAGCAGGATCCACAGCCTGGCTGTACTTCTTGAAGAGTAACAGAAAGACCTGAAGATGCCACTGAGTTTCTGCATTATAACTGCTATTTAAAATAATTTGATGTTCTCCCTGAAAATTGAAAGTATAAAGTTGATGAATTGGTTTCAGATTCTTTTTTTCTGTTGGTCTTCAGTTGCATGGACTGTTTAACACCAGTGATGGATAGTTTCATTACAGTTCTTGTCCTATGAGCATATAGGATCCTTATGAAAGAATGATTTAGAATTTCTTCATGATGCTTGAAAATGTTATAAAAGATGCCTTGCATGGTGCTAATCCTCAAAAGTGAGATGAGTAGGATGGAAGAACAAAAACTTTAAAACCTGTTGGAATTTGGCACTCTAAATCATTACCTTTTAAATCTATTTCCTCTCCATCCTTCTTTTTCATATATTAAAGCCTCTCTGGTAATTGTGATGGAGACTGCTACAATACTTTTTGTGATTTATTTTTTGATACTGAAAAATTGTTTCTGTGCTTCATGTAGGGTTTTTTCCTTTTTCTATTTGACCATTGAATCCAAGCCAGGCATAAGATTGAGTACAGAAGGGAAAAGCTTGTCTTTCTAAGTGGCAAACATTTAAATAACTATTTTAAACTCTTCATTTAGAAACAAACCAGCAAATGTTGAGGCCCTCACAGATGGCCTCATATTGCTACTCCCTGTTTTAGGCACTCCTCTGGCCATCCTTGCACATTGCTGTATGAACCAGTGAGTTCAGCTGGGAGAATGGTGAATAATTTCCTGTCTGGTGTTAGCAGTCTCCAAAACAGCCAGATTAAAAATTCATGGAGGTTATCTTGACTCTTCACCCTCTGGTTTTCAAAAAGCTTGAAATTTGCTGAATAAGGTATTAAAAGCAGAAGCTATTATCAGACAGTCTTGGGTTTGTACTAGTGTATGGTTTTTCCTTCCTTTTGAATTCTATTTGGTAGTATGAAAGGAGAACTTTAAATATTCTGCTGAAAAGGAATGGGTTTTATACCAGTCTTTTTCACTTTCTCTTATTTGTGAGAGCCAATAACTTGAGGCACTGTCCTTGAACTGCTAGTAATTTAACAGGTAGGAAATATGTACTTCCTAATTCCTAGGTGAAAAGTGATAAAAACTGTGAAGTTACTTGCACAGGGGTTTTGTTAGCTAGACTTATTCTCTCCTGGCTTTTTGTAGCTGATAGAGTTTCTGGTGCTCACTGCAAATGAAAGGGACTTCTGGAGAGTCAGCTCATTGCAGAAATAGCAGCAGGCTGTTCGCTGAGAATAATCTCTCACACAGACATTAATTCACAGCAACAGTGTTTCTTCTGCTTTATTTCCCCCAGAGCTGTGTTAAAGTGGCTCAGCCTTCTGGATGTTACAAGCTTGTATTGCTCCTTTAACCTTCTCTGAGCTTTAGGTTGTTGGTGTCAGATCTGGCCCACTTTAAGATGTGTTTCATGTTCTTTTACACACTCCAGTTGTAGCTTTCTTCTTCCCCAAGTGGTGTCCTTCATTTCTGTTTTCCTTGCACTCTCCACCTACACTTTCTCAATAGTCTCTCTGTAAGTATGAAACAGCAAAGGGTGGATTCCCAGTACCAAGGTCTCGCTTTAAAAGGAACAGATCCTTCAGAGTTGCAGAACCAGTCTGCATGATGCTGGAGGTATCACATCACTCAGCTGTGAGTGATGTGAAATAATCCTGTAGTTATTCCATTATTTTTTCCTAAATAGAAGATCTCCAGAATGCCAACTTCCCTAGCTTTGGGTGTATCTAGTAACAAAATTTGTCTGTCAGTTATATGTAGCATTAAGGTTACTCTAAGTATTTGTGTGTACTGTAGCTTCCATTGCAGCTGCCTTTTGAAGGGACCTTACAGAGGGGTTGCTGCCCCAAAACTGATTAGGAAGCTTGGTTGATTATGGCATTTGCTGCTTGTTGGGGACCGTAACTATCTTCCTATGACCTTGGCAGTCTCACCCTTTGCACAATATTTTTTATATTGTCCTTGAAACTGCAGATGGCAGTGACCATTTTCTGTGATGTGATGCTGTTGATTCTTATCTCAACTTTTATGTGCTTCCACAGGTCAAGTACTATTAATTGCTGTCAGTAGGTCTTTCAGTTTTGCCTTGTTCCTCTTGTGTTTCAACCACATATTTCTGAGAGATGCCTACAGTTACTTTTTATTGTCTAAAGCAAAATATGAGCAAGTGAGTGAGTCTGCTGATTCTCAGGTATTTGAATCTCTTATGTATGTCCAGCTATGCACCTGTGGACTGTTTGCTGCTTAAGTGATTATATAATATGTTGATAATAGTTGATTATGTTAAAAGGAATTATTTGTTTTTTATTGTTATTTATACTTCCAGTATTTTTTATTTCCGAAGTACACTTGTAGAATCCTGTAGGCTCAAGACAGCAGAGTTGGGAAGTTTCAGGTGGTCAGTATTCTCTGTAAAATCTTGAAATGTTAGTTCAGGTGGGTCTGCCTTTGATTTATTGCTAATTTTTTATGTAAGATAATTCCATATTTTGGAATGCTATATATATAAAACTATTTTAGTCTGTTTTGTGAATTTTTTGGGATTGCCTAACCTTGTGATTTTTCTTAAAGCCCATTGTGATTTTGTTTGACACGTGATGATTTTTACGTGTGCCTGCAGCCTGTCAGCTGAAGATGCGAGCATGTATTTGTTAAATGCAGGCTGGGGTTGGTGGTGCACAAGACAAACCATATAGACAGTCATTGCTCTGAGCTAATCTTATCTCCCAGAGCAAAGCATTTCTGAGGAATTTCTAATTTTGACAACTGGGATCAAATGTCTGACTTCTGAGGGCTGACAATAATGCCAGGGGCTGCGCTGCTTTGTCCTGTTGGTAGCAACTGTGCAGCTAAAAACCCCCCGAAATGCCAGGGAACCATGCATCTTAGCTGGTCAGGTTCAGGGTGGGTGTGTGTGCAGGGTAAGGCATCAGCTTCAGCGGTCTCCATGGGGCAGAAATGCTGTGGCTGCTCAGGGGTAAAAATAGTCCTGGGTTTTCAATGGCTGCATTCCACGGCTGGAGCCTGAACCCATGAATCAGGGCTGAGCCCTCGCTGTGAGCGAGAGCAACTGCGGAGCGGCGCAGACACCCCGAGGGGAGCAGCTGGCCGAGATGAGCCCGAGCCCAGCTCCGCTGATACTCTGGGAAGGACCTGTGCTGCTTGTACACTCCCAGCCAGGTATTGTACATTCACATTTTGATTTCCAGTAGGAGCGTACTTACTTGAGTGTGAATAATTAAAGATCTACTGAGCCGTGCAAAATTTGCCACTCAACCAAAGGCGGCTTCTAAAAAGTGTCTGTTCTGTGTGAGTTCAGCTTCACAGAGACTTGTAGCTTCACACCTTACAAGCTTCCAGAGACCTGGGATGATATATTGTGACTGGAAATGCATGCTGCTCATTCTCACCTGAACATTGTTTTGTGTGAGTGTTTGTCCTTGATTTTTCATGGCAGTTTTATTTCAGAAATTTTCCAGCCTGGAAATTCCTGGGAATTTAAATATGTAAATAGTAGTCCTTTGAAACCCTTCTGTGAGAGTGCTTTTTAAAACTGTATGTAAAACATGGCTGCTTAACTCATAGACCTCTTTAAAGCTTCATGAGATCTGTGCAGGTTTAAATTGCCTTTTGAAAGAATTCAAATGATTGTTCTCAGCTTTTTAAAACGTGGCATAATTTCATGAGAGGAAATTTTGTATTTACAGTCAGGACTTTGGATTGAAAGTGTTACTTTAAAACTACCAAACTTTTTGTGACCAACTTTAGCTCTGAATGGGGTAAACAAAACTCTGTTGTTTTGGGGTTTTTTTTGTCCCTGAGACATTTAAAATATGTTTTGCTCCAGGCTATCGCTAGTAGGACCTTGAGAAATAGATGTTCCTGCAGATTTTGGCGTGCCCTGTGAGTTGAGTAACTGCGTGATCCTCCTTCCGGAGCGAGTTGCTAGATTTGTGCTGCTGGAAGGTCAGCCTGTGTGCAGATTGTTCCATTAGTGCCTGGGGCAAAGTGATGCGAATCCACACGTGGGAACCTCGGCACAGCGAGGCCACAGTGCTCAAGTGCATTCCTCTGGTCGCTTTCTGGGCCCTGGGGTGCAGGCACGCACACTTGTCTGACCCTCTGTGTTCCTGCTCTTGCTACCCCTGCGTGCCTGGAGTGGTGGCGGGCACTGCCTCCTGCTCTGCTGGCACTTTGCATGTGACATGGGCACCTGCAGCTGTGCTGTGCCCCCGTGCTGCTGGGTGGGCTCCTGTTGGCATAGCATGGAGCTGGGGGTGGAGGGTCTTGCTTTAGCAATCCAATGCCACAGCTACTGGCAACTCGTTTTCTTCATTTCTGGTGCGGTGGCACAGCTTATTTCCCTGAGCATTGCGGATATTCAGAGCAGAGGATACTGTTTTCTCGTGCACTCCCACATTGCGAGGCTGATCTGTAACATAACCAAAGTGAATTTGGCAAATCTCACTTGGAATAACAGCTTTGGAAAGTGAGAAGCATATTGCTCTAAGATGGGGAGCAAAACTCAGGAAGTCAAAGTAGCTCCATGCTGTAAGCTAAGTTAGTGAGGTGTTATAGGATGATTAGCAAACATAAGGAGTTTAAAAATCTATCTTGTTTTATTTTCCTTGACACGTCTTAGTGTGGAAAGCACTGGGCTTGGGTGCAGGACCTAGATTCTGTTGCAGACTTGCTGATGGAATTCAGTCAGCTAATCTTCTTGCTTTTCAGTTCCCAGTTTTTATAATGAGGATGAATTTATAACAGAGGTACCGTAGGAATAAAATCCATTTATCACCAATGTAAATGCTAATGCCATCTTTGTCCCTTTAGAGCTGCCCAAATGAATGGCCAGTGCACCACTTTTGGGAGGTCCCTTCCACTTCTGAAACAGTTGTGTGTTTTTGTCAAAAAAGCTCTTTTGAAGAGGGTGAATATGGATGTGGATGGTTCAAATTACGTTCCAAGAGTTGTATAAAGTCTGAGGACAAGACCAAATGCTTTAGTCCTGGCTACTTGTGTTCTGTGTGCTGGCCTCACTGAATGCTCCCCTTTTGGGAGGTTCAGCAAGAGTTACAAATACGTGGCAGGGCCTAGGTTAGCCATCAGCATTGCACAAATGTAGGTAAATGGGTATTTTAAAGAAGTGACATGGCAAAACTGTTGGTATAATTGTACCAATAGCAGAGCTGCCTAAAATAACAGAACATGAGAAAGTGTTTGCTAACTACAGCACTTTATTTAATGCTATTTTTACCTACTGTGGATATAGCAATGAGAAGTATCTCAAATATTCAGTCAGTGGTCCCAGATATTATGTGCTCTTTGTGTTAGGAATTACAACACTTCCAACTATTTGCCAGAGTTGTTAGATAAGGTGAATAACTGAAGATTTGGATGTTTGCCCAAGCTGTCTGCGTTTAATTATTCTGTGAAACCTCATTAGAGATGGGCTGCACCTGTGATATTAAGAAGGACCTATTTTGAAGGTAGTTCAAACCTTGATTCATAGCTCAATTTAAAAAATACCCTTTTAGAATTTGAAGGTTTTTTCATCCTCCTGTACTTTATTACAGCTACTGTTCAGTCTTGATCTGATTTTCTGAGGGGATAGGAAAGACTGATGATGCATTTGGTAACCAAAATGTTGTTGACAAACTGGAGATACAGCCTGAAATAAGTGGATAAATGTAATATATTTCACTTCAAAAATAATCAACAGCACAAATACAAATAGGTCTACAAAGAGAAGATCTGGAGTCTATTGTGGTCCACAAGGTGAAATTATGTCCCAAGTGCTGTGTTGCTTCAAAAGGCAAAGCCATCTTGCAATGTAAAACCAAAATATACTACTTATGAAACCTGTAAAATGATCTATCTCCTTTACACTAAGTACAGTCTCAGCTGGAGTATAGTTCAGATTTGGGGAGCTACAGTTGAAAGATGGGGATCAACTGGACAGTTTGATCTGAGTGCAGTGGGAACAATCGAGGTCAAAATAAAATCTCAGGCAAAGATTTTGTGAATTGGAGTTCTTTGGTTAAAAAGAGATGGGTAAAGACATTTAACAACATTTTGCAAATGTGTAAATACCTGCTGGAAAGAGGCAGGGAATAGCTCTTCTCTGTAGGTGTAGGGTAAGAAGTAATAGGCTTCAGTCACAGAAGGTTCAGCTTTGTTAAATGATGAGGTGTTTGTCTGGGGGGACATAGGCACGAGCTGTTGTGCTGTCATCCCTGTGGTCTTTCCAAGTCTCTCCCAGTTCTATGATTGTGTAATCCTGCATGATTACATGCTTTGAGTTGGAAACTAATGTCCTTAATCCTCTGCAGCAGACACTGAGCTCAGTGTCTCGCAGGGAACCTGTTCCTGCAACTGTGGCTGATGCTGTTGCAGATAGGAGTGGCTGGGCAGAGGGAGGGGTTGGGTGCACGTGTAGCCCTTTGGCAGTCAGTCAGCATGGAGATGGGAGTCAGGAATGTTTGGCTGCCTCAATTTCTCACAGTACAAAAGCTGTAGGACAACCCCTCAGACTGCCAGGTGGTAAATGTAGAACAGGTAAGGACATTTTTATACAGTGTTTGGTTAACCTGAGGAACTTACTGCTCTTGGATGTGTTGGGTTCCAGAAGCAATTAGACAATATTATGCCAGCATATCTGTCAAAAGCATTTAAACATAAATATACCAGTTGTAGCTCGAGAATTTCTTAAGACACATGTTGCTGGAGGCTGGATACCATGGAGGCTATTTCTAAGTTTGTGCCCTGCTCTTATACTCTTGGCACTTGCAAGTGGTGTCTGTCAGAGTTTGAAGGGGAGACCTGGGTCCAAAATTTGAGTGAAGGTTTTCTCTTTCTCCAGTCTGTAGTGCACAGCCTGTGGTGGCCTCCACATGCCTGATGATCAGCACATTTAAAATAGCCTTTTGCCTATCAGGGTCTGAGAAGAGCCCTGACTGGGACGACTTCTGTTTCCATCTGAGAATTATTCTGTCAGCACTCCCACTTCAGTCTGAGAAGTGCAGTGGAGCAGCTGAGATGGAATGAGAAGAGGCAGCAAAAATTCATTCCCACTCACTGGGCATTCTCATGTCTTTGCTGGGAATTGCAGGACATTTGCTTCCTAGATTTTTTCCAGCCAGAACTGTGCTCTGAAGTATCAAGTCTTTGCTTGTATGGATAACTTAGGAAGCCCCATCATGAGAGGTTTTTCTGAGTACAAAGCTTGACATGGCTTACAGGAGGAACTGCAAATAGTCATGAGGCATGTGAGCAAGGTCAGATAAAAACTACATAAATGCTATGTGTCTAATTTTTTTCAATTGCAAAATTGCCCTGTCTTTAGTAGGATGATACCATGAATGATCCTTAAATAATTTCACTGAATCATTAGGGTTGGAAGGGACCTCTGGAGATCACCCAGTCCAGCCCCCTGCCACGGCAGTGTCCCCCAGGGCAGCTGACACAGGCACTTTCCAGGTGGGTTTTGAATATCTCCATAGAGGGAGTCTGCACAATTGCCTTGGGCATCCTGTTCCAGCGCTCTGCCACTCTGAACGCAAAGATGTTCTTCCTCATGTTGAGGTGAAACTTCTCATGTCTTAGTTTATGGCCATTGCTCCTTATCCTGTTGCTGGGCAGCACCCAAAAGAGTCTGGCACCATCCACTTGGCACCCCCCTTTGACATATTTATATGCATTAATGAGGTCTCCTGTCAATCTTTTCTCCAAACAGGCCCAGCTCCCTTTTCTCACAAGAGAGGTATTTCAGACCCCCAATTTCTGTAGCTGTTGTGCTACCATTCTGTTAGGGTGATGTGTAGTGAGGGCATGGCTCTGTGGGATTGATATGCCAGGAGGTGGCACATGAGCAGCAGGCTCTTGGTGCTTCTCTGCCTTTCCTCTGTCAATGCTAAAGCCACTTTGTTGACAGGAATAAACAATGAATTTACCTGTGGGGCAAACAATTAAAAGTGTTGACTGAAGAATATTGAGTAATGTAGCAGAAGCTGTCTGATAAAAGAATGCAAGGGCAGAAAAGGCTGTAATGAGAGCTAAGCCCCTCTGGTCATGTTCAGCTTGTTGCAGAAGTGGGACTGATGGGTCAATGTGCTGGAGCATACTGCTAGAGAGAGTATTCCTGTGTGCAGATTGATAACAACAAGGAAATCAGGCAGGATAATGTCCACATAAATAAGTAGTCCTTAGACCAACAAAATTAGTCTTCTAGACTGTCTCCTAGAGCACAATGCCTTAGTAAATGCGCAAAAAAGACTGGTGTTGAGATTTGGAAAGGTGTTTTGCTACCTCACTCTTTTATTAGGAAACTAAAAATACCTTTACAGGTCTGGAACAAGGCTATAGGAGGTAAGAGTTCTTGGAAGGCTGGCTGCATTGTAGGGCAGTTGTACTTGGCCTGGAGTAATGGTTGAAAATCATTATTTCAAGTAGAAAAAATGTATACTTGACAAATCCTCAAAACATTTTTAATGCTGAGGTATCATCGCAATCCTGTGCTCTGTTTTGCTAGTGCCAAAGACAAAGCAAAAACATCCCAAGTATCTCTTGCAGATACCCATAATCTACAGACCCTGAAAAAAGATTCCTCAAATAAGGGAGGGAAGGGAGGGAGGGCTTTGACATTTCTTCAGCAGATTTCACTGCAGCTGGGTCCCAAATAATTTTCAAAGTATTTTGAAATAAAAAGCTGTAACATTTTCAAAAGGGCTGTACTTTTTAGGCATGACAAAAATTACCAAAGCATTGACTCAGCAAATCTGGATATTGTCTAATACTGCACAGAGCAGAAGGCTCTCATTTAGTGGTTGAGTTCTTTCATACTTCAGAAAGAAATTTTAAATCCTATTTAATATAAGCAGGAATGTCCTTATGAGCCCCATAGAAGCCCAATTCTAGTGTACATCCTGCAGAAGATTTGGAAGGGAAGGCCCTTGAATGTGATCAAGCAGTGTAACTATAGCCAAAACTGATGAAGCCAGAAGAGAAATTTTTATCCTTTGCAGAACTCAGAGCAGCCTGTGAACTAATTTAAATTAATGTTTTGGAATTAGTAACTGTAATGGATCTCATCACAGACTAATCGACTCAACAAACCTGAACAGCTCAACCTCCTGTAGCAGACCTGGCTCTCCTTGCCCTGTTCCTGTCCTTAGCAATAGATATCCATTTTGGACCATCCATACCAGAATGATGATGCCTGGAACAAAAAGTGCCAGATGATGAAAAATCTGTGATATTAAAAATCACTGTTTTGTCTTGATAGCAGCTTTGCACTTGCTTTGTGTATTTTTACCTGACCTTTTATGGTGTTCTCATGGGCCCACCTTAAAAAAAAATCACCCTAATGATTAACAATAGTAGTAGTAATAATAATAATCATAATAATAGCATTTTTGTGCAGCCCATTTAGGTTCCTTTGCATTGCTTGTGGAAGTGACCAATATGCTCTCAGGGTTTGCATTATAAATTGAGTGTTAGATCCACCTTATAATGAATATTCTAGGGTCTGTTCTACTGTAGTTATTTCTGAAGTCCAAAATGGAATGGGAGATTTTTCTGTTGGATCTCATACTTGGTGCACATTAATTCCTTCTGAATTCTCATCTGCTTTGCTGAAAAGGAATTTGCTGAATTTGCCTTCTTGATACTCAACTAATAACATGAATGTGTATGTGTTTCCATTAGAAAAGGCTGGTAGCCACAGAGCAGAACTCAGCTGTAAGGATATTCACGTTCTTACTATGAACTACGTCAGGTTGTGTTTGTTTTGCTGTTAGTTTTTTTTCCCCTGGAGCTGTATTTAATTATGTTTTAAATGCACAAAATTTCCACTCAAAATAGAGCACAGCTTCTCTCAGTGGAACATAAAGAAATTCTTACTTAATGTTTTTGTTTTACTGCTAGGATTTCTGCAAAGTTTGTTTGAAGTTGTTTGTCCCCCAGAGCTATTACATTGGTGCCTTTGCCAAAGCTAAAATCATTGATCAGATGAGAGGAAAAATACATATTGGTACAGTGATGTATGTGCAGTGATATCATCTGCTTCATGGAGAAATGCCTTTTAGTTCATCCTGTACATCTGTATCCTTAGCAGCAGGTGCCACTGCCAGACAATTCTTCAAAGTTAATGTGATTGCTGGGAAATGCTAAAACCTTTCTTTTTTATTGCTGTGGGAGGTGATGTCAAGAGCTGTGTTCTCTGTGGGAGGGAGAAGAGGCTATGCTGACACACAAGCTGGAAAGGTGGACTTCTCAACTCTACTTTGAGGTGTATTTAGTGTAAGAAAACCGGAGTGTCGTGTGGTGGGGAGTGAATGTGGGACACCTTGTCTCAGCAGGAGATGGGAGCACAAGTTCAGCATGAAGGGGACCATCTGGCAGGTGATGCAGAATACACCTACAGGAAGGACAGGGCTGAGAAGTGAATAGGGATTTTTTCCAGTTGAAATGCTGCCAACTTAGTCATGCCATGAGCAGAGGCTGGACATTTGCATCCTTCCCTTGGCAGGCAGCTTTATAAGCAGTGCACGCTGCTGCACAGATTGTGCTGGGCAGCTGTACCGACCCACCCCACCAAGTTTTTGACTTTCCTACCTGTAACTGCTGGTGCCTACTAACTGGTAAGCAGCAAGATGTGCTGAGATTTGGCCTGTCTGAACTTCTGCCCCACTCTGACAAGCCTAGTCTGGAGACCAGGGGGAATTGCGAGTTTGTGTATGTGTAGCTGGGTAGGAAGGAGCCAGGTTTGGGAGGAGGGAGTCTGGAGCTGTAGTAAGCAAACTCCAGGAGCACATGTGCTGGTGCTAAAATGACAGATGACTCAGAAAGGGTGCTCTGTGACACAAGAGGATGGAAACATTGGCACAGAGCTAATCTACAGGAAAAGAAAATGGTACAACACAGACAATAATAGAGTTAATGACAAATTGCTAGGAATAGATATGATCAGCAGGCATGGAAATGAAGAATGACCAAGCATGTATGAATGTGGGCATGCAATACACAGCCAATCCCTTTGATCAGAAGTGTACAATGCTGAAAACCAGGAGAGATCCTAATGCTGAGGAGGACACGAGTTTAGGAGCTGGGAGGCTGTATCCTTCCCTCTCCCCATGCAGCCACACACCCTAAGCATCTGTGTGATGTAAAGGACAGCTGAGGTGCCTTTTCCTTAAATCCACTCTTTTATGCACAGAAAACAACAGCAGTGAAACATCTGAGAAGCTGAGCATGAACTAACACAGGTGGTGGCAGAGTAGCAATGCTTGGTAGCTCAGAGGATGCCACACAGAGAGCAATTCAAACTGAATAGTAGGACAAAAGTGACCACGGAATGGTCTCTTTGGGGATCTCTTTGGAGATCTCAGAAGCATTCATGAGACAAAAAGCTCAGGTGTGTTTACAGTGATACACGTAAATCCCCAGGATTTGTAGTATGATGGGATTAATAAACCACATGATTAATAGATTGGGCTGGAAAATGTATCATGATGAGCATGTATCATCTTACAATTCTGACACACTCTCTGAGCAAGGCCACAGCTGAGTGAGGAAACAAACTAGTCTCAGGGCATCAGATTTAAATCCTATAACTCATTTTAGTTGCTGTTAATAACCAAACTTTTTCAGAATTCTATGGTAATGCCAGTGCAATGTTCTTTCCTGTGTCCTTTGTATAACCTTTCCTGGTCCTATTTGAAATTGGGAAGTGTGTGTCATAACTATGGAAATTGTTCAGTTTATTGATTTTTCTTTTCATACCCTAAAAGTGAAAGGGCTATCAAGACACTAACTTGGATTTATGAAACAAAGATTTGAATTCAAATTTGTTCAATATTTTAGAAAAGTCGTATTCTCCTTTTTGTGGCCAATTCCTGGCTGTGTTTGAAGCACGGAATCCCCTATAAAATAAACCTTGACTTCCTCATTGCTTTGTGATTTTAAGTAGATTTGAGGTGCTTAATAGTGTTTGTTATTTTGTCAGGTGTAAGTGTTGTTTTATGAAATGGCCTATAGCTGGGATCTTTTGTTTTACATAAAGAACATGAGTGAGAGAAGACCTTTTTTTTCTTGAGAAGGATCAAGAAGTGACAAATCACCATTTGCTGAAAGTGGAACATTATTTATGAAGGCTGCTTAGGGCTTCAAGCGTTGGTCTTATGTTGAGTAGCATTTGTTTGTGCATGTATATAGCATTTCTCCACCAAGTTCTATTAATGACTGGATTGAACTTAAAAAAGATCAATGTCTTAATACCTTTCCACAAGTATCAAATGTTAGGGGTGTCTCATTAAGGCAAGTAAGCATTCTTAATGGTAAATTCATCCGCAAGGTAGGACAGGTTTTATCCATCCACTGGTGGAATCTGACCTTTAAAGAAGTTAATCTTTTCAAGTGTTATGTATGCCACAAATTATTGATGAGATTCTCATTGAGTTTCAGTTTTTTTCCTACATTAGATTGCATGTGAATACTGACAGAGTTTGGAGAGCTTTCTTTTCCTTCTAAATGGATTCTTATGGCCAAATAATGTAGCACAAACAATTTGGAATGCAGGAAGCAAAGTAGGGGTAGGAGATGTAAATTCAGTTCCCTGGCATGATTGAAATAAACAACTGAAGCACCAGAAGCCCCCTAATCTCGTTCACATGAGCATATGTTTGGCAGGATTCAGCGTGGTGGGTTTGAAGTCTCTGCTTATCACAGAACCAGGACTGTATGCATCACTGCCACATGCTTCTCTTCTCCTTCATCCCAGGGGAACTAATCTTGTCAGGAAAAGAAAGTGGGAGGAGGAAATGTATCATTCCAACACAGGCTGGATACAATTCTTTTGCTCCCTGTTAGCGGAGGCTGGGAGATGCCTTATATCTTACAGACAGCCTATTGCAGATTGGAGTTTCAGTGTCTGGTCTGACTTTTAGTGAAGATTTTTTTTTATGTGCATGAATTATAAAGCTATTTTCTTCAACAGACTCAGAGACTAAAAAGTTTGGTACTACTGCATCTCTTGTTTGTGTGGCCTATATAAGTGGCTCTTTAACTGTCTTACTGTAATTTCTGTTTTATCATAAGAACAAGACAGACATGTTGGCACCAGAGTCTTCCTATAAGATTTACTTTAAATTTATTTTAAGATGCCTAAAAGTACTATTAGCTTTGGAAGCATTTCTCTTTTTCTGCAAGGGAAGAAAATCTCCTTTTTATTAAAGTTCCATCCCTGGTGGTAATATGATGAATATTAATATAAATAGGTTGTCAGTTGTCATATAAAATAGTCTATCCTGTTAACATCCTTGGAGTGAATGTTCAGTCCTTACTATCTGAGCTGTAAAAAAACAGGAATTCCCATGAAGTGTCACAGTAATTTTGATGCAGAAGTTTTCCACATAGGATAACCTGCAGAGAGTCTGACATGTGAGCAGCTCTGAGAATGCTGAGGTGCTCTAAATGCAGGATGGACAAACAGAATGAATTTTAATTTATGATGGAAACTTCACAAATTGCAGTTAGAGGCTGAGTTGCACAGAAATTGTGGGTAGAAAATCAGCATAACAAAACACAGTGGGAGGCCTTCTGGAAGGGGAAAGTAGTATTTATTTCAAAAAATATTCCAATAAGCTGATTTTACCTGCTGATGCTAATTTTGTTATAGATTTTGTTCATCTGCGTGCTTGTACAGACATACCCATGTCCCCAAAGCTCTAGGAGAGGGGATTTGGCAAGGATCAGATGTATGTGATGCAGAGGACTAAGGATGCCAGATGTTAAGTTTCTGGGGTTCTTCCTGATGGAACAAGTATGTTTTTGGAGAGATCTTTGGTGCCCTTTGGAATTCAGCAGCAGTTGCAGGGCTGTGCTTTCCTGCAGATCCTTGCTTACACCATCTTCCATAACTCCTAGGTTATCACCCATTCCTTGTTTTCCTCATGGGCTAAGGAAGTTAGGAACAGTAGATGTGACAGTGCCACGGCTTGGGTGTGGTCTCACGAGCAATATAGGCCTTTTTTAACACCCTGTCCTTCTGCTTCTTCTGGTGCTTGCAGCTGCATATTTCAGTTCAGACCGCATTTATGCCAGTACTCATATTTCTGTAACAAATCTTTCCAGGTGGAATTCTTAAGGGCATCCATTGTTGTTGAAACTCTTTTTTTCATTACAGTTAGCAGTAAAGTTTTTGTGGATGTCAAAGAGAGACAGTGATTTCTGTCAGTGCTCAGTACTTTGAAAAATAAAATCCTTAGTAATGCAGTTGTATAATACCACCTCTCCCTAAGTGGGGTGGCCATCCCCAGTGTCAAGTTTGGACTAGATAGACTATTGCTATGACCCTGGTGTAGTTCTAAAAATGCATCTTGCATGAGCACAGAGAAGCTGTTGGGCTTTTGCCTGAAACTAAAAATATGTTCTTGTGTGACAGTTTCCATGTGGGACCTGCTTTAAAGTTTTTGTCATGTGAGAACAACTTTCTTTCTTCAGTCTTAGCAGAAAGATTCAGACCTTCAGAAAAGTAAACTTTTCTTTGTGGTTACTGTGCTGTCAGGGCCCTGCACCAAACTGTTTATTCATCCACAGTGTTGTGCATGATTGCTGCCTCTTGTAGGTTTTGTACCTCTTGGCAAGCCCCTGGAGGTGACCTTGGGTTTCTGAGGATCCAGAGAGCAGCTGGAGGAGAGAGTGCTTCTCAGGACAGCCATGCCAACAAGAGCTACTCAAGGAGAAGTCTGTTTTTCCAGGAAATAATCCAGTGATTCTCTCGTGCCTATGGAGAAGAGGCACTGACCTTGGGGCTATGGGAGATTTTCTCCTCTCTTCCTGCAATTTAGTGTCTCTTGTGATGAATTAGCATTATGAATAGTAAGTTTATCTGCACAATACAGTTAGCAGTCTTCTGTAGCAGGGGAGAGTACCTGGTGTTTGTATTGCATTGCTACTCCAGCTTTGGCACAGCATATGTGAGTTTCATGCACTGATGGCTTTTGTCACAAGAGTGCCGGGTAGAGGAAGCTGTCAAATGGGTCTACCTGCAGTGATTTGAATGCTTGATTAAAACTTGTTTTGATTCCCCATCTGAACTATCAGCAAAGAGTCCAAAACACTCCAGTGGAATGAGACAAATGGAAATGGGAAGGGAGAAGTGGGGAATGAGGGTAGGGCCAGAAAGCAGCTGCTAAAACATTCTGCACCCACTTACAAGTACAATTTAAAATTTGATATAATTTCCAAGCTAAAAACTCTCAACTTAAGCTACGTGCTGTGGGTGGGTATAAAGAATACTGCCTTTTAATAGTTGGCAGTGGGGTTTGCCAGAGAAGAGGATGTAGGAAGCAAGCTGGTTTTGCATGCAAACCAAGGGTTGATGAGGTCTCTGTAGCACAACTACCATGGACAGGATTAAAGGAACATTAAGGGAGATACCAACTTTGATCTGAGTCCTGTGCTAGACTACCTGATTTGGAGGAACAGGAGTATGATTCTCTTTTCCTCACAAGCTGAAGAAAGTGCCAAAGCTTTTGGAAAAACAAGGGGGAAAGAAGCCAGAAATGTTAGGAGTGTTAGGGGAAGACTTTCTGCTCTTTTGCACAACATCCTTCAATATATAACCCAACCTGGAGAGAAATTTATTTGGTACTCAAGTGTCAGCTCTCTGGGAAGCAGCAAGTTCCCTAAGTAGTGAAGAATAATTTGGGCCTTAGCCTGTGGAAGCATGGGTGTGAGGACTCTGGCAAGTTCTAGTGTGTCACTCTACCATCAGAGCCCACAGAGCAGGTATCAACGAGCTCTTGAGTGAAATTTCAAGCACTGTTTGTTATGTACTTGCAAATCTCTGGCTTTTTCACCCTCCTGCACCCCTCCAGATGTTTTCCTCAGTGCAGCACCAAAGGAAAACACCATTAGAATATCACCCAGCAGTATTTGAATAAACAACTTGGGGGTGGTGAACAGCACTGAAATCTTATGACATAGCTAGCAGTGAGCCTGGAGCATAATGGCCAAACCATTGTGGTGTCAGCTCTTGAGGAGTCCTGGGAGCAATCCTGGTCCTTGTACTTCATCAAGTCTCCTATGGAATCTGACCCAGCTTGCTCTGCCCTGTTTGCATGAACTGGAAGATCCCAGTCAGCAATACCAAGGAGCTCTGGTTTCCTTGGGAGCTTCCTGCTCCTTGTTTACAGCACGGGATGGTGCTTGGAGCAGCAGGGCAGGGAGAGCGTGGGATCAGGCCAGCAGGTGCCTTGTTGCCAGCACTCATGACTGAGAGCTGATGGCAGAGACAAGCCAAAAAGCTATTTTCTTAGCTCCTGCTGTGCCCCTTCTGCATCCTGCTCCGTGTCCATCAAGTGGTGAAGGTAGCAGATGGGCTGGCCCAAGGTGACACACGCTTACCTGCCGGGAAGAGAGAGCAGCTCCTGTAGCATGTCCCCGGTGTAAGTGCTGCTGCTGGCAGGCAGGCAGCCCTGTTGCTTGGCAGCAGGCCTCAGAGAGAAGATTACTTTGTCCTTGTTCTTAGTCAAGTTTGCCAGGTTCCCTTCTGATTGCCAGGCTGGTAATGCATGGGGGAGATAACCCTGGTTCAGTGAGCAGCAATTCAGTCTGTCATCAAACAGAAAATACTTGGGCAGAATCAACAGAGCCATGTGCTAAGCTAATTCGGTATCAGCCTTGTGGGTGTGGTTCTTTGGTACAAGTATTTTTGTGTTTGTCTTTCTACAGAAAGGACTGAAATCTCCCTCTGTCCCTCATGGGCCTGTTCACAAATTGCACAGTCCCTCTTTGTTCTCTTTACCTGCCAACTAAGCTGCTGCCTCTTGTCTCTCTCCAGCAGCAGCAGGTTTGTTCCCTTTTCCCCAGAACTCCCATCCCCAGTTCTGCAGACCGGGAGAACTTGTTTCTGCTCTCACTCTCTGTGGCTTACTGAATTGCCTGGATACTTCAGGTAGTCCTGCCAGTCTGGTCCTGTCCCTCCCAACCTCTGACCTCCCCCCGCAGAAGGAAACGTGTCTTTTTGTTTTTTGGCCATCCTAAGATAGCTTCCAAAGTTTTCTCCATAGTTTCAATTTAATAAACTAGTTAGCTCGTTTGATGTTATGAAGAAATCACTCTCCCCTCGCCCTCTCCTGTAGGTACAAAGCAGCAGATGAAGGGATGAGACTGGATGTGGAGGAATGTGAAGGGTTCTGATGGCTGCATGGGGTGTGATGGACAGCAGCAGGGCTCAACAAGCAGAGGGGTTTATAGTAGCACAGCTGCTGCCTGCATCTTCCTGACGCTCAGGCCTGGGTGAAAATCTCTCTGTGCACTCCAGAGTCTCTCTGTTGCTGAACTTTGGGAGGGCATCATGTTCAGGGACACTTTATTTATGTGCACATACCAGGCATATGGAGGACATGAAATTGCTAATTGATCAAAGCAGATCTTGCTCCTGTACTTCTTCATGCTTTGGCTGCCTAATAGTAGGGCTTTCTTTTATTGCTGTTGTGTTTCCCTATACCAGTTTGTGGCTGAGCTATGATTTCCTTGTCTCTATGGGAGAAGAAGCCTCAGATGCACAAGAGCCAAGATTTTCACTCAAAAATGTCATGTAGGAGACACTAACCCAAGAACAGAGCAAGGGTGATAGGCAGTCACAATTCTCCTTGTTAAAATCTACTTTGGCAAATAAATTTCTAATTTGGCAGAAAACCAAATGTGTAAAAGCAGCCAGATTTCTTGTACAAGGCACTGGGTCCATTTGGCATGTTGTAATGTACAACAGTAATGGTGACTGCTCAGAGCTGTGCTGGCTGGCCTATCCAATGTGCTATTCTGATTCACTGCAGCAGGCACTGAGATAGTTTTAATGCTGTCCATTTGGTCAGGGTCTGCCTAAAATATCCCAGACCACTGGGGTTCTTAGCGTTGAAAAATCAGGCATTTTCACCTTTGTGAAAGACAGTTTGCTTTCTGCTTTTGTAGCCTGCTGCTCTCTGCTCTCCCATACAGCCACTGCTTACTTGCTGTCTGTGTTCAGCTCATCCAGGGTGACATTGTCCAATTGTTTTGACAATGACCTTAATCTATTTGTGCAGTTCAAAGCAAAGGCTGTGTGGCCAGAGATGGAAATGCATGGGCTTAGGCAGCTTGTAATGAAATAGAGTCTTCAGCTGCTTTGAAGCCACTGCAAATCAGTTGTTGGATTTGATGTGTCTTTGAGGATGTGAAATGAATTTAGTGGCTTCCAGCTGGTTGTAGGGAATCAGGTGTTCAGCTCATGAAATGCTCCAATATAATCAGGCTTTGTGTATGGCAGCTTTAGCAGGTATGCCAGTGGCTATATCAAACTGGTTGAAGCTTACTCTCCTGACAGGGATTTTTATAAACTAAGTTGTAGGCAATTTAACAGACAGATCATTGAGTAGGAGCTTCCTTCTGTGGTTGCCTGTACTTGCTCATGTTGTAGACACAGAGGAATGCAGGACTTTGAGTAAATGGTGCTGCACTGCTGAGTTAGGTGGCAGGATCAATAATTTCCTGCTAGCTGGGATCTCTTGGCACTGCTGGGGTGAGGGAACTGCCTCAGTACATTGTTAAATCAAAGTCAGGCTATCACTATATTGCCTTTCAAGAGCAATAGATTCAAAGCAGCTGCACAGAGGAGCAAGATAGAAAGTTGCCTAAGAGAAACCAAACTGTTTCTGAAGAATTTGAAAACACTTGATTTTCCCTTGCCAAGGAATGGGAGCATGTTGTCTGGGGTCAGCACCTTCCCAGTAAAATTTGTTCCCCCTGGGAACACTGGCGTGGGGGAAATGGCTGCAAACCCTCTCTTGATGCCACACAGAGAAATGTGTGTTGTGAGCAAAGCACACTGCCTATGTTATGTGGATTTTTAGATCAATAGTGGCTCTAACATGTAGCCAGATGCATTATACTTTGGAACATGCTTTTGTGCAGATCGCAGAAGTTTCTTTGGCCTTTTAATGGGAGTAGTTATGCACCAAGTATTAGCACCAGACTGCTCTTGTCATAGGCAGCACATGCACAGTTTTGCACCCTTGCCTGGCAGATCTGCTTCTTTACTTAGTGGCAGAAGTGAGAAATAGCACCATATTAATTTGCTTTTGTCTTTTTGGGCATGAATTCTGTGTGACTCTAAACTAATATGTAGCTCAGCATCTATTTCCAGAAGTCATACATTTCCCTTGATTTGCATTCCTTAATCAGTGAGGATGCAGTAGATGCATAGGCTGTGAACAAGGAGGTCTTTATTGCAATCACTGCAAGTTCAGCTTTCAGTGCAATTATAAGATGAGTTTACAGGTGTGTTAAAATGCCTCTGACTTGTTACACTGACAGTCTTTGCTTAGGCTGTTTTCTGTTATTCTCTGCTTGTAAAAGCATTTCCTGCTAGCCACAAGAAACATAGATATATAAATTCCTCTCCTCCTCCTTCCATTGCTGAGAGTCCAAGCCAAATGAAGAGAGATATTTAAGTTCTATTTACAGATTAATGTGAATTGAGCATTGTGTGGTAGAAGCTGTTCCTGTCTTACACAAACCCGACTAAAAATAAGGAGTTGTTTATCTGCTGTGGAGCTTTTCAGTATCAGTGTAGAGGACAGAGCCCAGTCATATGGGAGATATCAGTATGCATTGGATGAAATATAAATGCAACTTTAGCCAGCTGAAAAGGTAAGCTGATGCTGAACTGTCTTCAGTCTGGGTCCTTTGTGGATTGAGACTAATAACAGAAATATGAACAATAAAATGTGTGTTGATCTAATGAATAAGAAATGCTGCTGGGATACAGGGACTCATTCCATTCATATCTTTCTCACTGCTCTGCTGAGTAATCTTTCCTGATTTGTGCTTCAGTGCCTTTATCTGTCAGATGGCAATAATAGTAATAAACTCTGTTTTAAAGCTTGTTGGGCTATACCAATGAAGGGCATACAGAGGATCTGGACACACACTTTGGGTTTTTTTCTTCACCACAGGCCAGGAGTGAGGGAGGGGAAGGCATAGTTTCTACCTAAAAATGAGCATCAAGGACTTGAAATGCCTTCTAAAGCATTTTAGAGCTGCCCTGTCCATGACACTTTTTGGAGGACTTGAGGTCAAAAAGTATGGCACTTTGTATTTTGCTGCTGTGATATTTCTCCAGAAGATTTCTATGCTTTGTAAGCCTCTGTCATTGTGATTTGGTCAATTGTATCTGATGGCCATTCCTTGTGTTTTGAATCACTTTATTCTCATCAAGTGGAAGAGGTGAATATGTGACGAAATGTTCTCTTTCTTCCATTTCTTGTGGCGACTGTGTCTCATCCTTTACAGATGCTTTGGGAGTGAAAATGACTGAAAAACACTGTGATAATTGTATTTTCTTTTCCTCTATGACTCTGTCTGATCTATGGTAGTATTCTCTGCTATTTTTAAGTTATAATTTTGCAGAGCTATGAGTGCACAATACTTCTTACTTTGTCAGTTTTGTGCTTTATATACCTGGTCAACTAAAGTACATCAATTTTTAATCTGACCAATATCCTTTGGGCCTTATCCTGCATTCAGTGTGTTTGGCTTTTCTACCATATATCTAATTTTTTAGCTTAACCATATATATAGCCTGTGCCTCTATGGCTGTACTCTCTATGTCCCTTCTGTGACAAGCCACTTATAATTTGTAACCAAGTTTCTAATAATTTTTATAAAAAGTCTCTCTATGCTTTTTCACTGCTGGTTAGGCCTGCCAAAGTATCCCTTGCTGTCAGGTGACTTGCTCTCGGTAAAAATATACTCCTCATTTAGTGTTTGGAGTGCAGTCTGGGACACAGTAGGCTCATCTTCCATATCTCAGGCAGCCCGTTGTCTTTTCACACTCTTCTTCCAAAATGCTGTGATTCTGGTGGTGTTTTAACTCCTCAATGTGCAGCTTGTTTGAGAACAATGTTGTTCTCTCAGAGTGCAGCTTGTTTGAGTTCTCTTACCGTGTTATACAGCCCCAACTTCCCTGTAGATCATGGAATTGGAGAAAAAATAATGTTGGAAAAGACATGTAAAGGTCAGCTGGTCTCATCCCTTGTGCTAAGGACCAAATTTGAGGTTATATTGAGTTGATCATTCAGAACTTTTCTAATCTTAAAATTTGTCTTCATCTCCAGAGGTGGAGATTCCCCATCTCTCAGAGACCCCACTCCAATGTTGAACTCCCTCCCAGTTATTGCTCCTTTCCCCCTCTCCCTGATACCTAGTGAGAATTTCAATTATTACAAGTTACTGCAATTGCCTCTCCCCATTACTGTGCAGCTCTGGAGAGACTCTTTATGTAGTTGAAGCCCAAAATACCATTCCTTAACCCTATGTGCTGACTGCTCAAGCCCAATTCTCAGCCTTTCATTTATGACATGCTTGTTTCTTAATCATCCTGGTGCCCCTCTGTTGGTCCCACTCCAGGAGCCCTGAAGCGATCCCACAATCTGCAGGCGCAGTCTCGGAAGTGCTGAGTGGAGCATGTTAATCTCTTCCATTGATCTCCTGACTTCCTTTCTCTTCATACAGCCCAGTACACAGCTGATCTGCACTCTTCAAGGCAACTGCTGAGTTATTTTTAATGTGGTAGCCACCAGGACCCCAGGTCCTGCTCCACAAAGCCATGGAAAAGAATTTACTGTGGTAAATGATACAGAATTAAACAAGATAGTATTATACGTTCATTGTCTTTAACTGTATTTTGTATCCTTTGTTTCCAAGGGATCAATGTTAATTTTCTATGTAATTTTTTTTCAGTACTGTTTTACACCTTCATTTTTAACCCAAGGCTTAGTAAATACTTTTAATATCCAGCACAGTTGTTATTCTCTTATGAAATATTTTAGAGCCATTATTTTCCAGGCAATAGTATTTGTTCTACAAAGCACAGTATCAGGACATACCTAATAAATGCTTCTCAGTGTTTGGAGTCCAGTGTGAGACAACGTAGCAGGGCTTGTTCAGATTATGTCAAAATGTCCTGAAGACACATCATTGGGTTTTACTCAGGTTTTATTGGAGTGTTTTTTCCCCCATTTTGTTATTGCTGCAGAAGAAAATGGAACTAAATGAATCAGCTGCATTTTGATATAACTTGTGCTTCATTTCTGTGTTTATTTCCTTAATTCTAATGTGCTTATTTCTGTGCAAGTCCCTTGAAATCCGTTAGCAAGAAGGAAAGAACACAGCTGGAGTTTTGGGGCTCCCACAGTAAATTTACAGACTTTGGGGAGTGAGATACTCTTTCTAGCAAATTGAATCTGTTTGATTTGAAATTCCGTGAAGAGCATCCGCAAGAGAATACCATGGAGCTGCTTTAGAAGCCTCTCCCTGTGTTCCTTGTAGAGATGTAAAGCTTGGAAATCTTCAGGTATCCCCGTGCTGGGAGGAAGGCAGCAATCCAGAATCTTTGAGTAGAAAATGCTGTTTTCCAGATTTCCTTAGAGGATGTTATTCTTCTTTACCACTGGTGTATTTCCTGGAGTCTATTTTCTAAGTGTCAAAATGAAGGTAAGCTGCTATTTGTATTTGAAGTGACAGCCCTTCCTTTCCTATCATCCCTTGCATCCTGGCATTTCCCATGTCAAAACTCAAATATCTTTCTAGTATTGTGCTAATGATCATGGGCTCCACTTGACCAGAATGTGATGATGGAGTTGATTTCCCCTCTGGAAGCAAGGCACCTTACCAGCTACTAGATCAAACAGAATTCTTCCCTTACCCCATCCAAAAAGCAATTAAGTGTAAACATGGCAAAGGGTGACAAAATTAAAATCTGTCATGCATACAGGTGCTAAGCTCGTGCAAAGTCAAAAAGGCAGCCCTGTTGCCAGGCCCATGTTGTCAGCAGCTATTTCTGTGAGTTCCACCATGGAAATGCAGAATCACCTCCTTCAGGAAGTCAGTGATCCCTTCAGGGTATGTATTCCCAATCTGTATTGTTAATTGTTGGTCTGTTCTGGTACGTGGCTTAGTCGTTAAGGTGGAAGTGAAACATAACTTTGAAACATCATCAGACACAATCTGTGTGACAGCCTGTCACTTAAAGGTAATAGTAAAGGAATAGCAATTCACAGCAGAATATCAAGGAACTCTAACCTGGCTTTTGTCAGTTCCAGTTCCTAATAACTTCTTCAAATTCTTAGTGGATGGATAAGGGGTGTATTGGAAGTAAGGCAGTCATTCCATCGTGCTTGGAAATCCACTGGTTTGGGGGAAAATGGGCAAACCAACTCAAAAATTACCTGTCACTGTTGATGCTGATGGAGCTGCAGCCCTGTACCATGCCCAGGGCTGGGTGCTGCCTGTGCTGCTCCCTGTGACAGCAGCGCTGGGTTTTTGGGGCCAGCACACCCAGGGATGGGACCTTGGCTGCTGGGTACTGTGGCAGGAGGACACCGGGGTTCTGCAGCCTGTTAATGGGATCCTCAAAGGAAAACCCTTCAGAAAGAGCTTTGTGGGATTGTCAGTAATACTGACAGGTGCCAGCAGAGGGCATTTGGAAACTTGGCTTTTCTCTCATTTATCTTCCGACAGAGTAGGGCCCCTGAGCAATTCCTGTGTGAGGCTGATGGTGCCTTCTCTGATGGTACAGACCTATGGTGAGGGCAAAACTTCGGGGTTTACTGTTTGTTTTGGTCTGGGTTTAGTTAACATACAGAATATCAGCAATAAAATATGTATTTCAGAAAAATGTCTAAGTCAGAAGAAAGTATTGAACCAAAAAGCCAGGAAACTCCCACTTTTGTCAGAAGGGAGTATTTGGGTGTGAGGTAGATAAAAGGCCAAGAGAAAGGAAGTGAAGAAACAGCATATTATCTGTTTCTCCCCCCCTCCCCATATTTGTTATTTGTAAATTAACAATCTAAACTAGAACCTCATTGCTTGATCTGAATTATCACATTTAGATAGTAATTACAGCTCTTCTGCCCTAAATCACCATCATAAGGTGATGATTTTAGACCAATATTCTGTCTTGAGTACCAAGAAAATTGCATGTGCAGGTATAATAAAGACCAAATAGTGACTCTTTGTGTTCATGACCAAAAATCCAGTTGCATTTCTATTGATTAGGGCTTTTGTTACTTGCATTGGGTGGGGTATGTGACATGGTGCAGTGCACAAAACTCTCTTGCCAGCAACAGATTTGGAAAGAGCTGTTGTTGAAGCCCAGATCAATGAGTAAAAGTACAAAGACATTTAAGCATAAGATCATTTAATAAAAATGCTTTTCTGTTCTCATGCTTTGATCAAGTAATTCCCTTCCATCAGCTTTGATTCAGGCTCTGTCAGCCTCTTTCCTTGAAGAGACTTTTATGGGACTTTTTAAAAAGACTGTCTTATGTGGGGTGTGCTGGTGAAACCAACTGAAGTGCATTTCTCACCCTAGCAATATGATAAAAGGCTCTAGGACTGTGAGGCTATGAAGGCTTTGGAAAAAATTAATAAAAACTGGGAAGAAGTGTATTTTAAGCTGTATAAAGATACATTAAGTGGACTTGTGTGTGGTTCCTTTATTTGCTACTGTGCAGGCTGAAATATTATTGACATGAAATTTAATATAAGGGATGGCTTTACTCCATATACTAAGCAACTACATTTGGAGATAATTTCCTCTAAATATAATTTGTTTAAAGGTATGATTTATGCTGCAAATAGGATTTATGAAGCATGTCTTGAAAAAGTGATTTGAACAAGATCTTTCTGTGATCCAAAAAGATGCTTTTTTATAATATAAGTGTCAGTAGCAAAGAGGGAGTAAAAGGAGCAGCTGGAGGGCACATTTATTGATATTTACTTCATATATACTTTACTTGCTGTAACATCCACTGCCAAAATCCACCTGACATGTCCTTGTGTTTTGTTGCACCCCTGTGGCAGAGCTATCCTTTGGCCTTTGAAAAATGCTAGCTTGTTAGTGACTATTGGTTTGTACTGCAGTACTTGCCTACACTGCATTGTCCTTCCACATGCACCTTTTATAAAATAATTCTTTGACTTCATCTGAAATAGCATGCCGAGCCCCTAAACTTGATTTTTAACATTTGGGTGGTTGGCTTCAAAGGTGTTTGTCTGCACCTTTTCAATATACATATCTATCAGCTATAAAGAGTGAACCCTTCCCTTGTGGACAGTTGTCATTGTGGCTGAACAACAACTTGTTCCCTTCTTGCAAACACTTGAATATGTGAGAGAGGGGCTGTCAAGAGAGCAAAGGCAGAGCAGGGCTTGGGGTAGACTCTGCAGTTTGCTCATACCTTGGACAAGTGGCTCCAGTGCTGTGGTTTTGCACCAGCATGATAGGAATGCAGTAGCTGCCACTCTGGAAAAACTGTATATTTTGGAAATGTGAAGCTGTTCTGTACTGCTTGCCCAAATCCAACAAAATTCTTGGCTTTGACTGTGTGGCTAGCAGCTTCTTTTGGTATGTGATTTTTTTAAGCACAGCTAAAGTACTCTATGTGATGACAGCATGTCTCACTCCTTTTCACTATCACCACCTGTCCATACTGTGTTTTCTCATTTCTGTGGTGTTTTCTCTCACTTTTCTACTGAGTGCTATCTGTTAGTGAACTACTTCAGGACAATGCCAAGATAATAGCAATGTGGGAGACCTCCATTTTCAGACCTGTCTCACAGGAATCAAATCAACACATGGGTTGTAATACTTGTTCAGGTTGAAGTGAGTTTTCATCCAGATGGGGTAATGATGGAGCCCAGAGTAAGAAACACTGGAGTGACTAACTGTATGTAATTGCTCTTCTAGTAAAAGCAGAAAACACTTCAGTGAAGACTAGTAGTTGTTACAGTGGTAATTAACAGTAAAGTTAGAAAAGCTCTTTCTTGGTACCCATTAACACCATTAGAAAGCATCTTAGCATACATTATGTGTTAACGAGTTCGTGTTCGTGTCCCTGTGCTCGTAACCACATGTCAGGTGTGTGCTGGGCGCCTCCTCTGTGCCATTATCCTCATGCTGTTCTTGCTACTGTCATACAGCATCTGCAGTAGTGGTGCACTGCTACCTAGAAACCTCAGGAAGCTGGTGAGAGATAGTATAAACAACAAAGGGCTGGAGAGCAGATCTGGAGCACAGGGATTGAATGGTGTACCCAGCACTAGAGGATTGTGTAAGAAATGGAATGGCTGAAATAGCTTCCCTGTGAAAGCCTCTGTAATTTTTAAGGACAAAGTATTAGTCCTTTTTGTTATTTCATGTGCAAGGTGGACTGACCCCAAACTTTCCCTTGCTTATTTTCTCAAAAGGTCAGATCTAATCCTCTGGTTCAGCACATTGGGAGGCACATGAAGGTTTTTGAACACCAGAGGATCAGTATGGAAGGGCAGCTGTCAGTAAAGTAGCTGTGGATGTCTGATATTTAGCTCTTTCACATCTATAGGGAGATGACTTTGTTATTCTCTAAATGAAAAAGTTTCTCTAAGGTTTGCCTATGTGCCCTTCACTCTCATAGGCAGATCTCCTGCTGACTTCAGTGTGTGCTAGACTGGCCCACACAGGGAGAAGGAAAAGAACATTCACATTTTGGAATAAGCATTAGCTGAGCTGATAAATCCCAGTAGCTTTCTCATTTTCATGGCTGTGTTGGTCCTTACCCTAGGAAGCTATTCTTCTCCTCTTACCTGTTTTAGGGAAATTTCCATGCAGTATTGCACAGTGCCACTATCCTGGGCAGTCTTCATTCAGATCATGTACCTTCTAAAACACTGAAAAACATAAAACAGAGCTTTGATTAACAGCCTGATATGGAATAAACTGTGATATTCAGCAGCAATGGGAAGCTATAACAAAACATATACTTGGCAGCAGTGCTGTGCTACCCTTTTGCCTGGAAGGAAAATTAGATCTAAAAGACAGATTCTCAGATGGAGCTGGCCCCGGTATGAGGATTGTCAGGTAGCAGATAACAGTGGGAAATGACTTCTGGCTCTTCCTGGCTGCTTGCCTTGAGAGGGAGAGGGGATGGCTGTGCTCCCAGATGGAGGAGCGAGAGGGAATCCAACACTGTGACATGTGAGGGTCCCCCATAGATGCTGAGGCCGGGCTGGCAGCTGCCTCTGCAGCGAGGGTGGTGACAGCTTGGGGGAGAGCATCTCACCTGTGCCCCAGCAATATCAGCTCTGTGAGCTGAGCCTTGGCACACAGAGCTCAACTGAAATGGGTAAACAGAGCCCATGCTCAAAGAAAGGGAGAATTCTAAGCAAATCCTAGGCCATGGCTCAGAAATGCTGCTGCAGGTATTTCTTACTGCATTAACAGGAATGAAAAAGGCAGCATGTCCATGGGAGAGAAATACTTCAGCAGTGGTGCTTACCTGAGTGGAAGCCTCTGCAATTTTAAGACGGTTGGCTGGGTTCTCAATTGGTGTAAACATCCAGTGCTTTTGATTTACTTGTAGTCAAGTTGTTTTGCAGTGTCTGAAAATCTTGCTTACACATCTGAATCATGATTGAAGAGCTTGGGCCACTGAGGGATTCGTATTGAAATTCCAAGTTTAATTAGCATATGGTGTTAAAAGCAGATGTAGTTTAAGTGAACAGTGCTTCAATGCTCTTATCTAGAGAGATGTTTGATCTTAATTCTAAAGAAGAAAAATGAGCTGGCAAATCGCTGCTCAACTCTGACAAAGTTCAACCCCAAAATAAGTTTTAAAATAAATATAAAAACCTTTCAATTAACCCTTCCTCAGTGAAGTTCTTAAGAATCTAGCTTTTTATGAAAGTGTATACACTATGACACATGCTTGTTCAAATATATTCATTATAAGTGTACATCCAGAACCAACCTGAAACGTTTGAAAGGTCCAGGGAGTAAGCCAGTCAGGGAAAAGAAACTGCCAACCAGTGTATTGTGGAAGAATAGCAAATTGTGAAGCAAATATTTGAAACAATGCTTTTTTGTGACTAAAATATGTTTCTACTCTACTTGTGACAGGTAGATTTTCACATGTATAGAAGGAAAACAGGCACCTAGCTTCCACTGAAACCCATCTTCCCTATTTATTTAATACATTCCTCAATTATTTTTTCATTAAAACTGAGTCATCTCATAGATAATCTGTAAATGGTAGCATAAGACTTTTAGTCACCACAGCATGTGTAGTAATTGGCTGCACTGAAAATCTGCCTTGTAAATACAAGCTTGTAGTTGATTTGTTGTGTAATGAATTGTTTTTTGCCTGCAATGCCAAAAGCTGTTGCCATGAACACTACAAAGTGATGATTTGCTTGCTGTCAAGTCACTCTGGGTATTTACTATTCTGAAATCCTTGACTCCCTATCCCTCTCCTTTGCACACAAAGTGAGAAATCTGAGAAATGGGAGCACTGTTTTCTTACCCCAAAGAGGGGAGAGCCATGTGAGTGAAACTGATTTCCACAGGCAGCCATCAGAGGAATACAAATGGGGTGCAGCAGCTCAAGCCCTTGGCCAAACTCTTCAGTGATGGAGGAGCAGCAGCCTTCGGGGTTGTTTGGAGTGGAAACATGGGGGGGTTTAGAGGCAGTCCACTTTTGGATCTAGCTGGTGTCAAAAGTGCTGGGCCTGCTGACTTCTGTAGAGGGACTGACCCGCCTGTGACCTCTGATGTGGTTTGACAGAGAATGTCTCTTCCCGCTCCAGTGAGAGCAGGCGGTGGTTCTGGTCTCTTTCTGCTTCATGGGGGTCATCTGGAGTCTGGAGCAGACCCAAATCCTCCTGTGGTCCTGCCCTCTTGGAAGGGGATGATGTCCTGATGACGGATGTGAGGTACAGATGCAATTAAATAGGTCCTTTCCCCCCAGGGTCTTTTCTTTCCTTTTCAGTCACAGTTGTGAAGCCTGTATGGTTTTCTTGTTGGTCCTGCGGTTTCATGACAGCTCAGAATGTTATGACAATAGCGATGCCTGTTCCAGAGTTTCCCCCTTGTAAGATCCTTATTTAAAATCCTGTCCATCATGCAATCTACTTAGCTAATTGTCAGAGCTTGTCCTGCCATGTAATTAAGTTTTGGACAGCATTCAGATGCCTCTTCAGGAGTGTGTAAGGGTGTGTATGGAACTGCATCTTTTCTTCCTTGTTACCACAAAAAATTAGTCACACTTCTGGCTAGCTCAGACAGAGCTGCAGACATCATCACAGTAGGTTGGGTGGAGGATTTAAGATTAGGAGCTTCTGTAACCTGATCCCACAGAAAAGCCCTAGCCAGCCTTGCTATTGGTGCAGGGATTTGTTCACAACTGGCTGGGGATGACCAAGGGGATTCTCTTAATCTCATCAACCTGCTGTTAGGAGCTTGCTTATTATAGCCTAATAACTCTGTCCTAGAAGCACAGGCAGCCCTGAAATTAAGATCTCTGTGTTGGCTAGGAAGGATAAGGCTTCAGCATCATGGATTTGAGAGAGCCTTGCTGTTTGCTACTTCTGATGCACACACACAGTTCAGGTAATCAAGCTCCTTCTCAAATGTTCATGCACTGCACAGACCAGCCTGTCTCTGCCTCTGACTGACTGAGGTGGGAATAAACCCCAGAGCTTCATTGATTTGCAAAAAAAAAAAAAAAAAAGAAGAAAAAAGTGTGTGCATACACAGGTATATATTTTTTTTCTGGGAAAAATGCCAACACGCTGCTTCAAATTTTGAGGCATTGCCATCCTGGGTACACTCTATAGAATTTTGGGGTTGTTTTGTTTTTAAAGCCATGTTATAGAAATTAATGTCAACATGAAAGGTGTTTTTGTTTTTTGTTTGGACTGTAATAACAAAAAATAATCTTTGAGGTCCTTTGAATGCTCAAACATTATTGCAGCATCTGTGCTGTCCTGATTCATCCTAAGATTTTCAATAGCAGCCTAGTAGAAGTAGAATAAAGCATGGCCCTCGCTGGAACCTCTCTTCTGTCAGAACTCAGCATGGTCAAAAAAATAAACTTAAATCATGGAAAGCTGTTGAAGCTAATTCCTTTGTGCTGCTGTCAGACTGGGAGGAAACAGTCCTATAACATACACAAAAAAAATCTTCATCTGCTTTTATGGTACTTCAAGAAGCATAGACAAGCAGTGATTCAGGACTGAAATGTTTCTGTTAGAGGGATACAAGCTCCATCGACAAAGTCCTTGTGTGGATGATTAAAATGAGATTAAAGCATGCCAGAAGCAGGTTCCCTGGCCAACCATTTCTGTTTGTTGTGTACATCTCTTATTAAATGGTGGGTTTGTGCCTATGATTGTGTGCCTTTCTCTGCAGCCCCTTTCAGGACTGAGGAGACCAGGGTGAGATGGCTGCTGGGTTACATACTCTGCCCATCATTTCTGGGAACCAGAGCTGGTCTTGGAATTTCATTCTCTTTGTCTGTAGGAAGTGATCTCCTTTCTCTTGATTGCTCTCCAGCAACCTCTGATTGAACCTCTGATTGATCACATCTCAGATATACCCAGGGATTTTTGCAGTTGTCTCTTCTGCTTTTGATTTAAGAGAGCACTTGTAAGTGCAGTTCATATTCCAAGGTGCTAAGTAAAAAGGGGAGACAGAAGCAGGCTGTGCCCTGAAAAGTGAAAAATTTGAATAGGGAAGGCAGAGGAAGAAAAATGCTTTTCTTGTTGCTAAAAGCTTGGGGCCATGGAGAGATTTACAGCTATGCTCTGCAGTTACATGTGGAGTCTGGCAGAGGGCTGGCTGAATTTCTTCAGTAGCTCCCATTGATCTGAGGCTCCAGGTCTATCTACCAGCCACAGCCTGTTGTTGTTCCCAACAGGCAATGCTCCACCCCTTCCTCACTGCTTAGTGCCTTTCAGTGGCTCCAGCCCCACATAGATCACTTTCCAGCCACATTTCCCTGCCATTTGTGCTTCTCTGGGATTTCTTAGGAGCTTGGGATATCATGGCCTTACATACTATTTTAGGTGTCAGTTGGTAAGAACTGAAACAGATCATAAGTTTTGATGCAAAATAGCATCAGAGCATTGATAAGTGGGGCCAGATGATCTTGACATAATCCCTTTGACAGGGTGGGTAAATCCCACCTGGTGCTTGGCAGGAGCAGAGGAAAACCTGCAGCTTGGCATTTCCCTGCTGGGGAGAGCAGCCATAAGGGAACATTGCCAGGCTGTGCTCAAACCAGTGATCTTATTATTGAGAACCACTGGGAGTCCAGGAAGAAAAGAGGATGCTTTTGAAGTCAGGTCTGTTTATGAGCTTCACTAAGCAGCAGAGACCAGACTGTCCCGAGGGCCAGAGAAAGGGGAACCTCTTGTGTAGTTCCTCTGATCTCTAGGTTTTGTTATGTGGATTTTGTGATCTGTAGTTTAGGATTAAAAAGACCAAAGACCATTTAAGTATGGATTTTATTCTACCGATTGTGTCATCGTCCACAGATGTGGAGCCAGCCAGAGTGTATCAGACCCTTCATCAACTAATTAACTTCAGTTGTCAAGCTGCAATCAGTGAACTGCTCTCATACTAAAATAATAATGATAAATTCCTCTCATCTGAAGCTGTCAGCTTCCAGCTGCAACTGGCTTGAGTTTGCGGGGTCTGTAACTTACTCCATGAAGAAAAATCAGATTTGCACCTCTGTCTTGCCAAAGCTTGGCTTGGTTCCCTTTCTAGCAGAGTTTGCTGTTGGAGCAGCACCTGAGGCCAGGCCAGGATTATGCTGGGCTCATAGCACGACTGAAGCTGCCATCAGACTGCCACATGCAGCACTGAGAGTCATTTTAAAGGGACATTTTCTAGCTTCAATTGCTTATTGAGAAACTGATTTGATTTCTTTTTGGGTTGCATTTAAAAAAATCTGTAAGGGTTATGTTTCTCTTGAAATTCTTCCTGTTGTTGTTTTTTTCCGTGAGAGAGGTGATACATATTTCACTGTAGGGCAGGGTCTGAGAGCTGTCTGAAGGAAAAGGTGTCCAGGATGCCTTTGGGACTGCTTGTCTGCCCCACAGAGCTGGCAGGCCAGCAGGGAGCCCTTGCAGGCTCTGCTGGGGATGTCAGCCCTTCTTTCCTCCCAGTTTTTGGAGCTTTAGTGCCCTGTCACATCTGTCCTGTCATACTTGTCACACCTATCCTGTCTTAAACAGACCAAGAAAGAAATCCCATTCCATAGTGGTAGAAGAAGTCTTGGATTCAATCCTCCTGCCTCTATCTTGCATTAAAAATTGAATTCCACCTCCTCTGAGTATGACCACTCATAGAAATGAATTTTTTTTTAAATTGACTGACCACATAGGAGTTCCAAAATGGAAGCAAACAAAAATTACTTGTTTGGTTTATCCAAAATGACTTGGACCAAGGAATTTGTGTAGCCTTCTAAGAAACAATAACTAGCTTCTATTGTAATGAATTTCTTTGCACAGTTTAAACATCACAAATAGAAATTAAAAGTATAGTTTACCCTACAGCATAGGTTTGGGTGACAGCTATAAAAGGCTATAAAGCATCTTAATTAAAGTTTTATAGGCTCATAATCATGTATTATTTGAGATAAATATCATTAGCAATACCAGAGCTATGCAGAAGCTTAACGTGCTTTAGATATCTAGAAATACGTGTAAAATAAATATTTTTCTAAGGAGGTCTTCTTTCCCCATCAAATAAGAGATCCTGTTTAAAGGCAGGAATGCAGAATACAGAAATCAGGAGGCCTGGTTTTTCTTAGTGCATTCCCTGTCATTTCTATAAAACATCATGGAACAGATATCCTTTTTCTGTGAAAAAGCTCCTTTTTAGATGGCTTCTTGGTGATTTGATGCAGAATAATTTTTGAGTGTACAAATCTGCCTTCATAAACATCCTCATAAATATAACACAGCAAACAAACTGCTTGGAGGTCAGACTGCAGAAGAGGTTGACCTTGCATTTTTAGCAGTTTAGAGTATGCTAGAGCTTAGATTTATTTAGCATGATTAAATTTTGCAAAGGTCCTGTGACGAGTGTTTCTTACAGAGTAGGAATGTCTGAAAGCCTACTACAGACTAATAGAAAACACTGAGCACAAATGCTCAGGTGCAGTTTAGGCACTAATTTGGTGTTGATTAAGTGCAGAATCTCAGACAGTAAGCAAAATAGGTGATGACTTTAAAGACTAAACACATACTTTGGTAGTACCTTTGCAATGAGCATCTTAATTCAGGCACCAATTATATTTCATTCTGTATCATTAAAACTCTAAGTTATATCCTTATTTCTGTCCAAACAAAGCCTCCATGATGAAAGTTTAATAGCATTAAGCACCTTAATAACTAGGGATGAGTTTCTCTTTTTTTTTTTTTTTTTTTTAAGACATCTTGAGTTTGCTGGACTAGAGCTTCTGCATTATGTTATGGTAACTGAATTTAGGTGTGTTTTGCAGAAAGGATATGACACACGTTCTGCTGTAAAATACAGGTGCCTCTTCATTTTGTGTAGATATACCCTTAGGAACATGAGTTTACCTACAGATTTTGACAGTGACATGTAAAAAGAGCTGGATTGTGGTGATGTGAAAAGTAAATACAAATATATGCTTTCTAGTGCAGGGGATACTTTTTAGTCCAAAAGAAACTTTTTATTTCAAATATTAGCACTATTGTACTCACTAATATGCTTATTAGAACAGTAAATCCTAGGCTATTGTTTTAAATTGTTTATTTCTGTGTTTGTTCAAATATGTATTTAAATGTGTGCCTGCTGCTAGCAGTCCTCAAGTCATTTTGACTGTTCACTGTTTTGAATACTCAGAATAGCAAATCAAAAAGCCAAAGTTTGTGCTCCTGCCCAGAATTATTTATTTATTTATTTATTTTAATATCAGAAGCTCCTTTATTTTTGCTTGAATGGTTACAGAGATGGCAAGGATAAGAGATCCACTGCTGTTTACTTTTACTATGTGGGATGATACATAGTATCATCCCACATAGTAAAAGTATCGCATTTTCTTTTGTACAAGTTCATTACATTTTAATCTCAAGATATAATTATCACATAGTAGTTTTCTGTATTATTCCCTTTCAAATTCTCTTTTAATTTGTTGGAGGCTCTTTTGTATTTCAGTTTTTAAATTTTAAGCTCTCTCCAGCACACCTTTGGATTTTGGAAGGGGAGCCTAAGGGAGCTGTGAGCAAGCTGGGGACCTTTGGCTATGAAGAGATGGATGCAGGTGCAGCAGCAGAGATCACTTCTCTGGCTGGCCCCGGGGTCTTGGTGTGCTCGCTCACATCTGCTGACTGAGTTGTTGGTAGAAGAGCTCCTCACCCCCTTTCAAACCCTGTTCTGTTGGCTGAAGGCACCTCCCAGCCAGCAGATCTGTGGCTCAGCAGCCTCAAAGGTGTGTGCTCGGGGGAAATTCCTTCTGCTACAGCAGCACGTGTGGAGTCCAGCTTGTTCTGAAGCCTTTGAAACACTGCATTTCTCCTCATGTCCAGTCACACCCATGAAAGCATTTAATGTATGCTTACTATTTTAGTCCATGAATATCTCAAAGCGTTGAAAACAGTGGTTGAGTACTCAGTTGAAATGGGCTCTCCGTGACCTGATTCTTCAATGTGCTCAGCGCTCGCTCGGGTGCCTGCGAGGTCAGTGAGCGCTTCTGGGCCTTCACTGCTTTGGGAGTGGAGCTGAAATATGGTGATGTGAACTTGGCTTCCTGCTCATGTGCGTGCAAAACCTTAGTCCTGTTTTTAAGAATGCAAGACAAGAAGAGAGTCCATTTTGAGTCTCCAAGGAAAAAATCCATAAAGATGTTAAAAGGCAGACACTAGTTAGTGAACATTATTGAATCCTTGAGTTTTTCTAAGTCATTATATTGTTTTCTCTGCTTCTGCTTTCACAATAACTTTATCCTTTCGTTGGAACTGTGCAGTTGAAAGATTTTCATGCCTGATTATACTTGACAGAAAGATCCTGAGTACCACATGTGTGTTTGAAATGGTGTTTCTTTGAACGTCAGCTGATCTCTCAGGTTAGAGCAAGTAACCTGATTTTAAGAAAACTGGCACATAAATTGAATCTGTGCTGCTAGGACCTGCTGACACCACAAAGATAGGTCTTGACCAAAGTTTTATTTGGGCTACAACTCTTCTTGTATGGCATGTCAGATGGGTTCTTTATTTCTGCTCTTTCATTCTTTATTGCTGAGGACATTAGTAGGGAAGCAGGCTTTCTGCTTCTTCAGGACTTTGCAGACTGGCACTGCTTGTCTTTTATCTGCAGCAATAATCCTCTCTGTGTAGGTATCAAACGTGCAGAATTTCCTGGGGAAACAAGGAATCTTCTTTAAAGATTTTGGTATTGGACAAAAGAAATCATTAGAAAAGAACAGGATGACAAAAGCCCAGAAAGCACAAATGGCGAGAGAGCTCTGTGGTGCACAGGGTTTTGGGGGCTGATTCCAGATAATTTTTAAGAGATTTTATCTATTTAGTCTGGCTTGGCACCAGCTATTCTGCATGTATGTACACTCTCAGCACTGTTTGAACACACAGATGCTCCAGTATGGGTGCAGGAAATGCCCTCAGCCTGAGTTGTTCATGTAGGAATAGCAGTGAGTCTGAATCCACAGGCAGAGGTGATGGCAGCAGTTATGCAGATGAGAGCACGTAAAAAGGAATGAGGTTTCTGCAAAGTTACTTGTGCACAGGCTTAAATAAAGAGCATTGCAAATCATACCTAAGAATATTTTCTCTGTGTCTATGATTATGTTATTTCCATAGCAACTAATTATGCCATAAACCAAAGATCATGACTTCAGGTGACATGTGAGCAGAAGGAGATGAGCTATTAAGTATTGAAGATTTTTTTTAAAATGCAAATTTCCTTATTTATAAAGAAAAAAAGAGAAAGAAAATGAAAGAAACCAAACAAACAGCAAACCAACCAACCCTGAAGTCTGCCATATAAGTGAAATTGCTTGTGCCTAGAATGTGTTTTCAAAGTTTTGTTGGAGATATCAGTAAGTATTTCAAGTAGTTGTAGGTACAACTGTGAATATCAACAGATTTTTGTATTACCTGAGGAAATCTCTGGAATATCTGACTGTATTCTCCTGCCCATACAATCCAGGGCTCAACCCTTTCCAGCAGCTATAACCTTTTACAGGTACTGAAATTGCTAATGGATGAGCAGGGACCCTGGAAATAAAAGGGAAGGTCTGGGTTCTTAGGTGTCTGATAAGTTTGAGATTGCAGTGAAGCATACTGTCTTCTGCTTCACTTATTAAAAACATTTCTATTTCTTTTGAAAACAAAAGATTCTAGAGATTTCCTCAGCTTACAGCCCCATGGTCCTACTCCTTGAGCTGAAGGACTTGCAGCCCAGAGTAGAACTGATATTGCTTGATTTGCCTGTTCCTTAGGGGACTGCTTTAACATGTCTGGTGTTTGGCTTGGGAGCTGGCTTTATGGCTCCCCTCCTGACCCACTTGCACCTTGCTTAAAGTCTTTGGCAACATGCGCAGACTCATTGCACCATGTGAAGTTTTAGGAGAGAGCAGGATTGAGGGAGGAAACCTGTTGATTGCTGCTTGAATTGACCTGGAATGTTTCCACAGATGGGGCATCTACAACTTCTTTGGGCAGCTTCCTCCAGTATTTCATCATCTCACTGTAAAACAATTTTCCTTATATATGTAGTCTGAATCTATTCTCTTTTAGTTTAAAAACATTACCCCTTACCCCATGGCTCCAGGTCCTATTGAAAAGCCTGTCCCCATCTTTCTTTAAGCCCCATTTAGGTACTGAAAGGCTGCACTGAGGTCTCCCTGGAGCCTCTTCTTCTCCAGGCTGAACAACTTGAACTCTTTCAGTCTTTCCCGTTAGGGAGGGTGTTCCAGCCCTCTGATTGCTTTTGTGGCCCTCCTGCAGACCCACTCCCAACAGGTCCATGTCTTCCTTGAACTGAGGACTCCATTCCACATGGGCTCTCGTCGGAGCAGAGGGGCAGAATCACCCCCCTCAACTTGCTGGCCACGCTGGCCAGTATCCCCAAGTCTCTCTGGGCAGGGCTGCTCTCAATCCCTTCATCCCCCAGCCTGGGCTGATACTGGAGGTTGCCCCACACCAGGGTGCAGCACCTGCACTTGGCCTTGTTGAACCTCATGAGGTTTCCATGGGCCCACTTTCAGAGCTTGTCCAGATCCCTGTGCAGGGCATCCCATCCCTCAGGTGTGGTGACTGCACCACTCAGCTTACTGGCATCTGCAAACCTGGTGAGGGTGTGCTGGATCCCACTCTGTCACTTAGAGACACTAAACAGTCCTGGGCACGGTTGAGCAGAGACTGAAAACCTGTGGCAGCGTGAGGCTGACAGGTTAAAATCATATCCTCACTCTCTTTGCTTTGCTTTTAGTCATTTATAGTCATGCAAAATGAATATACAAAAGCAAACAAATCAGAGATTCCATCACAAGGCTTTTTTTCCTCCTATCTGAAACAGCCAGCTTGGCCCTGAACTTTGGTTCACCCTCCAGTCAGAAGAGATGTTTCTCTTAGAGTTTTGGAAGCGGTACAATTTTTATAAAACCTGCATCACTGAATCAAATTAACCAAACAGTAGCTGCAAAGAGTGCACTGGGTGAGCAAACAAGGGATTTCTCTCCAGGCATGTTGCTGAAGGAAAAGACAAGCAGGGCCAGACAGGTTTGATTAACACTTTTCTGTGGTGATCTCTGTATGTACATGAAATTAAAAACTTGAGCATTTGGAATGTATTCACCAATTGATCACCCTTAGCTGATTTCAGTGCTGTGGTGTGAAGCAAAGCTAATAACTCACAAGAAGATGCCACTCCTGTAGTAATGTTTGATCTTAGTCATGTTGTTCACTGAAGCTGCTGGGACTGATGTCACCTGTCACATGCATGCCTTTGCACACTCCTCTGTTGCAGAATGGGAGCAGTTGTCACATCCATACCCTGTTTTATTTAGTGTATTTCACTAATACCTTCTAGCAGGGTTCTTAAAATTTTTATTTTGTGGGTCACTTAACAAAGTCTACTGAGGTTAATTCAAAGTGAGTTGTTTCATTAGGAGGATGGAGCAGGTATGCAGAATTTTGAAGACAGTGACAAGAGGCATTAATAGGGGAAAACCAGTGCAACCACTAAAGGATTTATGAGACTAAATTAATGAAGAGGTGAATTAGTGCTGCATTTTGTGTGAGCTGAAGGCACTGATGTCTTGTGGTCATGAGTGTTAAATCATGGTGGAAGAAGAGAAAGCAGTATTCAAAATAAGAAGGGAGATGATGTGGGGTCTGTGGTGGCTGCAGCTCAGGGTGAGGTGCAGAGTGTGGGCTGGGTGTATTCAGGTGAAAGCTGGGGCTGCTCAGTGAAAGGGTGTGAGGGATAACACAGTTAAGAGATCTGCCCCTGATGCCCAAGCCTTTTACAGTTTTTATTGACTGGAGTTCACCTGGTGTCATTAGAGTGAGACTGCTGCCTCTTCTCTTTCAGGGCCAGGGTTTTGGCAGGAGTCAGTGAAGGGTTACCAGCACTCCACTCAAAGTGGCAGGGACAGAGTTGTTATAACCTAAATGGTAGCGTGCCACCAGAATCAATACAAATTGAACCTCTGCTGGCGAGACTGCACAGTGCTTGCTTTCTTGTGTAGAGGAATCAATATGAATTGGCCACAGGATGGGAATATAGAGATGCAGCTGGGGAGAGAAAAAATAGATGTTAAGCAGAGGTGAACAGAGGTCACTAGGTCCACACTGTGGTTTTAGGCTCAGTCATTAACAAAAAGTTTTGTGAAAGCTCTAATTTGCCTGTCCTTTGGGTCACCCTTTAGACACAATGCCCCAGTGATGCAGTGCTTCCAAAGTTTATTCTTCTTGGTTCACACATCACTTTATTGTTAAACAGCTAAAATGTCAGCATGGGTCCCAGCATGCCCTTTCCATTCACTTCACACCAGAGATGAGCAAGAGTAGAGTTCACCAGCCCTTCTCCTTTTGTTGATTTCCCCAGTCCCCATGCAGGACATCACTCCGTCATGTGAGCATGTCATCCAGTCTGCAGTTAGCCTGTTGGTGCAACACTGCTTTCTTAAGGGTTTCCCATTTAGGCTAGAGATTCTAACTGGGTTTCCTGGTGTGGAAGATTTAATAAAAGAATGATTGTAATGCCTATTTACTAAATGACTCTGTTTCTAATTAGCAGTTGTTATTGTCACGAGAAAGAACAGCAACTGTTTGAGAACTACATTTTACACTTAAGTGCCTTAAAAAAGTTGTCATTTCCATGAGGTGTGCTACAAGATGATGGTAAAAAGAGGATGGAGAATAAGTACCCTTTATTGTAAGGGTTATGCAGGACCTCAGCCTTCCTCAAACATTTTCTGCATCTGTCTGAAATACATACACTGTGTGTTGATGTTTATTACTTTTTATTTAAAACAAACATTTAGAAATTCTTCCTTCTACCTTAGATCCTGGCTTTATGAATTATTCCACTGTATTAAGGACTTAATTCTCTTAAGAATTGATGATTTCTCGCCTTCAGGAAAGGGGAAAGCAAGTGATTTCTAACCCTTTTCTTATCCAGATAGTAATGAGCTGCCTTTGGGCTTCAGTTGTCTAGTTTACGGTATATATGCCAAATTCTCCTCTGTTAAATGCAGTACCATGGCCACCCTTGTTAAATCACAGTTATCTGACTTGTCACTGCTTCAGCATAATTTGTGTGCTGAGCTGTACCCAGTTTTTCTTTCACCATTTAATATGGTGCTCTGTGCACAGGCATTTTTACACACTGACAGAAAACACAGAAAATATTTGAATCACTTTTGGGTTTCTGTTACTAAACTGTCTAGTTGTAATACAGGTGAGGAGAAAGGGTGGAGGCAGAAGTGTTTGGTAGCACAGGAAAAAATTAACAGTATATTGGGAACTCTGAGAACAGATCTGCTTCCATTGGACCATCTTTATTTGCTATGGAAGGAAGATTCCTTTAAGGGGCGCAGGAAAGGGAGGGGAGTAGAAAACTAATTTTGGAGGTAGCGAAATCAAAAACTGGAAAGTTGTAACTCATCAAAGTTACTGAGCCAGATGGTGCAGGAGTTATTACCCTTGTGTTTTGTGCTTAGGTTCTTTCTTTCTAAAGCTTGCACCAGGTATGGTCAGTGTATTTATAGTTTGTGGAGGAAATGAAGAGAAATAATTAGACTCTAAGTTTGCAGTTTGTAAATTAACAGAATTAGAGGGTGGTTTGCAGGGGCGAACTGCTTAGGCTATGTGCAAAACCAGCTCATTTTACTTTTACTAATTTGTTCTTTAATTAATTGGTGCCCATGTCTCTTGATTTATGCTGAGACTGGCAAGATGCTTCAGGAAGGAAATCTGTTTTCATCTTGATTAATTCTCTGCTGGGCAGGCGTTTTAAAAAATGTTAGCCAGCCATCTTCTGATGTAGTTTCAGTAGGTTGCAGTCAAAATCAAAGGGCAGACAGAGAGGAGGCAGACAGATAAGGAGGTGACACATGCAGAGACAAGTGAATTACTTGCACAGGGAGTTTGGGGCAAAGATGGTAAATGAGTCTTGCATCCTGACTATTAATACTGTAATTGCCACAGTTTCAGTAAGATATTTCCTTCCCGAAAAAGTTGTGTGTGGCACATTTTCAACTCTTTTATGCCTGTGGGAGCTGTCAGATTTTAGGGAAGTGCTCCCCGGCGTACGGAGCTCGATGCCGATCAGTGCGTTCTGACAGGGGACAAATGACCTGGCCATACGCGGTGCTGAGTGATGATTCCGTGGGACGGAGCGAATTAGGAGCATCGCGGTGATGGATCTGCAGCGGAACAAACGAGCCTTCCGGCAAGGGGAGCACGGTGTGTCCTGACCCCGCTCCCCGCGGAGCATCCCCAGCGCTTTTGCGTACGAATCCTCCACTGCACGCACTTACTCCGTTCCTTTCGGCAGCGCCGCCTGTGCAGCGGGCAGCCCCGCAAAGCCACCGGGCCCAGGTCGGGGCTCCGCGCCGCGCTCAGGGTTTGGGGGCGGGGGGAGCGGCGGCCCGGGCGGGGCTGTGAGGGCGGGCCGTGGGCCGGGGCCGGGCCGGGCCGGGCCGGGGGCGGGCAGCGCCATTGGCGCGGCGCTCGGAGGAGGGGCGGCCGCGCCGGGAATGGAGCGCCGGGGCCGGCGTTCCACAGGCGGCCGCCGCGGGAGCGGGATGCGGGGATGCGCCCAGTGAGCCCGGCGGCGCGGGGCGCAGCGATGCGGGAAAGCGCCTCGGCAGCGGCTCGCCTGTCGGATAATCCCTGCCCCTGCCTGCCGGCCGCGGGTCTCGGCAGCGGCGCTCTGTGTGCGTGTGGCATGCGGAGCCGGGGTTTTGTACGGCATTTGCGAGCGGAGCGAGGTCACGGTTCCTTTTTTTAAAATTCTTTGCTCTGGGTACAGTAGATCTCTGTCTGATTTTTCCTTCCCTGGTAGCGGGGTGGCCCGGGAGGGACGATCGTGGCAGTGACGGGAATGTTTACTTGTGCAGAAGTCTTTCTCATGTGGAAGCACGCTGCTCCCTAACTTCTGGCTAAGCAGACTTCAGTTCACCAACTTTGCTGCCGCACAGCACGCGTAACTCCTTGGCAGGATGGCAGAGGAAAGAACAGCTGGTGCAAAGCAATAGGGGATTCTTAGCGAGGAGAAGAAAGGAAGGAAGATCACCAACCTTTCACCCACGGCTGTCAGAGCAGCAGGAACGGGACAGCTGAGGCCACCATGCGCAGGTCCAGCACCGATGAGTCCACCTATCACAGGAGCCCTTCCCTGGACAGCAAGGATTACAGTTTCCCAAATGGCGCCTTCCGTCGATACAGCAGCATGTATGGTGGCCAGTTTGGGGCTGCCAGCAACTCTTTTTTTGGATTTCATACCAACCCTGGCCCGAAGGCCACCAAGGCTAAGTACACGACCCCCAAGGGAAACAAGTACGTTGTCTTTTACCTGGATCTCTCATTTATTTTTCTCCTAGAACTGAAGAGGTGCAGCATGGCTCACAACTGCCTGCAGTGTATCAAGTACCTAATGTTTGTTTTCAACCTTCTCTTCTGGGTGAGTACATGTTTGGAACCGTGAAACGGTTTTTGTGTCTGTTTACTGAGATGGAAGGTGAACTTGTTGCTACTTTTAAACTTAGGAGTTGAACAAAGTGGTGCTTAGGCTGCTGCTTTTGTGGCCTCATTAATTTGTGTAGATAGTCTACAGAGGGTTTTCTTCATCCTCTCATTTCCTGGCCTCCAGCTGCATTTCAAAACTATGGTAGAAGACAAAAGAGTTGTGTTTATAGAGGTCAGTTGCATGAATGCCTTCATCACTTTGTTCTCCTGAGAGCTGTATACTTGGTCGTGCCCTGATCTTTCATTGTTATGTGTTTGCTTCAAAAGTTATGCATAGTCCTAGAGAAATCACTGAGGCCATTCGTGGTTGTGAGGTTCAGCACGTGCTTACATCTGTTGCTTTATTGCAGATGGTATGATGCATACTTGGTACATCAGCCCATTAAAGCCTGTATCAGGAATTTCTAGGTAATCATTCTCTGTTGCTGTCAGTGGTGGGTCCTGGCATTGCCATTCCCTGTTGAAGATGTGGGTGGAGAGAGACCAGAGCGCTCCTCTCTGCTTCTGGGGCTGCTACTCTGTGCCAGGAGCTTATGAAATCACTGTGAGGCGTGCGTGTGTCATCATCTTTTTAATAAATTAGGTGGCTGGGCACTTCACTCCCTTGTAATGGAGTGTAGGCTGTAGCTGAGACTAAAGAAGCGAGTGGGGGGGACCCACGTCACAAATGCTGTTAGTCCTGTGAAAAAGGGAGTAGCATGTTTGCTAGGGCAGGACAGGATTTCTAGTTCAGTTTCTTGTCCAGAATCATACGTGGGAAGGTCTGTTACACGATCCTCAGGAGTTGCCTTTAGAGGGCTTGTTCCTCCCAGGTGGCTTATGAACATGCTGAGGGAAATGAGGAGTATTGTGAGGTGGCATCCCTCCTGTCGTGGCCTTAAGGAGGGGCTGTGTGTTTGCAGCTGGATGTTACTGTGCCCTGTTACTGATTGTCTGTGCTCCCTGACTTGTTGGAGGTGCTCGGAGGGCTGTGAGATGGAGAGAGCTGTTCTCTAGTGTGCGCTGCTGTACAGCTGTTCAGAGCCAAGCATGCTGCAGTGCATCAGAAAACACAAAGTGCAGGCAACTCCTGCTGACCTGAGCCATACCAAGAGTCAGGATGTGACAAACTAGTGCAAGTCCCCTGAATTGGCACAGCACTAACCAGAGCTGTGAAACACAAGGAAGCTGCTCTCTTTGCATCCTAAGTGAATTGGTAGAAAGAGTGTTGTTAAGGCTGCATTATGTCTTTCAAGGCTAATTCTGGTTGCTTCTGCTTCCCTAAAAATCATCTAATATTTATTGCAGCTTACTCCAGAGCTTTCTGAAAAAGGCAAACACTATCTTTCTTGCCTTTAAGTTTTGTGCCTCTACTGACTGTCTCTGGTCGAGATTATAGATAGCACTGACAGTTAGTTGAAGTGTGAGCTAGAGAAAAGAAGTAGGGTGCTGGCATTAATAGCTCTTTTCAGGGCTGTGCACAGCACTGCCTCAAAGGGTACAGGCATTCTGATTTCTCTGGCAATATTAATCTTCCACTGAAACATATCCATGTGATGAGAAGAGGTACTGCTGCAAGTAATGCGTGTGTTTACAACGGCAAGGTTGCGCATAATGATATATCTTTGGCATGCTTTTCAATAGGAACACCTTAATATTTTGGGAGAGAAAGAGAGGTTTCTGTCTCCCTCCTAAAACCATCAGAGCTGCTGTAAGCTATGCTTGGAGGCAGAGAAAAGGCAGGGGTCCCACAAAGAGAATGCCTGTGTGGCTGCTGGGCTCTAGGTGAGCTGAAGCACACGAGCAGGGCAGAGGGTGGTGTCACACACTGACTGCAGCACGGTCTCTGGTTTGTTTCCCTTTCACATGCTACCTGCACAGCAGGAGTGATGGATGATCATCATGTCCAAATGAGGTTTGCACAGCATGGAGTTGTAATAGATGCAGCTCTTCGCCTTCTCACAGTGAAGAAAGTGACTGAAAAGAGATGATTTTTAAAGGTACTGGCTAGCCTCTCCTTAGTAAAAGGAGAAAAAAATTCCATTTCTAGTGATCAGAAATCTTAGAATGATTACAGGTTGACGATGCTGTTGTTTTGTTTTTCATGTTGATTTTAGTTATCTGTCATGTTTTACTTTGTGAAATTAAAGGAAAGCATCTCTGCAGGAAGATAGACTTCCTCTTTGCATACATGCTCAAGGAAGTTTTGCTGGCTCCCCCTTTCCTCTCCACCCTTCTCTAGGTAGTTGGTTAGTAACAGGCAATAGTTTAGGTAGGAAGAGGAATTTATTTTTCATGTAATTGAGAGCAGTCATTGCATTAAATGAATTAAGTGCCTATTATAGCCTGTTCCTGCTCTTGATTCTGTTTTGAGAAAATGCTTTGATTTCTGTCAGAAATCATATTTTCATTTTTTTTCTTCCTGTTCCTATTCATTAACTCCAGTACATTTTGTACATCCCTACAGCCTATTTCCCAGTACTTTTAGCTGTCTTTTCCACAATGTGGAAGAAAACAGTCCTCAGCCCTGTGCAACTCCAGTGGGATTTATGCTGCCTTTCTGAGGAAAAGATCCTTTCCTTACAATACTGGTGAATTTATAGGAAGGAAATTCTCTGAGACCTTGATTTTAAATGTTCTTGGCAGGCTTTGTTGGATTAGGTGTTGTGCTCATGCTGTAAAATTTTTAAAAGCTATCATATAACTGAAAACAGAGCAAATTTCTCCTCCCCTTTCTGATGGTTAAAGGGAGCACAAAGCTCCTTCACAAGTGTCAGAGGCTGAAGTACCTTGTCAGTGTTGATGCTGAATCAGTCCATTGGTACAGCAGACTAGCAGCTATTATTGTAGAGAACAGAATTGGATACTCCTAAAATAGCTCATTTCTCCATGAGGAGCCCTGTGCAAATTGCTCTTGGTGCATCTGCAGCTACTCTGGGGTATTAAGGTCCTGAAGCACGGGCAAAACAATATTAGAGAGCAGCACTGCTTCTCTAATGGGAATTTCCATCAGAGGCCATTCCCTGGAACAGTGCCAGATGCAGATGAGCCATCATTGTATCACTGCACTCAGTGGTTTGTAAGCCCCCAAAATAACTTTTGTCACCTGATACAGAATACTTGCCTGGCTTCATTCATTTTTATTGACTTAGATTTTCATTTGTTGAATTGCTGAACCTTTGAGACTGAAGATCACCTCAGATGATCGCAGAGCAGAATATTTTTATTTTATAATGAAATATTTTTATTTCTCTGTGACATACCCAGGGAAGAACATTTGTTTTCCACATTCTCCTCCAGACATGCAGCATTTCTTCACAGTCAGTAAAACAAACTTTTCCTGTGCTTTTAATCCAAGGCTCTGGTGCCTTCTCTCTTTTTTCTTTTTCTTTTTTTTTTTTTGTGAAAAAGATGAGATATATCCTAAAGGCTGAGAGAGTTCTGTAGAAAGAAAAGCATCATTCCCTTAATCCCCTTGACTTATGCAGCATCCCTACTTGTTTCAACTTCTAGCCCCCAAACCTTCAAGACTCAAAAAAGGAAATTTGCTAACTATAGTTCTGTTGCCAGTGGCTTGTGCTTTCCTTAGATCCTGTACTAGGGAAAACCACCTAGAAAGGTAGCAGTTTGCCCTTCAAATAACTGAATAGCTATAGCTGACTCTTCAGGTAATGCTTTAACCAATAGAGAAATTCAACAGCAAGATACTGTTGTTAGAAATCTAGTTATAAAGAGGAGATGGCAACAAAAAGAAAGGAGGCAGAGAAGTTTATTATTTATCAAACTTACCATTAGTTATTTCTGTGCATGTGTCTCCTTTCCATTGGTAAAACATACTACATTTGTATGCACTACAAAGCAGTCAAAGCTCTCAAAAAGTTTTGTGAAATCTCTAGTTTCATTGGGTAGCCTCCCAGTGATGCAGGGGAATAGTGTCTGCTCTCTTGAAAACTTGGAAGTTGCCATTTGTGGCTGAAATGAGCAAGTGGAGCTCTGCTTTCCACCTTCCTGGATGAAGAGTTGAGGCAAGGCACTTTTCCATCTTTTGCCATTTGCTCCATATTAAAATTCCCAACTGATAACAGCCCTGGAAATGCTTTATCTTGGCTTGTAAGACACAAAGTACAAATCTGAAATGTATGGAAACACAGAGCCAAGGAAGTGGCAGGTAGCACTAGTGCATGCACCTGGATCTGTGTGGGGAAAACCCCAAGAACCTGTTTAATCTGATTCTAGGGTCCAGCTCTGGGTCTCTTCCTCTGTCTTTGTTGCTGCCGACAGTTTGTGGACCACAGTTTGAGAAGCTCTGCACCAATGAGTACTCCTGGCCTGGTGCACTGGTGATACTGCCAACATTACTCACATTTAATTAGAAGGAGAGGAAGTAATGAAAATGAGAAATCCCTCATTGCTGGCATCATTTTACTTCCTTGCACTCCAGCAGCACAGGTTGTCTTGTAAGAACTATGCAAATGTTTATAATACGTGGAAGACTGACTGCGCAGGACAGCTGGGGAAGGGAACAGCTTGGTCTGAAAATGCACCATGGGGCACTGGATTGTGTTCAAGTGATCCTGGCCAAATTTGGCCAGAGGGTAAAGCTAGAGGGGTGTCTCTTCATTTCACTGTACCTTGTTGGGAGACCATCTGACATTGTTAGCTTGAGAAGAGCTGTTGGCTGGAAGGTGGAGAATTCTGTAGGAGAAGCAGCTGATTTCATTGACGTGAATTCCTTTTCCTTCATCTGCATCCTCCATCAGTCAGCTGAATGAGATTGATGGTTAAAACAGCCAGAAGCTCTGCAGATTGTTAGTGGCTGAGGACAGCAATCATTTTGTGGTTATACTTGGCTGCAGTCTTAAGTTAGTGGAAAAAGAATTACCAATAGAGCACTAAGCCATTTTGAAAGCAGGTCCCCCATTTCATCATCATTATGTGCAGATATTCTTCTCTGATGGGCAAAGGCTGCAGCTTATCCCATGGAGCTGAGCTCACCAGTTGCAGCTGCTGGGTGCCCTTCTGCCCACCTCAGTCACATCCCCACCAGCTGGCTGCTGCTCTGAGAAGAAAGTTTGATTAGAAGTAAGTCAGACTGTGTTTTCAAATGTGTGAAAGGTGCCTGATTAATCAGCAAAGCAGGCTTTGCTCCTGTGCAATTAAAACATGGGAAGTTTACCCCAGAAGTTCATTTTCTCTAGCTGCCTCTGAGTTTCTGATTCTCTTTTGTAACTTGCCCCTTCCAGAAACTGCTCAGTCTGATTGACATCTTTCTGAGGTTTCTCTGAGGATGTATTTTTGAGGAGCATTGCCTTTAAAGAAAGGAGAGTCATTTGATGTGGGAATTACAGACTTAAAAAATGGCATTTCCATGAGAAGCAGAACTATTGAGAGCTGATCTCAAGTGTGAGAGAGAGATGATTGTATTACCTGATGTCTGATTTATACAGGCACCAATTAGAGCTTTTTCCACAGCGGCACCATTCATACTGTCCCTCTGCTGTGTGGCTCCTGATGTCTAATAGGGACCAAGGATCATGCTGGAGTCATATCTCCTGGTGAAGGCATTGCTAAGAGCTACATTTGCTATCTAAATGCATACCTTCTGAAAACTTCTAGGAAGTTAATGACTTTAGAAGAATGCATATTTGTCAGATCAAGCTAACAGTGGGAAATGGGCTCATGAGTTTTTCATGGGATACTCAGTTCTTTTTCATAATCTTCTTTTCCTTAGGAAACCAGGTTCAGAAGGCTGTTAATAGAGGAAAAAAGTTACTTTAAAATTGACCATATAATAGATACCATTTTCAAATTGCCTGCTGCTTCTGTGGCTCAAGACAAGAGCAGTTTCATAGCATTAGGTGTGTTTGCTATATCACATTGATAAGCAGTGAGTTGGCCCCACAGGTTATGGCCATGTTGCAGGAGTGGACAAACGGGCCTCTTTAAAGCAGTGAGGCAAAAGGCTGCAGACATAATTCCCTCTTCTGGACAATGACAGCTACTAAATCTATTGCAGCCAATACTTTGACCTATACAGAGAAAGAAAAAAGGCAGGTGAGATCATTTTTGTTCCTTCTTTTTTTGGCTTGAAGACTTTTGAGGGCTAGCCAGTTCTTACTTACACAGGATTTCTCATTGCTGGGGCTATGATCAAATAACTGCAACAACATATGCTCTCACCTCATAGTTCATTCTGCCTGTGTGTTACATCCCTTTCACCCTATTTGGGTCTTTATTTCAGAAGAAAAACCCCCATACTTTTTGGCCAGGCTGTTGTTTGCAACTCTGTATCCACAGGGTATACAGGAGGATGAAATACCACTCTCATTTTGTCTCCTGACACTATTTTTAAATCATTATAGCTGTTATTACTACAGTATGATTTATTTACTTAGAATATAACTTTTGGCTAAGGTTGCAAATCTGTACAAGTTTGAATAATATACAGTATCTATATAAAATGTATAAAGACACTTGTTTCTGTTATTTTTAGTGTAAACTGAGCACTGTGGGGTCAGAAATGAAATGTGGTGTTGAGTGGAATGAATTCTGCATATTCATGAAGATTGGAGACAGTAAATTATCTTCTTAGTACTGTCCTGTAATTGTTTCTCTGGGAAATGTTAAGCCATCATGAGATGCAACAGAAGTAAATGAAATTGAAATTGCAGCCTGTAATTAGGCTGTCATACTGAAACACATCTTAAGTCTGTCTTCAGTATTAAAACCTCTTCTCCAAAAAACCCTTCCTGCTTGTGTCAAGTGCGAATGCCTGCAGAGCCTTATAACATCTTTCAGCTGAGGCTTGTTCTAAAGATGAACATTGAACATTTGAAATAGTGCTTTGAATGAGGCAAAAGGTTTGATATAAAATGACAAAGGACCAGAATGACTTGGTCTTTTAAGTTTTTATACACAGACCTTCAAAATTTTTGGATGTTTGGTTTTTTTGGGGGTTTGTTGGTTGGTTGCTTAGTTTTGGGGTTTTTTTTCCCCCTGCTTGCTTTTCCAGATTGCTCACGTAGCACTTTTTACTCTTTCCTTGGCCATAGCAAATTTATTTGTTCTCAGGTACTTTAAATAGAGTGCAGCTGCAGCAGGTATTAAGCTGTGTCATCTTAATGTTGGAGTCTTTCTGATCTGTGTGATTTTGAGTGAGTCTCACACAATCACAGACAGACACACAGTTATACACAAGATATCAGCCAGCAGCTGCTGTGGCAGAATTAGATAGTAGCTCCAACTTATTTTAGACTTTCTCCTTCCTTCTTCAATTGCCAGTTGTTTCATCCTTGCTGTCTTACTCAACATTTAGAAGGGAGAGCACAGAGAAAATGTTATATTCTCAGTAAATGCATTCATTCACTACTCTACGAGCACCAAGACTGAGTTCCTCTTTGTGCTGCTGCACTTGGAAGGGCTCAATGGCTTCCTCCATAGGAGGCAGTTCTGGGCTTCAGAAGTTCTAAGAGATTTTTCCCCTGCCGTGGTGTGCTCTCCCATTAGTGGTACTTGCAATTTCCAGTCTTGTCACAGGTCCTGGGACATGCTGGAAGTCACCTGTAGCAGTGGCAAGGTGCACATCTCTTTGGCAAGCATTTGGTTTTGTTGAACATTTGCATTCTTCCCTAGGTCATCTTGCTCTAGAGCATTTCTGTGACATTGCTGACATTCTCTCTCTACTCCCTCAGTATTCACCACTGGCTGTTTTAAGGTGTATACTGGGGCAGATGGACTTATGGCTCTTCTGTAAAACATAAAACAGAGCTCCAGTTTGTTGTGAATTGCTGAAGCATTCAAATAATTTCTTGGTTTTCCTTCAGTAACAATTTTTTCATATCCTCTTTTCCCCAGTAGAAGCCAGAACTTCAAATGTGGATATTTGCGGCCAGTTTATTACGTTGCTTTTGTCCTAAAGTCCCCTACAAAATTAAACTTCAGTTGTATGCTTTCCACCACATTGCTCCTGACAAGTTTGTAAATGTTTGTAAATAGACTGCCTTCATATTGGCCAGCTGAACATTTGTACTCTTGTTTTGTAAGTCACATTCATCCAACGTTGTAGGACAAATTGGTTATTTATGTCTCAATAAATCTTTTCACTAATTCATCTGTAGGAGCCTGGGAAGGAGCTGAGGGTGACATATTCAATACCATTTTCTTGAACAAAATAACTGGAACTCTGGATGTTAATTGAGTTCCACTGCCACTTGCAGTCTGTTATAAGTTCCAATCATTGAAGGCCAGAGTTTTAACATATCTACCATCTGCTTTGTACTTATTAATGCAGAATACTTGGTAGTTTTACAATGACTTTGTAAACTAAAATAAAGAAGACAGGAGTGGTCAATATGTCCTATATACATTTGCTGCCACTTCCAAAAAATACACTGAAGCATCTTTGGCATGAAAAAGCAGACATTATTTCATTGTTTATTCACGGGTCATTTCAAGACCTCCTACACAAGACATTTTCACTTTTGCAGTGAGTTAGTACTTCCCTGGTGTTTGCAAGCCCCAGAGTGTATAGTAATAAAAGTCTGGTGTGAAAAAGGAGAGACCCTGAGAGCTTTATGGCTCCTCTTTGAATGCAAAGAAAACCAATTTGAGTGTGCATTAGTCCATTAATCTCAATCATGTGTATTATAACCAGCAAGAGCTTGTTTTCAGGTTTTCGTGGCTCCCTGTCCTTTGCCAGTGATGGGATTCAGTTTGTGCCAGGGAGAATGAGTTGCCTGTGTCTTATGCTGCTTTGGTGCCCCTGAGGGATGTGCTGAGGGATCTCCACGTGCTTCTTGGTTGGGGAGTTAGAGCTCTGTGTCACAGTTGGAGCGTGCAGCTCTGCTGCTTCTCTTCAGTCTGGCTTTTCCTGGCGCTCCTTACTGGGGAAAGCTGAACCTAGAGGTAAACATGATCACAGTGGTTTTGGTAGCCAGACTGGGGAGTGTCTTTAACATTTCCAGCAAAACTCTTTCCTCCCTTTTCCATGTCAGCACTGTTGCATTCTGAAAAGCTGTAACAACATGGCAGCAAACAATATGTGTTTCAGGGGGATCATAGGGCAGATAAAATTCCTGCTCCAGTGCCACAGGGAGGTCTCAGATTCAACTCAGAGGCAAAGAAGCAGTGTAGTAAGTTAGGATCTATTTATGTGAACATGCATCATTGAAACCCTGTGTGTAATTTATGATTACTTCCATTTTTATTATTTGGTTAAATTTGCAGGACCTGAAACATTTTTACCGTACTCTCACCAGTCAGTCTCCTTGATTATGCTCTTGTGTGTTAATTACAACACTTATCCCTTCTCTCGCTCCAATTTCCCTTTGTAAGTATGTTTTAGGTAGATAATTCTTGGAGAAACATTGACTAACAGTCACTGAGAAAAACATCCTGTACCTAAGGAGAGCATGTGTCTCTACTTATGATATTGATAAATTTTAATCCTGAAAAAACACAGACTGGACAGTCCCATGGTGTTTTCCACTGCTGACACTAAAGGGATGTTTCAGTACTCCAGTAAAGCCTTAGATGAAATTCTTGCATTTTTAAAGTACTGAATTTCTTTCTGTCTTCATTTCTCAGCACATACTCAGTAGGATTTCAAGATTAAGGCTCTGGTCTTTCATGAAACACAGGTTTTGTTTTCCTTTGATTTCTTACCTACTGGTACCTATCTCTTAGGTTCTACTTGCTCTACCCAGAAGTCATTATTTTCAGGCTGGAGCTTGGAAATATTTCAGTCTTTGTCACCGCAGTTGAAATTTCTCTCTCTAGAACAATATCCAACCTACTCAGTTCCTAGCTTAGTATTTTTAGCACAAGCTGCTGACAGTAGTTACATGTTGGCTTCGCTGCCATGGCATTGTGGATTTCCCTGTGCATGTATTGGGAGCACTCCCTTTGCAGCCAAATCCATTTTAATAACTCCCCAATTCTGATGTGAAATTATGAAAACAGCAGAAGGCCCTTCATTATAGATCTCACCCCATCTAGCTGGAGGAGTATATATGTCTGTCTGTATGTAGTACTTTGTTGTCCCCTGGATTTGGCACTTGTACCCTATTTTCCATGGGCTTCAAATATAACTGGCCAACTAAGAAGTACAAAATTCTCTGGCATATTCCTCTTCAGCTGGTTGTACTTTTTCATGTCACTCTATTTCTTTCTGAAAGAATATGATTTTAACTCCATGAGACTTTTACAACTTCTGCATACATTGCCACTTTTAAAATTTCCTACAGGGTTTAGCTTTGATCCAAGCTTCATTTGTATTATGAAATTGCTTGTGACACTGCAAGCACACCATGACATTGCTCTGTTCATGGCATGCTTTTGTCCAGGAAACATTCAAATGATGATATTGCAGCTCCCTGGCATAGACATAAAATGAAAACTTACTAAGCATAAGAAAGAAAATGCAAGTTGAAAGCAATAAGGGGTGTCATACTGTAAACCATTTGGTGCAGCATGTGCACTTGTCCTCATCACGTGGCTGAGCAGCTGCACAAATGCTCCATATTGCTGGTGAGATCTGAGCCAGGCCTTCATGCTTCAGAGTCACATTTGATGCCATCAGTACCTGTTTTTGCATTGCTTGCCTTTGCTTATTGTCTGTAAGTTAATCGTCTTTGTGCATCATCTTGTTTTGTCACAACTGGCAGTGCTTTGTTAATTTTTTTATTTCAGTCACGTGTTGAGCTTTTGGGATCTTTCCCCTTCTTTTACTGTGACAATAAAAGTGGAAAGGTTCTGTGGTCACACAGTGTCAGTGGGCTGGGAGCTCTGTAAGATTCACACAGTCTTGGCACATGCTTTGCTGTCTGCTGGTATAACAGGAGCTGTTAGCTTGCACAGCAAGTTGCAGGCTTAAGTTCCCAGTATGCCCAGTAAAACAGACATCTTTTTCTCATCACAGACATCATTAGCAGTTATGGACTGTTTCAGTTGCTCAACAGAGTTGTCAAATCTTGCTCTTGTTTACCAAACAGGTCCATTTTCCCCAAGTATTAGTCCAGTTTAACTTGTATTCGACTATGTAATGGGTTTCTCACAGATGCAGTGCTGCACACAATAGTTTTAGTTGGAATTTTGGTTTTGTCTCTGCAGCTTCGCCTGCTTTGTTATGTTTCTGAATTAGGCTCTTGCCCCTATTGCCAAATGCTTTATCCTTTCTTTCTAAGCAGTATTTGTAAAGTGGGGAAGCTGCAGGGGCACAGCTGGTTTCCCTACAGCTGTGCTGTGTTAATTAGCTCCAAACCTTTAAGCCTCAGCTACCCTTGGACTCTACTGCAAGGTTTATGCGGGCTGTGCACCGAGGACAAGGCAGGAGGTGCCAGAGGGTCGGGTGGAGCCCAGAGCACACGGAGCTGTCCAGCCTGGGGCTCCGGAACCCGGCGCTGTGCGGTTCCTCCTGCAGGAGGAGGTGGGCAGCAGGGATGGCCGTGCCAGCACTGCTCAAGGGAGGATTGCAGTGTTGGGCTTTCAGGCTGGAGACACCTCCTTGTGCCAGGCCACAGTTGTGCCTCTGCCTCTGCACAGGGAATGGGCAGGAGGAGAGGGAGCAGAGCTCTCTGTGGGGTTGCAGTTACAGCATCAAGCACAGCCTTTCTTGGTGCTGCTGTTACCGATGGCCTTTGATGTGGGGGTTTGGTGGGAATGGTGAGAGGGGCACTGGTATATGCCAGCATCGTGGAATGAGGCTCTTCTCCAGTACATGAAGAGGTGGGTTTCATCAGGAAAAGCTGAGCTTTATGTAAAGGGACAGTAAGAAGATTTTACAAGTTTATCAAAGTCCTGGACACATTTTCTGAGATCTCCAGAGCCTTCCAGAAGGTTTGAAGAAGCTTTGTTGACAATTCAATGCTATTGCTGATTTTGTCTTCACCTGGACAAGCAGATGCTTAAAAGAAACCCATAAAGAGCTACAGGAAACAACAGCTGGATGTTCTCAGACAAACATACATGTGCCTCAGACATACCCTTGCTTTGTGTGAAATGTAGAATCACTTGTTTTATCCGAACCCTTTCATCAATACTTGCATGTGTGTGTGCATGTGTTTGAGAGAGTGAGATAACTGAGTTTTTGTGAGTGGGTGTTCAGTTTTGGCTAACAAGATGCTGTTTCCCTTAGAATTTGGAATAACAAGTGACAGCAGTGGAACTTAGAGATCCCTCAGGTTAGGAAGTTGTAATGATTACACCAAAATGGTAGGTGTATGTATTGGGACAGGTGTATTTTGTTCTAGGGGGGGAAATGCACATTAATTTATATCAATATTTAGGGATATTAAGAGAATATAATATAAATTTTCATTAAATACATAGTACAAGTTAAGAGATGAGAGGCATTGTGTATATATAAGAGGGGTATAATATAAAGTAATTACTTTACCAAGATCCACAGATAATGGAATAGGAAGTCTCAGTAGACTTTTTGGGTAGGTTACGTTTTAGGGAAGGAATTCACAAACCAGGCTATTTACTTACTGTTATCTTTTTGAAACTCTTTTTGATAAAATAAAAGATTATCACTAACATTACTGGGGAAGTCTCAAAAGATTTTAAACAAAAAATTTCCCTTTCTATCCAAATAAAAACAATACCTGGGGCATGAAAAGAAATGCTTTTGTTCTCGGAAAACCACTTGAGCAATATCATAAAAGAAAATCCTTGCTTCTATATAGCTGCTCTAAGATCAGTACAGTGAGCTCAGTGTAGGCCTCTACAAAGCCACCATCACCATCTTTGTGCTGCAGGACCCAGTGCTCATCTCCATCACTGGAGTCATTTTGCTCCTTTCAGACAGCATAACTGCAGGTCATTGACTGTACAGTTCTGTTGTCTAATTCAGACACTGCTTTTACAACTTCGAAGGAGATTAAATAAAACCCAGTAAAATTTTAGACTGGCTTTGTTTGCAGGATTTTCTTAATTTACTTTTCTGCTTAAAATTAAATGCATTATGTAAAAATAATTCTTATATATAAATTGGGAAAAGGTTCAGGAGAGCAGAACTTTTTAGTCTGTTGGAAAACAGTATCTCCTTACAAAAGCAATTATCTAACAGCAGCCATTCCAGGCTATTAGGTGGTTAATAGCTGTGCCAGAAGAGAAAAAGATTGTCAGATGTTCCAGCTGGAAGTGAAGGCATTCCAGAAGAGTTGTGCTTTGGGTCTGTGCTATTTAGAGTGTACAGTTGTATACATACAGTAGGAGGAAGGCAAAAATAGAATGTTTGAAGAGCCTGTGTGTTTCTTTAACTTCTTCAAGCTGTTGTCACTTTTTGGTCATTAATTATTTTATAATTTCTATGGCTGGGGATGACTGAGTCATCCACACTGGGGAGATTTTATGATAGTGACAATTTTGAGACTTGTGTCTTCAAAAGGACTAATAAGAATTAAATATCTGTGTCCTGTTGAATTTCTGTTACAGCTGGATGTGGTTTGAGTCCTTTGAAGTTTTATTTCAAGGCTCTCTCCTTTGCCTGCAGAAGACAGGAGAAGCTTTGCCCTTGAACAACGCAACTGTGACATGAATTTGAGAAAGTGGGTCCTCACCTTTCTTGTTTCAGACTCATGTGATTCTCTTAGCAAATGTCAAACCTGAGCAGAAGTGTTAACCAGGCTTGGCTTGTCTGTGGTGTCATATAATCCAGGATTTATGTGAAAGGCAGAAGGCTGAAGCAGTTTCAGTGGTCTTGGATGCTCTGCTTCTAATTGTCTGCTTAAATCCCTTTTTTCAAGTGAGAAAAGTCCTGAGAATGGCACAGCAAGACTGAGTTTTCTTGTAACACTGTGATAACCTTTTGTCAGATTGCATTTAATTTTCACCTCCTACCTCTGTGCCTACTGCTGCACCTCATACTGGGTTTGTTTTTATGAAAACTACAAAATAGGCTCGGCTTAAAAAACAGCTGTAGATGGCTTGGATAATTTTAGGGACTTTTGTAATCTGAGAAGAGTATATCTACAATCTTACAAATTACCTACAAAGAAAAACTGCTCCTGCCCTGTTTCTGTGGTGCTGCTGGGCTAGCAGGCATCTTCTTATCCCTCCACAAATCTCTGCTTTGGAACTTGCCCTATCTGACCTCTGTTTTTGCTCTTTTGCCTCTGTTGGAGATTTACTCTGTCTCTGCAGGCACACACTGGTGGGTTTGTTCTTTAGATGACTATTGCATGAATATTGTTGTGTAGACAATGTTGACAGGGATATTCTGGTATTATTTTTCTCTTACTTCATTCATATAGACTGCACTTTCCTGAGTTTTGAGAAGAAGCACCTTGGATCATTGGAACTGGAGGACCTGTGTCTCCCTAACAAGATTTTGTCACCAATATTAATGAGCTGTCTCCTAAGTTGTCTGCTCTGCTCTGGTTATTTGTCTCTAATTGTTAGGTGCTCTCTTCTGGGAAGCTGAAACTTGCTGTCTGCTTCTTTTGAAAATACTATTAATTGAGCAGGAAGTTTTATTACTAGCTTGAGCTTTATAGTTGCCCTTGACACTCAGAAGGTTTGTGCAGTGATCTAGATAGTGTTTATACATGGCAGTCTTTTTAATTACCTTTGATCCTAAGTTCTTAACTGTTCCTTTTCATCTGCTACCTGTAAGCCTGACGGAAGGATCATACAACAGGGAGAGTTTAATTCTGCTATCAGGCAGAGCTGAATAAGCTATTACAAATATTTGCTCATGAGTTGGTTGACCAGGTTCATAAAATGTGAAAGCAGCTCTACAGAAACAATGTAAAATGTAACATGAATTTGGAAACCTCTGCACTTACTGTGTTTAAGAGGAGCACATGCCTGTTAAAGAGCATAGCAGATTTACAGGGACAGAGGCAGCAGCACTGTTGTATTTTGAGTGAGTCTCTAACAGATTCTTAGTTTTGATATCTTGGCAACATTAGATATAAACAGAATAGAAGGTGCTTTTTATTTTTCTGCAAGTCAGAGTGGTTGGTGATGTGCCCAGGGCAGCCTCCATTCTGCCTCCTATGGGATTTGTGTACTTTTTAGCAACTATGGATCATTTGGCTGAGAAATTATTTGTCTTTGAAGGGTTACACATGCCAGTTCCTATGGAGTATTCTTCCCATTTCTTGTAGTGGTGTCCTATCTGATGGAGGGGCTATGGACTGTGATACCAGACCACACTCCTGTAGTTGCACATATGATGCTACTTTGATTATTGAGAAATTATGTCACCAGCCACGGCTGTTGGAGCCATCACTCATTGTCTGAGGAAACTTGTGAGTAGCAGGAAGATCTCAAACATGTCGAGGAAGTGAGGAAGGACAGGAGTGCTGATGCCCTGATTTGGAATTTGCATGTATCATTCACACTTTAAAAGTGTAACTTTGATTTGTGTATCTTACAAAGCACCCTTCTTATTTGTCATTTTCAAACCTTTAATCAGCAATACTTAGCATAGTTTTTCCTGCACTGTGATTTCCTCTCAGCACATCACTGAGGAGAAGCAGTGCCACTCTTGTAATCTGCTTACTGCTCTGAACTGCCTTCAGTTCAGATTCTGATTCTGTGACTCCTACCCAGCAGTTCCTCTAGTGATTCCAGCTTCTCCTTATATTCTTAAGGGAAGAGATCCTAAAGAAGGTTTGCTACTGATTCTGCCTTTGCAAAAGTGGCCACTCATCTGAATGTCTCCCTTCTCTTTGTTGCAGGAATTGAGCTAAACATTTCCTTTGGATGATTTTATTGCAGCTGATTTTTAGTATTGTTATTATGATTGTTCTGAATCTACATCAGCTATACCCTCAACCTATTCCCTTCTATTTTTGTGGCATTGATTTTTCATCACACAGGCATTACTACATTTGATTGGACAAGCATTGTCTTATCTGAACCCTGTGTCAGACACCTTGGAAGAAGGTGCAGAAAACCTAAAATGGGCAATTATTCCCGATTGTTGATGGATATCTTAACTGGGAAGGTTAAGAACATGTATATAAAGCCCATAATGGTGTTTCAATTCTCTTGAAACCAGTGTGACTAATTCCACAGTTTCCTGTAAGATCTGGGTTTCACTGGCATTTTCTGCTTGCTCTGTAGGTTAAGATAGTAATTTTCCTCAAAGATATGTACTGCTACAGCTCTAGTTTTAAAGATATAGTTTCCTCTGATCACTCAGTATTGTCTTTGTAGGTTACAGGGATCTTTCAGTAGAGTAACCTCTCCAGTGGTTATGCCCTTATCCATCCTTCCTGAATGGCACATCCCATTGATTTTTGTCACTCTGCCATGCTCAGGAAGTGACTCTTGTCAAAGCCCTCCATTACTGGCAGTTGTTCTGATTCATCTGTTTTAGCATTGGAGCTTCTCATATTGATGAACAGGCCTGTATTGCTTCTGGTTTTGGGCTTGGAAACTTTTTAGCCTCTCCCCATTTCTCCCTTTTTTCCTTAATATTTTTAAATTCAAGACCTCTAATACCCTGAAAGTATGCAAGATGTACCTCTTCTGTTTTGGCCTCTTTTTCCTGTAGTTTAGTGGTGGATATTCTGTCCTTGTCTTCAGTTATCTCTTGATTATTTACTTAGAATTCTAGAAATTGTCTTTTCCTTAACATTGCATGGTAGGTGTTTTGGCAGAGAATGCTCTACTCATCCAAAATCTTACCAACTCAACCCTTAAAAGTGGGCCTGTGCTAGGGAGAGTTTTATCAACCCCCTAGGAGAGCCTGTTTTTCTGATTTACACAGGAACTAGTGAGTTATCTGAGAGAGGCATCCTTCAGTTGTTTTAATCAATTGCTGCATTTCTCACCTTCAGACTAATTGGACCTGATTTGACATAAAGCCCATGTGTCTGGAACCTAAATCCAGCATGCACAGGAGAGGTGGGCTGGGGAGGATTGTCCACAGTGGATCTGATTACCACATGCTTTTTGTCTGGATCAGGACTCCTGGTTTTATCACAGAGGTTATGATCAATATGTTGTAGTTCCTTATGTGGAAGAGAACAAGTCCATGCTGGCATTTTTCCATGCAGGCTTTTATTGTCAGACTTTCCCTGTTATCATCTGATATGGTTTCACTAAATGCACTCAGTTGTAGAGAAATATGCTGGGTATTAAGATGTGTTTAAGCAATGGTGAATGTGCAGAATCCAAAGACAGTTCCTTATGTTTCCCTCTTCCTTTCTCACATCTCTGCTTTCATTAAGTGTATCACTGATGGGTGTCTCTGCAGTAAATAGCAATTAGGCACATTCATCTGGTAAGGCAGTGAGCTCCTGATTATGCAAAATGCTGCAAGTCTGTGAAATTCCAGGTCGTGCAAGGACTGCCAGGCGGGCAGAGCAGCCCATTTTGTAAGGATGCTTCCATAGTGCTGCTTGCTGCCTGGCTGGGGGGGAGGATGCTTTTCTTTGGCAGCTGCCAGTCCTCCTTGTATTTCAGTCTATAATGAAACTGCATGTCAGAGTGCACTAGAATGTTACAGGTTGCCCAGAATTCTGCAGTATGTGCAACCCCAGGTGGCAGAGCTGCCTGTAGCCACAACAGGCTGGGTAAAAGAAAAGCCTCAGACTCCTCCTTTCTTGCTGCTCTTTCATGCAAGTGATACCAGCTTGTAGGAAACCTAGGTGTTGTCTTCAGCTGTTCCTTTTATCTGTGTTTCCATTACACTGAGTCTGTGTCACCCAACAGACTAAAAACAGTTTTATTATTGGATGTAGTTGGAGGAAAAAAATGAACGATAAATTGTATAGCCAAAAATTAGTCTGTGAGGAGTTTGGGATTTTTTTTCCTAGTTTTTAATAGCAAACTTTATCAACCACTCTAATAAAGGCATTTTTTTTTCTTACATTCTTGCCCCAGTTGCCTCCTTGTATTATCGTGACTGTTTTAACCTTTTTATTATAGTTATACTGCTGCTTCTGAATAGATAGATAAATCGATGCAGAAGTTGCTCTGCAACATATTTTTCCTAAACTGAACATCTCACCCCAGGGACTCATCCAGTTTTCCAGAAACATGTTTGTCAGGGTCCTGGATAAGCAATCTCATTTTCTCTAGATTATACTGCGTAAAAGATAACATAAGAAAAACTCTGCAGATGCTTTCTGCATTAAATAAAGAGCTTTCTCTATGAATTTAAATCTCCTACAGCTTATTTTCTGTGATTCAATTGTGAGTTATATTTGGTTTATATTTTGTAGTTAGAGTGCAGAACAGATGGCAAACCCTTGGTTTAAAGTGAAGTGTATTGTATAACCCCCAGTGCCTGGTGCCTAACTGGAATTCAGAGAAAAGTTGCATTCTCTCTCTTTTTCTGACCTTTCTCCCAGAGCTTTATGTGAAAACAGTGTTAACAGAAACATTTACCAAATCTCACGTCATAGCAGCAACATGCCTGCTGCTGCTTAGGCCAGTGAACTTAATCCACTTTAGAATAGCTGGGAGGGAAGTCATGAAACATCAATACCATGAGCAGAGGCATCCTTATGAGGCAGACACTATGAACTGTCCACTTGGGCAGCTGAGAGACAAACGCTTCATCAGAACTGAGGGCTTTGGCAAAAATACAGGATGATCTTGGAACACTGCAAAGATGCTTAAGTGATGGACTTTCAGGAGAAGAATCACCTTGATTGTTGGTGAGTTTCTGTATTTGATACAGCTTGACTACTTCAGTATCCTTTTATCTTCCAACTGCGTACAGAGTTTTCCATTCTTTCTGTGGTGCTGTGTTTGTTCCATGGAGTATGTGCAGGCAGGACTCTGGTTCAGCTGTAGGTAAGTGTGCACTTTCCCCTGCTGCAGCAAACTGTTATGCAACTTCTATTTATGAAATATTTGCTTTTACTTCTACAGAGAAAGTGTATCAGGTCTGGTAGGGTATTGGGTGCCGTCACACCTTGGTGCTGCTTTTTGGAAGTGATGCCAGATGGACACATTCCAGAGATATAGGCACTTTCCATTTCAGAGCAAGCAGGGACAAAGGAATGGGAGATTGAAAAAAGTGTGAAATCGAGTTCTTTGGTGTTGACTTCCTGAGATCTCTTTCCCTTATCACCCATTTAGAAGAGAATTTATCTGATGTTGGCTGTAGGTCTAGACAAGTGTAGGCAGTACCTGGCAGAGAGGAATTACTACCAGAGATGCTCCTGCATTCACAGTTTACCTATGGGATAAAATAAAGGCCAATTCAAACCTCTCCTTTCTCTGCCCCTTTGAATTCTTTTTTTTTTCTTTCCCTCTCATCCTGACATTGATCTGATGGTTTCACCACCATCCATCTATTCATTCTCCTGCATACACTTGGTCTCTTTTTTAGCAGCAGTTGTGGTCTCTGAAGTCTGCATAGTATCATAATGAGAATTCAGAACAACCAAGTGTTATTCTGTACTTCCCTGCTCCTTTTCAATCTGCTACTTCTCCTTCATTAATTTCTTTTTCCTTTTCTTATGCCAGTCTTTCTTTTGCATCCATCTTCCCATTTGGTATCTAAGCTGGTTCTGCGTTGAGTTGGGAGTTGGACCTGGTGACAGTCTGTGTCACTCTGCTCACTTGAAGCATCCTTTCAATTGCAGAGTCCACCACCAGCATTGCTAAACGCAATTCTTTTATGGGGAAATAAAAGAATAGACTTTTCATGTCACTGTACACTGGTCCTGTTAAAAGACAAACTCCCCAAAGTTGGTGGCATTTTATATTAAGAACAACAGTGTAGTTAAATGCTATACATCACTCTTGATATCCTAGTGGGTTTTGTATCAGCTGAGTGCTACTGATGGTCTCTGTCTACATTTATAATCCATGATGTATTTGTGTCTAGGTTTGGGAATGGTACTTCCAATTCAGTGCTCCCACTGAGACTCTCCCAAAACCTGGCACTGCTCTTTTGCCCTCCCCTTCCCTTTCCCCTTCCTGCTCCAAGGATGGAGTTGAGAATTGGAGGCACAAAAAGTGAAAATCACGAGTTGAAAGAAGAACAATTACTGGAAACAGCAATGAGATAAGAAAAAGCCAGAGAGTCCCTTTCTCTGCCCTGGCAATGATGTAAGGTGGTATCAAATAGCACTAAGGCCCTGGCCCAAACTAGGACAATTTGAGGTGTCCTGCTAAGCTTCACTCATACTGAAAAATTAATATTTCTTGAGGTTTCTCTTGCTGAAAGCACACTGGCCTTATCACAGCAGATGAGTTGGCAAGTAGTAGCCATTTAAACCAAGGTCATTTTATTGTGGATTGAGATCTTGATTCAAAGATGCTAGGATGTGTGTTTGGAATTGAGCAGTGTCTGGCTTTCAGCAAAAGGATTTCTGTGGATAGATACCATGTTTCTTATTGGCATAGAATAATGCTGTGTTCAGTTTGTGGCCCTGTTGATTTTTGCAATTTTGTCTCTAGTGTGGTTTACTAATCTAGGTGCAAAGGCATTAGAACCTGGTCTGACAAACAGCAGCAGTAGAGGCCTGCCTTCTTCTTCCAGCCCGTCCTTGAGTTCAAGACTGATGCCACTTTCCTCTGAAAACAGAATATTTGCCATGTTTAAGATCACAGTTCTTCCAGACTCCTTGCTCAAACTGCCTGGTCTTGTTACCTTAAAAACCTAAACCACTGACTTAATACACACTAATAAGTGAAAAATGTATCTCTGAACACCCTTAGCCTTGGACAGGAAGCCATAAGGAACTTGTCACAGTAAGCAGGCATGGCTTGGGAAGTTGATGCTCCGTAATTCCATCCCATACAGCACTTCAGTAAAAGTGTCACCCTTGTGTGATTGTGCTCACAAATTGCACTGCTGCTGCCAGGCAAATACACTTTTTCCCAGCTGCCTTGTGCTGCTTTTTTTTTTTTTTTTTTCTGTGATGGGATGGATTGGGCAGCAAAAGGAAAAGGTTGTAGGTGCATCTCAGTCTGGCATTTGTGCAACTATAAGAGCTGTGCTTTGCTAGCTCCTCTTTTACATAACAGAATCACAAATTCTCAGAGAAACTGGGGAAACAGAGGAGTGTTTCAATGATTAATTATCACTGCTGGGCACCAGGATGTCAGACTGCTCTGTAAAAGAGATTAAAAAAAAAGACGAAAAAAGAAAATATTAAGGATCGTTTTCTGCTGGATGCCTACAGGAAAAAAGTCAGCTTTTCAAAGTTGTTGAGGAATCAGAATACAAAATAGGTGTCTTCATGTCTATGTGTATCTTTAGGTGCATAATTTTTTTCAAATTACCAATCCTTTTTCACTCTTGAAAGTTGCTTATTATCCTGTAGTGATTACAGAATTAAGTAATACTTTTGACTTCAAAGACTTCTGTTCCTTTTTCATGATGAGGAATCAGCAATAAGGAAATCCCTGTTATTCAAGAAGTAGGCAAAAAATCCTCAGATCTGGACACAGACTGAGGAGCTGAATCCCTAGCAACATGCACAGCTGTAGTGATCTTCTTGAAAGCAGTGATACTCTGTTCCAAATTAGTTGTTCCCTCACATTTGGGGAAACAATACTATTTAAAGTGGTTTAATGTAGAGGCATACCACGTGTGTTTTCAGTGTGTGCATGTGAGAGTGTACATGACCAAGGAATGAAAATGGACTTGCATGCTCAAACCTTCTTCCTGTAACAGCACATTTTCTGCAGTATGAACTGGTTAAAGAGGTTGGAAAGCAGTTTTATGGATGTGTTCTATTTTTAGCAAGTAATCTGAACCAATTTATTCTTCTTGATAAAGCAGTGTGTAAAAAAGAGGAGAAGAGGCAGCCTAGGGGAATGTGAAGCATCTTACTAAGGATGTAATTTATTTATCTGGTGGTGTTTATTTTTGGTGGTGTTTCCATTGCCCTTCCTTCTCTTCATTTCATTAAATCCTTACTGCTAAATACTGCTGCTGTTCAGCATCCTGTTAGGATCAAAAGTATTGTAGACTACAGGAGTGTGATTCCAACTGTAGCTTGAAAGTTTTCTGTGACACCATTCTGTACAGACTGCAGTTTTGGGAAGTTAATGTAACTTCCAGGACAGAAAATCTTCTGTAAAGGTGACAAGCTCTCAAATGACTCCTGAAGGTATTTAGGATGTATGATGCCTTCCAAGTACATAATTAACCAGTGAACAACTGCGGACTCCTTGGTATTTCCTGCCAGTTGGAAACTATTCAGGGATGAGAGCAAGAAAAATGCTTGTACTGCAGTTTTGAATGTACCTGGAAGGTGTGGGGCTGCTCAGCTCTCTAGAGAAAAGGCACTGTTCTCTGCTTCATTACATTCATTAAATTTTATTACAGACCTTAAGTGTCTGTAGGAATGCCAGGGAATCAATACGGCTCTGTTTCCTCTGCAAGAGTCATTTTCTGAGCTGTAGTGCACTCCACAGTACCACAGACCTAGTCCCAAAAGGGTTAAGGGTACTTAATCCAGCAATTCTTTACCTTTGTTGCTGCCCACTAATCACGAAGGCCACGTTCTCTCTCAGGTTAAAGATTGAGTTAAAAGATAATTTCTTTGGAAATCCAGCCATTGCAAAGAATCAATTTCACCTGCCCTTCCAGAACCATGGGCTTTGCCTTGGCAGGAGCATCCTTCAACCCTGGCAGAATCCCTTCTACCTGTCTTGCTCCCCTCCAGCCTCCCCTGTGGCTGCAGAGCTCCTGGTGTGTGTGATGGATAGCGCTGCTCTCAGCCCAGGTTCCCTGCCTGTCTAATGAGCAGCCACTTAGTGCAGGTGACAGCGGCGGTCGATGGCTGACGCGCGGCCTCGCTGCTCCCCGGGTGACCACAGCTGCCCGTACAGGTGAGGAGAGCGAGTCCTTGCTCTGAAAGGGATTTGTGTTCATGTGGCAGAGAAGAATACACTTAGGACAGGGTGCTCCTTGGGGTCAAATGAGGGGACTGTGGGTCTGAGAGCCAGGAGGTAAAAGGGCTAAACAAATGAGACGGTGTAGATTTGAATGTGCAACCACCTAACATGTGAGACTCGATGTCTGTTCAGGTCTGTTTAGGAAATTGGTACAGAGGGATTGGAATCAGTTTTCTAGGCTCTAAGTATGTGAGGGTGTGAGTCTGGATAAGGATTCTGGTGCAAGCACTGAAGTAAATTCAAGGGTTGTTTTCTTGGCACATCTGACATGGTGTCTGTGGGTGTGAACCTTGGAGAATACAACACTAGATGTTCCTGGCATTCCTATGAATTCAGGGTCTAGGTGGCTGTAATGATCCATTATGACCTCTACAAATAAATCTTCATGCTCACTGCTAGAACTGCTTGTGATACTGGTCAGCTACTGTATGAGGAAGGAGAGCTAGAAAGCAGGGTTCCTCTCAGATGGAATAGATTTTACTGATACTTTGATGCCATTGGATTGTTTCCATCTGGTTGAATACTTGTTGTGGAGGAAAAAAATCTTTCAATCTTCACACAAAGATGCATTCATCACTGCTGCTTTTTTAGCTCGTACACTAATTCCCTTATTCCTCCAGACTGATCCTATCATGTTAGATGTGCTTGGATTTTGTTTTCCCAATACATTTTCTCTCTAAGCTGTTTCCTCTCTACTTACCCTGCTGTAAAACTTTATTGTTCCCTTAGGTTGTGATTGACTGTCTTGCAGCAAGGTGATTTACAACACTTCACAAAGAGCGTGTTATATAAAAATCAATTCTGTATTCTGTTCTTTGGTTGGGTTGGGTGGGTTTTTTTTTGGTTTGGTTCCAACCTTCCATTCTTCCTTCAACCTTTAACCCATTTTGTTGTACAAAAATAAAAATGAGTGTGAGTGCATATTATCCACTACAGAGAAGTTCTTGTGCACTTTCTTTTGGACTCTAGCAAACTATTTCTTTGTTCTGTACAGTATGGATTGATTTTGTTCTGGTCTCCCAGATTTTTTTCTTGACTTGGGGATCAATCTAATCTCTACCTTTTCTTGTACTCTGTTCATTTTTTCTTCAATTCTTTGATTAGATCTGACTGGGGCATTGTTCTACAGTGTCACACTGTAATTTCATACTCTTTTGTTTTTGTTGGTTTTTTTTCCCTCCTGAAATACGGAATAATTTTCTGTGAGGTCTTTACAAGTGGCTGCCATGCTGTGAGCCAATAATTCAGCTGAAAATAAGAATGCCCCAGAGCTTCCCTAATGCATATTAATGCATATTTTACCCAACGCAAGGTCTCATGACATATCAGGAATTCACTAGAATGTCATCAACTTTACCTAAGATTTTTTTTTGTTCTTGTTGGTTAGAGAGATTGGCATGTAAATATTTTCAAGTCCCTTGAAAGCACTTTTCCTCTGTGATATTACCAGAGAATGCACTTTGTGTTACTGTGCAGTAACTGGAAGTAGCTGGGACTGCTCTGCCAGATTGCACAGGCCCTTTAAAGACTGTGCTGAGTAGCTGAAATGCACAGGGTCTTATCCTTTACTTGGCTGTGCAGTTTCAGGAAATGGGGACGGTCACAATGACTGTATTTTACTTAATGCCCTGCATCATTCATTGCAGAGCTTTTCTGAGCAGCTCTCCAATAGCTTAGGGCAGCTAGAGCAGAAATGTATTTCCTCTTCCATTGGACATGCCTGGATTTCTGGTGGCAAAACAGCAGATAACAGTACAGGTCATTGTAGATTATCTTCCTATCTTCTTTCTTTTTTAGTTACATACAAAGCTTTGTCAAGAATGTGTTTGGATTTGTTTGTATTGTGTTTAAATCAGTGGAGTTTTATTCTTGGTTGGTCCTCAAGGATCACTGTAATGATCCTGGTAATTAGGAATATTGAGATTGAAAAGCTAAGCCTCATCAAAAGCCAGTTAAAAGAATTGGAAAGAATCTGACTTAATTGGATTTACAGCAGGCCCTTCTCTAAAACTGCCTATCCACTAAATAAGAAGTGGTGGGGAATAGCACTTATGGGTAATTTTCTTCTTTTCTCTCTTCTTTTTTGTTCCGGCCAACCATTTGCAAGTGGTTACCTGTCCCAACTGGGTGTTTTGTCACTGCCACTTCCTTTCAGTAAGATTTATAAACCACACACAGAATTGCAGGAGGGGTTCTGCTTTTCTTTTCCCTCCTGCTGAAACTCTGCAAGTAAAGATAATGTAAACCACTATGTTCCCCATCCTTTACATGGCCCTTTCAAAGTGCATAGTGAATACTTCAAAGACAATTGTTTTATTTCATTTAATGGATTTTTTCATGTATTCTAGAACGACTGGAGCAACTACATTAAGGTTTTGATGCTGCAAATCAATTAAACTGGTTGCGTGGTTGCATCCTCCTGTGGAACCCAGAACTGTCAGGGCTGGTGAGAGAGCATCTTCCCTGCCTGCAGGAAGGAAGGATTCTGTTTCTTGCACTGGAGTCTCAAGGAATTTATTTTGGGGCCCAGTGTTGCACCATTGAATTAAAGGACTTTTATTCAAATGCTTCAGTGGGTGTACCATTATGCATCACCTTTAGATTTTGTTTTCCTGCATTTTGGAAATCACACTTTCCAGTGCCTCCATTTTCACAATGTAGTCTCCTCCTAAATAATGAAAAAGGGCACGAGTGGGCATTTGGGGTACTTTACCAACTCTTTAAGACCTTATGATCACATTTTAAATGAGGCAGATTACATTTTAATACCAGGCATTTACTTGAGTAGGATTATTACAGGAGTAGGCTCATTTCATGGAGGTACACGTTTTGATGATTCCAGTGGGATGACATTTTTGTCTGCTGTGACAGTTTTGCTTGCAAAATTGTATTCCAAATGTCTTTGTCATCAAAATTCAGCTAAGGAGTTGTCAGAAATTTGTAAGGCAGAAAGAAGATCCAGTTGCTCTGAGAGCACTATATTTAGCTGTGCATTAATGCATGTAATGAATGAAGACTTGTTTGTACCCATGAAGAAGCAGAGATGCTTCAGAGATGTGCATGGAGCAAGCATATGGAATTGCTTGTTGAAAGTTAAGTCCTGCTATTTTCAATAGCTCATGCAATAAATTACCTGACAGAATAAAGCAGATTTTTTTCGATCCTCCAAAAGCATGCTATGTATCTTTTTAGATATGAGAGTGGATAAACAGAGCTCTAAGTGAACATTTTCCACGCAAAACCAGAGACTGGGAAGTTTCTATTGCTGATAGCAAATTGACTCGTCTCATCAATATTTTTATTCATCAGAGGGAAGACATATTTCCAATATTTTATGTTCTGGCCTTGTAGTGGATGTATATGCAGTCTCTGTGTGTTTGAATTGTCATCACTGGCTGGATCCTAGAGCACAGGAAACTGAAAAATCCTTGAATAAGAGTGAGCAGTACTTAACAACTAAAATATCAGTTTCTTATGAATATTATTCTCATCCTAATTCCAAAATACAGCACTGTACCAGCCACTATGAATAAAAGTAAATATATCCCAGTCAAAACAAGGACACAGCTGAATGAAAACAGAAGTCTCTAGAAACTGATCTATTAGGTTACCCAAGATCTGCTTCACCTTAGTGTCTGCAGAAAGAACATCCCTAACAGAAATGGGGAAAATGCCTTCTAAGGTTTGGAATTAACAGCATTGATTTGCAGGAAGGAAGTGATGTTGATACTCAACCCAGGAAGGCACTGCCCAAGAGGAAGGTTGTACCAGGGCAGTGTAAAGCACTGTCCAGTACTTCAGAAAGAGGTAGGATGGCCAAGACTGTTTTCACATGAAGACAGCAAACCTCATCTAACTTCTTTAAGAAAACAAATTATGTTCTTTTCAGAGACTTATTGGTGGAATCTAATTAAAGTACTGCAGAAGAGGAACTAAAAAATTCCCCATAAGTGGATTTGTTTGCTGGCAATTTGATATGAAATCAGGGGACTAGGAACAGATGATTAGCCCTTTAATTTTTTATTATTATTTATTATTATTTTGTGTTTAGTTTTAAGAGATTAGGAACTACAAAATACATATTAAGACTTCTGGCATCATTAGCAATTTCTCCAGCTTTATTTTCCCTGTCACTCTGTAATGAGTAATGAACTAAGCTGGTACTAAAGGCAGCTTAACAAGCTATTGCTTTTTAAATTGCAAGTCTCCTGATATGTCCTTCTCCGTGTTATTAATTTTAAGTAACTCTTATTTTTGTTGCTGTATTTCTGTTCCTTGTGAGTTTTGCATAATGTTTGCATTCACATACCTTCAGTCCTCCCAGTAAAGATGCAGTGCTTAGATGCAGCTCTTCCTCACCAGCTGCCAAGACATAAGAGCAAAGGATGATCCTAGGCAATGAAAAGTCAGAAAAGCTGTGGTCAAAGTCAGAAACCTACTTTAGGGGCAAGAAGGTCTCAGAAATTCACAACTACATTGAAGTTGCTGAAATTCCTGAAAGGCATTTCATGTCTATTAACATCATTTATAATTGAGCTGCTGAGAGTAGTGGTGAGAGCGAGCCAGAAATTTATCTTCCTTGAAAGCGATCTCTGGCCACTTGGCTGTAAGGAGGATGAGGTTGAATCACTGGTCCTGTTCAACTCAAATGCTCAAAGAGAGCATTATTGATGAATTATGAAGATTATTGAGATCAAAAGACATTCTGGTATGTGAAGAATTTAATGTAGTTTAATCAAAGCGTGTGTGGTAAATGTAGGGCAGAATGATGAATGCAATATCACATGCTTGGCTTTGCCATTTCCCATAAAGTAAGAATGGATGATGTCCAACAAATGTAGAAGTTAATTTCTTCAATGACAAAGGAAAATACTTGGAAATTAACCTACTTGTCCTTGTTATCTTAATGAAGATAGGAAAACAATTTGTAAATATAAATTTTAGATCTTGTGTTTCTCTTCTTTTTCCAAAGGCTTTGACATTGAGGTTAGTTGGGTTTCTTGAGTGTTCTTCAATTCCTGGACATAATTAAAATCATATTAGTGTGTTAAGAATTAAAACTCTTACGGGTTTTGGAAGATGTTTTCTAAATTATATTATATCACTGAGTGTTTTACAATTTATATTGCCTCGTCTGAAGTGTTTGACCCTGTCAGAGATAAGAATAGGTGAATTACTGGTCTAATTTGGAGATTCCATTTCTAAATACATAGTGAAGCTAGCAGTGAAAAAAAAGTGCCTTTCTATAAATACAGCTGAATTAAAGGTCAAGACTTTTAAAAACACAATTATTTTTGGATGCTTCTTTTTTGTTGTGCTTAACCCATGAGCCTCCTTTGATGGTCACTAATGTCTCAAAAATAAGACACTTGTATCTTGAACATTGCATAAAGTTCTGTTGCCTCTCACCTCAAAAAACCCTCAAACAAAAAGGGTAAAATGTGCAGAGAAGGGATTCAGAGGATCAGAGACAGGGAATGAGTTCCTGATGCAGGGTAGTTAAGTCGACTGGATCTCTCCATTCTAAGGAACAGGTGACTTGAGGAGGGACTTGGCAGATTCTGTAAGCATAACATGGGGGCTTGATGGAAAAGGGTGATTGAGGAATGCTTTCTTGAAAAAGAAAGCCTGTGGATGTTGCTGTCACAGAACATACTGGGGGCAGCACAAGCTCAAAAACGAGAAAATCAGGACTAAACCCTATAAAAGTCTGTGAAATAAGAAGACATTTGGAATCAGGACATGCCCAAGAGCTGGAGTGTGAGGCAGAGCTCTGGGGAAGTGTCCCTGTGTGTTGCCTGTGTCCTTGCCTCTTCTCTTTCCTGTGGTGTGAGGTGTGGTTAGAGATTCACTGTTGCTCTTGATAGAAAATTGCTCTGACTTGCAGCCATTTCTGAGTAAAATATTGGCCTCCTGCCTCTTGAGAAAAAGGCTGTGTGGAAACATCACTGTTTAGGCACAAAAAAATTGATGGTTTCAAATCCCTCTCTGAACTTCAGGACCTAAAATGCCAGTTTTTAGAACATTAATTGCAAAGAATATCACCTTGCTCTGTGCCTGACCTCAGGAATATGGCATAGCTTGTAGATTAAGGTTTTATTTGCTGCAGGAAGAAGGATTGAAATTTAGACATTACTTGCACAAAAGAGAATACTTCATGCCAAGTGACAGTGTTAGGTGAGTGATGCCATCTTATTTCTTGTTATGAGTGTAAGTGTAATCCCATCTAAATACGGTTCTGCGGGATGGAGCTTAACGATTTCAGAGAGGAGTCATTACAGACAATCAAGTAAATAGAATGTATTTAGAAAGAAAAAAGCTTACCAGCTTGAAGAGTTATTTACCGAATGGCTTGGTGCATGTAGGCAGAGGAGTGGTTATTCTGTCAGGCTTCCCATGTACCTGTCAGAGTGTTTTCTGCTCTGCATTTTGCATATTTATACTGGATGATTGAAGACTTGTATGCTAGGAGCTGTTGCCAGCTGTGATCTGTGGTATGTGCTCTCTCATGGCAGGAATATCTTTTTAAATGGGAAGGCAACTCCCTTAAAATATGCAAGGCACAGACTTATCTTTCACACCTGCGGTGGATTGACCTTGGCTGGGTGCCAGGTGCCCACCAAACTGCTCTGTTGTTCCCCTCCACTGGTGGACAGGGGAGAGAAAATATAGTGAAAGGCTGGTGCATCAAGATAAGGACAGAGAGAATCACTCACCAACTGCAGTCATTGACAAAACAGGCTAAACTTGGGGAAATTAGTTTCATTTACTGCTAATCAAATTAGAGTGAATAATGAGGAATAAACCCAAGTCTTTAAATCCCCTTTCCCTTTGCCTTCCCTTCTTCCTGAGCTTAACTTTACTCACATTTTTCTCTCTCTCCTCCCTGCGTTGGCACAGGGAGACAGGCAGTGGGGGCTGTGGGCAGTTCTTCACACATTGTCTCTGCTGCTCCTTCCTCCTCAGGGAAGGGATTCTTCATACTCTTTCCCTGCTCCAGTGTGGGTCCCCCATGGGGTCACAAGTCCTGCCAGCAAACTTAGTCCAGTGTATGTTCCTCTCTCCACGGGACCACACGTCCTGCCAGCAGCCTGCTGAAGTGTGGGTTTTTCATAGGGTCACAGCCTCCTTCAGGCATCCACTTGCTCTGGCCTGGAGTCCTCCAGAGGCTGCAGGTGGATCTCTGCTCCTCCATGAGCTGCTGGGGCACAGCACCACAGGCACCACACTCTGCTCCTGTCCCTGGAGCATCTCTTCCCCTCCCTCTTCACTGACCTGGTGTCTGCAGGGCAGCTCTTCTCACATTCTCCCTCCCATTGCACAGGGTTTTGCCTCCTTTTCTTAAATCTGCTATCCCAAAGGGACTACCATCATCACTGATGGGCTCAGCCTTGTCCAGTGGTAGGTCCATCTTGGAGCTGGCTGGCATTGCCTCTAGGGGATATGGAGGAAGCTTCCAGCAGCTTCTCACAGAAGTCACCCCTGTAGCCCCCTGGCTACCAAAACCTTACCACACAAACTCAATACAAAACCTTTCGGCAAACATGAAAAGGGAGGGTGGGAATTGGAGAGGCGGTGTTACTTTAGCAGTTCTTGGCAGAGTTCCCAGGTCTGGTTTGCCCTCAGGCTAGCAGAGCTTTCCCTGTACAGCACCCAACACCCAAAATGCTTAGGAGGGTCAGTTGGCCAGCAGTGCCTGCTCAGGAGAAGCACCCTTGGACTGATGTCTGCTCAAGGATTCCAATTCTCACCCAGCCCTGTGAGGTTAAATAACTTGCCTGAGTATCAAAAGGGAGCATGTTCCAAAGACAGCTTTCGTACAGGATTTGAGCACGATGAACAGGCAAGAGCTTGTTTCATGTTTGCTGTTGGATGTAAGCAAAGTAACCTCGGCATAGCAGAACTGCTGACATTGGAGGTCTGAGCACTGACATTGATCCCAAAGGCTCTAAGGAGTGCTTGGCCTGGCACCTCTCCTCACATCATTTTTCTTCACTTTCTTTAGGTCATTTGACAGGTTGATCTGAGTCACAGTCTCTGCTACAAAGAGCCTGAAGTGGTAGGAGGAGTTGTGTATCTGCACAGAGTGTTGTCAGCAGGGTTGTATTTACAGACCTGCATAAAAACTTCTCCATGTTCTTCCTGGGTACAGACACTCTCTTTGGTCTCAGGCTTTGCAGAGAACTTAAATCCATTCCCATGGAGAAAAATACACAAATGAGAAAAGCAGGAAAATATCTACTTATCCATAAGACAAATCAATGGAGGTCATTAGTAATAACAATTTAGCTTTGCTGTGGTGCTGGCAGAGGCAATCTCTTTATCTCCAACCTGGATCAGGGTGACTTCAGAGGCACAGGGCTGCACTGTGGGTGACAGTGACAGCAATCTGCTGCCTGGGCAGCCTGGTTGAAAAAGCAGCCTGAGAGGTGTACATGCTGTGTCCAGACTGGCTCTGGCCAGTTTTCCCACCTGCCATTGCTTCCTGTTATTGCAGGGTTGTGTTAATATTTGTATTTACTGACTTTCTGTCCAGATATTTAGCTACTGGTCCAGAGTCCCTTCAGTGCTGCTCTTTCTGATGAGTTACTTGCTATATTTCAAAGACTTTTAGAGCCAGAGAATATATATTTTAAAGCGTGCTTTTGATCAGGGAAGCAACTAAGTAAAAATAACTGTGTTCTGATTTCAGAATGGTTCCCTAGTGGATTTTGAAGACACTTGATTATTTTGACAAATAGGAATCTTTATGCTGCTTCTCCCTGCAGACCTTATAAAACTATGGAAGGGTGGCCTGCAGTCTTTTCTGCCTAAAGCATCTGATACTTTAACTCCTAGGCACAGTCCTGAATATGCAATTCAGAGTCTTTATTACCTGTGCTGCTGTTAGAGACAGGAGAAATGTAGCATGATTTTTCCAGTCTCAAAACAGTATTTCTGAACTGTCAGGGGAGGAAGAGCCCATCACGGAGTTGTAAACTGAGCAATAACAGAATGAGTGCGGGCTCTCTGCTGTCACTTCTCTGTAAGCTGACTGCTCTGGTCGTGGGCTCCTACTGACAGCAGAGCAGGAGGCTCTCTGCTGTGCTTTTTTCACTCCTGCCACATACTGCTTAGGCATGCTGAGGCTTAGCTGCTGTGCTGCTGATTCGAGATGGAGCTGAAATGTAAAATCTCAATTTCGGCCTGGATTTCGAGCCCCCTGAACTTGAGACTCCTTTGATATGAAGGGTTTTGTTTGAAATCCTAGCACAAGTGAGACACAGCTGTGATGTCCAAGGGCCTTCTCAGTCTGAGTCTTGGTGTGACCCTTCTGTCTCTCTGTGAGCAGAGAGGGACTTGTGTCTTTGTTGGCAGCAAACCTAAATCCAAGACTTCCTGAAACTATTAATAAGTGCTCATTTAATTTGTCTCTGGGACAAAGAAGCTTGGGACTTTATTTCCCCTCTACTGTTTGAGCAGATTGTTTCTGAGACTTTTGCAGGAGCTGGGGGAAATGTGGGGATGTGAATCCTATATTGGATTGAGCCAACTCAACTGTAAGTGCAAACCAGGGCAAAATGCTGAGAAGTAGATGTGGAGAGGAACTGTGTGCTTTCATTTTACCTTCTGTGTTGCCCCTGAACTCTGAACTCAGAAGCTGGTTGACAGCTTGTTCATCAACATTTGGACATAACAGAGAGAGGATCCATGCCTCTTGGACCATCCAGACTCCTTAAAGGAGCGTTTCCCACAGCTGGTCAGAAATGGAGTTTTGTTCTCATATGCAGCCTCAATATAGGCCAAATGAATTTTCATTTACATTTTCTGTCCTAGGGTTTTCTTTTGGAAAAGGTGTAGGCAAAGGGGTTTTTTGTTACGCTAAATCTAAAAGCTTCCTTTTGTAACTTTTTGTTACTTTCATTTTGTGGCTTCATGCTGTGCTGTATTCAGATGCAAACCAGTAATGAACTCTCCTATGCAATTTTGCCACCTTCCTCTAATAGATGGACACCACTGCCCAGGTTCTCTTGCATCTCTGTGGTTGTGAACAGAAATCCACTTCAGACCATTATAGAAACAGAAGGTCCATCAAGCTGAGATGTGTGCTTATTACTTAATGGGTATTTAGTTTTTGGGCACTCTGACTGTCCTGATCAGGGATTTGGAATCTTTCTCTGGGAGGAGCCTTCCAGGTCTCAGCATTTGCCTGACACTTGGTTCCCTGAAGTAACTAGTGCTACTTTAGGGAAATGACTTCACTCATTTAAGGTGTATTCAGGGAGCAGACTTATGAAAGGGGAAAGATCAAAACAGAAGCTACTGTTTTTCTAAAGGAGCCTCTGATTTGGGGTTTTTATTTTGCCATGATCATAACAGCCTATGCAACTGCTTCTCAGTGGTTCTTTAAATGTTAGGAACTGTTGGATTTTCAGAGAAATCAGAGAGAAGACAGATTTTCACTCATATCACTTAATAAATATTTGAAAGGTAGGGGAGAGGAAGAGTTTAAGGAAATGGAGATGACATTACAGATTTGATTCTTTCACTGCTATTCACTATTATGTTTTTCCTGATAGAGTGCCCTTTTCAGTTTAGTACCACTTATTTCAAGGTGAAAGTTAATTTAACAGCAAAACAAAAATAATCTGAGATGCATTTGATGCCAGCTAATTAGTTTAGCTGAAAATTCCAGTCAGAGACCAAGACCTCCTCAGACCAGGGTTTCTATACCTTTAATAGAAAATCAGCCTTTAACTCAAAAGAGTTCGCAGTAAAAGTGTCAGAGGAGAGAAAACCAACAAAAATGACAGATGGAAGAGTGTGCAAAGAAACAGCAAGCTAATTAAGATTAGCATAATAAGCAATGCAATGAGGTTATTGTAATGCTCAGTAATTACAGACAAGTAAGAAACTGATGGGTGGTGAATTTCTTATTTTCTGCTTGAAAGTAATTGAATTCTTTCCTGCTGTTCTCTCTGTGTGCAGGAGTGTATTTTCAAAGCCCCTTCCTGCTTTTAGGTGTGGTAACTTCACTGCTACTTGAGCATGTTTCCTTGGGCTGCCAGATACCTGGAAGTTGTACCTAGAACCATGAGTGCTCTCAGTGTGTGGAAAGCATTTCCCAGTATGATTTCATACATCCTTTTGAGGCTTGTGTTTCAGCTTTTGCATATTTTGCCCACTTACAAGTCAGTGTTAGCGAAGATCTGAAGAACCTGTTACTATTGGGAGAGGAGTGAGGTACCTAGAGTGATGATGCAGAGATAAATGCTGCCTACTCTGAATGCAGCCCTCCTTTCATAGTTGCATTTGGTGGTGTGATCTGCCAGGGTAGTGTTCTGCTCAGGAGGCAGCAGGTCCAAGAAGGGAGGCCTGTCCAGTAAATGAGGCCAGGCTTGTGAGCGACTGCGATCAAAACATGCTCTTTACTCCACAGACAGGAGCACAGATGGCTCTGGAGTTTATGAAATCAGGTAATAGTCTCTCGATGAGAGAAGCACATTAAATGTGTCAATCAGCCACAGCTTGGAAAGCCCCCATTTGACTACTTGAATAATCAGAGCAGGTTCTCCCAGGGCTGACAAGCTGAAAATCTGTCATTGTTTTCTCTAGGGAGCATGAAGTACATGGTAGTAACAAACTAAGAGGGCATGTGTTTTGGAAGAAAATGAAAGTACAGTGATAGTCCTTTCAGTATGTATGGCCCTGGGATGAATATCCTTATGTCTATATGCTCTGCTGTGGACCCAGCAAGCCTGACCCCTGATATTTGAAGTTCCTGCATTCAGGTTTTAAGTTGACCTTAGTTCCTTTGAAGTAAGATTGGCCTGCATTGGTTTAGTGTCTTCCTAGTCTCCATGGCTATGCAAACTGTGCAGTTTTTGGCTGTGTGCTGGAAGAGGTTTTTTTTTCCTTCTTCTTCTTTTTTTTTTTATTTTTACCTGAGAGAGAGGGAAGGCTGATATCCTCTATTTTTGTTTGTATTCTTGTACATCTAGCTGAAAAGTCCCATCTCATTCTGTTGTTACATCAGAGACCACCACAGCTGGAACCTCTGTCAGCTGCTAAGCTGCTCTTCACAAAAAGGAGCATTTTCTGAAGTTCAGCAAAGTTATAGATAGAACAGGAGTTTTCAAAGGAAGCCCCATTGTCTCCAAAGCAGGAGTAATTTCCTTTTCTCTGGCAGCAGACTGTGCCTTGGCTTCAGGTGCCTGCCTGCCTGCCTACCAGCTCCCTGCAAGCCAGAGCTACATGAGAGACACAGCACACAAACTTCACAGGGCAGAGTCACTTGAGAATTTCCTGCTCCTGTAAAAATCACATCTGAAGTGTGCTAGAGGTTTTCTTTATCACCTTCTGCCATGTGACTGCCTATTTTATGTGGTTCTTTTTTTTTTAGGACAGAGCTTGGGCTTGTTTAATTCATGGCATGAGTGTTGGGGTGCAGCAAAGGCACCCAAGTGCCTTCACACAGCAGGCTGGGCAGGGCTCTGGCTGGGCAGGGTGCATCTCCTCCACCTTATCCCAGCAGGGCAAGCAGGGCCAGGCTGGGGAAGGTCATCAGGGTCAGCTGGGAGTCCCAAATCATTGGACACATCCATGGTGATGAGAGCTGTTTGAAGCCCAGCTGACTTCAAACCTCCAGGTCAGGACCACATCCAGTGACCCCGGGGAGGTCCACAGTGGTGAGTGAAGCAGTTGTGAGGTCAGGAAGATAGGATGCAGAGCAAGGGCCGGGTCAGCATGGTCTGTTGTCTGGCACAGACAGGGCTGGAGCTGGAGACAGGCACATCCCCACAGCAGCTGAGGCAGCGACTGGAGGCTCAGGGCTGCGCCCCTTGGGCAGAGAGCTTGGGGGACGCCCTAGAGGAGTCAGGGTGACTCAGACCTTGGCCTAACATTGCAGCACTTTGTGTTGGAATATCTCAGTTTCACACTTCCTGTGCTTCAGTGTTAGGAAGAAAGATTCAAAGCAAATTGCAGAGCCTTTGCAGTTGGAACAAATGCTGAAATTGTCCAGGTGAGAGGCAAATGCCACTCTCATACTGGGGAGGGGATCATTCCTCTACACAGATTGCCAGCTGGCCACATCAGGGTGTTGGCAGAGCTCTGCTCTCTGAGATGGACCTCAGATTGTCAACTGGAAATTTATTTGAGGTACTTCTCCTTCCTTATGAAACAAACCTCCCAACAACAACCTTCCAATCTCTCTTCTTGCCGCAGCTGGGATAGTGTGACTGACAGAGCTCTTTTTCAGCCAGTTGTGGTTTGAGTGTGGCTTTGAAGTGCCTTCATGTGCTGGCTACTGCAGCAGCAGCTAAAGTTGTTCCTCTGTTTCCATTCATCCTTCCTTCAGATGTAGGAATATTTATCTAGCAGCTGAAGCAGCATTTCTGTGGTTTGCTGCAGGGGAAGTAGGAAGTGTGTGTGTTTGTGCTGCCTTGTTGGGGATCCCTGGTAGCTTCATGTTGCTGTAGGTGTTGACTGTTTTGGCTGACTGAAGGCTGATGGCTTTAGCTTTACTTTTTTTTTTTTTAAGAACCATTCAATATCTTCTTGTTCAATCTCTTAAGAAAGAGAAAACGCGCTCCACATGCATGATCTGTGGCAGAGAAAAATCAGCTATAAATTGCTTGATTTCCTTTCAGAGTAACTGCTTATGCATAATTTTTCAAAGAATTTTGCAGGGGCAAGGGCCATACCCACACTGTTTCTGTAGCACAGAGACACATATTGGCCTTCTTGCATTTTGTTATGCCTTGCTTGGGAGCTGTTTGCACAGGTTTTACAAGCCCCAGGTGAAAGGAAGCAAACTATAGTCAGATAACCTTGAGACAGCTCCAACTTCCTTTTGTCTGCGCTGCCTACAAGCCCAAGGCTGGGCTGCATTCACTACTCCTCATTTTGAAAATATTACTCTTTCATGGTGCCCAACAAATCTCACTTGTCTTCAGCATTTTTTTTCAGGTGAATCAAGAGGCAGGGGGCAAATAGAGGAGCTGAGGGGAAAGTGACAGCCTGTTGCCTGGGAGCTTCTGCTCTTCAGTGCCTTTGCTGGATCCATCCTCAGGGTTACCAAAGAAAATCACCTTTATTTTGTTTTTTTGAAAGAAAAGACTTGTCAGGTGGAAATGTGACCTAAACCAGTAGCTCAGTCACACGATAGGCACTGCACAGCAGTTGGTGTGTCAGCTGTCTGAGCCCAGGGTCAGAAGCTGAAAATGGGAAGTAACTCTCCATCTGCCAAGAATTCAAGGAGGGAGGATCCCAAACATGACTGTTTGCTGATATCTACCGTAGAGGTGGAGAAGAAAACTGGGAAGGATCCAGGGGTGGATCTGAAAGATGTTTTCTTGTGTTTTACAGGGTTTTCTTTTGTTAAAGTAATGGTGCAATGAGGTCTGCCTTGTGTTAGCTCTAACCTGATGATGAATAATGTTTGGTAATGCAGTCTTGTTACAGGTACAGTCACAGGTCAGGTTGCATTAGTCATAAGAATCTCCATTCCAAGCCTAATTTAGCTATTCATTGTGAATAAAGAGCTAAAAAAACCTCCATCCATAGCTACAATTTAAAATAAAAATGTCTGTTGAAGAGTAATGATGTTCAATAAGAACTGTACTTTCACCATCCCTGTTGCTTCAGGGTCTTGAAATCATGTTGGTTTAACTGAATAATGCTACTGTGGTCCAGTGTTTTAATCATCAGTCAGTGCTTTTAAATGGTTAACCCTTGCATGCCTGTTGGGCTTAAATTGCCCAGTTCAGGATGCCAGGCAAGCTCAGACCATCATGGGTAGAATATGTCTGTCTCTGGACACAAAGTGGAGTCAGCATGTTTTCACTTCATTGATTAACTCAGATAAGACTGAGTATCCTAAAATGCAAAGGTTTATACAGTGATGTTCTTTCAGTTTCTGAACATGAGGTAATGTTAAAATATTTGCACAGAACGTGGTCTGAGTGATTTCAGAAGGTGCTACTTGCTTTTGCAAAGTGCAAGATACCCTTTCCTTGTGGAGAGCTACAGGGGTACAGAAATCTAATAGGCAGGTCTGATGTTTTTGAAAGGAAAACCAAGTTTATACACAGAATACCATTGGGAGAGGTTCTTTATGCTTCAGAGGCATCCCAAACCACATATCAGATACTACCTGCTGTATTTGGCTTTTCCTGCTTTATAGCATCTGTCATTTGAACTGGATGCTGGATCTTTGACTAGATTTATGGAAATATTTTTCTACCTTTTATACAGCAGCAACATTGCTTTCCCTTGTGAAAATAACTTTTCCTTCAAACATTTGCTCCTAAGAAGCGTGCTTGAGGCACTTAACACCTACCTCATATTTGGGAATGGCATTTACGATGTTCTGTTATTTTCTTTGGAGTGTGGAACCATTTTTCAAAAGGAAAAGGAGAAACTATAGGTGTGACCACTTCTACTTGCAATGCTGAGAGATGAGAAGTGTGTGCTTGTGTCTGATGGTATGGCAGAGGGAAGAGCTTCAGCCCAGAGGCATCTTGAGAAGCCAGAAGACAGTCCCAGGGGGAGGCCTTAACAAGAAATGCAAAATTCTGCTTTCTTGGGAGGTTAACTGTGGTACAGGCTGGGAACCAAGGTCAGAGTAGCTGTGCTGCTGTGAGGGCCTTGCAAGCTGTGAGGGATGTTAAGCTGAGTGTTGGCCAACGTGTGACCTAAATGTGAATAGGTGAACCAAATGCTGGGCTGTGTTTGAAGGACTGTGGCTGCCAGATTCAAGGGAAAATATCCCCCTCCATTTGAGACTGGTGAGGCTTTGCCTGGCATGCTGGGTCTAGTTTGGGGTCTCTCTTCAAAAAGAAGGATGTTAAGATGCTGAAGCAAGATCCACAGAGACCTACTGGGATAGGGGCTGAGCATATGAATTGTGGGTAGAATTTGAGAGGAATGAGTTTGTGTACTCTGCTGAGGTCAAGCAGGACAAATCAAATAACAACCCACAACAACTTAAAGGCAATAAGAAAAATGCCAGAGCCAAACCCTTCCCAGTAATTGCAGGTGGTGGGTCAAGGGTGCAGTGGCCAGAAGCAGCAGCTTGGAAGCTTCAGCTACTTAAGATAAACTTTTTCATTTATTTGGTTCTGGAGCTCCGTAATAGTGCTATAATAGCACCAAACTGCAGTTTGGTACTGAGCTCTGGAGATCATGTATCTCCATTCTTGGACATTTTGAACACTGAGATAGACCAAGCCATGGCTGAGCTGTTGGCAGTAGTCCTTGTTGGCACAGAGACGTGCAGAGTGCCAGCCAGCCCCTCTGCAGGCTGTGCAGCCCCCAGTTCCAGGAGAGCCCCCCAGTCTGAGAGCTGTGGTGCAGTGGGAGCAGCGTCACTGGTGTTGGGCCCAGAGCACTGAGCTGCTCAGGGTGGGTCATGGATTCCATTGGTACAAGGGTGAAGGTTTCTGTTTATCTCTTGGCATTTTCCTTGGTGTTTTGACACGAGCCATGCTTGTTGATGCCTCTGGATGAGACTTCATTAAAAAACACTCAGCTAAAAATAGAGTATACTGATCTAGAGATCCTTGATTCATCTGAGAGTGTGCCCTGCTTCCACTTATTGCCATCGGTTGTCCTTTTACTTTTAATTACATTTAGGCTTTAAATTTTTAAATATTTTTTCTCTCCCCTGCTCCCTTCCCCGAGAATTTCATGTCTGTACCAGGGGGCTGAGTTTCTTCTGGTCTTTAAAAAGCACAAAGTTACTAGCTGATACATAGTGTTTTCCACTGGCTATGATATACTGTGGTTTCTGTTATTCAATCTCTAAAGTTTTCTGGACTTCAGTGCTTCTTGAAACTTCCAAGAGGGTGTCTGGTTCAGTGACAGAGTTTAGAGAGTGCCTTGCCTTGCTTTAGTGAGTCTATTTAATGGTGCTTGTGACCAGCCATTTCAGCTGAAGCAAAAATCAGTTTTTCTGGTTATCCTGACTGGTTCTCAGTTGGTTAGATTACTAATGTACTGTGAGAAAAATTGTATCTTTAACAAAAATAAATAGGACCTTATTCTCTGCTTGGTTAAACTGCCACAGCATGGTTGATTTCAGTGAGGTCATGATGGTACAATTCACATCATCTTTTAGATCTTTTTAGCTCTGTGTTGCATGTTGGATGGCATGGTGGGGAACAGATAAATATCTTTATTATTGTGGAGCAGTTGCTAGAGTCCATCAGATGGAACAATTTGCTACATTGTTATAAGTTGGATTAAAAATTGTTGAGAGAAATGCAGGTAAGTGCTAATAAGCAGGAACTTGGTATTACTTAGGTCTGTTGTTTTCTGTTAAGTTTCTTTATTTTCTTAATAAATAAATTGTATTATTTGAATTTCTGGAAGAGTATTATTTGTCAGTTCCATTAGGTATTTGGAAGAAGTGATAAGGAAAAGAGAAGTTCTGAGGTCCATTCAATAGTTAAGAAGATAAAGAAATATTTTAAAGAAACTTGGAAGGGTGAATAGGAGTAAGAACTAGAAAGAAATTAATCATGGCAGAATCCAAGTGAATATGTTTAATAAAATAATTTGTACTGATGCTTGAAGGAAATGAGTAATTTCACAAGTGGTAATCAGGATAAATCAGATGGTACATGTCTGCAGCATGGTATGGCAGTAGAAAGCACAAGGAACAGTGCAGGCAGATTTTGTTGAATAAATAATGATTATTTTGTTATTTATAATAACAAGTATATTAATTTTTTATTTATGATAATTGGTTTGTTGAATAAATACTAATAAATACTCCCACAATAAAGCGGTCAGGACTTCTCCTTTATCTGCCTTTCAAGTAAGATCTATCAAATCTGGCGCTGAACTCGCTGATACCACTGGGCTTTCATATGGGAGAGGAACTGGAGGGTCTGAATAAACATTTTAGTTGTGAGCAGCATTTTAAGAATCTGGTAGAATATGGTGAAGGAAAACAAGTATGGTAACATGAAGGGTAAAATTAGAGAAGAGGGAAAGAAATTTTTTAGGCATGAATGAATGAGTTTTAGAAAGAATGAGTTACTTAGGGAAAAAAAATCTCCTTTTCATCTGCAAAAGTTTTGGTGGTGCCATCATGGTAAAATAAAAAAAAGCTGGATGACTGAGAAGTAAAGTGTATTTAACAGTTCTGCAGCACCTGGGAAGTCACTTAAGGTGAATTAAATGGCTTGTGCAAAGTGAGTTCAACGACAGAGTTCAAAGTTAAGGCAGTAGTTAAGCCTCAGAGAAGAGTAAACAAATGTAAGATGTGTACCTTGCCATCTACACATAAGAATTAGTTCCAGATTGAGTCATTGTTTCTGACTTTTGACTTGAGGGCACTAGGTCTTGCCTTTCCATGAAGAGGCAAAAATAATTGCAGATCATTTTCCAGTCTGGAACACTATGACCTACCTTCTATAGATTTGGTAACTTAAAATAACTCCCAGCTCATTACATGCACTTTAGTGCTCTCCCAGTCTGAGAGCACTTCTTGGTCTCCACAAACTCCAAAGAGGTACTTGCTGCTGCATTGAAAACATCACATTGGCACTTGGCATTTATCCTGAGTTCTCATGAATTTTCACGCACTGAAAACTGTCTAGGAGATGTCAGTTTACTAAAAGTATAAATATTTTCTACTACAACCAGATGATGTGTTACAGCTTTGCTTCACATGAAGTCTTCCTCTACATTCTTTACGTAGTGTGGTTCAGAATGACTTTGAAAGGGGATAAGTGAATTAACCACCTATTCTTCATGGTTTCTGCATCTAATCTTTCAGTTTATAATATTAATCATTAAGTTTTTTGCACATACAGGAGGTTTGGAGTGCTACAGTTTTTTGCTCTGTCAGACAAAAAGTATATGTAAGAAACCTGAAGTTTAGAGTCATAATTGAGGCACTATATAAAAATTATTTTATTTCAAGTGTTGCACTTCATTCTGCCTTATGCCTGAGAGATTTTTGTATTGCTATTTTTTATTTGTCCACCCAACTTTTCAAAAATTGTTTTGTCATTTCATTCAGCATTTGTCATTTTCAATTCAGCACATTTCATAATTTTTCCTATTTAGGGAGCCGGATCTGTGTCGAACTGACTTCTGTGTGAGGCACTGAATGACTCCAACAGAATCCAACTTAAAGAATGGAGGCAACCTCAGGGCCTCCATCAGCTCAAATGACATTCCCCTGCCAAAATAGTAGCAATGAAGCTGATTGCTTGAGGAAGAAGTGCTCTCAGCTGCCTTGGACTGCAGAACAGTGTAAGATAATCAGTTACAGAATTGCAACTGAATTCAGAAGGATGTCTGGTGATTGTATAGGTGAGCTGAAAGCAGGTCTTAGTAGAAGAGGTTATTCCTATGCTTGTCCAGTCAAGTTTTAAGTATCTTCAAAGATGCAGCTCAGGCTCTCTGTGGGCCTCTTCCTGTGTTGACCACTGTACAACAAATTAATTTGTCTTTATTCTGTAAATACATGTCTGCAAAAGAATGATGCAGAGAAAAAGCTTGGTCTGAGGCATTTGAAAATCTAATGGAAACAGAATGACAGAAAGACTTTTTTTCTCTTATCATTCCCTGCTGTAAACCACTACTAACAAGCTGGCTATGAGGCAGTGGGAAATGTTACAATATTCACAGTGTCGTCACTAATTCATTGCTGCAAAATGGTCTTTTTGTTCCATCACCATTTATCTGGATGAAGGAGTTGAGAAAAGGTCTTGGGAGATTTTTACAGTCAATATATTTTTCCTATCCATTCTACACAATCACATAGGGATTTAGAGAGGGCGAGAAAGCTCTTGCAGCTTATACCTGTTGAGAAAGAATCAGCAAAAGCTAAGTCTTCTCCACACTATGAGAACCTTCCCCATGATTATGGGCAAATCACTTGATTTTGATGTCTTTGCCTTTTCATGGATGTCACACTGCTTGGAGTTCATTTGAAGTAGTTGTTGTCGTCTTTATATCTACTGATGTAAAAATTAAACAGTGGACCATCCAATCTGATCACTTGTGTATCCCATCTTGAAGAATTTCACCAAGGAGCTCATGCTTCTGTGAAGCGCCTGAGGCAACATGGTGAGAGGCCTTCTGGGTGTCCTACATTTGCAGTTCCTCAGTGGCCCACAGGAACAGGGGGTGCCTGATCTAATGCTCTCAGTCACTTGCATTTTTTTATTGTTCTTGTTCAGACATTTCAGCAACTTGCTTTCTCCTTTCTTTGCAGACTCTCAGGCAAATCCTGAAGTCTCTGGCTTTTGCTTCTATCTCTACTTTACATTAAATGGCCTTTCTTTTTTACACAACCTAAAAAAGATCTGCTTGCAAACCTGTTTAATTATATTATGTTAAGCCTGATTAACAGTATCTTTAGCTTGTGGAATTATTGGGGTTTTGGTCTCATGTACATGACTTCATTAGCATTCACCATTTTGTCTGAAAAGTGTTAAGCCTGCATTAATTATGGAGAAGGATCCAGGGTTGATTTTATGTGTGATTCTGTACAGCATAAAATGTTCCTGGTAATATGGAGACTTGAAACCCACAGCCAGAGATGAGAGAGAGAAAAATTGAGGATGAACCTTATTAATACTGAAAAACAGCACTTAGGGGCCAGGTTTCCTGCTGGCTGATGGGAAGGGGGAAAGGAACTACGTGAGTCAAAAAAATGAAAAATCTTTAATTAAAGCCAAATAACAAAAAAAAAAAAAACAAGCAAAAATTCTTGATCTGTTATCTCTGATCTCTATATATGCTTCCTCTCTATTTTGTTTCTAGGATTTCCCTACTGCCCTAACTGTTCCGCAAGATTTCTTTTTTTCCTGAGATTTGCATTTAGAATTAAATTTTCCTTCCTTCTCCCATGTGCATGCAGGAAAGCAAACATTTTTATTGCTATAGCTGGTGATATCTGCTCATCAGTAGGATGTAAAAGGCCTTTCATATTTGGTTTGCTATTTTTTGTTTCCCCTGCTACCTCTCCTCTGGGATTGTTAGATTTTCAGCTGCCAGAGTGAGCTGGTGGAAGAGAGTCTGCTTGAGGGAATTGTGACGTGGATTAGGATTGAATTCTGAATGCTAAAAACTATCCTGCAACCCTGGAAAAAAATCACTCCAGGTAATTTCCAGTGCTGGAGTCCTTTTCCTTCTCTACTGCCAAGAGTAGCACTGGAGGAGATGGCATAGCCAATAAAACCAAATGTGTTCTCCAACTCAGAGAGGATTTTGAAATTTTATTTCTGTTCTGGAAAATAGCTGTGTAAAAGGTACATGCCTGTATTTCTTGGATTGTGTTGCTTGTGGTATCAGAATTTGAGGTGCTGAATACAAAGAGAAATTCTTTTCTTATACATCTTAGGAGACTAATGTAGCAAAATGACAGTGTTGTTCTTGTGGAATTTTCTTGTAATACTTGCAGTATTAGCTATTTTTCATAAAGTCCCAACTTTTGCATGTTAATATTTCGGAATATTAGTATATTTATTTTTTTCTGTGAGCACATTTTAAGCTTTGTTTTCAAGAGGAGAAGTTGTCACTCAAATGTCACACTTTCTAGAGTCTGTCAAAAGTTCTGGAATATTCAGACTCCCAACATTCCACAAAAGAAATGCATCCTGAATTTTAATCCAGCCTCACAGTTTTAGGAGTTTGATTCCTGATTTCTCTATGTATAAGATAAAAAGTATTTAATTGAGTTGAATTTTATTCCTTTTGTATCTACGGCAGACTAGAAATCTAGTGAGCTGACTCAACCAAAGTCAGTTATAAATCAGAAGAGACTGTGGGAGGTGGTGAGGTTGCCCAAAGATCATTTCAGGTATGATGGGAAGTTGTCAGGGCTGTCTCGTTACCACTTTGGGTCAGCTACATGACTGATAAAGTAAAGGATGATTGAAAGGTGCTGTATATTCTTAAACCTTCAAGGAGAAAATGTCCAATCTTCCAGAATCAATTACCAAATGTCCTCTTGATTAAGAGAAGTTGAGACAAGTGGGGGTAATGTTGTGTCACTTTTGTGACTTCGTATTTCTTGACACAGTAGCAGGATGACAAATCCCTGTGGTCAGTTCCATCTTAGCTGTAACCTGCTCCAGGCAGGGTGATGGTTGGAGTCAGGAGACAATAAATTCAAGAAAGCTCTTAGCTGACACTGAACTTTAACATGAGTAAATATTTTAAGCAGAGGACCTGGGTCTGAAGTGAAGTGATCATATGCTTTGCTATGTATTTTTACACACTGGTTTTATCCTTCTGTAGCCACCTTGCATAGAATAATATAATTCTTGGCCTGCTTATTTTCTTTTACTATGTGATCCCTGGCTTCGACTCAACTGTTTCAGAGATTTCTTTGATCTCCACTACAGTGGTTGGGATCCCTGAAAGTCATTAGGACAAATTCATCTCTTGGATTACCCACATGCCTTGTTGCTTCTGTCCTGCCTTGACTAACAAGTTTTGACAAGTAAATTATCAGATCAATAGCCCTTGTCAGACAAGGCTGATGGAGAAAACGGGAAGCAGCTTCAAAGCACAAATGGTTTATTGTCTCAAGAAACATAGCAGATCTTCAGGGATGTTGAACCCAATTATCCATATCCTCCTTGGATAATGCTAAGCTGTTTCAAGCTAATTACCCTGAGTTTACACCAATCTGGATATGAATTTCATCTGGTTCTAATGAACTTTTATTCTTTGCTGTGCTCATCTCAGCTGAAGTGAATTTCACTTTTGAGTTAATGTTGGTTTTGTTTTAATTACATTGCAGCAGACTAATTGGATGGCTCGGGACTAGATGCTTAATAACTTGATATTGCATATTATTAGTGCTGTCATTTAATATTAGAGGATGAAAGAAAGTTATTGCTAAGTACAGAGGTTTAGAAGCTTATTCTTCCAGGAGAAGCATCCTGGATATTTCCACTACTTGATTTGCTCTCCTTTGACTTAGTGGCTGATAGAGCTCTTAGTAAGGTCTATAAAAAGATTCCCATTGATTTGAACAAAGCTTTTATAGATGCTGATTTAGGTCTCAATTTAGAAAAGTGCTTTAGCAGGTGAATAAATAAGTTTTCCTATCAACAGAACTTGAGTACATGTTCAAAAAAAAGCACTGAAGCATGAATCAAGACTTAAAAGGGTAATTTATTCAGAAATGCTTACTTTCCAACTTACCAGAAGAAAATACTAAATCATTTTAAGGGCGGCCTAACCTTTCTCTTTTAATTTTTACCTTATAGTTATGACTGATTTATCTTTCATATTTTTGCTTTGAGAAATTAGGGAGAAACCTCAAAACTTATTTCCAGTCTGTCAGCTGCTTCATTCACTAACACCTTGTATTTTCCAAGTCCACTTCTGTTCTCCCTTACCTCTTTAATGTTGGTTGAGTGGCATTTGATCTATCTAAACTAAGTGGGAGTACTACTGCTTAATTCACTAATTAAGAGATTTGTACCCATCAGCTTCAGAGAGATGGCTCACGTTACACAGCTTGATGTGAGATCAGAATCAGGTCTTTGGGCTACTGGGCCTCCATTTGAGCTCAGTCTTGCATTTAGCAAAACCCTGGCAGTGAGGTTTACCTTTGAGAACTACCAGGGAAGTCAGTGGGACTGCTCATCTCCAACAAATTGAACATGCAGAGATGTTTTTAAATATGGTGTTGTCTTTATAGAACAGGACTGTATTCAGTGCCTGATTTTTGTATCATCTAGATAATGTCATGTCTTCTAATGACATTCCAGTGTTTACTGCCTCTGGCAAAGCACATAATTATGCTCCTAACTGTTCCAGTTGCTACTTCAGCATCTCTGTGCAAAGTGCAGATGGTCTGAAGGGAAGGAAGCAAGTGAGAAGACGAAGAGTTGCACATTGCAATGCTCTCATCTTTGTTTCTTTAAATTTTATGTGGAACTTTCATGATTTAAATGGAAGTTCTTAAATTAAATCCTTTTTATTATTATAAAGTAGTTAGTTATTTTGTTTAAACTCACTTAGGTTTTGGAATGACTGCATTACTAGTAGTCATTAAGATATTGTTGGAAAAAAAATGCAATAAAAAATTGCTCTATTGCATTGCTTTCTACTCTTCTCTTAGTCTAAGGTAATAAAACCTAATGGATCAGTTATGATTTTTGGGAGTCATTAGATCAGCACAGTGTAATTCATTTAGAGTTCTAGAAATAGACTGTATTTTGAAAAAAATCTATTCTCATCTTGAGGGAAAAAAGTAATGTTTTCAGTCATGTGAACTTTAATAACCTTTCTCCTAAATTCCCATCTGCAGATGAAAACTTACAATGCATATTGAAACATGAAGATACAGTCAAGTGTAATTTCAAGTCCTTCTATACTTCTCAGCTTGATGGAGTTTACATTTTGCAAAGGCCAATCACAAGTTTATGTTGCAGTTTCTTTAACTTAGGGTGATGAGCAAAGGCTCAGCTTATTTGGGGAGTCAAACATTCCAGTCTCTACCTAGAAAACAACGAGACTTTAAACAGAGATCTGAATGCTTTTGTTCTTATTTTGTTAGGTCTAGAGTTTTTTTTAGCTGTTTTTTGAAACCATCAGCTGTGAGTAATTTTTATTGTTAGCAGAAACTCTGCTGTTACCTGTGGTTCCAGAAGCTAGAACTGCAAGAGAAACACTAAACAGATTGCAGATAATAATCTGAGTTTTTCACAATCTAACTGCAGTTAATAATGCTGATAAGCTGCAAGTCTTACAAATTATTTGAAACAATGGAATATTTAGTTTTACACAGATAGTGCTATGCCAGCTATACATCATCTTTTCACTGGAGTGAATTTATTACATATGGCTCTGTTGCTGTTATATTGTTTTCTGCTAGCCATGTCATCTGTACCTAAGAGGGAATCTGAACCTGTATTTCTAGACTTCCTTGAAGTTGTTGTTTGGATGCAGTAACACAATAGGAATGTGAATAAAACATCATGCAGACCCCTGCCTTTTCAAGTTTAGATGCAATTAGAATAAGAAAGATTTGCATGCAGTGCCCCAGAGCTGTGGCTGTATAGCAGACAGCTATTTAAATGTTTTGAAAAAAAGAAATTTAAAAATCTCAGGGGCATAAGCTAACTAGTTTAAATGAGCTAAAATGCTGCACTGCAGAGTTATTTCAAATAGGAGGAAATAGGAAATGCAATAACACACCTTCAGAATGTTCTCTCTTAGAGATTCTTGGCAGGTAACACACTGAATAGAATGTAGATAAATCTGGTTTTAATAGTAATCAATCAATTATTGTGTGGGTGTGGAAAAAATTTGCTGTTTGGATCTCTGTGCTATGTACCTATTGCTCTTCTTCTGCAAAGTCCCATTTCAGTGGGAAGCCACCAGATCTGCACACAAATGTGTGTTGAAGTCACATCCAACATACAGCTCAACATATGGATGTACTGCAAACAGTGTTTTTTACCAGTGTCTCCTCAATTGTAGCTCATGTTGGAAAATCTTTGCTTTTTGAAATGGTCAAATTACTGAACATTACTCCCAGGCCTGTATGAGAGCAGTGTTTCTCTGTGAGCTGCTGTGGAAACACTGTTGTGCCAGGCAGAGGCTGTGTCCCACATGAGGTCTCAGGAGGGCCAACAAGTTGCCTCTGTGCCTTTTGACCCGAGTGTGCCAGCACTGGAAACATGCAGGTGGTAGAGACCTGAACACATTTCCCTGAATTGTCATTTTGTGGGTGAGGTCTTTGGTGAAGGCAGACTAAGAGCAAGCTTGGTTAGCATTCATATGTATGTAGCTATATGGCTGCTCAGCAAGGATGAAAGAGGAATTAGGTAGAATATAAATAATTAGGAAATTCTATATCCAACAAAGCACAGGAAATAAATAACAATCAAGTATTGAGACCTAGTTTTAATTTTCTCAGTCCACAGGCCAGTTCTTTTTAACCACAAAATAATATTAATATCTATTTTTTTTACAAAACATCTAGTTTTTTACAAGATAGACTGTATTAGAAATTACTCTTGTATGGCACATTGTAGTGTGAGTAATAGTGAAGCCTCTAAGACCTTTTTTAATATGTCTTTCAAAGCATAATGGGAGCAAGAGTAATTTTCTAAGAAATTGTAAATTCACTGCTGTTACTTTACTTTTCTTTCAACTGCTATTACCACTGAATTGAGGGAGATCGAGCCTGTTCTCTACCTTTTTTTTCTTTTTACATTATAAAGCAGCAGTAGCTATAAAAGATGTGCACTAGTATGAAAAAACACCCAATGTTTAAAACAGCCAGCAAGGAATCATAAACTGGAATGCAAGTTTTGTATTTCTGAGAAAGCAGCTATTGTAAATTAAGTCCGGTTTATTTATGAGACCTATTAATTTGAAATATAGACCTGGTCAGTGTACTGTGGTTTTCACAGACGGCTACTCTCTTAAGAGACAGGATAATTATGGTCATAAATATTGTGTGTAATCCTGATGGTTAGGAAGGGGAGGAAAGGTTAGAAAGGAAAGGCTGTGAAAGGATTTTGAGGGGGTGTGCTGCTGCCAGCAGGGGTTTAACACTCTGTTTGGAAACCTGATTACAGGTATGAATGCAAAAAAATCTGCATCACCAGCAATTCATAATTACAAGACTTCTTACTAAGTGTTTGGGGAAGAAAATGCTGTTTGAAATGGTCTGCCTCAAATGAAGGCAAGGTAAAATTATGGTGTTTTTCAGAGGTTCCCAGTGGAGATTGGCAGAGCCCTCATGGAAATCACCCAGCGGGAGCCTGAGGGACGCTGTGGGCTCCATGAGGGGCCCCAGCAAGCGCTGGCCGAGGCCTGGTGCCCTGCAAATCTGATACAGTTTTATACAGCTTGCTGGTGCCTTGCAAATGTAATACAGTTTTAAGAGAAGCACACAAGTTTGTTCAGACCTGGCTGAAGGCAGCAAGGAGAATTAGTGAGCCCCTAATCCAATAACTTCAGTTCTGGTCCTACTGCTGCGCTTCTAGCCGGCTCTAAACAGGCCTCTCTCAATCTGTGTGCAAAACATGGAGGGAAGCTTTTGGAATAACTCCCTGCCACATGCTGTAGAGGCCTTTCAGAACAAGCTGCTCACCTGCACACGAGGCATTTTGGTGGGCACCAGGAGGCCCTGATGGCCCTGCCAGCCCCCTGCTGCAGTGGGAGCACCACAAACCAGCTTTGCTGTGCTCAGTAAATGTCACACTCGAGAAACAGGTGAGAATGAAGCTTGGCAGGAGTTCCTGTCTGTGGGTGCATGTGTTTATTTGTACCCCTGAGCTGTGACCTTTCTGTGATCTCCAGGTATGGAGATAGCTCTTGTGTTCAGCTCTTGCCTCAGGTACCTGTCAGCAATCAGTGTCGCTGTTGCAGCATCAAAAGTGCTCATTGCTGAAAGCCTCCCTTTGTGGCTGTCATGTTGTTTACTCCTACTGCCTGCTACACAACAGCACAGATGTTTTCAGGAGATGCATTTTTCCAAGTGTTTGTCAGAAAAGACCATGTGCTGAGGAGGAGTGGGGGCTACAAATACATTAGAATAAGCCTATGCAGGAGAAAGGGCGTTGTAAAATAGGAGTCTTTGTATGAGAAAGTAGTCACACAGGAGGCGCTGTAAATCTGACTTGTAAAAAAGGAAACAAAAAAGGGGAAATTTAGCAGCCCTTGAAGTTCTCTACAGTAATGCTGCCTCTTCCAGAGGGAGGTTGTTTTTTCCCTTGTTCTGCTGGCGGGGTGGCATTAGAATAGTTGGACCATGATGGTATGATGCTCCCCATGTGCTTTATCCTTGCATTAGTGCTGCTTTTGGATGGGCATTTATTTGGCACTAAGTAAATGCTCCTTACAGTATGATTTATTTACACAGCATGTTACTTAAAAACTACCAAATGACCTTCAGGGGATAACAGAGACATGCTGCTGCTTTAGACTCAGGATTTGATTTGAACTGGTAACCTGCAGGTGAGTGGCTCCTGTGTTTATCAGCCTGTTTCATGCCTTTTCCCTGGCTTTTCAAAAAGGTAGGGGAGAGTAAGAGCCACTGAAGGCTCTTGCTAGTTGACTACATCCAGTTTAGTTTGTTGCTTCTCCAGTCCTCTCATGGCCCCTGTGATACCATTTCATGCCAGATGTTTTCTCTCAAAAGGAGCATTGGTCAGTGTGGCACAGGTATGTTGTGATACACGAGGAAATGGAGGTAGGGGAACAGTACTGGTTATTGAGGTGCTTCCTGAGCAGAGCCTGTCAGCAGAACAGTCAGTGAGGAACCTGCTACACAGCCATTAAAATCCCAAAGGGGAAACAGCTCCAGTCAGAAGAAAAATCCTCCCTAACCTGCTGAGTGTGTGACGGGTCATTAATGGCACTGTCCCCCGATGATGCAAACATGTACAAAAGTGCAAACTGCAGCACAGCAAATACTTCAGGGCATAATCTGTTTAACAGCTGCCATCAAGCTGAGCTTTTTCACACAGGTTAGTATCACAAAGGGCTGTTTGACATAAAAGTGCAACAGTGGCTGACTCAGCATGCTGATACTGGTGTGGGCGGGATAGGGATGCAGGAATAAGGATGACGGAAGCTCACACAGCTGATGGATGGAGGCAGAAAGCTGGGTTAGTCGTTGTGGCAGTCATGATGGGGTGATCTTGTTGTCTTTTTGCTCTGGCAGTTATTATAGATGTTAGCAAGGGAATTCTTGGAAAGAGGAGATGGGTAGCAGATGCAAGGTCTGACTCATTCGCCTGAGCTTGCCTCGTGTTCTGCCAAATACACAAAACAACGACAAAATCTACTCAGCTTGCAAAGTTTGCCTATGTATTATACAGGTAGCACATCCACATGGAACTGAATGGGCTTGGAGTGCCCCTGTGATGATATTTGGAGAATGGACTCTGAGGCCATCAGTTACCTTTGCTTTTTTTCTCCTCCTTTTTAATCTCACCTACCTACCAAGGTGAGATTAAAATGCCACATCACTTCCAAAGCCACCCAGGACAGCAATTTCAAAGTGAGGCATGACTTCATGAGGATAGAGAGCTTCATACAACATGGGACTAAACACTGCAAAACTGAAAGTTAGATGAGCGTCTAAATAGCAGCTGTCCAAGCTTCACTGAAGGCACTCACATTTCAGAAAACTGAGACTTTATCAATGAAAAAAAATCATAGGAAAAGGGCAAACTACTGTCCTTACACACCACTTAGTTTTGCCTTTGAAATTAGAGGAGGGAATTAGCTGTGATTATAGCTAGGCAAAATTTGAAGTTTCCATCACAGCGGGAATGCCTGCATTTCAATATTTGAGTTTGTTCAAGTTGGTACTAAAATGTGAAATAGGACATTTTAACATAGTGGGAATTCCAAAATTCTCGGTTTGATTTTTCTTTAATTAAAATGAAATACATCAGCACTTTTCAGGTTGAAAATGCTTAATTTCTATTATTGTTTAGCTCTTCAGTATTTCATTTTGAGCCTGTTTCGTACTTCAGCTACATACAAGATGAGGATTGTAGTTAAGACACATGATGTGTTTTCCATTCTCCCTTCTGGGTTGGCCTGCTTTTCTGGACTGCATCTCCAGGGATTATTCAAAATTATGCAGTTTCTATAATATATCATACAGATCCCTCAGAGGAAGATCTGCATTGCATTATAGGAAATATAATTTTCTGAGCCATTCAGTTTATGTTAGAAAATGTGGGCCCATACCTCAATTCACAAAAATCAACATGCTGTTAGGAAAATACAGTTTAGTAATTCCTTAATGCAAGTTCAAAGTAAGGGTTTTCGTTAGATCATATAAAAAATAAAGGTACAAACACCTTTTGAGGAAAGGAACTCTGAATGAAGTATTTTACCTGAAATTTCCTTTGATGGCAGTAGTAATGATGATTAATGGTTTTCAGTGGTAAATACTGGGTTTGCAAAGTTCCATATATGATTAGCAAGCTCTAGTATTCCTAAAATTCATATTTCTAGAAGTTTTGTTCACTGACTGAATGAATAAACCCAGAGGTCTTCCCTGCTGATGACTGTAGAAATATACCAGTCAAATACTATGAAATTTTGCCATAGAGATTCTGTAAGTGCTTTTGTGCACTTTGCTATTGCCTTCCAAGATGTACAGTTCGCTAAGATTCAATACTAGTTCGGTTTACAGCTGTCAAACCATGGAAGACAAAATCTAAAATACCTGCAGCACAGGGTGCTGGGATAGTGAGGGTAATGGTAACATGCACTGGTCAAGGTTTTAAAGTAGTGAGTGCCCATGAGATTGGTTGGGGAGAAGTGTGGAGAGAACAGTTGCCATCTGATTAATATCTGGTCATTATCTAGCTCGTGTTAGCCTTGTTAAGCAGCTTATCTTAGGTATTAGTGTAGTCAATCCAGTGAATGCATAAAGAGAAGCATTTGGGGATGTCTTACATTTTTTTTCACTTCTTTTCTTGTTTTTTTTTTTTTTGACTGTGAGTTGTCTTTAAACAAGGCACTGGCTGACAGACATGGAATGGTGGATAAAACAATCCTTAATTTTCAGAGTGTCACAAGTCATTGGGATGAGATTTCCTTTAACCAACTGCAGTCCAGTATTCTTTGTTTCAAATTGTCTTTGTGTGTTGTGCTGACACCAGTTTTCAGATGAGATTAAAGAGGGCTTTAATTTGAAATGAAATGTGGTTATCACTGCCTGTGTTGGCAGAGGATTTCCTTCTCATTCAGTTTTTTCTGTCTTTTAAAAGCATAAGTCTGAGGAATTTATTTCCAGCACCATTATGTGGCAGATGTGCTTGTACTTGTACGTGGTAACTTTTCTGAAGGTTGTCCAAGGTCGCTGTTCTCACAAAGCAAACAAAAACCTACTTCCCTCTCTATGCTTTGGGAAGGATGAGTGATGCTTTGCAAGCTTCCTTATGTTAGGATAATAATAGGAAACAATAGTCTGTTAATGCAGGCTTTGCCATATTGAATTAGCTCATTGCCTCCTGTGGTGTATTAGCACACCGCCTGCAACAGCGATGGAGCTGCTCAAGGTGACCCACAGCTCCTTCCAGTAATTTATCTAATCAACTGTGCAGTAATTTACTTAAGGTTGAAGAGGCAGAGGAGTTACTTCATGACCTTTGTATCTGTCAGTTCATACTCCAAAGTGTGATTTTTTTTTTTTTACTACCTGTTATATGTGAAGTTGCATAATGATAACACTGGGTCCTTCTTAAAATTAATTCCCTGCACCCATCCTTAACAAATTCTAGCAATTTTGTATTCCATGAACTCCCTCTGTGTTGCCTTAAGAAGTCTGCCTTTGTATTGATTTTTAATTCACTGCCCTTTAGCTTTATTGATGAACCTAAATATTTCAAAATATAGAAATGCAGATTGTACCATCCAAGCATACATAAACCTTATGGCAGTGCCTGAGAGCACTCTTGTGTCAAATTTATTCAGACACAATAAACAAGTGTAACTCTCGTGACTACAAAGGCTGGACCTGGCAATTGCTTTAAAGTAATCTAAATGCATGGAAATGTTCTGAATAAAAGCCCTATTTAACTATTTCTTCACCTTCAAATTAGCAAAGTAATAATTTCTAGACTTCATTTAGATCCTAGATATCACCACTCATACAAGTGTCATTAATCAGCTAGTGTATCTACCTGGGCAAATTTTGAGGCTCAGTTTATTAAAATTAGGGCAGTTCATGGATGGAACAAAAAGTTGGTGTGATGATGAAACATAAATTAGAAATACAGACACAAAGGCAATGTTTTTATACTTAATGAAGTACTTTGTACTTAATAGCCCACTTCATTGTGTGTACTTACCAAATCTATGGTCTCTGCACATCTCAAGTTGCATCTGGCAGGAGTTCTGTGAGCATCCCCATCAGAGAAATCCAGCACCACCCAATGCTGGTGGTGTCTCCCCCAAGGGCTCAGTGGCCACAGCTCCTGCCCAGGCTGCTGAAGTTTAATTCTCTTCCAAATCTCAAGGGCTTTGGGTGTGCCAGTCCCTGTGCAGTGGTGTGCTGTGTCTATTGAGAAAGGGCTGTTAGAAACTCACCTTTAGGGTGCTGGTTGCTTCACTGCAACTTCAGGACTCTGACTCCTAATAAACTTTCAGCTGCACATAACATTTCTCATTGCTAAGGTTGCATCCATTCTCAGTGGCATCTAGTCCCATTGGGAGGTGGGTGGGTGTCATGGTGGGCATCAAATGGCAAGTGAACTCAGCAAGTGTCTAAGAACCAGTGGCCCTTAGGACTGTGTGTTAGATAACAGGATACATCATGTGTGCATGTTTGGAAAAAGTGTCTTCCTCACAATGCAGAGGACTAACTCTGTGTTTATCTGTTCTCTCCTCCCAAGCATAAAGACATGCTAATGAGACAAAATAGTCTAATTTGGATACAACACATAATCCCTTGCAAGAAGTTACTGTCCCAGTACACTGCACCATCTGAGAAAAGAAAGAACTGGCTGCTGGCAATAGTTTCTCCTGTAAGGAGTCATATGCCCTAGCTGGAGGGGGCAAAGCAAAACTGCATGGATTCAGAGATCTGATGTTCCCTTAGAAGGACAGCTCTTAAAAGTTGTTGTTCAGTTCTTCAAAAGCACAGAGTCCCTTTCTGGTGCAGATCTGACAGGTCTGGTCCTCTATGGCCTGGCAGACAGGATATAGGTGGGATTTTGCCCCCTTAATCAGTTCAGGATAATAAAAATGATAGGCTAGTCTAGACAGAAACAGAAGTTAGTCAGTGAAGAGTAATCACTGCCCAAGCTTTTATGGAGCCATTCTACTTAATCAGAATGTTTTAAGAGTGTTATTGTGCCTCTTTAATCTCTCCTTGCCCCTCTGTCCAAAGGGGAATGGCTGTGGACCTGTATGTAAATACAGATGATGGGGCACTTAGAAACAAGTGGTGGGAGAGGAGAGAGTGCACATCTTGGTTCTGTATTGCTGAAGAAAGCTGTCTCACTTGAGCCTTGGAAAGTGCTGTGTTAACCCCAGCTCCTGGCTTTTCATTACCTTTGTGCTCTCCAATGTATTAATATTAAGTGCAAGTGAGAAACAAAGTTGGTAAGTGAAAGAATGCCTTTGTAACAAAGTGCATCTGTCTTCTGGCTGTATTTCCCACAACCTTGCTGCTCAAGTGTTTCATTAATATGAAAGCTTTTGCTTTATGATTTTTGAGAGGGTGCAGACAGCTGCCGAAACCACAAGGAACTGTGCCTGGGCAGTTGTGCTACGTATCTGAGTTGCTCAGAGGCACCAGGCAGTCTCTGACATTGATGTAGAGTGGTGCATCCCTGAGCACCTTCATTTTCACTTCAGACACGCTCCCACTCTCCCATTATGGCTGGCTCCAGCAGTTTTTGTTATGATCAGCATTAGCACCTTATTTCCTCCTGGCCTCTCCACCTCCCTTCAAGGCTCCATAAAATCCATCTCATGTCTGGTACCTGACAGTTATTTCTGGGCACCTTGAAGCACTCTGTTGTGAGAGGAGGGCAAGGCTCAGGTGTGTCTGCCTCTGTAAACCAGCTAAGGGCAGCATTAATTCAATTTAAAACCTGTGAATGTGGTATTCCTCTGTCCATCCCTCCAATTCTCTGTCTTCTTCAGTAATTTCTTCCTTTTCTCTTATTGCTGATGGTGTTTACTTTGCTTATGGAGCCTCTTAAGAGGTTTCTTCTTTATCCAGCAGTCAGCAGGTGGCTCAGACTTTGCTGCAGAACTTTCTAGCATTTTTCCTGCACATCTATCTCAGCTTATTCCTTTCCTGCTGTTCCACAAACCTCTGTATTATTATTGTAATTACTTATTTTTATGGTGTTAGTGCCTGGAGATGTGCAGATAGTGTCAAATCAGGCTACAAATGTTAGCAAATGTGGGCTTGTAGAGTAGGTGTTTATTTCTACCCAAACAGGCTTGCAAGCTGATATATATTAAGACTCATTTCACAATATCTCAGCCTATGAAGTTGCTTTTTACTTAGGATGTGCTTCCTTTTGCTCACTGTAAGACCCATCAGGAACAATAAGGGTCATATATTTGTGCCCTTAGTTATTTTCTTTCCAACATTACACAAGTGTAGATAGCAAGTAAAATTCCCATCAGTGGCTTTATCCTATTGTGTCATATGCTGTTGATAAAGTTAATTTTCTGCTGAAACAAGACAGTATGCCTGGTCCAGAGATGGGACAGAAAGCAAAGAGGGGAGAATGGTCAGGGAGCCTATGCCCTGTGATTTCAATGATGTGGTTCCCCCATATGAGAGAGGAGGTGGCAAATAGGCAGTAGAGGTAGCAGAAAGGAGTAGAGAGAAAGGAGCAAGCAGGCTGCCATGAAAGATGCAGTTACACAAGAAAATGCTGCCTGGACTTGTGCTTCTACTGTCAGCATGTTGACTTCACTGCTCTTCAGGGTGACAGCTCATCCACTGCTCAGCACTGCTCAGCACGTGCTCCTGGCTAATGCTGCAGAGACCTCAGCTCTTCTGGGGAAAGTGCATTATTCCAGTACTCTGAGGGGGCAGGAAAGACCCCTCCAGACCCAGCCTCTGGTGAGAGGGACAGTTGATCTCTCAGATATCTTTCTTTACTGAGCTCTGACATGCGGGGAGGGAGCTCTTTTTTTACCCCAGCTTCTTTCTGTTTTGAGAGTACAGTAAACTCTTCCAATCCCATTAAGTCTTTGGGTACAAACTAGGTTTTTGTCTATTTTGTTGAACTGTTTTAGCAAGCAGATTTACATTTTGTGTTTCCAGTTCCAGAGGAAGAAGAGGAATAATCTTTTTACGAAATGGTGGGCCTGTATTAAATATTTGAATGAGTTGCCATGTGCAGGTATCCTCTGGATTTCATAGTGGGAGAAGATTGAGGGGGTTCTGTGATTATAAGTTAGATATGAAAATGTGTAAATGCTGATTAAAGTATGATGAGAATGGCTTTCATCCATAGTCTGGATCACTCAAAGTGAGGATCCTCCAGCAGCCAGTCTAGAATAGTAAATCAAAGTATGTTTGGGGATTTGAAATTTGCTATTGTCAGCTGTTAGGTGTGTCTGGTCAAAAGTAAAATATGCCCATGGTCAAGAGACATGGTTTAGTGTAAAGAGAAGTGAGAAAATTTCCACCCTTCAGTTATCCTCATATTTCAGCTGCCTTGTATGGGACGCAATGTGGCTTTCTTGTAGGCTTTTGCTTTAGATGCAGCCTTATCAACTAATCTCATGAAAATGAAAAGTGTGCAGTTCTCACAGAACATGAATAATGTTTGGACATTTGGTTCTCTTCATCCACCTTGGAAATCTCTGCTGATTGCTAAGGCTTTTTGCCAAGTCCTCACACTGTGCTGTGAAGGCTGTGAATTAATACCCCTTTTTTAGTTTTGGTTGGTGGTTTTATTTGTAGAGATTCAGATAATTGTGTATTGTGTGAGCTATATTTGCTGTAAACTGAACTTCAGAAGTAGGATAGCTTTTAGGGGAGCAGATTTGGTGCACGCCCTTCTATACATGACCTTTTAAAAAGCAACCAAGCGTCCAACCCACCCTTCTAGTGCCACACATGAATTATGAAGAATATATTTTTCAATTCTTTCATGCTGAAAACTCATTTGTCTTCTCCGTCCTTAATCAGACCTACAGAAAAAGAGATATAACTTAAGTAATTTACTTTGCAGAATGAGGCACTGGCAATTTACTTGATTAATGACATGCACTAGCTTTTCCTCTGAATTTGAAATCCCACAAAAATCATTTGACCTCTTTTTTACAATTAGCTTTATGGTGACAAAGGAAGCCAAGCCAAAAAAAATGTGTTCATGGTTTCTGAGAGTGCCAAGGGTTTCAAGGAAGCTTCCTGTTTCTGTCCAAAATAGCTGATGGGTCCTGTTGAGCCAGGCATATTTCTGCTCAGTGGTTGCCTTTCATATTGTGGTTTCTTTTAAGACTACAATAATCTTAGCCATTAAAAACCAAATTTGAGATGTTGTTTGAATTTGTCTTCATTTGTTAGGTCTGTGACAAAGCAATGCCTGAAAGAGCAGTATTTTATCTGTTACTAAGCTCCTATTTCAGTGTGCTGTTTTGTGCCAGAAACTTCATAATCTAATTAATTGAATACAAACAGAGCAAAAGTATTATTTTAAATTAATTAACGGGAAGCTTAAAATAAATGCAAATGAAAAATGCTCCAGGATATTTGGGCAGAGAGAGGTCTTGCTTGTAGAGGTTTTCAAGGATTCACAGTTAGTGGTTTGGACCAGCACTTTGGCTGCTGGGCTGAGATGCAGTACAGGACTGATGGTACCATGCTGTGTTCTGCTGTTTTCCTCACTTAAGGAATAAGTGGGTCCTGAATTGAAGGAGACTGCTCTAAAAGAAAATAGCCTCAGTTTATGGAAACTGACATTGTGAAAACAATAAAGCTATCTCTGTTTTTACAGGAAACTTTGTTAGAGCCATTGTGCACCACAGCCTGAGAGGAAGATCTCTAAGTCCCGGTGCTTCTGGCCAGGGAAAGAAGTTTTCTGATTTTCTCCCTCAAATTCTGACTTACTTACCTGTATCTGCCCTAGGATTACCTCTGATTGTTTCTAGCATGCATGTTTCCCCCTTCATATTTGTTCATTTTAGCATATGGGCTCTAAGTTAAGTAATTAAGTTAGAGGGCTTAAATTTCGTATTCGTTATCCCACATCTAATTGGGGCAGGTCAGGAGTTAAGATACTAGAACACTAGTTGTAGGAATTTAGTAGGTTTAGTTGTATTTAAATGGCTAGAGTATCTTCCAGCTTGGAAGTCTTTTGTGCTCTGCCTAATTTTTAGGTATCAATGAAAACTGCTAAGGAAACTCCTGTAAAAGTAGTAGTCAATAAGGGAGGACTTTTAAAACCAGGTAACTACATATTTCCCAAAAGTTCAACTGTGACTGAGGTTTGTTGGGTTGGATTTTTTGTGTCACTTATTTTAATGACAAAATCCTTTCTGTAAAGTAAGGAGAACTAAGTGCCTCCGCTTGGACAATCAATAGGAAATCACATATCCCATCATCAAGTGCAAAAGAGGCTGCTGTAGCTCAAATCCCTTTTATTTTCACCTTTAATGAGGTAGAAAGTTTTTCAGTTGATATATTGTGCCATGGCCTTTTCCCTGTAATTCACCTGGGCTGCTGGGCCATGCCTTAATAAAAGTGTTGTATGAAAGGAGGGAGAGATCAAGGAGAGGACCAGTGAGTTTTGTCTAGGCTCGTCTTAGAGCTCTAGGTTTCCTCATTAGTTATTTCAAGGATCCTTCTGCTCTGAGCAGGTTTGCTATCATAGTGTAAAACTGACCCAACTACAGTTTGATTTGACTTCTGAAATGTAGTTTTTCTTTTGGCAAAATTGCTGTATGTGCAGGGCAGTAGGTAGGGTCTTCTTGAGGACACAGTGAAGATCCTGGTCCTTTCTGATGGCCACTGTTCATGGCAAAGGGCTGCTGTCTGACTGCTCTGGAAGCTCACTTCAGCTGTAGGGGAAGAAAGAGTCACAGGGTGTTTTCCATGCTTGTAGATAGCCAGATTTCAGGATAGAGCACTGCTTGCAGGGAAGGTGGTGTTTGTCCATCCTCCTTTAACCAGCTGCCTGATGGGACTGGCGGTGGGCAAGCTGCTTTACTGCCTTCCTCCCTAAGCTCAGGTGCCTCCATGGTTCCAGCTGTGATCTCAAGCTCCCTGGCTCAAACAATAATGGCTTCTGTTTCCAAATTTTTCCTGGTTAACGTTGTCTGTTGGGTGGCATCAAAAAGCAGAATCTTTCCTCTCCTTTAACAGCAAGAAATGTTCTTCCCAGGAGCTTAGCCAATAGTCAACTGTATGTGCATTTCCACTGGAAAAAAAAACCAAAACAAAACAAATCTTGCTTTAAAACCACAGGGTTTGGTAGGATGTTTGAAATGTTGATTCCATTTGAAATTCAAGTCAGCTGTATTTATATATGAGTGCAGAGACTAGGAAAGAGTGTAACTTAGGTACACTAGGTCTTTTCAAAGCTTGTTTGTAACTGAACCACTTTAATAATTTATATTCTTTTGAATATTATGTGCTCTGTTTGGGAGATCTTTGTTAAAGCATGCTTCTTTGAGCATAAAGGATACATAGGAACATGTATCCTGTTTCAAGATAAGCAATGCCTCTTTGTTTCAAGATAAGCAATGTCTACATTGTGAAGTATTAGTCAGTATCTGTATAGATACATTCAAATGTTGACTTTTCAGTGTACTGCAGGTGTTTCCATGCACATGTGTAACCATAACAGTACTTAAAACAGTGCTTAAAAGAGTTGTCCTGAGACTGACTGTGGTGTGGAGGGGACTTCAAGCCTCTCTACAAGTTGGTGAATTGTTTTTTTCATTTTTTTTAAAGTAATGCATAAAAATCAATTTCAGAATGTGACATTGTTATTGTTTCACACCTTCTGCTCTTAAAGCTTTCAGCAGCTGCATCTTTCACATTGGCTCTAGGTGTAAAAGCTGTAAATGCTCGTGTACATGTGGCTGGCATGCTTAAGGACTTGGGTGTCAGACATCAGCAGATGAGCTGGAGATAAGTCAGAGTAGCCAGTTTTCCCATTTTATAAATATTTGAGTAAAAAGTCTGAGCCACATAATTTGCTGGATTAGTTTGCTTCTCAAGCTGGTTCATTTCCCACCCTTTGGACTGGAATGGACAATTTATTTTTGGTGAATATCCTCTTGTCTCAGAAGAAAGGCAAACAGGATGCTTTCATGCTGTCATAAAACTGTGCATAAATATCATCAGTCCCATATCTGTTTATGTGCCAAAAAACCCCAAAGGAATCCTAATAAAACTGCAAAGTGCTTTAAAATTAGGAGACACTAGAACTGGAGTAACTTGACATTTTCTGTGTTAAATGACTTATGGTAAAGATTTAGAAGTTACATCCTCTGATAGTGGCGATCCTGTTGTGTCTTACTGAGGAAGATGCTTCACATTCATCGATTTTCCACAAATTTTGTTAATGGAGTAACTGAAGTATCAGTAGCTTGGGGTTTTTAATGGAAATAGGAATAAGACACACATCTTTTAATATGTTGGAAAGCTGCTTGCTAACAGGAAGGATATTTCTGAAATGCTGATATTCAAATTTTAGGTTCCATTCCAAGCTTTGGAGGTCCGCAGCTTTTTTTAGCACATATAAAAGTTTCCTCATCTCATCTTCATAAATTTGGATTGGACTTCTCTGCTTTTTGTTCTGACCACCCTCCTCTACCATTTTTCCCACCCAGCCAGAGCCTGAGGAGAAACAAGAAACTGTTTATGTGGTTTTGATGCTGAGGCTGAGAGAGAAATCTGCATTTGTAGGAAAACCTTGGCTGCCCTCACACAGCCCTGGCTGCAGCCTGCCCGGGGGAAATGGAGTTTTCAGCAAAGTCAGCTGCAGCAAACTTCAATAACTTTGCTAAGGAGCACTTGGCTCCAGCTTGTCTGATGGCTTGTGTGTTGTTATTCTTGCCAAGCTGCCCTTCCACACTCTATGTGTGGAGCTTCTTAAAGAAAATATTATTTTTCTTTGGTTTTTAAACATGAGCAAAACAGCATGAGTTTCTCTAACCTGCTCCTGGGAAATGGTTGAACTGTCAAGTCTGAAATTTTCCAAAACGGCGTAGCTAGAGGCATGCTCCTGGTGTGGCAGAGTCTCTGGGATTTTAAGGGTTTCTCCTTTGGTCCTAGGAACAGTCCTGTCCTGTGCAGGGTACCCTTTAAAAACATCTCAGCATCAGCTTGCTGCTGCTGTCAGAAATCAACTTGTCAGGGCAAATTTTGCTCAGTGAAAGTTGTTACTGATGCTACTGTATGCCTTTCTAAATATGTACGCCTAAATGGCACATTGGCCTTTCACGGGAAACTATCATTTTGACCTTAATGGGTTCTTTATTCCCCAAGACATTTATTTTCCCAACAGAGCAGAGGTCTTGCAGAGGACATTAGCAATCAGTGGGAAATTAAAAAGTAGCTTCCTGACCAGAGTACACAATTCACAGTGAAATCAACAGATGTTATTGGATAAAGAATCTCCAAGTCAGAGAGGACAGTCATAACTATTTTGAAATAATTTCATGTTTCCATCATCCTTACATATATTTGTTCTACTTCCTGATTTCTCTATTGCAGTATGTTTCTTTTGTAGATACTCTCCTCTGTGTCTTTTCTGCTTGAATTCTTCAGCTTTACCATTACTGGAATCTGACAGTTCTTCCAACTTGCAGAGTGACAATGCTTATTTTTAGCTTAGGATTCATAGTTTTGTTGTTTTGTGGGTTTTTATCATATCAGTACTCGTATGTGAGCTACAAAATTTACTTTTTCAAAATAAAGTAAGGCTTTCCTTTGAAAGGAACTACTGGAGTGTAAAGGAGGAGTTGTGTTTGTGGAAGCATTCAAAAGGAGAAATTATTAATGATGAGTTCACTTTAGGAAGACAGTCCATTTTTCTTCTCATCTTCCCAAGAGAGTTCTGTGTGTCTCTCTGTGTGCCTTTACCCAAGAGTAGAAAGTGATATTAAAGTTTTCTTCTACACATCTCTGATTAGGTAGTTGTATTTTTAACATTTTGTGGAATGCATCAGAAAAGTAAGATAACAGTATAGATTCATCCTCCTAGCCTTTAATCAGCTAATGAAACAAATGGTAAGGTCAATAAATCAGTTTCAATAGTAAATATATTAAATTCAGCTGAGTAAAATATTTTTGTTTATAGTAATTATGGATCTGCCCTCAAATTTTATCTGTTCAATGAAAACCTACATAGAAAAAGAATTTGTATGAACAACACGATGCATTTTGAAGTACATTACTCTGAAGTTTCAAAGGAGCAGTGTCAAGTAAAGTCAAATTTAATTGTGTTTCACAGACAGGAATGGATTCACAGAAGGACACATTGCTCATAAGATGTGCCTGCTGTGGTGGCCTTAGTGCTTACTCTGCTACATGTTTTTCTCACTTCAGCCTTTCTGAGCTTTTCCTAAGTGTAACACATCAATTCTGTGCAGAACTAATGTTTTTCACTCTTCAGGAGAGGGTTTTATCCTTCATCAGCAGGTACAGACATTTGCTGAAAAGTGATGTTACAAATTGCACACGTGTAGAGTGACAGCAACAAAAACATCTGTCCATTAAAAAGTGAAGTAGATTAATAAATTTGTAGGAACTTACGAAATTTTGTTAAGTATAAGGAGCTGTCCTGGGATATTAGAACATGTTGGCAGCTATTAGGTTTGTTTTTATTCAGTGTTCTGTAAAGCTGGTGTGGCTGGTGTGCTCTAGTGACTAGTGGGTTTCTTAGAATAGATCTTGTTTACAATATATGAAGTGTTTATAAATTACTATTTGTCCAGTCTCTCCAGTTTTGATTACTTTAATGACACGTTCTACAAGCAATTTACTTGCTTAGATTAACCCTCATATTTATTTGCTTATTTAAATATCTTTTATTTGCAAATGTGTGCATCCAGAGATCACAAGTATGCCATTAAACTGAAGAAGGATGCTGGCAGTTGCATTTGGCTTTGACCTCACTTTCCAAGGTGATGAATAAACCGTTTCTTTGAAAATAGAAACATGGAATTGCCTATTTCAAGCTGTTCATTCTTCAAAAGGAGAGTTGCAGTCTTTAGAAAAGCTGATCAATTCCTGATATCTCTGGCCTTTATGGCTCTATAAAGGCCATCTCATAGGAGCCATGTTTGTAGTATAGCATTTTGTGCCTGGCTCTCTCTAATCCCCACTGGTGGTTAAAACAGTGCTCTAGAGTATAAGAGGCTTTATTCCCAAATCTCTTCATCTTCTGTGACAGAGGAATGGATGGACCAATGTGTGTCACACCAGTTGGAGTCCTTGGTAGTTGTTCTGAAAGCACCAAGGTCTTTCCTGGCTCACCTGGGGAATCACTGAATTCTCAACCTGTAGGACCTACACCTGACACACCCAAGCAACCTGACAACCTGACACAACCAAATTTAAGCAGAATAAAATTGATTCTTACAACATAGTTACCTCAACATTTGTCCCTCCTCTCCTTCATCTGTCAGGATACTTTATTCTCTGTTTCTCTCACCCTGCCTCTTTGCCAAGAAACACATCATCATTTCTGAATCACCATGACCTTGTCTGATTGATGAGGGGCAGAACAGCTTAATATTTTCTCCTTTTTGGTATGCTCCAGCCTGACATTTACTGAAAGCATAGCTCATGGGGGAGAAAACAAGGATGCTTCTATGGTGAGGAAATCTTGTTCTAATGGGGCTGCATCAGCACTTCTAGTGCATTAATATTTTTATTAGACTGTATAGCAAATACTGGAAGTAAATGCATTAGTGTGGATCAGCATTTCTGAGCTATGGGTGTGTTTTATAAAGGCCATCAACAAGACAGTGCATTTGAAAGCTTTGTTGATCTGGATCAACAATTCAGTGTATCAGTGATTCATGCAAATACTCAGGGCCTGTAGCCCAGGGAGAACAGATATGTGTGTCACTAATTCAAGGATTATTAGCCTTTGACTTGAAGCTGAAGTTTAGAATTTGATGGATATTGATCATCATGTGAAAACTTCCTTGTTGATGAATTTATTTCACAGTGAACATGGGGGAATGTGCATGACAGTAAGTGATTTTCTTTGCCTTTGAAATTTAATTTATTAAATCTTTTTGGAGGAAGATAAAATTCAATTCTAATAGCAGCTATAAAAATCCACTCAGCTCTTAATGACTGTATATGGCATATTATCAAATGGAGGCAGAACCAAAAATTAAAAAAGAAATGTTTCCATTACATTGAAACAGCAATATAGACCCGATGTAATCTCTGGTTTTCCATGTCTTGTCCCTGACCCCACATTTTGGTCTTCTGCTTGTCTATCTGAGAGCACTTGAGGCAGCTCAGACCTTTCCTTGTGCTTGCTTTCTGAGGTTTGGATCTCCCAGCCTGATGGGTTTTCCATATCTCCCTGGTCATCATTCCCTTTGGATTGTAACTATGTTGGAACTAGAAAAACATCAGCAGTGGAAAGCAGGTGAAGTTAGGCTATGGTCTTGAAAAGGGAAGAAAAGCAACAAAGCAGTACAGTTAATGTGGGTGGAAGGAGGTACTGAATGGAGACAGGTAATTGTTAAGGTCCAAAATTGAGGGGCAGCGCTCTTGAGTTTTGTTTGTCTAGGAGAGAGAAGATGCAGAAAGGAGCAAAGCCTCAGTAAACAGCAGGGTATAGGGAAGGAGACAGAGGTGAATACTGACCAAAAAGAGACCAAAAGGTTTTAATTCACAGTATTTATTTATTGCACAGTATAATTGTTTACATAATGTAACAACTATATTATAATGTATATATACAATCTTTCTTTCCTCTGTTAACCAAGAAATGTGGTCATAGAGGAGTGGGTACTTGAGACCAAGAGAAACTCATCATTTCTCTTTCCTGAGGTAAGAGATGTGGTGCACTTTTGGGGATTCAAGGATGCATTGCACTGTTCTGTCCCTGGACATGGATGTAAAGGCCTCAGTAATGGGAACATTTTTGTTCATATCTGAAGTTATTTACTGATTTTTAAGAACTACAGCATTTTCTTCTGCTTTTCCTAATGGCTTTGACATATTCAGTCCCTGTGAGCATCATGCTGGCAGAATGTGATGTGAAAGAGAATGAGGTCCACTGAGATTGACTGTTAAAGATCCCTCACTCTTTGCCTAGCCAGATGAGAGAGGATGCACCTGAAATTTCAGTACAGATTTTCAGCACAGGAGAAAAAGTAGAGGAAACAATTTCCATTTCATTATTTTCCTCCTTCTTCAGTCAGCTCTGAAGGTGACGTTGCTGTATTCCGTGATTTCTTCAGAATTGCGTTAGAGTTTCACCTAAACTCCATTTCACCTTGTGCTGAAGTCCTGGTAGTGTCATGGGATATCAGTATGGGTTGTAATTTAAACATGCTCACATTGCCTGCTCTGGCTCCTTTTATCAACTCTGTTGTTTAATACCTGCCTATTACATTATTTCTACCCTTCCTTTCAACACACAGGTGAAAAACAAGAGTAAGTTGGCTTGTAATTTGTCCATATTCTGGTAGAAACAAGTACATGAGCTTTGCATTCTTTTAAAACTTTTAAGTTCCTATCATATAAGGGAAAGGAAAATGTGTCAGTGCTGTAAAGAAGAAATCTGGGCAGTCAGGTCGAAGTGGCTCCATGAGTATTGCTGATTTCACACATAATCTGATCCTGCTGGGTACAGATTACCTTTGTGGGTAATGACCTAAAGAGGTGCCTAGCACAGGTTACTGGTGGAGGATTTGGGAAGTGCTCTCTCAGATGCCCATTCTAGGACACAGAAATTTAGATGTTTTGCTGCTTTATGGAAAACAGAGAGCTGATCTGATGGTCTTGGCTCTTCAACAGCTGTCATCTACTTGTGCTTTTTCATGTCACCAGTCAGATTAAGCAGCAGAAATGGCAGAAGCAGCAGCAACACTGTCACTCACTCTATTTATTTCTCTTGAGCTCCTTTTACTGTGCTTTTGGAACACAATTTTCAGATGCATATTGGATATTCAGAGAAAGATATTCAGAAACAGCATGTTTGTTGGCATGCTCTTCAAAGCCATAGAACGAACTCATGCACTTGCTCCCAGGTGTTTGTATGAGCACATTGCCTGCCTCTGTGTTATTAAGTCCTGAACAAAATCTGAAGTGTTGTTCTCTGGTTGTGCTTTGCAGCCCCACGGAAGGATCTGGTTGGGATGTTGATGGTTTTAATGTGCTCACAGGTTGCTGCTGCAGACTGAGAGACTGTGCACCCCTCCCTCTGGTCACTTCTGCTTTGGCATCTCTGTGTGCAGAGACTGGGCAAGCAGGACACATGCAATTTAAGGGTACACAGTGGTAGTTTATTGCCTAATGCATGGAGCAGTCAGCTACAGGATCAAAGTGCCACTGTGGTATCAATGTGCCCTCCATTGCAGATGCAGAGACTTAATGGGTGATGGGTGTTTAATTGGCAGACTGGCATCAGTCACCTGGGAAAGGGCTCTCTTCTGCTGCTCAAGCTTATTCAGTGGGCTAAATTGCTGTCTTTTAATTCTCAATTTTTTTTCTTAGGGCTTTAGAGCTTCTTTTGTCACTATTTTTGTCTTGAACAACTAACTGGAACCATCTGAATAGTTTAATTTCTGTCTGCATTTTTTTTCTTGCTTGTCTTTACCTTACAGATTGTCTCACAACTCAATAACCATTTCTGTGTAACAGGGCTGAGCCAGATTCTCATGGCTGTTCTGCAGCATGCCAGGTGTCAGACAACTGAACCCCAGGGATGTGGCTGGTCTTTGGGGAAATGCCAATAATCATCTATGATGGTGGAACTTTTATTTGGAAAGGGGAGATGCAAGTGGGGTATGACAGATATTCTCCCTGGCTCAATTTAAATATTTTCATAGAATGGGGGTAAAACTCTTTTCTGATACCAGGGATGTGGATGAAGTGAGCTTTTGGTGTTGTACCTGCCTGTGCAAGACACAGCTTCTGCTCTCCACCCAGACTAAGAAAACGGTCTGTCTACTTCCTACTGCTATCTCAAAGCATTGGAATGTTATAAATGTCCTTTTTTTGGTTGAGTGGGGGTGTGGGTGTTTGTTTTGGGTTTTTTTTGTTTATTTGTTACCCCCTCCTCCCCCATATGATCTGTTTGGCAATATATGGGTAATAGAGTGTTCTTTTAGTCATTGAAGTTATTTCCTGGTAAGCATGTTCTTGTTCTGCTTCTAAATCATCAAACCTCTGCTGGTCTGTGTGGGAGATCTGGGCTCAGTCTCCAGAAGGAACAAACAGGTGGAGATGTAAATGGTGTGAATATCAATAAAGAGAATGAAAGAGTAAAGTTTAGCACGTCATGGGCACACATAAAAGGGGGTGCTTTAAAGTGTGCCTAGAGCAGTGGGACTGGAGAAAGCCTTTGAGCATCTCAGCAAGAGTCCATTAGAAGTGCTCAAAGACTTGAAAAGGAAAAAACATTGGAGGTCCTGTGCTTGCAGGAGAGAATCTGTCCTGTGTGAAAAGTCTGAGTGAAGGGCCTCCAAATACAGAAATCAAAATCAAACCTTACTTATGTCTTCTGGGTTTCGCCTCTCATATCCACTGCTGTATTTTAAGAATAAAAAAATACAGTGTCTTTTGAGGCTGGAGGTGACCTGAATACTTAAGCTCTTTAGCATTCTAGTTTATCTTTGCCATCACCCACACCTTGAAATGAATCTCCCAGATTAATTTTTTATTGAAGCAGGATTTGCATCTTTTGAGCCAGGATTTCCTGAAAAGCTGCCCATCTTTTCATGTGTTTTCTTTTTAGTCCCTGTACTGTGACAGTGATGAGTGCAGCCTGCTCTTCCACACTCTGGAAATGTCAGTTTTTCAAAGGCAGCTCTCTGGGGCCTCCACGAGTGAAAGCATTCCTGATGCTGATTAACTTAGGGGAAATGTTGCCAGTCAGTCACAAGGGAAATGATGACACAGAATAATCACAGAACCCCAGAATGGTTTTGGTTGGAAGGGAGGTTGAAAAGGCTCTAGTTCCAACCCCCCTGCCCTGGGCAGGGGCACCTTCCACTAGGCCAGGGTGCTCAGAGACCACCCCCCATCCAGCCTAGCCTTGAACACTTCTGGAGACAGGGCTTTCCTGTAGGCTTCCTCTACATACTGGAAGGGGCTCTGAGGTCTCCCTGGAGCCTTTTTGTCCCCAACTGAACAACCCCAGCTCTCTCAGCCTGTCTTCATAGGAGAGGTGCTGATCATCTCCAAGTCTCTCCTCTCAACCCACTTGAGCAGGGCTGTTCTTTTCTGTGCTGAGGGCTCCAGAGTTGGATGTAACACTGCAGGCAGGGTCTCACCAGAGTGGAGTCGAGGGGGAGAATCACCTCTCACTCTGCTGGCCCAGCTTGTCTTGATGGAGTCCAGGATATGATTGGATTTCTGGGCTGCAAGTGCATACTGCTGCATCATGTTGAGCTTCTCATCCTCCAGCATCCCCATTTCTCAGGATTGCTCTCAATCCATTCTCTGCCCAGTCTGTATTTGTATTTGGGATTGCCCCAAGCCAAGTGCAGGACCTTACACTTGGCTTTGTTGATCTTCATAAGATTCTCTTGGGCCCATTCTCCAGCCTGTCCAGGCCCCTCTGGATAGTGTCCCTTCCCTCCAGCATGTTGAGTGCACCTCAGCTTGGTGTTGTCTGCAGTCTTGCTGAAGGTGACTTGATCCCACATCCCACGTTGCTGACAAAGATGTTGAACATTGCCAGTCCCAAGAACTCCCATCACAACAGCGTGACAGCTCTAGGAAGTGTGTATGAAAGAGGCACTGAAATCCTGAATGAAAGACAAAAAAAATAGGGCCTTTAATTGGTACTGCCTGTTTTTGGCTGTACTTAAGCCATCAGTGACAGCTTTGAACTGATTGTTTGGCTTGGTGGGAATGATAATGCTCTAACCAAGAGCCTGAAGCTCATGGACATGGGTCGGCACAGGCACAAATAAACACATGTGCACACACAGAGGGTAATTATTGTGAGATGATTTTATATGGGCAGGCAGGAGTTATTCATGGTGGATATGTAGGATTACAAGACTCAACAGGATTACAAGACTCAACTTTATTGCATGCCTAAAGCCAGACAGTGTGAACAATTCTGCAGGTAGGCCAGAAAGGTCACAGGGTTTCAGATCATAGACTGGGAGTATGGTTTAGGAGAGAAAAGGGACTGGCAGCCCACAGAGGCAGATACACTTCCTGGGCTTGTTTGATTGGTATATCACATCTGAGTAACTGCTCTTTGCACTTTTTAACCACTTTGCTAATACAGAGAACAAATAAGGTACCCAAAAGGAGGTAGTTAAGTTGAATTGTGAAACAGTTGTTCTATTCAACCCAGTCTGTTGTCTGGTTTTTATGCTGTCTATATAGTAAATTGAGTGTTTTTTCGTGATCAAGAGCACAAAAGAAAAAATGAGACAATAAATATCATGGTAAATCATGTTGTACTCAGATGCTCAATCAGAATTCCTTACATTAAGTCTAAAGTCCAGGCAGATTGAGGAGTTGCTTTTCTCAGAACATTAAACTGTGTTCCTGGCAGAGAGCAGCCGAGATGAGAACTGTATTAACTAAAATATGTCCACATTATTCTAACAGGCAAGCTACGCATTGTGCAAGGGACATAGGCAAAAAAAATATCCCCTTAGGCCCTTGGAAATTTCCTTTTCAAGATCACATCAAATGATCTGCATGCTTCTAGGCATCCAAGGAATGCTCCCCAGGCAGCCCTCTGGAGGACTCCTCTACAGGAGAAGAAGGACTCTCCTGCAGAGCACAACGGTGGCTCTCCATGCAGTGCCTACAGCTCCAGCTGCAGCTGCTCTGATGCCTCAGACCAGCAAGAGCTATCAGCCAAGGAGAAGCCACAGTCTGCCTGGTCAAACATGCAGGTGATGGAAAAACCTTTCCTGCTTCCCTCCACAGAGCATCCAGAGCTGTGCACTGAGTTTTGACTTTACCCATGCTGCAAATAGAGAAATGCACGATCAGGATGTGGAGTAAATTTGGTCCACTTTTGGGACAGTCAAGGTCAGGAGGGTTCTCCTGGAACACTTAGACTTTATACTTTCTTAGCTGTGTTGACCATAAAAATCTCTTCTAGAAAAAGCATTAAAATACATGTTTTAAAGTCTTCAGATCCAAGCAAGTCTATCAGCTCTTCTGGTAACCAGTTTTGATACTTAATTATATTTTCTCTAAGAAAATTTCCCTTGAGATCCAATCTGTCTCACGTTACCTTTCAGTCAGTGGATCTTGCTATGCTATTGACAGCAGGATTAGGAAGGCTACATTATTTGATCTCTTTCCTATGAAAAAAACAGTGTTTCATGTTGTTCACATCACCTCTATGTTTACTCTTTGGTACACTGAATTTATCAAAAATTCCTTAGTCCTTGCATTGTCAGGACGGTTTTGCCTGTTCCTGGGGCACTTCTATGGTTCTCCTTCCCACAGCCGCATTGTTATGTATAGGTCATGTAGGGGGATAGAATATAAGAACAAAGATAGTGTAGAAAGTAATCTTACCCTTAAGGAGTTGCAGCTGGGCCAATTATCAAAGGTTAGGAGCAGGCCTGACTTTAACAGGCCACAGCTGTAACCAGTGAGAAGAAGAGTGCTATAAAAGAGTGGGGTGGCTGCTTGAGAGGGGAACTGGAGTCAGTGGCTGTTTTGTGAAGAAGAAAGAGTCAGTGCTCTGAGGAGCTGCCCATGAAAAACACCAAGAAAGTATGGAACTTTTGTGATAAGGAGACAACAGTATGGAACCCCTGCAAAAAGGTGTCAACAGGTCAGAACTGCACATGCCAGTCTTAAAATGTTCTTTTCAGTGCTGCTCACACAGAGCCAGGAATTGCTTCCCTGAGTGTTGTTAGGGCTGAACTTACCCTTTTTATAAGTTTGCTGTTCTCACAAGTTTTTGGCAGAGGTTTTTTTTGTAGTTACTCTTCCTGCAGAGAGTCTCTCCTGGTGCAGGTGTGGTTGTATTTGTTGTTGCCACATGCACAGTGTTCCTCGAGGTCATGCTGAATGGTGACCATTTATTTAGGTTGGCAGGAACTCAAGATCCTCTGCAGTCGGGGCAAGTTACTGGCCTAAGACATCAGCCTGTACTGACCTAGGAGTGAGGCTCAAAGAGTTGTCTGCTTTCCCCTATGCCTAGAGCAGGGCTCCTGAGCAGCTGGCTTAGGTGAGGATTAACTGGTTGTCCTCTGTTTCTTCTCTGACAAATGTAGAGATTAAAGGATAGAAAAACAAAGCAACACACATAAGTTAATAAAGTGAAACTGTACTTCCATGATGCCGGGTAAGCCTATCTTCCAGGATATATATGTACCTTTTTTAAAAAATAGATGAAATAATGGGGAAATAGTTGGGATGAAAAGTCAAACTCATTTGCAAATCAAATATTTAAAGGTTTAACAGATAGGAAAATTAATCGCTGCTCAAATTGACTTACCCAAAGCTGTAAGCATCATTTATGCAATGATGACACATGGGTGGAATCAGTGATGAAGCAGAGATGTAATGTAAACGCTGAGCAAAAAAAAAAATTCCGTGCTAAGACTTTTTTGATGTGCTCATTATGTTACTGTAAGATAGAATGGTCACAGGTGTAGTGGAAAGCACTGGCTGGTTGAGCTAGATCATACTGACATCAGAATTTTTAAACAAGGAACAGGAGGCGTAAATAGGTTTTGCCAGCCTCCCACATCCTCTTGTGTTTACCATGCCATCCTGTGTTTGTGGGTTTCTAAAGAATTGGAGGAAACTGTAGGATAGTGTTTTTGTGGATCTAGTGAGGATGTTTCTTACATTATTATTACCTAGGAAAATATACTTACTTCACTTTTTTTTGAAAGTGGCAATCATATAAGAAGTTGATGGGTGAAATGCACCTGTGTAGTAGATAGAGGAATTTTGATTCATTGTCTTTGCAGTCTTAACTCACCCTCTTTCTGCTCGTGCACTATGCTAGAGTCTTGAATTAGGTGCTGATATTCTGTTTTGTTCCTTGTACACCATGTGTGATAGGCCAGATTTACATAAATGCTGAGCATTCCCAGCTGCAAGCATGAGGCTTGGATCTGTGCTCTGCACGTGTGGGATGCCATAAAAATGGTAAGTACTTTGGAAATATCACACTGCAGGGGCTCAAGTTTGTTCCTTAAATGTAGAGTTTTGGCTCCTTCGGCTTTACTAATGGCTAATGGCTTTAGTTTCATGTCTGCCAGAAAAAGATTGTAAGAATGCTAAATGTTTTAAGAATATTGAAGCAAAACAAAAATTTTTCTGGTGCTAACTAGTGTTAAAAACAAAGACTGATAGTGTAATGCAGTTGTTTAGGGTTTGTGGGTGTGTAGAAACAATATGTGGTGCAATGAACTGAATGTGGAGGTTGAGAAGAACTACCAAATAACTATAAAGTTACAAAATTAGCTATAATTCCCATAGAAATGTGGGTTTTGTGCAGTGCATCCCAGTGCATGTGCACTGCAGAGGAACCTGAAATGCAACAGGCAGCTTGTTATTGTCTGGCATTACAGTCCTAGCTCTGATGTCCTGGAGGGCTTTCTGGTTTGTTTTTCAAATTTAATAAAAATATGTCACAGCACTTCAGCTGCTATTTGTTTGATGGGAAGTGAAGACATCTGAGCTATTAATGCCTGAGGCAGGCCAGGTGTGGCTGTGGAAGGAGGTCCTTCTCCATGAGCCTAATGAGTCATTCAGGGAGATGGCTGTACACTGTGTCACTCTACATCACTGCTGACGCCTGATGGAATTAATCATACTATTTATATCAATAGCATTAGCAGCAGATAGGTTCAGGGTTATTAATGGTATAATTAGCAACTATGAATTTGTATCAGTGGTGTGTGTAGTACCTTCTACATTAGCATGTCATAAAAGCTATCATAGTGAGGAGACGTCAGCTGCTGAGTCAATGAAATGCCTGCTTGCACATAATTGTAATTTAAGCAGCCACATTTACCTTGGTGAGTGTAATCTTTTCTCTCTCTAGGGCTTACCATAATGCCATGGAGAGTAAAAACAGCACCAGAAATTGGAAGTATCTAGTCAGCTTCCTGGGGTTGTGCAAGTCTTCTCAATGCATCTTACCCACCAGTGTTGATTTTACCAGTTCTTGAATATTTACAGTAATTGTTCCTAGCCAACATCCCTGGAGGTGCTCTTCACTTACCACTTATTCTTTTCCTTACATTGCCAACTTACCTACCAACTTCTGAGGCAGAACAATTCCCATCTTTCATTTATACGTTTGTGTTATTGCCTTGAAGACATTTATAGATTGTGATTGTCCTCCCCATGAGTCATCTCTTTTCTAAACTATTAGTTCCTCCAGCATTTCTGTATGTGTGACCTGTTTTTCTAATTTTCTGGGTCACTGATGGAAAAGGGGAGCTCCCAACAGCTTGTGAACAGGGTGTGGGTCAAAGGACAAAAGACTGTATCAGAATTCATACCTGAACTTCCTATCCCAAACCTTTTTATTCAGTTCCTGCTGAAATTGTTGGAAATTTAACTTGGTGCCTGGTGGTTCACACTCCTCCTTCTCAATACAGGAAAGTCAAACATTAGATGAACTTTAGTCATTTAAGTTCATCTGTGTTGAAATAGTGGTCCACAGCCATACTGAATTAAATGAAGTCATGTACTGAAGATAAACCACCATAAAATCACCTCATCACCTGCTCAGGACTCTAATTCAAGAGTTAACTTTGAACATCTGCCTGTTGGGCTGAGAGTGTTTTATACTTTGCAGAAAAAATGTAGTATAGCTGGTAGGTATCAGATCAGGCTTCTTATTACTTTGCTTGTATGCCAGCTGCAGCAGATCTCAGCACAATTGAATTTGTCCAGAGTGGAGGTACACTGCACATACGTATATGTGCACACACATTAAACTACAGCTGACTTTATGTTGGCACAGAATGTTTTGCTGAAAATAAATGCTAGCTATACTATGTAAATAAAGTATGCAGAGGAGAGGGTAAGATCTAGTTGCCTTGGAAAACTCAAATTTTAGGGCACATTTTAATGTTTCAGGATATAGTAATTTACTCTAGCATCCTGTCATTGTGTCTTCACTGTATGCGTTCACCGTGTTCCAAATAAGATCAAAGAGAAGCAAATCCCTATCATCCTTCAGTTAAATAAATATTTAATTTGAGAAGAATAGGACAAACAGTGCATTGAGCATGTCATTCAGCCTGAATCTGATGACCTGACCTAGTTCCTTGTTTGCACAAAGTTCTACTTATGGAGCATCCTAAATAACAAATGTTCTTCACTTGAGAAAGCTCTTCAGTGCAGTATCATGTTAAGTACAACAAAATAATACAGCTCATGTGAGATGAAGGTGTCTTCAGGGACTCGTAGAACAATGTCTGCCATAACATTGATGTATTTCAGAGACCCTCTGCCCTTCCTTTAGTTCTAATCTGCTCTTGCAAATAGCTTGAAGGAAGTTTGAGTGTTTGTGTACTAGCCAGGTAAGTTACAATGCCTATTTACAGCTGGCTCTTTCAAAATGCTTACTTCAGCTCATGCGTCTTTATCTTAGAAGATTCTCCAAGTGATATTTTCTTCATATTTATAGCAGAGTATAAAGTAACTTTCCAGCTGTGACTGTATAAAATATTTCATGTGTGGTAGAAAAGCTGTCTCACTTGTGCTGTAATCGGCGTTGGGCATTACTGAATGTCATAATCCTGGTACTTGTGGTGTCTCTCAAGTAGTAACAGCCATTGCTGTCAAAACCATTCTGAATCCACAGTATGTACATAGAAAACCAAATGGCTGGTAACTGCCCCATAAATTTTATGTTGATTGTCTTTATGTTAGTGTTTAACATAAGGAGAAAAGCTCAAAATCCTGGAATGAACAGTTGTGTGTTTTGTCAGTTACTTATTCTAGCACCTAGTAGAGCCTCCATATTGTTTCTAGAAAAGCTTTTGCTGTGGTCTGGTGTGCAGCATAAGTCAGAGCTTGTCTGGATTCTAGCTTCTGTATAGACCTTACAGTTGACATTTCTTAAGGGCTGGTGGAAGAGAGAGGGAGGAGCCCAGTGAGGGCAATGTCGGTGTAGGAAGTGTGTTTGTGAATTACTGAGGGGACCTTTGGGGATCATCAGTAGGGAGTAAAGAGAGCACTGCTGTGCTCGGTTACACAGCAGTGTAACTGGAGAAGCTTTCCATTCATTAATCAATGTACAAGCAATGTCCACTTTCACATAGGGGAGGCAGTAAAATATAGAGCCAAGAAATTCAACTGCATCACGAGAATGCTTCCATTAATAAATTATTGCAAAGAAAAATAGCTTTACATTCTCCTGAAAAATCTATAAATGGGGTTTACTTTGAACTGAAGCATTGATCTTCATTTATTTAGGGATGAATTGTCACAGCCTGAAAGTCTATGTAAGTGTGCAGTGTGTGTAAGTATAATGAGAGATACAAAATATACATCAAAAACAAGTACTGTATCCACCCTCTAGATCTTACCTGTTGTCTGCTAACTTCTTTTGTCTGTAATGCTGTTCGTGTCCTGATTATGGGTGCAACCTCATAGTGATTCTTATATAGGTTAGAATCAGTCAGTGAGGAAACTCCATGGAAAAACTGCATGCACCACAAAAAAAAAAAATTTTAACAAGCTTCCACTTGATTCCACTACCCTCAGAGGCAGAGTAACATGATAAAGTGTAGCCTGCTTCTCTGTTATTCATAGAAAAATATCACAACTCTTCACATTCTGTTATATTGTGTATAAAAACATACCTATTTTAATTTAGATTTTCTCCTCCTTCTCCATCAAAGAAAAGCTAGATTTCTGACAGCCTCTTCTTTTTACCTACTTATTAAAATACTTTAGCAAACTTGAACACTGTTGTAAACAAACTCATTTAAGCCTGTCTTCCTCTGATAAGGATTAACATAAGCCAGACATTCATTCTCTGTTTACAGCTTCCTGAGAAAGTCATCTTTGTGACCTGCAGACCTGTAAACCAGTGATTCAGGCTGCAGGGTGCTGTATCTCCCACTGCATTCTGTGGGACTCAGGTCTCTAAACCCACTCCTGCTTCTGCAGAACTATATAGAGTATTACCTTGATCTTTTTCAAGAACAAAGTGGATCTACCAGCAGCCCAAGCCAATAGGAAAAAAAATATTGAACAAATTAATCCAAGCAGAGCGTAATTATCTGGAAGGCAGCACAAATCCAGGGATCTGAGGGGGTATGTGTGTATATGTATATCTATCTAATCTATCTGTCTGTCTCTGCAGAAACATTTAGAGGTGACTCCCTTCTGAATGAACTGAAACTGTTGAATAGCCTTCATGTGCAGCACATTGAAGTTGTCAGGCTGAGGAAGTTGGGGCTCTTCTTGGAGAAGAGAAGGTTGAGTGGAGACCTCACAGCAATGTTCCAATATCTGAAGGGGGCCTGCAAGGAAGCTGGAGAGGGATCCCTTGTTAGGAACTGTAGTGATAAGGCAAGGAGTTACGGGTTCAAACTGAAGGAGGAGAAATTTAGGCTGGGTAAGGGTGACGAGGCACTGGAACAGGTTGCCCAGAGAGGTTTTGGATGCCCCATCCTTGGCATTGTTCGAGTCCAGATTAGAGAAGGCATGTAGCAGCCTGGTCTAGTGGTAAGTGTTCCTGCCTATTGCAGGGGGGATGGAACTGAATGTTTAAGGTCCGTTCCAACCTTTAAAATTCTGTGATTATTACAGTCAATCATTGACCTTGTCAGTTCTGCAAAGGCATTGAGGATGCAGGAAAGCAGCAGGTGAGAAGGTTGGTAGGAGTACCTCGGCATCTCTTGTTAATGAAAATGTGAATAAGGGGCTTAGACATTTCACATAAACTAAGCCTTGATGTTAGTCACCCGGTGCAGTGTGTTTCCGTATTGTGGTGCAAGTTCCAGTATCCCTCAGCAGCAGCTGAGGCAAAGTTCAGAAGCCCTCTGGACACAGAAAATAAACAGTGAGGTGGGCTGAGTCATCTTTCTGATATCAGTGGTGTCACAGATTGGCCACTCCAGGGAGTTAGAGCTCCTCCATCACTCCTGTTGTCCTGGAAAACACTCCTGCTGAGAAGGAATATGGGTAAGGGGAAGGCAAGGAAATAGCCAGGAAATTTTACTAAATGCAGTTCATTTTGTGTTGCTTCATCCTAACAGTGTGATGGCCTGGAACTCCCACCCAGAAATTAAGTGTGAGCAAGAAAACTCTTTTGCATTTGTATACTGGCAGACCCATATGTCTTCAGTACCAACCTTCTTTTTAAATCTTAAGAAATAAGGTCACTAGGAGCCTTCTCTAAGGTGCTTTTGTGGAGCTTTTCAATACTTTCAAGGCACTCTAGAGATGCATCAGTGAAAGTACAAAACCAGTAAAATGAGTGGGGAAAAAACCTGGATTTAATTAGAAGTTGCAGTGAGAAGGTAACCAGCCTATGTTACGGTCTGGAAATAATTGCTTTTATTCAGAGCAGTCATCCTCTTAGGACATGGAAATTCCAGAGGTAAATTGTATGGGACAGACTGAAGCAAAGGTTTTCTTGCTGTTTTACACTTTGAAGAAGGGTGTGATAAGTTGTTGATCTGAGAGGAGAGTGAAATGGTTCGAATCAAACTCTCACAACCTAATTCAAACCTTCTGACCGCTGCTTTCGTTTGGTGCAATGGAGCAGCACTGTCTCTGGGGTGACTTGCAAAGGGGCTAGAGCAAGTCCAAACAGCCTGGAAGCCTCGTGCAGAGACTGAGGGACAAGGAGCATGGAGGCCACCAAAGGGAGGCACTGCTAAGCAGCATTCTAAAACATGGCCCCTTACAAATGCCAGGAAAATTCCTTACTCACTGGTGACAGCAGAAGGCATAAATTGAGGCATGAAAGACTCTTTGTTCACTGAGCAGATGGAAATGTTTGGCCACTTTGTGGATTTCTTCTTGCAGTCTGGACTGGAATTACCCTTGTTTTTGTACCATCCAGCATTAATGTTTCCCACAGTTGCCCCTTAAACAAAGCAAAAATACTCTACAGCATATTAACAGTGTGAGCATATCACAGTAAATGGTTTTATACATAATACAACATGGTGATTAGCCAGCTGTGCACATAAAACACCAAGTGGAGGCAGCAGGATGCAAACCAGGTTCTTCAGCTCTGAAGACATTAGGCACAGAGGGCTAAGGGAGCTCTCCCAGCCCATGTGTTGCAATGGAGAGTGCTTTTCCATCTGCACTAGTCATCCTTCTCCAGGGTGTTTTACAACACTGCAAAATGCCTATAAGCCATGGGCTAGCTCAGTGAGAGCAAACTAATTACACAGCAGGCAATAACTCCTCTGTGATAATCATAGATCTGTTGGCCATGATAAGTTTTAAGCCTTCCTAAATTACTGCCAGTCAGATTTGGACAGGTTTATATCTTGTGATGTACCACAGGTAGAAACATCTCACACTGGCCTAGCCTAATGTCTGATTCTACCTGCTCATCATATTACTGTGTTTCTATATAATTAGAGAAAGAGAAAATATTTGACAGTATAGCATAGAAGGATTTTATTAGCAAAAGTTTATGGCCACAAGTTTTATTGGCTAAAGTTTATATCCGCACCAAGTTACGTACGTCATCCTTAACAAGTGCAAATAAAACTTGTATATTGTTCCACATACGCTGTCACGTATTCAGAACATGCTTAAAACCATTTCTGTTTCAGTGTCTGCATTGCCTCTTCAACAGTGGAAACACAAAGACATGGGCCTGATGGTCCTGAAAGCTCCACTGTTGAAAACACAACAAGACACTGATGTGGGCTCCCCATTCTCTTTGCTGCCCATGTATTTGCTAGGTCTAGGAGTACCTGGTAAGGACTAGTGTATGCCATGCTGGCTGGCTGGTTTCTGAAGAGAGAAGTTGTATTTTCTGTTGTCCTGTAGGAGGATGGAACTAGGCAAGTAGATAAATTGATCATATTTGATAGATTTTCCAGCGCTATTTTGTCTTGGTCAGTTATTCCTTACAGTTGAATTGCGAAGAGTCAGAGAGATTTTTTTGTTGTTGTTGTAAGCTCATTGTAAATTCAGGGAGCAGTTGAATGGCATAAGTAGATTAACATCTTTTCAAGGGCAAAACAATTTCCTGATAAATACCTCTGAGCAATTAAGAGTGCATCAGTTTTCTATAAGGCCTAACCATAGCTGCTGCTGTGAAGGATATCAAGCAAAGGCTTTTGTGCTTCTTTCTTTTAAGGAATACAAATAATTTGTCTTTCCCAGTTTACACTGTCAGAGCTTGTGCAGTGCAAATGAAAGAGGAGAACTCCAGATTTCTGGAACATCTGAATCCTAGACTTCCCCCTAGTATGAAACAAAGATGGAGTTTCCTAACCTTCTGCTATGCAAGTGCTCGTGCTTTCACACCTGAACTGCAGTGGAGATGGGCTGGGTGGAGCATTTAAGTTTATCTCAAGCAAATACTCTTCTTTCTCTTGAGGGGAAAAAACAAACCCTTGGAAGTGCAGTTTTATGTCAGTCTCTGAGATACCTATGCTATATGAGATCACTGTAAGAGGGAGAAGAAAACAAAGCAGGAGCTGGCTCAGAGATTCAGCAAACATCAGCAAGCTGTCAAGTGATCATTTTAGTGCTGCAGTTGTTTGCCTCTGCAACATTTCAAGGACACTCATCAGAAAAGCTTGATGGGGAAAAATCCTTTTAAGAAAGGGAATTCTGTGGTGGCAGTTTCATTTGGAAGAGAGAGACAATGCAGTATTTCATTCATAGGAGAGAGAAAAAACAGATTTGATAATAAACAGTTCCTTTATTTACTCTGTTCCTATTACATTACCTTTTATAAAACACACCCATTTAATGGTATCTCCTATCAGTATATGCCTAAAAACTCTATAGGAGCCTGAGATGGAGTTTAATGTGTATTCACTGTGTTTTTGTATCCAGTCTCTTTCCTTGAAAAGATACTGACAGTACTGAGCAGCTTTACAGTGGGAAAGCTGTTGTGCTTTCTCATTGTAATGGCAATATAGGAAAAGCATTCAAGATGTGTAAAACAAACAGCCTTTTTTATTTAAAGGGTAGTGAATATCTTCCCCTTTATCCGTGGTAATAGGTGCTGCTTAGAGAGATTTCCTAGTTGAATGGAATGTTTCCAAAGGACATGAATATGACTAAGTTGTAACCCAATGTTCCCTGAAAACTCTCAGCCCATGAGGTTTGCATTATTCTTTCTGTTTTCCTCCATAATACCTCTCCTTTTCCTAGAATCGATGGACTGTTCTGTTCTCATATAACAATGTCCTTTCAAAGCCTGTAATCATCTGACCAACCAAATATTTGTGGCAGAACCATTTAATTTCAAAGAACTTGTACACAGTGTCATAATTCAGCCCTGGTTCACTTGTGTTTTGGCTGAGGCAAGGGCTTTTCTCCAAGCACCAAGTGATATGAACTTTGCTTCCCTCAGTCCTGCTCTCTTCAGATACTTGTTCTGATGCTGTCACCTCTGCATTAGCTGGTGAGTGCTGAAATAGAGCAGAAATAATGTGATGCTTTACTGTGGCAACTTTACATACAAATAACTCACAATTGGAGAGGTTATTACCTGACATTATACATTCAGTCATACTGTAAGTGTATGCTCTTGGACATTTTTCCACAGCAGTTCTGATGGGAGTGGGGTAATGGTACTTTTTTTTGTTTTATTTTTTCATGCAGATACGGAATTTGCACAATAGAACGGCTACAAAGAGTCGTTTTTCAGATATTATCGCTATACACTCCCGAGTTTGCTTGCACTTATGGGAGGGGAGTTGCAAATCTGCAAATTTTGTAGTTTTGGGGCCAAGGACTACAAAAGATTTGATTTGTGTTGTGAAGAGTGCAGTCTTTGCTATTGATCTTGGTGCAATGTCCTTGTTGGCAAAGCAAGAGAGTATAAAACTCCTGCTCTCTTAAAGAAGGCACTGGGCTGGGTTAGGTCTGCCTAGGGTCATTGAATGATAATTCAATGACAATTCAAAATAATTGTCTTGTAAACCCCTTTTTGCAGAGTACAGGCATTGTCTTGCTAGTGCTAAACTGGTTAATCATAGATGAGTGAGAATTTGGGCAAGTCAGCTTCCAGAGGACGCTGACATACTATTTCCTACAGCTCCTGACTTCTCCTGAGGCTGGAGAAGCAACAAAGACTCCTTTCAGAGCAGCAGAGGAGTCAGCTGCTTTATCTGTAAATTCTGGGACTTCCCCTATTCAGACCATGTATATGCCCCATCACAGTACACTCATTTTTCTGTATCACATTGCCTAGGCAGCTACTTCAGTGTGCAGCAGCTGTCTCCATCCTGCTGTTCATCCCTGTCAACACAACCAACCTTCTCCTCAAACCTAATTCTGCCTTTCAAGGGTCAGGTGCTGCTGCTGAAATATCCTTTCATAATCTTCAATATCCTCTTATTGCATCCCACTGTACTAACAATTTAGCCTGGGGTTTTGCATACTGAGCTTGCTGGGATACCAAAAGCAGAGATTATGGGGTACCATGTGGCAGTGGTAGCAGCAGTGACTGCAAATAGCTTTTGATTCCATTTCAGGCCCTATGCAGAGGCAGATGGTTAGGAGCAGTTCAGGCAATATTCAGTTGTCTCGAGAGGAAAAGATGGTCATCCTGGTTCCTGTTTGTGTCCCATGGTTTGGGAACAGATCACATAGCCACAGGCATGCAAACACCTCATCACAGATCCTAGAGATTTGGATGGGCAGTGCTAGAGTTTGCAAAAGGAGAATTACAATTTGTCCCCAAAAAATTGCCTTGGTAAGTCAGTCTGCTAAATTTCACAGAAGTTTTCCTTGCTGCCACAATACTGTATTATTGAAAACATCTCAGAACAGCTTTATTTTATGTCTCTACAACCCAGCTCTCCGCTCCAGTTTGGTATAGGCACAGACTGCTAATTCATAGCATTGCTGCCAGATCTGTGCAGGCCCAGAGTCATCAGTGATGAGGGTGTAAAACAAAGCAATCAGGCAAATTTCAGATTCTGTATTGGGGGAGGAATAAAAAAGGGAAGCGTGTGGTTTTTTATTTCTTGCATTATAATATTTTACATTAATTTTAATTACTCCCTTTTCTTTTTTTTCCTACATCCATTTCAATAATGTGGTAGGGATGAGTGACAGCCCCAGTATGCAATGCTGGAAAGGGATGGGGTTATTAAGAAAACAGATTAATTGAAGCTTCTGGTCATTGGAACAGCTGCCATTGTAACCAGATGGAAAACCCTGAAGTACCATCTTTTTAAATAATCAGAAAACTTATTGAAGTGCTAAAAAATGTCCTGGGCCTGAGTTGAACTTCTTTGTATTTGATGAAAGATTGAATCAAATTGGACTGTGATGGTGTCTTAGTTCATTTGCTTGCTTTAAGAGTAAACATTAATCTCATTTATCCAGACCATTTGTACTTTGCTTAGGAGTGTGTTTGGCTGACCCCTTGCTGTCCCTTGTACTGAAGCAATGCTTATTAAATCAATTGTGATTTTGTTAGAACAAGAATATTTAGACAGAATAGCCCTTGACATTAATGTTCCTTATCATATGAAGCCTGCTTATTAATTTTGACTGAATGTGTAAACACTCTTTCAAAATTATTTTTCTCTATTCTTTTCCTGGTATGGGGCTATTGAGGAGAGAAAGGACATTATTTTCTTTCCTTTACAAGACAAGTATTTTTGAAGATGTAGAGAAAATGGTGCAGTTACTGTTTTTAACATGAGCTGTTGGAACTGAGAAGCTTTATCCACACACTTTTGAACAGTCACAAAATACTTGGATACTTTTCCTCAATAGTGAATTAAACATTGGTAATATCTGTCTCAAGAGCAGATTTTCATCTGCAGATAAGACCTGACGGAGCAGTTAATGCCAAATGCACTTTTAAATCTTGTTATACAAGACTGAGGAGAGTAGAAAAACAGAGGCTGAGACCAAAGAGGTAGTCAGCTGTTTCTGAAATCTGTCTGGTTGTGGTTTCTCTCAATTGAAAATGTTTCTTTTTTGTAATAATTGGGATTTTTTTCTGATAAGTTACTGATTTTATTATCAAATCTTTATGAAGAACAAGAATTATCTGATATTAAGGATACAAATTGAGAAGAATTGACTTTAGTATAGTTGAAGAGGTTTCACATAGTTTCATAGAGTATATGAAACAGCTTGCTAGGTATTTTTGTTCTGTATTTTGTGCATGGACAGTTCAGTAAAATGTTTCCATGTATTACATTGTGTGGGCTGTTTCCTCCCCCCAGCATCTCCTTGATTAACAGAGCCTTCTGATATCAATAGACAGACTTCAGTGTCTGTCTATATCAGGTTTCAGATCGGGCCACAGAGGATGACCAGACCTGGTGGAAAAGAAATCAGCAGGAAAATGGTAAAGATATGTCAAAAATGAAATGAAAATTTTAAACCCCAGACATATAAGACTGTGAAACTCTGGGCTGAAGTAGTTTTTGGACAGCTGTTATCTAGCAGCAGGTCCAATGCAAAACAGAAGATCCAAATCATTGTTCCTAGTTGACATCCTGTTGAATTTTCTGTCTCCTTTCTGTGTGTTCCTACTGTGATGTAAGGGAAATGTTTTTTGAAAAAGTCTAAAGATGTGGCTGCCTTTTTTCATATTTCAGGATACATCTCTTGTCTAGTTGAAGTTGATGTAATTTACTCAATGCAGCACAGTGATATCTGTTGCTGTCAGGCTGAGAATATGTAATTCTGTCCACAAGGGAGATACTTTTCTCCTTACAGCAAGGCACAAGAGATAAGATGCAGGACAATGTTGACATTTCCAGCTCTCAGCAGAAAATGAAGACTTGACAAAATAAGTCTTGTTAGGAGTCAGGGAATATCTTTGCAGGGTGTTTTTTGGATGAGATGCACAAAAGGGGAGATGGTGTTAAAATGATGCTGTTTGAAAAGGTGCTTCAGGGAAGAGAATAACAGAGGTCTGTTTTCCACTTAGCTCTAGGAGAAGGGATAAGGTGTTCAACGGTGTGTGTGCTGCTGTGTTAGTAGCATGAAGATTATTCCTTTGAATGATGTTTAATGTTGCAAGCAGCAGCATATGCTATCATTGCAGCACAGAGGTGAATGCTTGCATGCAAGAGTACAGTTTTTGAAGAGTAGCCTAAAAAGCCCAAACTTGTCCTTGTAGGTTTACTGGGACACATGGTTGATGAACACTGCATGAATATTTAAAATTACTTTTATGAGATGCATTATAAGCTCCACTGAATCTGCAGATGAGGAAAAAAGTGGTTTTGGATTGTGTATGCTAACCTACCCAAAGTATTACATATAGATCTAACATGAAGAAAATATAATACCTAAAGTAAACAGGTTCTCTTGCCCAGTCAGACAGTAGGGTGTCCTGCTAGCCTGAGCCCAGCACTGTGCTTCACACTCCTCCCTTCCTCCCCTGGCAATTTGGAATAAAGATACCGCTGAGATTTAAGCATTCTCACTTGTTTCTCTTACCACTTCAGTTGGGACCCTTGCCTCTGCTTAAATGCTTTTGTGAATCAAAGGTGCCATGCAGCTCATTAAAGCAATCACATTGCAGAAATGGCATAATTTTCACAGAAAAGGCTTCTCAGCTTTTTTTTATTGTCTCATTTAATGCTTTTTGCATAGTGAGACACACAGCAAGGGCTTGTTCCTCTGTCCTCCTTGGCTTGTAAGAAGAGAAAGGTTTCTATGTGAGGTTGCATTTGGAGTCCCGTGACGTTGCACCGGCTGCTGGCTGTGACCATTGCAGTCTGTGACCTCCATGTGCTGGACAGAGCTAGTCAGCAGAGTCCCTCAGCAACTCTGGGCCAGGGTATCTGGTAGCAGGGCTCAGCACTGGGCTTTTAAGTTTCCATGCTGGTTGCCAGCAGCACAACCTTTTTCTGCCGTAAATTGAGAGTTATTAAACTAGAAGGTCATGGAGGTAAAGCCCAAGCAGTGCTCATTCAGGAATAGAGTTGTCATATGCTATAAGCATCATTGAAAATGAAGGCATCAGATGATAGTGTATTTGGATCCCATGGATGACATTTATTTGGATTTTCACTCTTTCTACTTGCAGAGAAACCCACCCCTGAATGCTGTCTGCTGCATAGCAGACTTTTGACAATTGTTTGAATGAAGCAGCAGACACTTTCAATTAATTTCTCAGGATAACAGTCTGTAATCATGCTTTTTGACAGGCTGTATGTTTGACCTCTTTAGTCCCAACTACTTCACTCATGTTCCTGTAAATGGTGTGGTTGAATCAGGGGAAACCCTTGAGCATGGGAGAGAAATCACACATTCCCTGGACACCAGCTGAGAAGGAGCAAGGGGAGGGGTTTTGGGAGACACTGAGTATGGGATGCAGGAGAAGCACTGCAAGGAACTGGGAACAGCATCTCAGGGAACAGAGAAAACTTCCTAAAGACTGTGTTCCTTAAGGACTTCTTACAAAGTGGGCACTGTTTGCTGCAGAAAGTGACTGATGGCAGGGATAAAGTTTGAGGACAAAGTTTGAGGTCTCTAGGGAGACCATGGGTGAAGGCAACATTGCTTTTAACCCATCTTCATTTCTTTTCCATTTACAGTGGTCTTTTAAAAATTTTTTCTGTTGCTCAAATGCTAACTATTCTATTTTATATTTTTAACAAAGCCTGACTTTTTTATTTTAAAAGTCCTTTGGTCTGTTTTGCAGAACTGTCTATGAAAAGAAGGTTTGGGACCTTTTCACACATTAAATAAAGTTAATCCTTATCCCCATCCCTGCCTTCTGCCACATGGCAGTATTAAAGGGCAAGGTGGAAAGGGATAAAGCACCTTATACTGCAAAATGTGAAACAGCTTTGACCTTACACTCAGTAATTCCCCCAGCAACTCGAGCACAAAAATCAGCAAAATTAATACAAGTGTGCAGGGTTAAGTATCAAGCAAATCCTGTGAGGACAGAGGAATTCAAAACAGTGTTCAGTGCTCAAGGACCAGTTAAGCCCTTGTAGCTCAGTGCCTGCAGTGGGCATCACTGGAGGGCTGGGCAGGGTGCCCTGGTCTAAATGCCATCCACCCCATTTGCTTCAGGACCGTACACTCAGCATGGGGTATGCACAACATTGCATATTGCACATTAAATCAATTCAATTAGTTTCTGCATTTGCTTGGAAATATTAAAGAGTTCAGCAAAGACATGATCAGTGTTACCAAAGGTTTGCATTTTTCTTTTTTGTTACCTTTGTCACCTCTAGAGAATGCACGGCCTTAGTTTCTATGTTCTTTTAGATCTCAGGAGGGTGTAAATGTTTGCAAGGGATCCCTGGAGACAGGACAAAGCAGTAGGGTTGTAAAGTTGTGCTGTTCTGATATGAAGAGGCAGAAAGCCAAGTTACGTTGACAGGGTAAGTGCCAACAAAATAATAAACTAAATGCAGATTCTGTGTCCAAACCTCTTCTGATTTCAATTCCCACTGGGACACTGTTCCAGTGCCCTTGTTCTATTTGATTTTCTTGCAAAGAAATTGGACAGTATCCAGTTTTTAAAATTACCTCCATTTTAATTTATTCTGGTTTTGATGTTTATTGCACCATATAACTAATGGTCCCCAGATTTTTTTCCTCAGTCTTTGAGTCTATAATTTACCTGCCCAGTGTCTCAAAGACAGTTGCCACTTACTTTAAGTTATGTATATAATATGTTATGTATAAAATGTATGTTTATATAATATATGGGGTTTGTGGGGTCAGGGATGAAGGGAGATGATTTACACTTCATGAACATTTCCAGCCATTCAAAAGAGAAGTGAATTTCAGTTTTACAGAGGCATCTTAGCAGAAACCTGCACAGGTCCAGCATATTTAGTGTAACTTACACTCAGGAAAAAAATGAACAAGTTATTCTGCCTTAAGACTTAGTACCAAACTCACAGAACTAGGCATGATCCAGTTAAATGTATTCCTTTTCCATGTTAGGGTTTTTTAAAGAAAAATGCAGAGATGGGAGTTTCTGGGAAAAAGGCACATGAATTATGAAGCACTGAATTTTATATGTCAAGGCTTAGGGGAGTATTAGATTACAGTTTCCACTGAGGCATCTTTGTGTAAACCTGGAAATGCAATGGGAAATCAGTAAAACAAACCTGTAGTGCTTGCTAGGACCCCTCTTCAGAACAGATTAAATTTAGATAAAGCTCAGATCCTAAGCTGTGTTTCTCCTATGATTGCAGGGCTCTAGGAATGGGAGTTGATATATATAAGTAGAAGGTAATGGTGGTGAGAATAATACTCAGAAGTCTGGGCATGTAAGGGTGCAGAGTAGCTCAGGAAAGTAAATCTGAGCAAGATGTCCCATGATTGCAGAGCAGCTGGTGGAAGTGAGCTCTGGTCCAAGGTGAGTGCTCATTCCAGAGCCCTGTGGACACTCACCCGCTGGCTGTCACGCTGCCTCTTGTGGCTCCCTGTGGCTGGCCAGGACAGAACATGGACATTGATTTCCTCCTGCCACTAAGCCTGGGATGATCTCTGTGTGCTCTTGCTGTTCTCCTGGCATTAAGGGCTTCAGACATGGTGGAAGAGGAATTTGGCCAATTTGCTGCAAAGCAAGTCAATGTGTCTTTTGTCACACATCTTCCAGTTTCAGGTGTACCATCTCCTCTTGTTTTCACTTGCACATATGTGCTCAGGCAGAGCCAGAGGTGTTGCAACTTTCTTAAAGCCTGGTAGAGGCAAAAAGAGCTATAGAGATCTGGAACCTTGTCTGATGTTAAGAATTCTGATCCGATTAGAGAAGCAGTGTGTGTAACTTAGTATCCATTAGCAACAGAAACAAAACTTCTTTTAAGAATCAGACGCATATCTCTATTTCAGTCTATGCTTGAAGGAACTGGTAGCTTTTCTTACTGTCCAAAAATGATAGTTCTTTTTAGGGGAAAGAGGGAGTGCAAAGACACTGCCCACCTCATACCTGCACTGCCCAATTGGTTATCCTAAACAATGTGAAATGTTCTCTTGTGTGTTTCTAACAAGCTTCTTCTTGCTCCTTTTCTTTTATCCTTTGCAGGTGATGAAGTAGGTTGACTCCAGCTCTCCCCTCCTGGCATGGCTTATGCGCAGTGTGATACCCTTCTTTGCTAGATTGTTCCAGCTTTTGGGGAGGTGGGAATTCATTCCTGGAATCATTCCACTGTCCAGATCATTTTCATTGTCTTTCTTAGTATGGACTGTAGCCCATCATCATTGAGGAGAGCAGTTGGTGGGGAGCACATGAGATAATTGCTTAAAATGAACTCTGCCTCCATGGGGCACAAAATAACTCAGTGGCATTGAAGTATTCTTAGTCTGCCTTAAGTCACCTTTCTCCCTGTGGGTAGTCTCTGGTTCTTACATGTGTCATGGGGACCATATGCTCAGCCTAGACCCAGTCCCAGGCTTAGACCATCTGCCTATAAAGCAGTATGCTTTTTCTTTCCTGTGGATCTTTCTAAATGGCATCTCTATCCTTCAGGTGCAGGATGGCTGACAGCAAAGAAATAAGCTTTTCTGCATGCTCAGTATTGAGCAAAGCTCAGTGGGTCCAAAGGGTCAAACTCTTCCCATCTGCTCATTCCCATGTCTGGAACAGCTCTGTGGAGTAGAGTCAGCCTCTCAAATACTGCTATGCCTCATGCAAGTGTATATTACTTTCATAGAATCATTTAGATTGGAAAAGACTCTTTAGATCTTCAGGTCCACCACTAAACCATGTACCTAAGCACCAGGTTTTATATAGATATCTTCAGGGATGGTGACTTAACAATTTAATGGGCAGTGCTTGATAACTCTTTCAGTGAAGAAATTTTTCCTAATGTCCAATCTAAATTTCCTCTGGTGCTGCTTGAGGCCATTTCCTCTTGTTCTGTCTTGTCACTTGTGGTAATTTGCATGACTTCACTGTTTTTAAAAATCTCTTGTCCAGTAGAGTTTTCACTTGAGGTTCCTTCTTGAAACGTGTATGGTTTAAGCAAAGATAAGAAGGAAAAACTCTCTTCTCAGGAGTAGCACAACCCTGCAGCATTTGTGTGCCTTGGGGCAGCTGTGTCCCATCATAGTTTACTGTAGCAGCTGGAGGGCCTGCCTCAACCCTTTGAAAGCAAGAGAGCTTGGGGAAGGGAGATAGGCTGTTTGTTAGGCTCTTGTCTGGCCTCCCCCCCACTTGAATTTGTTTGGTTACTGAGGAAGAAAGAAGGCAGTAAGCTCTTGCGTTCTGGACATAAAACTGAACTGTAACTATGGCCTGAATTAGAAGCGTCCAGACAAGGGCAAAACCTCATAAACCTTTTGAGCCCTTTTACAACCTACTGTAAATGTTTGTTTTACCCTTCCAAAGCCACACATCTCTTTGCCACTTGAGTGAGCAGGAAGCTTTATTAGGAAACGTTTCCCTGCATTTGCATCATGCTTGGTTTGCTTGGTTCCGATTAGTTAGTAATTGTTTCATTAGTGTAGAAATAGGTGTTGTGTTACTTTTTCATGTTGGTTTTTATCCCACCCTGTTGTTGTGCAAACATTTCTTACAGTTACTTGCTGCAGGGAAAATGTGAAACAGGCTGTACAACAGGAGGCAGAAACAGAAAAATTGCCTTAGCTTGGGAAGAGCCTTGCTTCTTGTCCTCAGCTGGCATCAACAAGCCCATCAATATTAAAGCCAAATGCAAGCCAAAATGGTCCAGCTTTACAATTATAAAGGAAAGAGTGAGGGGAGTTTGAACCAGGGCAGATTAAAAGACTGAAGAAGAGTAATGTGGAGCTTTGCGCTGCTGAAGGCACACCAGTTTCTAGTTATTACTGGTTGAATCAGGAAGGAGTAGAAGCAGTGGTCTGTTTTAGAGGGTCTTTTGTCTGTTTGTACCTTTGCTCTTTCAGCTGCTAGTGCTTTCTGATCCATGGATCTCCAGCAGGAATCTCCTTTAATTTGGCCCTGCAACAGGATGGCACAAGAAGGCAATGTCAGTGGGTCTGTGTGGTCTAAGGTCTACAGAGTGGTGCTGGTGCTACGAGATTCTGGTGTCTGGAAGAGCTCCTGTATTAACCACTAGTCAGTCCAGCACAGCACCAGAGGACATTAATCCTAGCCAGATATGACTTTCTGATAGGAGCTGGTAAGAGATGTGGTATTATTTATGGTGAATAAATACTGAATGGTTTAATATATTGGGTGCTCATCCTGGAGTAATGGAAATTTAAAGGTGTGGTGTAGGGGTGAGAGAGGACTTTGCAAAGATCCCCTTTTCTCATCACCCACAACCTAAAATTATCTGCTGCAGCTGGGAGGAGAGAGATGGAACACGCAGGGCTTTTGGAGAAAATGTATTTGAAGAAGAGATGTGAAAGAGGGCTTGAATGAAGAACAGGAGGAAGCTCCAGGCTTTTGCAGTTGAAGGGAAAGGGAGGACTCTGTGCATGTAGACATAAAGGTTGTGTGCTGTTTGGCTGGGGAGGAACAGGCAGGCAGAGAACAGCAGTTAGCAAGTGTCCAAAAGCAAAATGAGGCTTTACAAAAGGCTAAAGATAGTTCATGATGATCTTTGTGTGCAGGATAGTCATGCAGTAGCTCTGCATGATGCCACTGTTCCTTTGGAAAAACACAGAACATGCTGCTGGAAGTGAATTTCTCTTTCCTTTGCCCTGTGTATCTTGATAGCAAAGACTTTGAGGCTTAGGGCCTTTATGAAGGGTTTTGGTTTTTTAGCAGAATTAAGTGGCAGGCAGTATAACCACAGCTTTCCTATGAGAGAGCTTGGCCTAATATCCCTGTGACCTGCTGTGGCTCTGTCCTCTCCTGGACCTTGTAGTCATGGGGACACTGCTGATGCTTTTGTTTTCATGGTATATTGAAGAAGCCAAGAGCCACATTGAAATTCAGGTGTAGTTCTGATATTTCAAGCAGAGGTGGTACAGAGACGTTTTTGCCCCAAAGATAACTTTAATGCAGAGAAAAGAGCTGCAGCAGAGAGGTTTGCACATTAGGAACTACTGAATGATACACGAAGCACAGCAGCCTGGTGTTGGCAGTGCCTGCTTTGTGAGAGAAAGGGAGTGACAGTAACAGCCTGTGCCGTGCATTAGATGTGGTTTTTCTTACTGGGGCAGTAATGGGAGCTGCTGGGCTGGGAATGAGCAACGTGGCTCCTCCTTGAGCCATGAGGCAGGACAGGTTGTTGGGCAGCAGGGACAGAAGACTTGTTTTGAGCAAAGCAGGAAGAATGGCAAGAGAAAGCAGGGAGGACACATCAGCTCTTGGCAGGGCTGTGCTGAAGAGCGGTGGAGTTGCTGCTGGGTTGGCAGACCCAGCACGGGCACAGTAAACTCTGCTGTGTAATTGAGCAGTAGGAGCAACACCTAAAGCATCATGTCAGGCAATCTGTGCTGCCCAGGCTTGCTGTCCTGCAAGGCAAAGGTGGAAGGAGGAGGAAGAAGCAGTGGTTTAAAAAAAAATCTCATTATAGGTGGAAGCTGACTGCAGAAACGTAAAGGGGTAATACTCTGCAGCGCTTTAATGTGAAGTGTGTAGCTCTGTGTGAAAGCAGACTTGCGGAGTTCCTGCATGTCAGAAGCTGTGAGCTAATGCTCTATAGGTAGCTGGTTCAAGTGATTTGCCAAGAAATTAAGCATTCTAGAAGTTTTCCAAGTCTTTGTGATTCAGCAGCAAAAAGAAATTACTACACTTGCTGGCAAGTCGCCACTGCATACTTCTAAGGCAGTTACATTTTTGCAGCGGCAGTAGTAAGACCTTGGGTTTCCTTGTAACTGTTTGTGGTTCTCTCTAAACCAAATCAGCAAGCTTTTATCCTTCATGCTGGGAGAGTATTTTCATTCCCAATTTGCATATAGAGAGATTGACATAAAAACACTCCAGCATTTTTAGAAGTGCCTTGTATTAGGAGGCAAACATTTCCTAAGATTTTCAGAGATGCTGATCATGTGAGGCATCCTGGACATCAGCTAAACTGCTTGGTGTTTATGAAACTGGAAAGCATTGATACTGCACAAAACTTGACGCTACTGTGGAAAACATTGGCCTGGGAGATTTCCTTGGACTAAAGGACTCAGAAGGAATCCTGGACATTGCTGTGTTTAGTACTTCTCTGCTGATGTAGCCTAGATTGTTCTTTATATTTTTTATTCTTTAGACAGTGACTGTGTTTGCCTTGGCCCCCATCTTCCCAGGCTCTGTCAGAATCCTTTATATGATGAAGTTGTGTATTTGAGTCTTGCCTTTTGGAGTTGTTCTGACTAACCATGAGCAGCACAAACCGATGTTGTTTTGTTTGAGCCTGTCACTGGACACTTGGGTGTGGAAGAGAGGAGAAACTCCAGCATATTCAGAGAGAGTTTTTACCCATATCTGGGTTCCTCCTGAATTTCAACTCACAGCTTTTCTCAATGTTAAAAGTGTTGATTAAACAGTTTTAACAAAATGGTTGAAGAACACTGATGAAATTGGGAGCTCTCTTGCCAATGAATTGACAAAGCTTTGGTTCTGACTCTGCAGTGTCTCCAGTGTGCATGTGACATGGCAATATTGCATTACTGTATTTTCAAGCAGTGTTCATTGAATTCTTTTATTTTATGTTTATTGGTGTGGGTATGCAGGAAAAATCAAACCACCCTTCTTAACTGTAAGCAGAAAAAAATTATTGTACTTTAATTGTTTTCATTTTTGGCAGAGCTACTTTCTAATGCAATTATGCTTGTGCCTAGGGTTATGTGGGATTGGAAGATCAGGTATCCACCTGCACTCTTTCAGATATCTTAAATTATGTGAACCCTTTGGGAACCACACTGTTATATAAGAGTTAGCTAGCAAAAATCATCACTGTTGCAAACAAACATACTTCTCTTCAGAACCATTTAGTAGGTAACTTTACTTTTTATTAATCTAAGTGCTTTGAATATGCACTTTAGAGTTCTTTTCAAGTAACTTCTTATGGCGATGTTCTTTTTTGTATAGGGACAAGAGACAGCTGGGGAAAATACGAATCACCTCTTCTGGCCAAGCATGAAAATAGGAAAAGGGGAAAAAAATAAGTCTTTTGGGAAAAATAAGTCTATTAGTTGAAGTGCAAGCTCTGGTAATCCTTTTTCAGACAAGGCTTTTATTATAACAAGGTTAATTTTCCACAAATAATCTTCTTTGTTTGCAGTGGCTTTTTGTGTTTTCTATTTAAGTTTTTCAACACTTTATGGAAGGTGAGGTGTGTCTGATGTTTCTGTAAGGATGCCTAGATGGGAGGTACTTGTTGCAGAGAAGAAATTAAGGCTGGTATCATATGCTGCTTATGTCAGTTTGGCTAAGATTTATTTGTTAAAGTATTCATGATTAAGGAAAATTTTCCATTCTTATCCTGGCTTGTTCTTATTTCTCAGATGATTTAAAGTATTATAAACTGTTTAGAAATGCATGCACAAAATTGTTTACAATCAGTTAAGCATAACAGTTTTGTGCCAGATTAATATGAATTTACTCTATAGATTTACAGTAGTAACTTGTAAACAGGGGCAATACAAAATGGTTTGATCAAAGTTCTGGGAGTCTGTCTAAACTGAGGGATGCAGATGTTTTGCCATGCTGAGACTTGATGTGAAATCTGTTTTCAAACATGGCGGTTCCACCTTCTTTAATGTTGCAATTGGTGCAAGGCCAGTGAATAAATGTCCAAATTTTCCAGTATGTGTCTGTCTATATCTCCATATATATATATATCTGTAGCTATAGAGATCCCTCCTTCTTTAGCCAAACAGAGATGTGGACACTGAGTCATTTTGTGTGAATAACCGGCTAGCAGGTTATTCCTTCATTATTTCTTACCAGCTTTCAAAGATCTTGGTTCCTCTGTTTTAAATGTAAAACACTCTTATTCTGTATATGTTTAGTATATGCTCATGGTTAATAAAAGGTATCTATTTCTTCATAAGCCAGGCTGATGATTCAGGGTCAACATTCATTTGTTTCTTGGGCAGAAATTTTCCCTTCTGGTGCTGGTCCAAATGGAGTTTTTATGGCTGCATCTTTGCTTCTACACAGAGGTGTTCTTGTGATTAGTGAAATGATACTTGATTATTTACCAAAGGATAATAATATGCACTGTGTGTAACCTCTTCCCTTGGCTTTTATTTGAATACTAAAAGGAGAGAAATTATCTGCCTAAAGAGGTTTCCTTTGTGTTTCCTGTCTCATCGTCTCTCTCTCTCAGAGGAGAAAAAAACCATAAAAAGCCCAACTGCCGTGTTCTCTGGCTAAAACCCATTCAAACAAAGGAAATCTTAAATCCATATTAATCACCGCCACCTTTAATTTTTCAATCACTGCTTGATTAAATTGCTGCCTAGATTTGTCCTTTCACTCATAAGGCCTGGTGAGTGCTCTGCAGTGAACTCAAACAGAGAAGTAATAAAGTGCTTTCTGTCACAGGCACTCCCCAAAGTGCCAGACACAACACAAGTTATTAAAAAAAATATCAAAGAGTGAGCTCCTATAAACTGTGCTTAGAGGAAAAAAACGATTGTCCAGGGAAGGAGAAGAAGATTTTAATTTCGCATCTGCAATTGTGAAGGCAAATACATCTGTATAGAGGATATTTCAAAGTCATAAAGAAATGTGCAAACTTGAATGGCTAGGCCTGTGCCAAGACACAGGTTTGTAATGGTTTTTCCACTGTCAGAATCCAAGTGCCTGTTTTTTTTCCCTTCAGTATGAATTTCAGCACAGAGCATGTCTGTCAGTTAGTACATTCACACTGATCCACAGCCACAGAGTCACAGAATGGGTCAGCCTGGAAGGGACCTCAGTGGGTCCTCTGGCCCAACTCCCTGCTCAGGCTGGGCCATCCCAGAGCACATGGCACAGAGCTGTGTCCAAATGGATCCTGGATACCTCCAGTGAGGGAGACTCCACACCCTCTCTGGGCAGCCTGTTCCACTGCTTGTTCACCTGCACAGTAAAGATGTTCTTATCTTTACCTGCCTTTAAATCTTCCCGCTGAGAATGCAGATATTCCAGATCTGATTACAATGAAGGCGAGCAGGGTTCTGCACAGCCCTTTTCCAGTGCCCTACAACCATTACAAAATTCTTTATGTTGCTCTAGGATGCAGCAGTAGCCCTGTTAGTCCTTAGCCACCTTCCCACTACTGCGCAGTCAAGGTGCCATTCCCATGCCGGGCCATTGTTTGGAGTCCAGTGCTGGTGCAGAGGTTACTGTGTGGCCTGTTGTGGGCTAGCAGGTCTTTTGTGGTGACTGCCCTCACTCAGGAAATGAGCTGTAAAGTTGGCTTTGGTGTCATGTTCTGATAGAAGTGGACTTTGTCCATTACAGCACAAATGCCAGTCAAAGAATGTTACGTCAGTGTTAGTGTGTCCTGGTGTCTCAACACTTAGGATAGTTAGAATATGGCATTTACAAAGCCCTGTCCTTCATCTGAGTGTGTTGGCTGCCAGCACAAGCACTGATTATCCAATAAATAGAGAATAAAGTGGACAAAATGAAGCAAAAAGCTAGGGCTAAGAGTGCATGTTTGGCTTCCTGGCTCTAGTTTAGGAGAAGTAACATCCAGATGAAATGGGTGATTTTCTTTAAAATAAAATTGTGACTTTTTTGGATATGAGCATCCACTTTGCTTTATCTCTTGTCTTTGACTAATCTTCAATCCTTGATGTTGTTAAGGGCATCTATTGAACAACCTTGTTCTGCTTGTCGTGATCTTTCACGAGATGTGTTGCTGTGTTCTGACACAAATACTTTTTCTTTTTTTTTTCCTCTGCTGTGGCCACAACCCAGAGTCAATAGAGACTCAACATATGCTCAATCATTATAAGTCAATTCTAAACCAATTCAAGAATGTCCATACTAGGGTTTATGTGAACAACAATTTAGTGAAAAAATCAATGTTTGGCATCATCTGTGTCAGTTTAACTAGCTCACTTCCTAGTCAGCTTCCAGCCAGTTGATAGCTGGCAAGCCTCTGCAACATAATGTTGTTTTGGGCTTACATAATCTTCACTGGTAAAAGGATTTTAGAGGTTGATTTTCCTCCCTTAAGTTTATATTGTGCAGATCTTTACCCAGCACAGGGTGTGCTGGAGACAGCCTGTTTCATGCTGAGAAAGCCTTTAGCTACACCTTTTTGAAAGCAGATGTTTGTAGATAAGATACCAGTGTAGGATTCAAGAGAGCCAATTGCTCATTTCTTCCATTTCTACTTTATCTTTCCATCTTTTCCCTCCCCCAAATACGTACAATGATACAAATCTCACACGTGGTGTATGTGCTTTTTTCATAATTTGTGATTGTGAAGTTTTTTTAAGAGATGGTGATTACAAAGGTAGTGAGACTACTGGTGACTGTGGTCACTGAGTGTTTGGAGTGGTGCTGGCCTGCTGGCGATATTCTGCAACCATGCCTGCTTTTATGGATATGCTGAGATGTAAACCTGGGGCTGCTGTTACAGTGATGAGGCTGATCTAAAGAAACCTGTCATCACACCAAGCTTCCTCTAATTATTTAGCAAGTGCCTTTGAAACATCAGAGCTAAATATGCATTCCTTCTGGATAATAAGAATGTGATTTTTGTGAATGGTACGTTTCTTCCCTTAGTTTTCTTGTGCTGTTAAAGGAATTCTGCTAGTGTGGTGGTTTTAATGCAGTGCTGACCATGATTGCAGAAGCAGCATTGTGTCCATAAGAGTTGTAGACTTGAAACAGGGTCACAACATTAAAATTCATGTTTCTTTTGCTAACCTCTAGAAAGATTGAGGAGTGAGGTGTATTTCTATTTTGTAGTATGGTTACATATTCATTGGTTGCCCTACATCAGACTTCATGGCCCTCAGCTTAAGTTACTGCCACTGTCTGTGATATAGAGACAGGGGGCTTGGTAATTGCTGTGGTCTCTTACTGCATGGCAATGTATGTACCCTGTGCATCAATGAACAAGCATATCTCATACAGATCTGCAGTAAAATGCAGTCATCCCACAATGAGCAATAACAACTCAAAAGCGTTTCATAAACATTCTGTTTAAACAGCAGCAACCCCCTTCTCAAAACCACAAGACAACAGTGGTATTTCATTTTCACAAAATTACTTGGAGAGCTCTTTGTGGCCTGTACTAGAAATGTTATTGGAGCAGTGGGCTGGAGGCTTTCTTTCCCTGCTGTCTTTCCCATTTAGCATCAAAATATGTTTGAGCTTCCTTCTCTAATATGATGCTATTGTTTGCAAATCTGTGTTTCATGTTGGTACTCTGAAACCCTTCCTGAGACATCTTGTGCTTTTAGCTGATTGTTTGAGGAAAGGATCCAGGGTTGAACCCTTCCCAAAGGTGGTAGGTTGGATATAGAAAATGTCAGCAGGATACCTTTGTGCTTACCACTGTATCTCAGAAAGCACAATCACAGTTCTTGGTTTCTGCATGTCCCTGAGTGAATACTACTGGAAAAAGATAATGAGGGAAATTGTTTCTAATCCTGCAGTATGTTCTATCCTTTCACTTGTCTAGTTACTGTGCCAACAGTTGGATGCCACCTGTTCATCACTACTCTGTCCCATCATGCGCCACAGTCACTTTAATCCTTCCACTAGAAAAACACAACCACAACCATAATTTCCTGAAGATCTCCCATTGTCTGGGGATACTGAAGTCATTAGGCAGGCATGGAGTTAGCCTTTGCATCCAGTGTAATTTTATCAGCTAGTGGAAATTATTAAAAGACCTGAAACATGAACTTCAAAGAGACAATAACTGTAGACAGGTAACCTCTTGGGCTTACCTCAAGTAATTAAGTCTTAGAACTGAATGGCAGATGCCCACTTTATTAGTGAGTCATTAGTTTAGCAGGGAGATGGTGTTACAACACATACGATTGCTTTACTGCATGAGCAGAGTAACTTCTAATTTAGGCAGATGAATAATTAATAGAAAAGGAGCTTTAATAGAAGTAAGGTCATCTGTTTTCAATTATAAAAGCTGGAGTTATTGCTTAGATTAAGAAGGGCACAGTATACAGGATGTGTAGATCCTTCAGGCTTAGATTGATTTGTCTCTTCAGATGAAACCATTATAAGTAGAGAAACTTGAAGAGCCAGAAAAGAGGGATGTGAGGATTTTCATCATGAGCACCCTCACCCATCAAATGACAAAAGAACAGCTTGTGTGAGCATGACCAGACTATTGGTAGAACATCTCTGCTGTGATTTTTGATTTATGCATCTGTCAGCAGGTGGCCTTTTGGGCAGAGCAAGGAAGTCTGGAGAAGTGCTTTGTCAAAATATACCATTGACCACTACAGTGGGCTGGTCACTCTCAACTCCCAAAAATTAGTATTTCAGGGATAGCAGTCCCTTACATCATGTGTGATCACTATGAAGGGCAAAAGCCTAATCTTTTGCATTTGCTTGACAACCTTGTGATTGATAGCAGCTGTTGTTAGGAGAACATATGCTGTCAGCTTTGATTGTCTTCCTTTGTAATTTTGACAGAAAATGTTCCCTAAATGTATGGTATGGAGGATTACTTGGTGAAGACTGTCACATAGCAGGACAAAAGGATTTTAAGAAGTACAGCAACAAGTAAACATTCATCTTTGGCAGACCATCCCTATAAATCCTTTGAGAAGAGATATGAAAACTGTAATCGGAGTTTTAAGGATCGCTGTTGTCCAGAATGGGGAATGTGATTTTAACTGACTAAGGCAATTAAATATAATGCAAAGATGTTTTTTTATTTGTTTGTTTTGGTTTTTTTGTTTTTGGGGTGTTTTTTTTTGTTTGGTTGGTTTTTTGTGGGTTTTTTTTTATGTTTTCCCAACAGATAAGGGGGAGCTGAGCGATGCTGGAAGGAGGATGCAGGTGGGATGAAAGAATTAGACAGAATGCAGAATATCCAAGAGGTGGCAGTTGTATTTGCAGATGGTAAGGGAACAGCTAAGAAGATGAGAAAGGGAAAGCTCATTTGTACAACTGGGAACTGCTGATTTAGTTGGACATGGTAAAAGATGCAGGCCTGGAACAGAAACTTTTAGTGAAAAGCAGCTCATAAACATCAATGCCAGACCTCAATTTGATGAGTCTGTGGAGCTGCATGATTTATGCCTGTGAAACAACTTGCCAGTTAGGTATACCTTTTTTCTTTTGCCCATATGCACACACATGAAGATTAGGTTCATGTTTTATGGGTTTTCTCTTGCTTGTTGTCCCCTATCTGCTGGATTTTTTTTTTAAATTTGTATGTTAAGTATTAAAGGATATCAGAGTTTTTTCAGGTTTGTCTGTTTCCATACTATACCATCAGAATTTTTTGAGAGCATGGCATTTACTGAATGGCAGAGAGCTTCTCCAAGTCTGTGAAAGGACCTTTGACTCACTCAGCTTTAGATGTTTTTTCATGTAAAGCCTCAGTCTTCGTAGTTCACAGCTCAGTGAAACTGATGTCTGTCCTTGGACGCACTAGGTGGCTAAACTTGGGCGTGCAGAGAAAAGCTGCAGGTCAGCACCAAAATTTTAGGTGAATTCTCTTCCTGTTTTATTGTCATGCAGTAGTCTGTAAGGGTTTTTTCATTATTTTTTAAATGCCATTTTTGTGGCAACAAAATGAAGAACCCTTGTGCCCTCCCTTACTGAATTGTCCTTTTGCCAGAAGGAAAATGAAATAAGAAGTAGAATCAGAATAGTGAAAAACCAAGATAGGAATAAAACCACATTATTATTTCCTTCATTCTCTCTTCTTCAACTAAAAGAGAAGATGGACCAAGGCTGAACAGACTCTGCCCTGCTGTGGGGGAAGCACAGTAGCCTTTGTGGGCCTGTCCACTTTTATACCAAGCAGTAAATAGTCATGAAGCACTTGAACGCAGTGTATTTATTTGCAGGTAGGTTCTGTGTTCAAAAGTGACAAGAAGTTGTGTGGTGGTGGGAGTATTTGTTATAAAATCTTCAGAGGAGCCTGTCTCCATTCAGTTATCTGAACCCATTTCTACATCTGAAAAACAACCCTACCAGCTGAAATTGTTTGCAGTGACAGGAGGAAGAAAGAAAGGTGTTCTAGAAGTTTTCTTCAGAACTAAGAAATCTGTCTCCAGTGTCACCCTTTTATTTTTAAAATTGTTGTTTTGAAAATACTACATAGTGTTGTTAGGACCATAAAGCATTAAACCACTGGGAACCTGAGCCAGAACTCTGAAATCAGATGAAGTTTGGGAAAAGCTCATGGTCACAAAGAGGGCAGGGAATATAGCACTGAGTAAGAAAGATACATAATTATGCACAAAAAGTCTTAGCATTCATCTTTAAAAACTGTATGTTTAATCTCAGTAATAAAATTTTGCAGTCAGAATTTCTGTAAGCATGTCACTGTTGACATGCCAGTCAAAACTATGGCCTTGGCTACAAGGTTTTGCCACATGATACAAAAGGGCTTTTCCTCCTTTCCTCTCCTTGTGATTCAGGAATTCAGCCAGAGGCAAGGTTGGTGAAAAGCACTGAAAAGGTTCATTCCTGGTACTTGCTCTCCCTGGCTGGCTCAGATATGCTGTTTGTGTGTGTGTCAGTTTTTCGCACCTGCTTTGAAACATCAAGGGAAGATAATGTGGGAAAAGAGGGAGAACTGTCTTATTTTTTCCTTTTGTACCAGGCTAATCCAGGCAGGATTCTTTCAAAAGACAAAACTCCTATCAATAGCTAGCTGTGCTGTGGCTTTTACACTTGGCATTATAAATTGGTCCTCTGCTTTGGATTGATACTCTTCTCCAACAAATTCAGAAAGTGGAATTTAAAAACAAAAAGAAGGGATTCAATTATTTTAGCTTCATTACACTTCATGTTGCTGCTGCTCCTCCCCATGGAGAGGCTGTCTGTCTGTTTCAGACTCTTCTCATTTACAGAGTGTGATTGTATGAGTTGACCAAATTTTCCAAACCATTGATCTTGCTGCAAATGCTCTGCTGACTTGTTTCTGGCTTATGTGCAGAAAGTTCATGAGTTGGGTGGAATTTTAATTGAAGACAATTGAATGGTCTGTATTTTGCTTTTCTGCATTACTAGATGCTATATTCCCTACACATTGGGTGAAAAGGGAACTTAAACCATATAGGAAAGGTTCTGCATGTTTGCAAAATTGCTTGGAAGTCAGTGCTGTTTGTAGGAGCTGGGTTTGGCTATGCCATGTGACTCATGCCTGTAGGCAATTGAAATATTTTAAATGACATCAGAGGTTTAGAGATGGAATACCCTGTTAGGGGTATGCATTATACACCATGCATGTGTGAATGGGCATGTATGAGGGCACACAGCTTTTTCTTTTTGTTCTTTTTTCTTTTGCTTCTCGTAGCAATTCTTTTCCCTTTCCCTTAACTCCTGTTGTATCATAAGTGGCTTTATATGATGTTTTCTGCAGCCCAGACAGACTTAAACTAGTCTAGTTTATTTCTTTCTCTCTCACCTGCTCTTCCTGGCTGCAGGTTTACCCCATTATTACACAGACAGCAGAGACCATCAGTAGCAAATTAGGATTGAATAAACTTTCCTATGCATGTTCAAATCCTATCACATACTCATTACAGAGCAGCTGCACATCTGGGCAAGGGAATTTCATTGACCAAAGTACACCTAGTGAGCTCTAAACTTTGTGGTCTGTATCTATATTAATCCTGCCTCACTGGCAGCTTTTCTAAGCAGAGAACAGACTGCGTGAATGTAAAAATCTTTCACAAACTCCTCATCTGCCCTTGCCACAGAAGACACCATGGGGGTGGGAGGCATGAGCAGTATGTGTGTGTAATTTAGCTGTGAATAGCATCCTTTTGAAAAAATGCTGATATCAGAAAGGTGGATGACAGGTCTTGGTGCAGGACATTTTGTATAAAGTGGTTCTTCCATCTCACTCTGCCCATCTGGCATCACACAGAAATCATGTCCTCAGAGCTAAACATGTTGAAGTGTCTCAGATGGACCAGATGAGGCTGGAATTGCTGCAAATCCCCTCTATCTCTTGCTTGGCTTATATTTTTCTCCCAGTTTATGCTAGAAGGACTTTGGCTGGCTTTGCATCAATCTGTTTGCTGTGGGACAAGTGGTGGTAACCCACTGTGGCCCCCAAGTGTCAGCCACTGCCATCAGGAACAGACTGTAGTGAGCATTTGTGGAGGTACAGTTTATTGGTTGGGGCTGGGTACTGCAGAGGATGCAGTGAAACAGTCTTTTAATGTCCCAGAGCATAACAGCCCTGAGGTCTGGGGACAGGCAGTGAGTGCTCTTTGGTCAGCACTCCAGCTGCAGAGCTGGAACAGCCTCCCACTTCCCTGTGTCATTGCTCTTCAAAAGGCAATGCCTTGGGTTTGCAGAAGGGTTTGTGGGGTTTGTAGGGGTGTAGGGTTTCTGTTTAACCCTACATCCAAGTGCCTCTGCCACAGCTTCTGTGGAGAGCTGTTGAATATGTCAATACCTTGAGAGGCACCTGGAGAAGTGTTGATCTCTCTTTTCCTGCTAAAACCTTTGAGAGTTCATTTTACAAAGGAGGGCATTTGGAGGGTGATGTTAGAGTGGGGAACCCTTTCTCATTGGCAGCTGAGCATTCCTCCTTTTCATACAAATATTGCCACTATTTAATTCTGCAGCTCAAGATGGCAACAACAATAAAATCAGCAAGCAGATGCTTTGCAGAGAGAAATTATTTCCCTGCCGTTGGTTTTCTTGCCCTGTAGCAAAGTTTTATTGTGAGTAGATTGTGTCTGCAATAAACCTGGCTTTCTGGGAGCTGCTCTCGGGTAGGAGACATGAAAGTTTCCCTTGTCCCCTTTGTCAGAGTTATTTTCCCATTTTTAGCTGGCTTTAAGGTAAGGATATGCTTGTTTTGACAATTCAACAGTGAGGAAAGCCAAAAGTTTTACTTGTCAAAAGTCCTTTTAGGGGAATGCCCCAAAGTGCGCTTGGTATGCTAAGTACCATGTGCTGGAGTTTTGGGGGTGTTTTAGCTGCCTGTAGCAGCTGGCTTGTTATGACTGAAAGAGAAATAACCTGATTTTTAATCTAGTAATACTAAGCAGTAGGATTCCTGCCTGAGTCGAGGTTGTTGTTCTTCAGTCTGAAAGCATTATATTGCCTGAAGGGTTGTACTGGACTTCTGTACCAAATGAAAGCAAGTGTGACAGACTCAGGCCTGTCCCAAATGAGACTATCTTTCAATGGCAGCAGTGGCTGGGAAGGCACTTCTGCAGAAAGGGTCTCACTGTGCAGCAAACTCTTTCCTGTTTCCCTCTAAAATCTCTTCTCTCTTCTTCTCTGTCTCTTCTAATGTGTGAGTTTGTGTAAGCATATAGAACATGTGTAATTGTACTCACAAAGCTGTTGGGGAAGATAGAGTGTGCTTTCCTTGGGCTTGGCAGAGCAGGAGGGTGTTTTACACAGAAAAGCTGAAGAGAGCTGACCTTGATGCAGCATTGAGCTCACCAAGAACAGCATCATACTTTGAGCACAACTCCTTGGAGGTCCTGACAGAAGTATTTATTTAAGTATTTCAGAAACTAGCTCTAGCTGCTTGCACCAGACATAGCTATTAAAGATTACAACTGAGGATAATTATTCTTTATAAGAACTAGTTTTTATTAGAGAGGACTAATACAGAGCTCTGATAGTGCCATGAATGTCTTGGTGGCGCTTTTGCACTTCCTTGTAATCATTCACACTAATGCTGCCTAACTGAGCAAATCCCATGGCCATTTTATCCAGATAAAATTGGAGAAAATAGATGAGCTTTTCACTGCCCCTGGAAGGCTGACAACAAATCTCAGGTTCATTAGACCAAAAAGGAAGCAATTACCCATACAACAGCTTGCCAACAGCAACTTTTTCCCTTAAAATAAAGGGGTACAATGACATCATATTTTCATCAGCTCTCCCTGTGCTGCTGCAGTGAAGGGAAGGCAGATGCTGGGTCTGAGAATGCTGCCTTTTCCTCCAGAGCTTTCCTCTAGTGAAGTATTTCCAATCCCCAGTGTTCTCCCTATGATTGCAGCCCTCTCTGCCTGTGCCATACCAACCCTTGGCTTCTCTACTGCAATCCTCTTGGTATCCCTTTGGCCCATCAGTTCTTTCTTTCTCCCTCCATAGGCAAGTCAGAGACCACAGTCATTGAGCAGAGAGCAGACTCGGTTCAGTGAACACAGGAAGTCTTAAAATTAGAGATAAATGAAGAATTTCTGTGGAATAACAAAAATTGCTGTGATAGCATGTGTGAGGATGAAGGTCAGGGTTGGAGAGGGAATATTCGCGCAGTATAGTTAAATAGTGTTAGACTGTTTACTCAAAGGATTTTCCTTCATGTTTTTCTGCCTTATTTTTCCACTTTTGTTAGAGGACTCTCATTCATCCTGCTATCCTTTCCTCCCTTTTCAGCTGTGTGCTTTTGATACCTGCCTCTTGTGAGAGAGCATCTTCTTACTGGCCAGTCAATACCATTTGAGGGAAGGAGAGGAGGTGGACTGAAAACTGGATGGTTTCTTCTTGCTGTTTTTGTCCTGGAAAACTTGTCCTGCTCTTACTTGTGATGTAAAGCTCTCTCCATCTTGTGAGACTGAGAAAGGCCAGAAATAATATTGAAGTGAGTTCTTCTTGGGGATTCACTTCATCATCTGAAGATGAGTGCTCTCTACCCCTTTGGTTGTGTTTTGCCTGTGAAATCGTTAATGGAATGGGAATGAAGGTGGCTGAAATATTCCTGAGACATTTTCTTCATACAGAGCTGTTTATTTACAATTTTAAATCAGTCATTTAGCATTAAGTGGCTACAGGTCATTAATTGTGGGCAGGTTCTCTACAGCACAGCTGCAGACTCCAAGTGGTCTCATGATGAGTTTCTAAATAAGACTTTTCCCTTGATTGACAAATATGATTTTTAGCCTGAACTTCGCAGTGACATTTGATACTGAGAGTCCCACTGCTGCCTTCCACTTTCCTATCCAGAAAAGCTAATTTTGTAGTTAATGTAAGGATATCGTTTGTTATCCAAAATATCTTCTTGTTCTTCTTTGGATAAAGTTATGCTTCTCAAAGTTTGCCTTTCTTTTCTATGCTGCTCTCATGTCCATCTCTGGTTTTAATCTCTTGTCAGACCTGTCCCACCCAGCACAGGCAGATTCCATCATCTCTGCCCTGAAGCTCATTTATTCTCTTGCCTACTAAATTTGCATGAAATTTCAGTGTTTTGTTTTGGGGGACATTCTAGACTTAGTGCACACCCTGGTGTCACAAGGCCATTCTCTACGTTCTCTCCCTTTGCCGAAGGCAGGAACATTTATATTTCAAAGCTTTTTATTATTTCACCTGTGGAATTTGAATTGCAGTGCACCCTGTGGACATTTCAGCTTTGTCAGCTTGACTGTTATTAAGCTGTAATCATTTATCATCATTGGCAGTGATTTTATGTCTAGGGGTTTTTTTTAAAGCAGGTATTGCAGAACCTTTATTGGTAAACTGCTGTGAGCGTGCAAAAATTTAAGATCTATAATTTATGAAGTCATATTTATGTAGTTGTGCTTTATGGTGGAAGGATGTGCTGAGGAAGTTTTGAGATGACCGTTTATTTTTAGATGAGCCAGAAGACTTTGTTTCCATCTCATTTCAGGCCCTGGCACAGAATGATTGAGGATCTGCAGAAACCCAAAAGCTTTTTCCCATCTAATGGCAAGAAAGAGTGTGTAAATAAAACTGACAAACATAAAAATGCAATAAACTACAACTGTTTCATGAATTTATAACCTGAAGGGGCAAAGTAATAAAAAAGCTATAAATTCATGTCAGTCATACGCCTTTGTTAAGAGCTACTGAGCAATAATACACATAAAGGGCAGTGCAAGAATGAGTGTATGTGAATGCTTTCCCTGAGCATTAGCTGGGACTTGCTAAACTGAGCTAATTTAATTCTTCAAGTTCTCTTTGCGTATTGGACCACACGTGGGAGTTGAATATCTATGCGCTAGCATGTTTTTATAATAAGGAATAAAAAAAAGCAATTTGTACTTTTAATTAATAAGGATGGATGAGTTAATTTCCAAATTACCTCATGAGTGGATTGCAAAGCTTCACAACCTGATCTTTGGAAAGAGAACCATCTTTTCTCTCATTCAGGTAACAGGGTAAGGACTTTGTGTTGTCCATGGTGTTTGTTCCTGCTACTGCTCAGTGTAGGTTTCCCCAAGAGTCATTTGGCATGGATGCATATTCTAGAATAGGCTGGAGTGAACTTTGAAGATGCCTATTTCCTTCCACTGACAAGTGAAAGAGAGTCTGGGCAGGTGGATTTGAGCTGAGATATGAGTTGCCCTACCTCCAGGCATCTGGGCTGCCCTTGTGGTCAGGGAAATTCTGATCAATGCTTTTAATGGTGTCCAGGGAGCTATTCAGCTGACCAAAGGTAGGCTTAGATCATGGTGAGCCATGTTGATTTCTAGACACCCCTAACAGCATTGACATCAAAAGTCAGGTGACCTGAATGCCACCCCAGATGTCTAAAGGCTGATAGTACAGACCAGAGGTCAGAATAAATATTTGCAGTCTTCCTGTGTTGTCTCCTGTAGCATTGAAGTTTAGTCCCAAAATCTTCTGCAGTTCAGAAGTGTCAGCAGTACTTATGTGACCAGAGACATACTTGGAGGAAGCGCTTAGTGTAAACTCCTTGTTCGGACAGTCCCAGAGGGAATGTTTGCATTCATTTTTATGTCATAGTCTCATTTCCTCAGATCCACAAAATAGAAAAAACCAAATGAAATGTGCAAGCAGGGCAATCTGTGGTCTCTCCTGTCTGTACGTTGCAGTGAAGCTGCTGATCACAGATCTGTTTAATTCGTTTATTCCAAAGGATCTGAAATGCTTCCATAGCAGATACTCGATTGGTGATAAGAAGGGACTGTAATGTTTCCTTTGGGGATAACTAGTGCAGAAAAAAAGATTATTTTAGGTGGCATTCATTACAGATGGCATACTGCCCATGCTTGCAAGTAGCTTGGGATACAAGTAATTGTGTATAAATAGCCTCAGATGTGCTATTGCATAGCAAAGCCTAATATAAATAAACAATCATTAAAAATTGCTAACATAAAACAAGGGAATAGTCTTTGCTTTCTCTTGTACTCCTACCCAATTAGAATAGCTTTCTTGACAAGGCATTTGAGCTATTGAAGTCAGATATGCTATTCCAGACATTACGCTGGTGTTGTTACAAGGGACTGCTTACATGAAATTTAGGCATTTGAGATGGTAGTAAATACTTTGTTTGCTTGTACAAATATTATTAACAATCCATTAAAAAGAATCCATAAAAGATTCAGAATGTGTTTTGCTTAGCTTTCTGATGGAGTTCAGTGAAAGAAGATGAGCTTTGTAATGTGAAGCTATTAGGGTGTGATTATTGCTCACAAGCCTGTTATTGATCAGGGGGTCAATACTGAACATGTCAGAAATCCTATGACCATGTGAGCTGTTTGTTGATGGGATTGTTTAAAAAATACTTCTCATTATAAACCAGTGGTGGTATACAAGTTTAGTCATTTTCCCAACCTCTTTGAAAAATTAAACCTCAGGAAATGAGATACTGTGTCTGAGTCCTACTGCTTCCCAAAACCTTTCTGTCCCTGCTCACAATTGGCTCAATTCCTGAGCAGGGCTTGAGCTCCTCAAAAAGAGTTGGGCTGGCCAGAAATCAGACGGAGAGTCCTGAGCTCTTTAGGGAGAGACGACAGTGGGAAGGGGCTTCCTATGATACAGGATATTTGTCTGTCCTCAGGTGTTGTCAGTACCTGGAAAAAGAGCAGGATTCAGGCACAGTAGCAATGGTGGCACTGAGGAGGGGAGTGCTGCAGTGCTGGTGTTCCCACTGACCCTCACCTCCAGCCCTCTGCTGTCAGCTGTGGGGTGGAGAGCAGTGTTTGGTAGTGATCCTGGATGGATATACATCCTGGCACTGGCTGCTGAGTGCCCTTCAGAAAGCTAAATGGGAGCAGAGAACATGGCACAGCTGTGTTGCTACCAGAAGAATTGAACAAGACCTATTGTGCAGACTATGTTTGCGGAGGTCTCCATCAGGAAAATTAGTCATAATCACAATGAAATACATCAGCACAATCTGGGACCTGATTAAGGATCCTCAAAATCAGCCTTGGTATGTAGAAAGCCTGATTTGTTGGGAAATACTACCTGCCCTCAAATCCAGGACTGAAACCAGAAGCTCTCTTTGTGGTCTGGCTCAGCTTCCAGAACCTGGCCTCTGCCACTGGGCACCACAGGAGATTCTTTGTGCAGGATATTTAATCAAATATTGGTTTATAGAGTGGAGACTTATTTTTGAAAGCTTTTGTGAGGGAGGGTATCACCTTTAGCTGTTATCTAGTTGGGGTTTTTTTTACAGTATCAGCAGGTTTTTTAAAACTCACAACTTATTTTGCATTTCAGCTATAGTGTCTGTGTTCACTATGGATGTTTCTATAGCAACCAGTCTTGTGTTATCTGCATACCTCTATGGATGGATTAAACATGCAATATAAAATTCGGTTTAATTTTATTTTTTTGCAGATAGTACTTGTTACAACATGTTTCAAAAACTTTCAAGTAATATGAAATAGAATGACCCTCTGTCATTTTTGTGTTCTGTAAGGAGCCTGTTTGTTTATCTTTGGTTTTCTATGGGACTCATATCATTGTATTTCACTACCGTTTATTCTAAATCCATCCAGTACCTCCAGGGGAGAGAAAAGCACTAAAGATACTGAATAATCTGGACTTTATCTAATACAGGAAATCTGTGCTAAACCAAATAACTGAGCTGTCGCCTCTGGAGTCGCTGTGTGAGGCTTATTATTCTCCATTTCTTTCAGTATCTCACCAAATCGTTCAGGTAGAATTTTCTGTCAGCAATCTCCTTTACAAAATCAGAGTTTGTGTTGTATAGCCCCCCCCTCCCCCCAGCTTTACAATTATTTTGCTTCTATTGCTTTCAGTATTTAGTGCTAGGTATGTGGCAACAGGTGACTACAATTGCATTTAGAGCTCCAGATCTGGTCTTTTCCCAGGTTGTGCTACAAAGTAATTTTAAAAGTTATTTATTGGTGTAGGGGTGGAACAGAATGCAGACTCCTGGTCCCACCCACTTTTCTTCCACTGCTGCTTCTTTGTTAAATGATTGTCTTCATTTGATGGATTCTGATTCCAGAGCTCATGCATATATTCCTCATTACAACTGTATCTATTTCATTACAGTAATCCCAGGTGGATTTAGAAATTATATTTGAGAAGCAGATGAAATAGCTTTTTAGTTCGGCAGCAGTTAAAGCCAGAACCTGGAAAATGTAGTAGTAGTGTATTCATCCCTTTTCCATTTCTAACTCATGCATTTGCTCTGTTTTAGTAAGTTGTCATTACCTCACTGCTTTCCTCAGAATCTTTAATTTGAATTGCAGTTTAGGCAGGTTACCAGATTAGATGCTTGTGACACTAATAATCACCACTTTTTATGATTCTTTTATTATGTTTAATCTTTTATCAGCAGTGCTGCCTTAATAGGTCGCTCTCAACTGTTCTATTTCTGCAAGTTTTTACATCTTTGGTGACAGAGCTTTGCAGCACAGGGCAATTCAATGCACTACAAAAGGGCCTAATTAAGGTCAGTGGCAGTTAAGCACATTCTTTTATTGCATTGCTGAATAAGGATACAATTGAGCACACATTTAAGTGTTTCAGTGAATTTTGAGCCCATGAAGGGAAACCATCACTCTTTAGGTTGGAGGTATTAACTCATAAATGTGGCAGTTGTTCTTCTGTACCTGCAGTTGATAGCTGGCTATGATTTGGAGGAGCAAGTGTGTAGGAGAATGTTACTCATAAAACAGCAGGGATTACCTGAATGACTCTTTATTCAGTTTTCCATTAACAGGGTGTCAGCATGGGATTCTGTCTTTTGACACCTTCAATTGTCCCCAAATTTACTTTAGTGGTATGATACTGCAATTTAGTGGTGGAACTCAACTGAGAAGGAATATTGAATTTCTTGGGGCTTAAGTTCCTGAGGCTTTATCCACACCAGGGTAACGGGAAATGCAGCATTTTGAATGTTTCCATTATTGATAGTATGAAAAGGAATGCTGTTCTTGGGATGTGTCTTTGCCCATGTAGTTTACAAACAGGGCTTCAGAGCTCCTTTTAAGCTTGATAAAAATTACTTGGCATTTTTCAGGCTCAAGCACTGGGAGGAATATCCTAAAACAAACCATGTTTATAGGAGAGAGGGGCCTAAAGGGAAGGAAAATAGCAACATGAGCTATTGATGTGTTTCTTGTAACCTTTGACAAGACACAGTGGAGTTAGAGGGCAGTGAGGGCATGAATGTCATGCTGGCAGGCAGAACACAGGTTGGGACTGTAGTGCTCATGTAACAGTTGCTTGCTTGTCATGCAGGGTATCAGGTTCAGGCTCGTGGAAGATGGCACAGCACACCTATTTTGAAATTATATTGAGTGCTACATGCTGTGTTACACTACTTACAGGACACTGGCTTGAAAAGGAGAGGCAGGCAGGATATGAATTCAGGAGACAATGTCCAGATCCACATTCAGGCTGGATCCTTGGCTGTTGTTGGTCAGAGTGGTGACCCATCAGCTGTGCTGTTGACGCCATCTGGGGATGGAGGCCAGCTGCTCTTGGAGGTCTTTGGCTGCTGCTTTTCTACATAATGGCCCATATAGCAACGTGAGATTTTTGTATTCAGAAATAATTTTTAAGGAAAGTTAAAAGGATGTGGGGTGGCAGGGCAAAACAATTAGTTTCATACAGCTTTAAATATTTACTGCTTATATGTAGAGCTGAAGAGAATGGCATTTGAAATGCTTTGTGCTTTACTCAGTTACACACTCACCTTTACCTTTCCCCTTCCTGAGAGAGAAGCAGCTGAACAGGATCTGCATGCTGACAGGAAAAGAAATACAGCATTTGTAGGTCCAGTGGATCTGAGGGAGGTAGGGATTTTGAATTTGTTTCTAAATGAGATAAATTTGATGAATTAAACAAATCTTTAAAATTTATGTTGAAATAAGCTATGTATTCATTGATACAAAATGAAGGATATTATATGAAGGTAAGGAGAAATGGGGATTTAACTCCTTGATCGGTGTCTATATCTATAACCCTGTCTCTGACAGTAGGCTGATGCCAAGTCAAACAAGCAAGCAAAAAGCAAAAGCCGAATTCAAACTTTAAGTGAACATTTAAAGTAGTGGGGGAAGAGGGTGAGGTAAGGAGAAAAAACAAATGCCCATAGTGTTGAAAAGGTTTTATCTAGCTGATTACCCTATTTTTGGTCATGGTCAGGGATGCTTAGAGAGAATAAAAGAAAAAAAGGAGGGACAAGAGGATATTTTAATCAGCTCCTCCAATTAATAGTTTAAGATCTTCCCCTCTAAGTGCTGCCGGTAAAATATCATTTATAAGAAATGCTGGGATACCTTGCTCTCATTTGATTTGTGTAATCCCTTTTTGAACCTGCATATATTTCAACATCCACAAAACTCTGTGGCAATGAATTCCAGAATTTAATTAAATGTTTTGTGGAAAAGTGCTTGACTTTATTGGTTTTCAATCTGCTAACCAAATAACCTCTAGCTTTTTTAATCTTAAGAAAAATTAATAATGATCCTCTATTCACCTTTCCTATCCCACATTGGTGTTTAGGGAGTGCTATTGTTCCACTCTCTTCACTCCCAGGAGTGTGGTCCCTACTAACTGATCTCTTTTCAACTGTTTTTTTTTTCCTCCCCCTAGATCTTTTTAAATTCTTGCTGGATGGACACAGCTCAGATCACGGCCATTTGCATGGAATTTGTGCACATCCTTTAGTTTTACAGTGCAGAGCTCTACACTACAGAGTCTCAGCACTCTAAGGGTAGAAATGTGCTTCTACCATCCCCTAGATGTTAAATTTCAGACCTCGGGCTAGTGAAGGAAATGCAGCTTGCGCCACGCTGAGGTGACATTCCTAGTTTACATCTCATGAGCTCTGCCGAAGAGTTGGTCCATGCTGGGGGCCCCACCTGCAATTTCAGTCCTACTGTGCACCAGCAGTGGTGGCGTGGTGCAGGTGGATGGCTACGAGGGCTTCAGCAATGGCCAGGAACTGCCTCTGGAAGGTGCTTTCCACAGGTGGCCAGTGTGTTTGGAGGTGTATTCTGTGGGGGGATAGAACGTAAGGAAATGTAGTGCAGAAGGTAATCTCACCCCTGGGGAGCTGCAGCTCTGCTAATTACCAAAGATTAGGAACAGGCCACAGCTGTGTCCAGTGAGGATGAGTGCTATAAAAGAGTGGGTTAGCTGGTTGGGAAGAGAGCTGGAGTTTGTTGGCTGTGCTGTGAGAAGCTGTCCATGAGAAATCACCAAGAAGGTATGGAACTTTTGCAATAAGATGTTAACAGTATTCCAGAAGTGGTCACTCCCTCCTGGATGGGCAACAGCTGCAGGGACATGTAATTCACAGGGTTTTATGTGGAACACTGCAGCCTCTGCGTTTACACCCATGCTCCTGCTTCTCCATATGAGAATCTTGATTCATTTGATCCTGTCAATATTCATATGTATTCCATTTCTACCCCCTCTCTGTATCTAGCTGAAAGCAGCAGTAATTTAAGTGTGCCTGATATTACAAGAACATTTGCAGGATAATGTTCGCATCACTACTGTTGCTACTTAGATGCTGGTTTTTTTTCACTGTATACTTTCACTCCATACTTGGCAGAGGAGGCATATTCATGCAAGTGGGATTGAGAGAGCCCTTCTAGTTTAAGTATGTAAAGACTGGGGGAGAAAAATCCTCCAAGGGAACTGGTCATATCTTCCACTTGGATTCTGTTATCAGTGGATTTCTTAACACACAAGGTGTTTTTTTTTTGGTTTTTGGGGTTTTTTTTGGCTGAAAGAGGAAGTGTGATGAGTAGATCCTAATCAGATACAATATGAGAAACCTCAATTAGATGCATTTTCCATGTAATAAAACCAATAAAAAACCCCACTTAAAGACGCCAGCGCCATTATCATGAACAATGAGTCAATTTCTCCTGCAGTATTTTAAGTGTGTAGCTGTAACTTCAGAATAATTTTCTTCACCAACAAGCATATATCCAGGGCTGTTTGGGATTACTTTGATTATCATACTGTAAGATCAATTTTAAATGTAGGCACTGAAGCCTGAATAATTTATTTTCCACCCCATTAGAACGGTTTGGAGGATCTGATTCCATAGGCAGCTTTTTTGCCAAGAGAGCAAGTGCATGGCTCTGTGTATCTCTTGAGGAAGAAGAGACAGATAATCTCTGCTTTTAGAGTAAGACACCTGCTGTACTGCTTGACTGTGCTCTATAAATTTGTGAGGAATTTGTCTTGAGCAGAATATTCTGCTACTTCCACAGGCAATTGCAAAGGCCAGGGCTTGCGAAGAACTCACTGCTTCTGTCCTTTCCTCACAGTTCTGCAGCTCAGGCACAAATGCACCGAACAGCCCTTTCAAGATTTACACTGACATCTTTCCTGGAGCAAACACCTGACTCAAATATCCTATGTCTTTAGGGCTGGGACAGTATTCCTTCTGGTGTCTCACTGTTTTGACCTTAGAATAAAAGACTTTTCCAAAAAAAAAAAAAAAAAAAAGGCAGCATCAATTGGGAAAAAATATTAGAGAGAACTGCATTTTGTTTCAGGTTTTGTCATGAGCTGCCTTGCTTACAAGAGAGAGCAGATTGTCATGAAAAATTAGGCAAATAATGTGTTAAACGTTTCACAAGGGAATTTTTAAAAATGCTATTGTCAGTAGCCTGGCATCTTTGAAGGAGACCTTATTTTAATTTAAAGTCAATTCTGCACTCACCAAATGGAGTTAATACAGACTCTCATTTGGCTGCCAGTAGATCAGGTTCAAGCTGTAGACTTCTCTCTAATGTTTTTGTCTTAATGGTTTCTCTTTTAACCATGACAGTATCACTGTTTGTGCAGAAGCCCCCACATTGTCAAAACTACCCCTGTTAATGGGTTTGGTTTTGTTTAATTTTACAAATCAGCAAGCCCAGAAAACTGTCAAAACCTTTCATTTCCTCACTATGTTTCTGACACTCTTTGACACAAAAAAAGGACTGGGGGTTGGGGGTAGGGGGTAAGGAGAGATAAAGTGGAGGAGGGGGAACATCATAAATAACCATTTAAAATTATTCATGCCTTAGATAACAAGAGGAGGAAGTAAAAACAGACATGCAGCATAGAGCCAACTACTACTGTTTTCTCTTGGCTCTGATCCAGAATAAGTAAATGTGATGCCTCTAATGCCAGGGTCTCAGACTGGTAATTACAGTCCAGTTCAGTTCAGAATGGAGGGCAGAGGGATTGAGGAGCAAGCTTTCTCAATATTCTGGAATAGAAAACATTTGGCTGTTGTTGGAAAGGCACCCGTGGCTGTCTTGGTGGGTGTTGGTTCTTTAAACATTTGCCTAACCAGATGCTTGAGTGTTAAAAGGCCACTGGATGGGGACTTGCAGGTGTGCTTTGCACCTTGGGGAAAGGGGGAGCTTTAAAGAGCAGTTAAGTCTAGAACTAAGGACAGCCTCTCCTGGGTGTGCCTGGTGTGACAGCATAGTAAATTTATTTGGGGACCCTGAGTAGATATTCTGGTGTGGGAAGAGGAACAGAGCTGAACAAAAGTAGAGCAGTCTTCAGTAATGTGTGCTGGCATTATGAAATCCAGTTTGAGCCGGGTGGTTTAATGTTCAAAGGATTCCTTTGTGCATTTCAAGTTTGGTCAGTCAACCTAAGGAAGAGCTGTGCATTAACTCTTCAAAAATAGGAATGTAATGAGCTGCTGGAGAGCAGAACATCTCTGAATCAAGGGCAGTGTAGTGAGATACTCCTGCTGAACAGGTGATCTGAAATATTCATCCCTGATCTAAATGGCTACAGCCCCAGTCGTGGCATTTTGCATGAACTGAGTCCTGGTTTTCTGATGTTTCATGCCACTGGTGAATTTCCAGTTTTTGCAAACAAGAATGAGTTTGGAGTCAGAAAATGCTGAATTCAAACATCCAGGCAACAATGTCTCAAGCATTGAGCATTGTGCATCAATAAGAATTTAGTGGATGATGGAGGAGCAGGCAAGCAGGTCTTGCCTTTGCAGCATCCTCGGTGGTACCCACCTCCTGCAATACAAGTGATGGTTGTGGGTGTTGGTACCACTCAAAGCAGTGTAGCAGCAGGGCCAGCATGAAAGGTGATGAAATAAACTGCCTCTTATTGGTGCTGTTGAGTTGCTTCAGAACAAAGAACTGAAGATAAGAGCTAAATGTGTTGCAAGGTCATGGCTCTGCTGCTCTTGGGCATCTGCCTTCATTAGGCTTAATTGGGCTGTTTGAGCAGCCTCCCCGTGCCTGCAGCTCTGAGGCTGATCTTGAGGCTAACATCCACCAAGCTGAAGAGGCAGAAGTGCACTTCTGCTTTTCATCCCATTCCTCAGCCAGTTTAGTGCTATTCCTGACTGTATTTCAGCACTCTGACCAGTTTGGTTTTAGCTTAGGTATTTATACATCTCCTCCAATGCTGTTCTGTTCAGTAGACCTTCAGAGTTTTATTTCCTCTTCAGGGAATTTATTCCTAGATTATGATTCTCCTTTTTTTTCCCCTTGGGCCATGATGATAGCATTTCTTTTTATCCCCTCCCTTAGCCTAAATGATTTTCTGTGGGTTACCTTCTGTGAGTATTCTTCCCCATCCACTCCCTTGGTTGTTCTTGAATAATTTTGGACAGTGTTAATGATCATGCTCTGTAAGTGGGAATAGAGGGGGAGGTATTTCCAGTGTGCCAGGTCAGGGCATGGACTGTCCCTCCAGGGCACTTATAAGAGGGTACTTGTGCAAGGTTGAATACAGTGATGTGGGGATGCCTGGAATATGCAAAGACTCCTAAATGAGGGGCTTTGAGTCCCTGTGCCTTGGAGTTTGCTTTCTCTCAGTGGAGACACGCAGGTTGGTCCAGCTGAGGTACACTGATGTGAGGTGTAGTTTGATTCCTTAGCTCTGAACAAAACAGACTGGTTTGCAGCTGGGCTGAGGAATGCTGCCTTAAAACACAGCTGCCTTTATTGCCTGTTATTTGGGGAGGAATTCAGTGGCATTAAGAGACAACCTTAGTAATTAGTATAAGAAATTGCTTTGGCTTTTGTGTTTCTCCTCTGTGTTTAATTTCTGAGGTTTAGCTCTGCCCCAGGATTAGCTCTACCTTTTTCCTTCCCTGGTTCATGAGCTGCCTTATGTTCATCCACTTTATGCAGGTATTTAGTGGATATGCTCCTGCATATGTCTGGCTTACTACTCTATGAACACAATTTCATTCCAAGCCTTTAATTGATTTGGATAATAAAGTGCAATTATAAACTCAATAAAAATTGGTTATTTTAAAGGGAGAGCAGGAAAGAAAGAAGCCTAAGTGATGCTGTGCTGTGTGACTCGATAATGATGCAAAATCCTCTTTGCCTTACACTCTAAATGCTCTCTTGCTTCCAGAAGAGGCTTTACCTTAGGAACTAAGGAGTATGAGGTGTCCTGCCAGGGGGCTGCTCTGGCAAGGTTTGCTTATGGCATGTGTCAGGGTGAGAGACAGGGTACTGAGATGGGAAGAATGGAGAATCAAAAATGCTTCAGCCATTCTGGGCAGTTCTCTAAGGCTCCTAAATAGGACAGGGATTTTTTCAATCCCTTCAAGAGCTGACCCTTTGGGAATTTATCCTTTACTCAGCGTCTACTTTTTAACTAGAGAGCAAAAGACCCGATTTGGAGATTGTGTTTTGGATTTAGGAAATCTGTGACAATTTTTGAGTGTTGCATCTTACTGATGACTTCTCTATATTTGGTTTTTTCTTTCTCCTACTAAAAATGTCATAAGGAGAAATAATTTCTTACCAGGTGTGATTGCTGGTTTGCTCCACTGCCATATTGACATGGTTTCATATCTGGGGTCGCTTGGATACAATAACTGAGTTTCTTTGTTTCTCTTTGTTTTCCCAGTTGGGAGGCTGTGGAATCCTTGGTGTAGGCATCTGGCTGGCTGTCACCCAAGGGAACTTTGCCACCCTCTCCTCTTCTTTCCCATCCCTGTCAGCTGCCAACCTGCTGATCGTCACAGGGACGTTTGTCATGATCATTGGCTTCGTGGGCTGCATAGGTGCCATCAAAGAAAACAAGTGCCTCCTGCTGAGTGTGAGTATTGAGCTGCTGCAGTGTTTGCTGTCTTGTGATGCTGCTGCTATTGCAATGCATGCTGCAGTGACCTGCATCTCAACAGAAGCTGCCCACTCGACACAGATGAGACTGAGTCGTGTGTGAAACAGGCTTTGATAATCATGAGGAGCTGCAGGTCATTGCTGACTACGCTGTCCATGGAGGATGAGCCCCGCAGGGAGGGAATTGTTAGTGGTGGTGGAGGTTTCCTTGGACTCTTCAGAGAAGAGGAAGAGTTTTGTGAAGGCATGTTTTGTAGTGTATCTTTAAATTCTTTTTCACTTAGGTCTGATAGCAATCCATTCCAAATGTTTGCCCTAGTGGCACTGATTATCTGAAGTCCAGGACAGAGACATCAATGCAGGCAGGAAACAGGTTGATTCTGAAGTGATTGAATCTGGTTTAAATTGAAAATTAAAACAGTCAGGTTTGACAATGCTGGTTTTTCCAACCATTAACTCTCCAAAAGCTGAGATGTCAGGAAGAAAAGGTGCCAGCACAAGTAGACTGCTGTGAAATCAAAGATTAATAAGGTGCCAGGTGTCCATGATTTCACAGAAGCTTGAGCCACATCCCTGGTGTATTTTATCAAAATGCAGGTTGATGCCACTTCAAGGTGAAATTTAGGGGCAGTGAATACCGTCTGTAGTTGGTGTTAGTGTGTATTTTGCATCCTGTGAGGCGATCTTGCTCAAGTCTAGGACTTCACCATGGGGTTTGGCAAACCTCAGAGTGAAGAGGAGCTGTGGTTCAGCTGGTCATCTGGTGATGCCTCTGTAAAAGGCTGCTCCTTACTGTGCTTCGCATAATTTTTTTTCCCCTGGGAACTACAGAACGAGTTAAGGCACACAAGCACTCAAATCTCTGAAGTGACTGAGATTCCAAGCCTCAACTGAGGACTTTTTCCAGGCCCTTGCCTTAATCAGTTGTTCCTGCTGATTTTTAGGCAGTCAGAGCTAGTCAGTCTAGGCTAGTAAAGGCTATGTATGTGGCTTGAAACTAATAGGAACAATATAAATGGAAATTAAGGCAGTTATGTGAGTGAAAATCTAAACAGGGAAGGCTGAAGTCAGAATCTGAAGCTGAAAGTCCTTGACATTTTTAACAGTCCTATAAATACACACTTTGTGGAGGAAGTGTGTGCCCAGACAGATGTAATGGATTACAGCTTCAATGCCAATGCAGCAAGAGCCCACAGGGTGCAAAGTCTAATGGTATAGCTTATATGTGCAAAATAATCACCTACTTTGTGCTTTCCTGAATGCCTAGCCCTGGAGTGACAGCAGTGAGCAGTGCCTGCTTCTGTGTCAGGATCAGGTCAGGATCTGGCAGGCAGTCCTCAGTACTGGAGGAGTTTAAGGATTTTATGGCTTGTGGTTCTTTTTCCTTCATCTTTCCTTTTGGCAAGGGCAGAGACCCCCTTGGTCAGCCATCATTGCCCAGGTGGGGTGAATGCACTCAGCCCCCCAGCTGGGCATCCATGGCAGATGGAAATGCTGCAGGTACTGCTCCTGCTGACATGCACAGCACTCAGAATCCAGTGTCCCTCAGTGCCTGACATAAGGATTGTGCTTGATGGATCAAGTTAAGTAATGCAAAGGAATGCAAATTCATTTAGGAACTCTCTGCACAGGAGAATGGGGAAGTTTGATCTGATTTGGTACCCACATTTCGCTCTGTCTGCCTGTCCTTACCTTTCTGTACAGTAACTATTCAGTGTGGCCTCTATTTTACTCAATTTTCTCCAAAATTGAGTTATATTAGACCTTATTATAGCTACTTTAATTCTGAATAAGCCCAACTGTAGAGAGTTGAAATAGAGTTTCATTAGTCCACATTGAATTCAGTTTTTATTTGGTCTAGAGTAACTTTCCACATTGCATTGCATTGGTACTTTCTCACTGTCAGTCAATACCAGGGAGATTTTTTTGGGTTCTTCTGAGTTGTTTTTTGTTGTGCTAATGTCTTTGGAAAAGAAATGGATATTTCTGGGAACAGAGCTTTATCATGCAGGTTTGTTCTTAGTCTCCCTTTCCCCACATTGCTGGTTCTATTTGACCTGTGTTTTGAAAGTGTTTTCAAGTTTAGAGCTGGGGCATTTGGTTTTGGCCAGCTCCTATTTTTCTAGGTAACACAGATAGCAAAAGAAATTCTTTCATTCAAGAAATTGCTGAATATCAAACCAGGGCTGCTCTTAGGGTGTGTGGTTGCTACATTCCTTCATCTTTTTCTTATTCCACGGGTGTTCCCAACACAGTGTTCTGCCACAATGAAAATTATGTCTTCCCAGAATATCTCTGGGTTTTTTTAACAGCCCTGAAAATGCCCTGTCTGCTTTTTTAAGAGGATTGTTTTGTTGCAGCTGGCTGGCAATAGGATTTACCATCTAAATTGTAAAGGGAAGGCTCCTAAGTGTTCTCAGCCTTGTGTGTCTGTGACACACACAATGTTTAACAATTGCTCCTGGATCAAGTCCTGCACTCCTTTCAACATCTCCCTGGCTGCCACTTAACATCTGGCCTTGGTCCTGGTAGTAGCTAAGGTTGCTTTTGGAACTGAATTTATATCTCCAGAAGGCATTGCCACAAATGTGACAGCCACTCCTAAAGTTGTCTAGCTTGTCTGTGATGCAGCTGCCATATCTCCCTGTGAAGCATTTGCTTTAGCTAACTTCTTGTAATGTTTTATTCCATTTGGAAATAGGAGCTTTGAAAGGTAGCAATGGAGCAACTGAAGTCTGTTTGCACAGGTGTTTAAGAGGGGAAGATGGAGGCTGTTTGGTTGTGTTGCACTAGTCCCCAGACAATGCATTTGGGTAATTTGCCTTCACCTCCTGATATTTGTCAAGCTGCAGCACTAGAATCCCAGAATGGTTTGGCTTGGAAAGGACCTTAAACATCATCTAATTCCAACTCCCTTGACACCTTTCACTAGACCAGGTTTACTCGGAAAGCTAAACAAACTTAGGGAACTGGGATAAGCAGGAGTTAACAAGGTCTGCAGGCAGTTGTAACTGATTTGTGGTGGGCTTAAAAGCATGGCAAAGTTATTTAATGGAAATGCAAAGAAAAGGAAAGCAAGAAGTAGAAGCTAGAATGTTGCATTCATTGTGTGTTTTCAGCAGTCTTTATGCAACAGTCTGATGAAGTGAGGCTTAAGAGTGGCCAAAAAAATGAGCAAGTGGAATAAACCAAGCTAGGGGAATAGCTGGGCATGTTACCATGGTGGGTTGGCAGATACTTATGTTATATCCTGCATATGTGAGATCAGACATCACTCCATTGAGCAAAACATTGCTGTGTGTCTCTGAGTGAGTAGTAGCAGTTTCTATTGACCTCCCCTTTTCCTTGGCTCCACACAGCATGGCAGAAAGCTTGGGATGTTAAATATGACCCCAGACAGTAGTAAAGATGATGTGAATGCTCTGCCTGTGTTGTATTCCTGTTGCAAGCCACTCTGAAATCACATCCTCAAGATCTCCTTGAAGACACTTGTGGCATTTTAAGCCCACAAGCTACATGGTCAGGTGTGGCTTAAAACCAAGAGCAATTTGGACCTCAGCTTGCTCATATCTCCTATAGTGCACCTCATCCTCATGTGGGATTGTTGGAAGTCTGATCTGCAAGGACTGGAAAGACAAATTTCCCATACAACAGGAGTACTTCTTGCTCTGCTTCCTAAAAGCAGCAGAAAGAGGAAAGCCTGTGGCAATTACTAGCTGAGGCATGTGCTTGGGATGTATTGGGGTGGGCAGCTTGGAGGAAGGAGGATATTTGAGGTACTGCAGGAGGCATGGAGCACTGTGGGGATCCTAAAATGAACTGGGGGGAAGCAGGACTAGCTCAGCCCATCTGCATTGGAGGAGCAGGAGTTTATGTGATGGTAGGCACAGGATGTTTGTGGAAGGCCTTGCCTTAGGAATAGTGCTGCTGTCTGATGATGTGACAAGGGATGAGATTTCCCACGCAGTATGAGTGAATGAAAAGTGAGCAATATCAGAGAGACATTTGAGCCTATTTACATTTCATAGACCAAGATGCAGAGCAGATGAGACTGATCATGTATCTTTGTGTTCTGCACATATGACGTTTGTATTGGTTTGTCAGAGCACACCTGTAAAGTCTTTGGTATTAGGCTGCTGTGGTGTTAGGTGTGAATGTTAGTAATTACTTACCTCTGGCATTTACCAATGACTTTTGAAAGAAGGGAGGACAGAGCAAGTGGTTTGAGAAGTAGAGGACAGGTGGGAAAAGGAGATAGAAAGCAGAAGTAAAGTTCAGTTTGTAAATGAGATTTTAGCACAGAGCTGCACAGTAGTCAGGAGGATCCACATTAAGTCTTTGAATTGAGAGTTTAGATAGTCTAAAGCTCAAGATTTACTGACTTGAAAGGAATTACCTGGTGTCCACTGCAGATATTCTTTACTCAGTAGCAATGTATAGTCAGGAAAATGTAAAGTCAGTGCTTCCTTAATCTCTTAAGAAACAGACCTATTCCTATTTCTTTGCATTCAGAGGAATAGAATAATATTAAAATCTAAGAGTGTAAAGAAAAAAAAAATTGAAAGGAAACATCAACCACTCTATGCATTCTGCAAAAATGCATAGATGGGGTAAATTTTATAGCTGTCATTCTAAGATGTCAGTGAACAAAAAATGGATATTTGCACTGATTCTTATTTGCCCCAGCTACAATGTGAAAGAAGATAAATTTTTTCATTATTAGATTTCCCTAGGGAAATCAAAGCAACAGGCATTCTTGAGATAAGTATGCAACCTGGTATATATAATCTTATATCTGAATATAGATGCAAATTGTTGAATGAAATAGGCAAACAGTGCTTTCCTGCTTCAGTAAGACTTGTTTAACATTTCTGCAAGTATTGTTGCTCAAGACTGTATGACTGAGGTCCCTCTGCTACAAGCTCAGCTGTAGTTAGAAAAAGGCAGCTTTGTTCTGATGGGTTGGGTCAGTGGCCTGAACCAGTGACAGAGATAATAAGCCAGGAGTCTGACTTGTGAAGATTATTTTATGGACTTCCATTGATGCTTTTTCATAGGTATTTGGTCTTGCATTGCTGGATCATGTAACTGTACTGCAAATCTCTATGAGTTATCTTGATAGGAAATTGGGAATCCATCTTTTCTGGTTTTCCCTTTGGAATTGCCATACAGTTCTGATGTGCATCAGAGCTGTTAGCCATATTCATCATCTCTGTGAATTTTAACAAAATGTTTGGCTTGTATGCTCTTAACCCCACTGCACTGTGCTTTCCTGCTGAGGCCAGGTCCTTGCAGGAGGCACCACTTTGCCACTCAAACACAAAATCAGTTGTGGTGCCTTGATCATAGTGCTGACTTCAGGCAGGTGCTCTAGGTGCACCTGAACAGACCATTTCTCTATGCTAAGGAGATTTATGCCTGATTAAGTACTTCAGTGCTCAAATGTTGACCCAGCTGATCCTTAAGGGTCTGTGTAAACATTATCTTTTAGGTTAATTGCTTAAGATCTATATTTGAGGAGCTAAATTGCCTGAATTCTCTGTCTTTTGGACATGTTTATCAGATATCTATATTTGTATGCTTGCCCTGAAAAAGGTCATTCATTATTCCATGGATAGTCCAGGTTAAGAGTTTCAGTGCCTGATGTTAAATCATGATGGGTTATGTAATTTATTACCTGTATTACAGTATCCCCTGCAGGCAGCCCATGAGGATTCTCATTCTGTATGAAACTCCTGGGAGGCAGAGGTACCTGACCAGTAGAGCTTACTGTCTAATTAGATAAGACAAATGGAAAATATTATTATTCTCATTAGACAGAGAGCTGCAGCAAAGTGAAACTAAGTGCCTTGCCTAGGTTGCAGTGGGAGATTGTGAGAGAGTCATGGAGCAAACCCAAATTATCTAAATCTCAACTCAGTGCCTTCATCATCTTTCTGTGATTACATCAGGATGTATCTAGCCATCCTGTGTGCTTCAGTGACCTTTAAAAAGTATTTAGTCCATGTTTCTATAATAGTAATGATAATTCTGATTTATTTTATCATATGTATTGTGTCTAAATGAAAAATAAATCTCCCAAAGCAAAAGTATTTATCAATTTTTTGTTTTGTTGAAAATGATAATTGGCAGCCTTAGCTGTTTTCCGTGGGCAGCACTGTAGGCTGTCCCAGCTGAGCTGATCAGTCTAATTGCACCACTGCCTTCAGTTAAATGTGAAACAGAACATTTAGAGAAGCTGCTGGAAAGGATCTGTGACCATGGTCTAGTACATATGTTTTTGCAAAAAGAGACTTTTAGTCCGGGAGATCATAGGAATACTGGTAAAAACCAGTATGGGGCCCTGTGTGAAGGACATCTCTATTTGGTTGTTACAGCACACATGTATAGATACAACATTTCCAGACACTTGAAACTTAAATAATAACCTGTGTCCTAACAGGAGATAAGATAATAGGTAGTTCTTTATTTCAGATTTTGTGGCACTTTTTTTTCCCTCCAATGATTTGGTGCTAAGAACACATTCTTCTGCTCTGGTTGGGATGCAGCATGGCCAATAATCTAGTCAAAAGAGGTAGAGGATGAGGGAATCCTTGTCCACACATTACCTACATGACAATAAATTTTAAAAGGGAGAGGGCTCGAAACAGCCAAAATGCTGATTCTTCTCTGATTATCTGAAGCCAGCTGCCTTCTTATAAAGCAGCAAGGTTGGGTATGCTCCATCACATCAAGCATTAACAAAATTGTGTTAATTAACAGGATTAACAAAGTGGCTTAGATACACCCCCTTCCCCTTATTCTGATATGTCCTGATTTGTGGATAACCCTGATTTTTATTGTAGAAAAGCTGAAACAATGGTTAATGAGAAGGGGAAGGAAAATAATCATTAACAGGCAGATCTGTGTGTTCAGTTTAATTGAAATGATAACTTTGTGTTAATAAGCAAGTAGTCATCACAGCTGCTGGGATGAATAAAATGAGAATTAAAACTTGATATTAGGTCAGGACCAGCTGTGGAATATACTGATGCTGTGTGACTATCCAGATATCAAAAGATTCTCATTTATGGAATAGTCCAAGGGGAAAATGAGTGCCCATGGTGTTTTGTACTGTGCTGTTGAGAGTTTTCTGAACTCCAGCCAGCTCATCTGTAAGTGAAACAGCCATAAAGAAAATAAGGAAAAAGTTAATGAGTAGGAAGAAAAGGAAACTAAAAAACCCTACTGTTTTCAGTAGTATCACTGGATCCAGAGAGCTTACAGTTGAAACTTCATTGGTGACAGGGAATTTATTTCAAAGCAACTAAATGGGAAAGAAACAGCCTGTAAATGACTTCATCTCAGTAATTTAATGCTGCAGATCAAGCAGTAGATTCTCATTCCAGTTTAGCACATGAGCTGGTGTTTTAGCAATCAAACTAGCAAAATCAGAGAAATGCTGGCTGCAGCCACAGCAGCAAGTGATGCACAGACCAGACAGATGCCATGCATACAGCCTGAGAGCATTATACATGGAGTATATCACTTCTCTGTGTAGTGCTGTGTTGCATGTGAAATTCCAGCTTGCTGCCTGCTTGGACTGGAAGTACTCAGCACCAATCTTCCCTAGTTTGGTTGTGTCTGTTATGAGGAATCTGCTCCTCCTTGTCTTTCAGGTTTTAGCTTCTTTCTCTTGGCTGGTACTGAAACTTGTGAGGGGATGGAACCTGTCTGAGTCCTCCCCTTCCTCCCTGCTTTTCTTCAGCTCTGGAAGAAATTAATCAAAGAGACTTAATCAAAGGATCTGGGAACTGAGAGGAGAAAGAATGAAGTTTCCTTGCCACCTAGTTTTAGACTTGACCCTAAGATCAGTGTGTAGGAAGGGCTTACCTCATAGGGTATATTTAATTTTCTGATACAGGCTGATGCCATACCAGTGCCTGATGTGCTTTGAGTTACAGAATCACACAGTATTGAGCTGGAAGAGACCCATAAGAATCATTGAGTCCTACTGCCTGCTCCTTGCAGGACTACCTAACTAAACTAAATCACACAACTAAGAGTGTCTTAGAAACTCTGACTGGCTTGGAGACCCCCTTCCCTGGGGAGCCCCTTAGGTCAGGGAAGAATGTTTCCCTAATGTCCCCATTCCTTTTTGTAGTGCCAAGACACTGCTTTATGGCCATCATAGTGTGGCAGCACCACACTCTGCAGGAGTCAGGGGAGCTGAACTAATTTAGGTCAAGTGAAGATTTAATTTGTTTGTCTAAATGGCAATCAGTGTTTGAGTTCCTAACTCCTTGTAGATTAAAGTATACTAGCGATACTAGCTTCTCTGACAGTCTGTGCAGGCTCAAGCTCTCCTGTCACCTACAAAGTGTCCCTTCTATCATCTTTTGTCGCAGCATTCAAACTCTCATGTGCCAGAGGTTCTTCAAAAGAAGCCTGGCTCTGAGCCATTTCCAGATCCAGACCTAGGATCACCTGCAAGATCTGAAAGACAACAGAATTGCTCCCATTTTGAAAGTAAATGACAGGTAACCTATGTGTTCCTTGCCTGCCCAGACATTCATGTCACTTTTGAGCATAACATTTGCTATTTCTTTTCTCTAATAGTAAGATTATCTCCTTGGATAGAACATAATAGGCTTAGTAAAGCAGCGTGTGTGCTTTTATTCCAAATCATTCTTTTGTTATTTTTAACCACCTTAGTAATGCAACTTAAAATGAAGAGCAACATTGACTTCTTTCTCTATAAGGAGTAGAATTACCTGAACCTCAGAAAAATGTAGCTCTGGAGGTAAAGAAATGGAGGCTACTTTGTGTAAATCACTGATGCCACACAAGGCACAACCAGAGTCGATTTGATGTTACAGATATTTCAGACCCTCAGTGTTACCAGATAAAAGGCAGAATTAGATAGGCCACACTGCCTGCTTCTTCATTTTTTAAGCTTCTGCAAGACTGACATACGTGCATCTGATGCAGCTGCTTCTGTGTAACACATTTGAGAAGCAAGGGTAAAACCAGCAGCAGAATTTAAATGCAGACAAACTACCTTGTCCTTTATTTTCTCCTTGCCCATCTTCTTCTCGCCATCTTATTCACTTGCACATACATCACAGTTTCTAGGCACTGTTTTGACACTCCTAGATAAGAACATTGCATGGCATTACCATAGGTGGAGTAGGTTGGATTAAACCCAAGCTAGAGCCTTTTAGTTGTAGTGGCTGTATCTGTGTTAGATGGACTCAAGCAGCTGCTTTGTCATGAGTGGAGTGGCATGGGGACTTGAAAGAGCCACTCAGATGTTTTATCTTCTTCCTCATCCACTCATACTTCACAAGTAAGATGAGTTTGTCTCCTGACTGGTATAAAATCACACTAGATCATGTCACACCTTTGCATTATGTTTGCAGAAGAAATGAAGCAACCCTTACAAAAGGCAAAGGCCAGTGAGACCTTTATTAGTGCTGAGGAATCTGTGATCTGCTAAAGGGCCTACACCCACTCTCTGTTGTGATAGGAGAGTGATACCTGGCTACTATTTGATGGCACTTCATTGATTTTGAGTCAGTTTTGGCAGAATGTGAAAAAATACTAGAGATGCCATAAAATACCACTTAAAATCCTTTGATGCATAGTATGGGAATATCAGGTCTCTCAGCTCTCACTCACTAATGCAGTAAGACTGAACGATTCCAACCGAAAGCAGTAATGAGACTAAAATGAAACACTGTTAATGTGTTAAGGCTGCATATGTTGTATATTTTCCCAGAAATAATTACTGCAGATTTCTTTGAGCTTTATTGATCAGCAGGAGTTTTTGCACATTCATAAAATATATAGTCCAAACATAAACAGAGCTGTACTATATATCCAGCAGGCATAAGGCATGAAAGGCTTTGTCACAATCAGAATGAATTAGCCATTAAGGCTTTCAGAGAATAATAGCTGATGAACCAAATTTAGATACATGACGTTTTCATAATGGAGTTTCTGTTCGTGAGTTTGCTCATATACATTACTGCCTTTTTACAGTTTATGAGCAAACTTATCATTTTTATGCTGAAAAAAAAATGATTGTGAGACTAAAGAGATTTACTTCCAAGGAAGTACTTAAAGAGCTAAATATGCACAACATGAGGGAGAGAAGGCTCAGATGGCACCATAAATCCTCAAATATTCAAGGAGTATAAATGCTGTGGACAGAAAGGAAGCATTTGTGGTGCTGCAAAGAGTGCTAAGTAGGAGCAAGTGCATGGAACTAACAAAAGGAGTGTTCAGACCGAGTGTCAGCAAAACCTTTGGTGCTGGGATGTGTAATCAGAATCCACTGTGATGGAAATTAGTAGAAACAAACTGCCCTTTCCCTTTGGCTCTGAATTTCATGTAACAGATTAATGCACTGGGATTTTGTTGACTGTAATTCCAGTTAATGTTGAAGTCTGGGCACTGTCCTGTCATTTCTTGTTCACTGCTCTTTTTCTGTACAAGTCTTCCAGGCTGCAGAGGAAGTCACTTTTAAGTATAATTTCCACTGCACTTTCTCTTCTGTTCTCCTGTCCTTGCTCAGTACCTTGGAAAAGAAAACCAAAGGAAATTTAAAAAGAAAAAAAGAGAATCTTTTGTAATGTTCCTAGTCCCTATTAATATATCAGATCAAGATGCCTTCAGGGAATTATGTTAAATCAAACTTCTTGTGAGAACTACTGATACATTGAATACTTTTGCTTTTAAAAGAGGAAGAAAGTTTCATTGGGTTTTTTTGAGCGCTGACAAAATCTATACCACATGAGTTTTTATTCTGTAAAAGTCAAGTACCAATATGTTATTACAAAGCTATTCTGGGAAGTCTGAAAATGCTTGAGGATGAACTTCATATTGCTCTGCTTACAAAGCCAGATCCAACAATGGCAAAAATACAGGACCTATATAAAGAGTGAGTGAGTGGTTCTCCAGTACCTGGAGTTCTTTTTTTCAGTATCTCAGTGGCAATTGTGGCATTGATTCAGATTTTTTTTTAGGTGGCTTGAATTTTTCCAAAGTGGGGAATATGCAGTAAATTTGTCAATAGTTTATAGCATTCAGAACCTCTGACAGTGTTACCCTTTTCGGTGCTCAACTAATGCATCAAAGTTTGCTGATGCTTCTGCTGCCATAATTAGGTTGGACATGGAGATGCTACACTTCTGCATTTTAACAATGCCAGCTGTAGTAATGAGACATCTTCACTCAATCCATTTAATAATACTTAAATATAAATAATATAACCCATTATAAAATGATTGAATAATTACGAAGCATATTAAATTTGAGGAAAACTTTAAATTTTCAGCAACATTGTAAAGTATGGCTCTTATTAAATACATTAAGTTCTTCTGACTTTAAAATAGAGCTCTGTGAATTTTTAGGTGTCCTGGTTTCAGCAGGGATAGAGCTCATTTTCTTTCCGTGACAGGGAGTAAAAGTTTGGCATAATTTATTCAAAAAGGACAGACACTATTTACACCCTCAGTATTAAATATAAGATGAGAAGGGAAGGATGTGTGCAGGATGTGAGGTTACCTTTGACTGTATTTCTGTTCTTATCAAATTACAATCTAAAAATCAAGCAGAGATCTTTCAAATGTACCTTTGTCTCATGATAAATGTAGTAATTGGGTCTTTCTGGACCATACCAAGCCCCACATTCCCTTACATTTCTTAACATAGAGAAGCAATGACACCTTCTTCCAGAATAGAGAAGCAATGACACCTTCTTCCAGAAAAAGCTATGTCTGAAGTGCTTAACTCAATTTAAAGCTCCCCAGTAGAAGAAACACATGAATACCTGAAGGGAAGGGATCCAGTGGGGAGCCACTGTGAGGATTGTGGGGCACATGATGTGCAAGGACAGTCTGAGAGAGCTGGCTTTGTTCTGTCTTAAGAAATTAAAGCAGGGAGTATATTTTATTCATGTCTTCAACTCCTTGTAGTACAATATAAGGAAAATAGAACTTTTGGAAGAATTCACAGGGATTATACAAGAGATAACAGGCACAGGTCAAAACCAAAGGAAATTCCAATTAGAGATGCAGAATATTTTTTGGGGTTTTTTTTATCATTATATAGTCAAGTATTGGAAAAAGGTATCCAGTGAGTCTGTGGGTGACTGTCCATCTTCATCCTTGGAGATGCTCCTAAGGTGACTGGACACAGCTCTGTGCAGCTTTGTGTAGCTGACTGTGCTTTTAGGAAGGGGTTGAGCCAGGTGGTCCCCAAAGGTCACTGACACCCTCTGTGTGATTCCGAGAGACTCAGTCTTCCAGTAGCCAGAGCTGGTTAATTCTTGAGCACCAAAGTTATATATGTACACATCAGGACCAGGCAGATGAATTAATAATCCTTCCAGGCTATTAAGACCAACTATTTTACCCCAAAGAATTGTCTGTAATTTCTTCTACTGGGGTGTGTATTCATTAGGAAGTGCAATGTAGTACTGAAATTAAAGCTGATCAGTGAGGATTTGTAATCCAGCCTCACTGAAAGGCAAAAGGCTTGTATCATTTATATCATCACCGTACCAAACTTGCAGTTAATGTTGCAGAGGAAGGACTGGCTGTAAATTTTCCATTTGTTTTTGTCCCTTCATCCTGGGAGCTGGTGCAGGTGGAAGGCAGTTACTTTGCTGGAGCATTTTCCAGGAGCCACCTCCCTGCTCACGTGTTGTACTTCATAGTGTCTGTCAGAAAAGAAGCCCAACTGTCCACCTTGCAGGCTGTTTAAATGTGATGGAAAACAGCACAGACTGTCTGCTGAAGTTATTTGTTCAGTTTCTTAGGAAGGTTATGCTAATTTGTATGCAGTTTGGTGTAAGCAATATATTTGCTAGGCCATGAACTTTAAAATTGTTTTGGAATGTATCACTGTTCAAAAGGAACAGCTGGCTCTCGGGTCTTCTTACTACTTTCATGTTTTTGAAGAGGATTTGAATAATTTTTTGCAAGAAGCTTCTGTCTCCTGTCGTGAGCTAAGTTGGGAAACAGGTCTGGCGCACTGAGATCCTACTGTCCCCTTCTGAGACAGCCCCCATCAAACTAAAAGCATTGCTTCAGCAAGCAGTGGAATCAGAGCAGTCTGGAGTTTGCCATGAGTTATATCACATTTAGTCTCACAGGCTAGCAAGACAATCACACCTTGGTTTCCATTGTATTGGGTCACTTTTGCCTTTGGGAGACTGAGAGAAGGTCAGCTACTCCTGACTTGGAGAGATGGGCAATTTGAGCAACATGATCCTGCTATTGAGAAGATTTGGGAGGGAGAGCCACTGGGGAAGAAGATGACCCAGTCCTGTGTATTAGAGTGTGATGTCAATCATGCAGTGAGACAAGTGTCTGGAGCATCTGAGAAACCAGGGAATCCTGTTTGTTTGGGAGGGAAAACAGTTAACTCATTGTTCTCTGCCTGTGTGAGCAGCAATGGAAACGTGCTTTAAGTGATGTACACAGGGTACAGTTCTTGATTCTCCAACTGATATCAACAGCCTGAATGAGCAAAACTGGAAGTGAGTCAAAAGCCTGGTACAGATCCAATGGGAATGGAGTTGAAACTTGGATCCTTGTCTCCTCCAGCAGACTTTTCTCTCTGACAGCAGGAGGGTGATACATATCCATGATGTAGGATTGGTAACAGTTGCATACTTCCTTTTTCATACACCTTTAATGAGAATCTGTGGGAAAGTCAAAGGCTTTCTGGAATATAAAGGTAGCTGAGAAACTGGCTTTAGTTTTCTTAGGGAAGTCAGCAGTGGTAGACAGAAGGGTGTTACCTTACCTCCCTCCTCATCAAAGCTTCTGTGGGGTTATTTCAGGTGTAATTTGTGAAAAGCTGAGCAGTAGGGACCTCTCCGCTGAACCTCTGCTGTGTTGCATCTCACTGTTTGACAAGTAGTATGGTAAAGCATTTCTCTGTACAAGGTCAGATTAATTTTTTTTATGGAGTTTCACATGAATGCTTTGCTTTGGGATTGTTGTTTCTCCATGCATAAATCTTTATTATACCAATAGCCTACAGCCCCAGTGAACCAAACAAAACTCAATTTTATTCTTCTCAGTATTTATCACCGCAGTGAGAGAACTCCATTGAAAAACAGCTGTGAGTTTCCAGCAGGTGTGCTGGGGTTTAGGTGCTGTGAGCCTTCAGTGATTTCATGTTTCTTCCTTCTAAATTGGAATGGTATGTGCCAAGCTGGGTCTGGCCCTAGATTGGGCATCATTCCCTTTGGGATGATACTGAGGATGGAAGTGAAAATGACCTGTTGGAAGGTGCTGTGGACTAGAGGAGCAGGCTGTGCATGTGTCCATGCCTGCACTTTAATCTGGGGAATAGCAGGATGTGCTGCAGTGTGCAGGCCTTGCTTTGCAGCCAGCACAGGCTGAAACCTTGCTTCCTGCTTTCCAGGGTGTTGGTTTGGGTTCAGGTACAGCTCTTCTTTAGAAGGGGGATGACAGATGAGCTAACATGCAAGTGCTTGGAGCTTTTACCAGGTGATGAGGGTGAAGCCTCTGCGTTGAGGTTAAGCTCACTTAATTAACGTTTGTAATGAAAGATACAGCACAGGTCTCTACTGTCTGTACACGTGGGGATTCCTAATACTTGTTAGTTATCTGTGATATAGCCATGGGGGCTCTGTCAATGCTTCCAAATGTAAAAAAAAAAGATAGAATTAGCTACTTTGTACTTTTATATAAAACCAAAATATTTTTCTATAGAGATAAAGGATAATCCTTATCTAGGTTTTGACTTTCTGAACCATGTACATTAGTTTTACTGTATGGCTTCCAAATTTGCAGTGCATGAAACCAAATTCCCAGCTTGGAGGACCCTCTCAGTGTCTGTAGGGAAAGACTTAGACATGATACATAACCATCACTGAGAGGATTTTTATTCTGATATTACCTAAATTACGAGTGCTTGACTCCACAATTTTAGCATCTTTTTCTGATGTCAGTGTCATGCCTATTTCTCTAGTATGACCTGAGGAAGGCAGGAGCACTGTCGGGGTCTTGCCAGAAGGTCCAACCTCCTTCATTGGACACAGTGGCGCAGCTGGCAAGAGCAGCTCTCTGCTCAAGTCTGAAGCTGGTAGCTTTTAGCAGAGTTGGTGTTGTAGGGGGAAATACTCTTGAGATGTGAAATTTCACTCCATTTGTTACCAATTAAGATGAAATTTTAATTACTGTTCCTAGTATTAAGAAATAATGACATACTTGAGGAAACACCTCTTTTTGAGAAACTTCCCTCCAGACACCTCTCCTCCCCCTTTGCCAGTCTCTAGTTCATTCCCTGCACATTATACTCAGTCATGGGGATCAGTGCAGGATGTTTTTCTTTTATGGCCACTCTTTATTTCTTGCTCCTTTTTTCCCATGGCTGCAGCATGGTGTCCTCCCCAGGCCACCATCCCCTCAAAGTCCTCATTCTTCCTGGGTATCCATGTACACAAGTGTCTCCTGCCTGGTTTGTCTGTTGCTTATAGGTCCAGTTTTTCTAAAACCTGTAGCCAGATCATATCCTAAGCCAAACCATTCCCCATCTGCTGTTAAAAATGTTCTTACTTGGGGGCAGCATTTTGCCTGCAGTCATTCCCTGGCTTCACCTGTACTCTCTCCATGATGCTGCGTGCAGAGTAGGGAGGAAAAACTTTCTTGAGAGCACAGGAAAAACAGATCCCTACGTTTTATTCCAGTTCCTAGGCATACCTCCCATTCCAGGCCATGTTCTGTGAAGTGGGGCTGGAGGTTATTGGCTTTGGGGAGATGGCAGAAAGGCACCACTGGTGCAGAAAAATCTGTGGGATGGTTTGTGGCTTGTCTGGTTGTGTGTGAGCATGTGGGTGTACAATTTGCAGGCTTTAGCTGCTGAGCCCTCTCATCTCTGTGATGTGTGAAATTCAGACTCTTGAAAGTGAATAACTTTCCCACAACATCAATTTGTAGCTGGGTAAGACAAAAGGCTGAAATTTCTGTGCCTGAAATGGAGCTGCACTGTGTCAGGCCCCTGCTCTAAACACTGCAGTATGAGAGGATTTCAAATTAAAGCACCAGAAATTTAACCTGGGAAGAATAGGATACTTTGCCCTGCTTCATTCTTAGAAGTAATTGGAGTGCTACTTTTGACGTTCTTCCAAAAGCTTTTATCCTTTCAACAGAAACAAGCACGGAATATATCAGCACAGACAATTAAGGTTTGGCAAAATGATAAGCTGACGACACTGAGGTCCTCTGGTAGGAAATGCTGATCACTGTATATAATGGGTAACAAACAGTCTTTCTCCTTTGTTCTAGAAATTGTCTCATGCAATCCTGTCTATGCCAGGGAAAAAATGGTGTTTGCATGCACATTTTGGATAAGTGATGCTTTTATGGATGAGCAAAAAAGTACTCTACAGCCAAATAGAGCAAAGTGTCTGTGCATCTTTGCAAAAAAAGGATATGCCTTGTCCTGTTTCAGTTAATGCTATGCAGCAGGATAAAATTGTAAAAAATAAGCAAGCTGCACCAAGACAGGTTTGCAAAGCCATGCAGAAGGTCAGTGTTGGATGATAATGGTATGGAAATCAGCTTGGATCATGGGCATAAATGAGGTCTGTGATTCAAAACTGGGCAGTAATAGGATCCAGTATTAGGGTCAGGCAGGTGTGAAAATACTGGTGATGAAAATCTGAAAATAAATAATTTAAGATTCATGGAGCAAAATGCAATGACTTCTGTAGACACAGTAATTGTACCAGGGAAGAAAAGTATTTTCCCCTTTGTGACTTTTTGCCCTCCATTCAGTCACATAAATCCATAGGTTCAAAGGTTTGGTTTTGGCTTACCAGGCAGTGCAGAAATTCTGATAAAGGCTTAGTAGCTATTAAACTTTTATAGGTTTGCAGCCTTGTGGTTGAAGAGACAGTAATTGAGTTTTTCTCGTGGGGATGGGATTCCAATTAAGCCGGTGTTGCTCAGTATTAGAATTCCACCCTTACAGGTTGCTAAGTGTGTGAATTTTATGTTATAGGGAGCTGGACCTTTGCTTCAGCCTAAAAAGTTTCCAAAATTACTCTCTCCTTTACCTATCTATGCAAAACTCAGTTTCATTTAATGCTCTGATAGTGCTCACTCTGGAGTCTGCAAGTGCTGTATTGATGCTGCTGCAGACCCATCCAGTGGTAACAAAAGCAAAGGATGTGGTTTCCCAGAAGTATTTGGCATTGCCAGCAGTTCTTCTCACTGAAGTCAATCAAAAAAAGAGCTGAGGGCTTTAGAGAACCTACCTGAAATCCCTGAGTTAAAAGTTTTTTATCCAGTCCTTTGAGCTTTTGACTCCTGGTCTTAGGCAGTTCCATGGCTTATGAGAAGAAAGAGAGGTGGCCCAACTTTGCTTTGATGTCTTTGGTACAAATCAGCCCCTTTCACCTGAAACTCATGGGTTATTTGTGTAGCTCTCTGAAACTGCTCATAAAGGTAACTTGATACACCTTTCACTTCCCCCTTGATCCCACCATTACCCTTGAAAGGAGCTGTGACTTTATGGCCCAGGCTACCTTCTCTTGCCATGGGAAGTTAAGCTGTGGATTTCATGGGTATCATTGGCTGTCATCACTAATATCCAGTGGGGAAAAAAAGAAAAAAGAAAACCTAGCATGGAAAGACTCCTCCAGGTTTGCTGTCAAAGAGAGTACTGGCTTGCTCTTGGTGGGGTTTTAGGCTGTCCTGCTGAAACCAGTGCTATAAATGAGCCTTGCCTATGCCCAGACACTGTGGGGTTGCCTCACTAGCCTTTATCTGCTTTTTCAGTTGCAGCAGCTTTGTATCCTGCTGCCGATATGACTCCCACTCCCCATTCTGCATGATCTGCTGAATGTACTTGCTGTGTATCCAGAAAAAGCTGAAATAGATGTTGATGGCTTTTACTTTTGTTTTATCCCCCGTCCTTTCTTCTCTTGACAGTTTTTTATCATGCTGTTAATTATATTTCTGTTGGAGCTCACTGTTGTGATTCTGTTTTTCGTCTACACCGACAAGGTAAGTCAAATTCTTCATATTTCTTTCCTCTTCAGCAAATTTATATGCCCCTTTTCCCTATAAATAAATCATAAAGCTCTTGGCTTGGTATGCACATCATGCTTCTGTCTTCCTTGAGACACTCCTCTCAGAAGGAGCTCTCTCAGAATGCATAAGCAGCCTGGCAGGACTGGGCTGTCTTGCTTGCTCAAGTGTACAACTCAAGGTCACAGATGCTGCCAAGTGCATCTGTCATTAACAAAAGAAAAGGGAACAAAAACCACACAAAAATGTCCACAAACAAAAAACAAAACACCCCACAAAAAAAAAAAAAAAAAGCAAAGAAGCCAACAAGCCTTACTAGGAGCATGTAGGAGGAGATACCCATCAGAGAGAGTATGATTTTTAAAAATATGTTTATGGTTTAAGAGCCACATTTATACTGTTTAAAAGGAAGTGTCCTCAGCACAGGCAAAGGCATAAAATTCATTATCTTTCCACACTGCTCCTTGCAGCACATGTGTACTTAGAGCCTAGTAGAAAGCCAGGGTAAATGCATGAGAGTTCAATAAACACAGCTTTTGTTTACACTTTCACATTTTCTGTGTGTTTGACCATTGTTCCTTCAGTTGTACAGGCAATATTGCCTACCTGAATTATCTTTATCCTTTTCTTTAAAAAAATCTTACATTAGTAAATCCAAAACAAGGGCATAATTAAGTGCCACCTGCTTATTCAATCAAAATCAGAAGTCTCTTACAATTGAAGACTGAGGGAACTTAATACAGGGAAGGTGGCAAAATTTTACCATGAATTAACATTCATCAGGTACATGAGTGGTAAACACTTTCTTTAGGAATGGAAAGACAATAGCAAAAAAAAGACCACCAAAACCAACACCATGTTCATTAATACATAAATTATTAATATAATTACTAGTATATTAGTGATATGAGAGATTATATATTAGTCATATCAGTGAGGCATTGTCAGATGCACTTCTGAAGGACTTTAAAGAGCTAGGTTCTCTAGCATCCTGTAGCTGGAACATGGAATTAACTTGCCAGGTAATTACAGTAGAAGGGACAATTTAAAATTTCTTGTATGCATTATTGGATTCTGAATTACTTGTCAGCTCTTGGCAGGAAGATCTACACATCATACAGGAGTAAAGGCATCTACTTAATATGCAGTGGGCCTCCAAAACCCAAACACAACACTTGGTTATGTTTAGAAATAAAATCAGTTAGAAAATATTATCATAGCATTGTATAACAGGCTTGCCTCACTGTGAATATAATGTTGAGTTTTGGTTACACAACTAATGAGAAGTGCAAGAAAGATGGAATAGAGTTGTCATGAAAAGGAATTATGGAGACAACCTAGATTCAATTTAGGAAATGAAAGAGATCCTCTGCTTAGGAGGTCTTACAAAGAGTAATTATAGTAGTTTCTAAAATAATGGCAGATCTAAAATAAAGACCTGTCCTGAACACAGAAGAAATAAATGGAAATGTTTCTGATTAGGTCAATAAAATAAATATTTCTTATTTTCCAATTCATTATTTGGTAGAACTCCTGTTGTTGGCTGGTGTTGAGGCTGATAGATCAGTAAATGTGTGGGTATGGAGGAAAGAAGAGAAACCAATGAAGTATTTTTATTCATAATGCAATCAGTTCTGCTAGGTTGGCAGGTGTGTCACAGAGAATATTCATCCTCGCTCTTCAGAGGTTAAAACAGTGAAAAAGTATCAGAAGGATTCCCTCCCTCCTTCAGCCTGTTGGTTTGCAGTGGGTTTTATTGATTGTTAATAAAGAGATCAGGAAATTAACTTTCCTCTGACTCGCATACTGCAGGAGGTAGTACCCTGCAGTTGTCTGTAAGATCAAAACAGAGTCTAAAATATGGGCTCCAGTTCAAGTGCAGTTTTACTGAGTTAACAAATTGCTGTAGTCTGGGTATTGCAGATGATCAAATTTGAGGCTCTTAATGTTCCTGTATGACTTTAAATCTTATACTGAGAAAATCAATAGTTTATGTTACACTTGCAGTCCTGCCTACTGCAGAATAAATAATCCAGCAGCAGCCTAAAACTAATATTTTCATATAGCATGTGTAGAGTTTGTGTGCTGGCTTTCCTGATGTGAAAAACAATATTGCCACATGTGTGGTAAATAGTGAGCCCAGACAAGTCCACCCCAGTAATTCAGTTAATGTAGATCCTTGGAAAATCAGTGAATGAACATTCTACACTGACACCTGTCCATCTGAAGAAAGTAGGGTTAGTTTTGTGTGCAGGAGAAGAGGACTCTGCAGATGATCACTTTGAGCAATAGCAGCCACAGGGAGGGTGTGCATCCATGTGTGTGGGCTCCCAGGCAGTGAAGCAGCCTCCCTGCATCCTTTGCTGGGGCTGTTGCTTTAGTGCTGTGTTTGTTACTAAAAAGCATCATGGCAAAAAGTTCTTTAGAGCCATTCACAGATAGTTTTTTGGCACAGGGCTTTTGTTCACTTGCTGTGGAAGGGTGTGCAGCTGTGGAGGTGAACTAGGACTCACAACAGCCTCGACTGCCCTGTTCTCAACTGTTCTCATTTGTCAGCTTGGGAGAAGCCCAAAAATTGCCTCTGCCTCTAATTCTACTTACTTGGTCTTCTCTGAGCTTTTAAGCAGCCAACTTGGTCTTATGCCCTAGGATGTCATCTTTTCTTTTCTTGATGGATAAATGATCTCATGAGATAAATGCTGCCCTGAAGTTGAAAACTCTCTCTGAGCTGGCTATCCAGTGGGATATTGTGAAGAGAGGGGGACTTGGAGAAAGCTCAGGAGTCCACAGTGTAGGAAGAAAAAGAGGTGTAGTGCCTTGTCTCATGTAACTGCGCTGTTACAACTCCTTGGCAGAGCCTGAGTTCACACCTTGTTCAATATTCTTCCAACTGTCCTGACTAGTTGCGTTGCAGAATATGAATCTCTTGACTTCTGGAGAAGTGAATATGGGCTGTGATGGAATGCATTCGTATGGGATGGTTGTCAGGAAAAACCTATAACCTTTTTATTTTGTCCTGGCTGTTCCCAAAGCAGCAGAGGGACTGGTTCATAGGCTGTCTTCAGCTCAATGTGAGCACCTGAGGCACCTAGAAACTCCTGGTGGCATTTGCACACATTCATATAAGAGTTCCTAAAGTGTGGCTTTTAAATTTTTGAGAAGAGCCAGCCCAAGAGATTGGGTATTGAATGGAGTTGGTGTGGTTATAGAACTAAGGCAGGTTGTTATCACTCTGAGTGTAGTTTTTTTTCAGGCTACATTTATGCCCCCATTTGAAGCAGTCCAAACTCCAGTGACATTTCTGGAGTCATGTGGATGGTTATGTGCATGGCTACCAATTTATAGGCAAAATATTCTCTTTAGTATGTTTTGTTTTGATTCCATCAATGGAGAGCAGCATTTGGCATTTTTATATGCTTGACATTTCTCTATGGGCTCTCTGGGTATTTATAACAGATCCGCAGAGTACTGAGAGGGTTAACCTTAATTTTATTGTAATAAGGAGAAAGCAACAGAGCCCTATACTGTTAGAAGTTGGATACTCATATTTCTCAACACCAGATTGGATCCTGCTAGAATGTAAATTATGCTAATAAAATGCACAGTCTTGTACCAGTTCTAACTTGTATAATCCTCCTGGTTTTAGTGTCTGTATTTATTTTTACTGTGATGTTTCTCCTGGAAGCATAGAAAAAGCAAAGTCCATATTTACATTTTGCTGCTGTAATAGGTGGAGTTTTCTCAGTAGATGTCTGCATTTTATATTATTTTAGAGACAGAGCTATATAATACCCACAAATGAAAGAACATAACTAAACTGCCATAATGTGGGGTTGGCTTTTGTGTCTGTTGTGTTTGGTGGGGAAGGGGGGAGGCTTAAATTGTTGGGTTTTTGTTTTGTTTGGTTTTTCTTATTTTTAAATGTCAAACATAACATGCAACATAAGTCAGGAAAAGAACAAAAGCACTGAAGAATCACTGACTATGATATTTGATTATGGGAGCTGTTACTGTTATTGGCAACTTGAAGGTATGATGAGAATTTTCAGTAAAGATTAGGCCAATTACTCACTTGGGTCCCTGTGAAAATTACAGCCAAAATTCCATGCCTGCTTAGCTGTGTTGATAATGGCCCACAGAATAGCCCCCAGAGGATTGAAAAATAATGGCTACTTCTGTTTTTCATGAAATGTGTGAAAATGTTCTTGTGTTCCATGCTGCTCCAATATAGCTTTTGCTGCTATCCTATAAAAATATATATTCTGTAGATTGATGCATTTCTTGCTTTTTTTCTGAAAAGAAATTGAAAATTGTTTTAATTTCTGATTGATATTTTGCCTCATCCTATACAAAGACAGCAGGTAGGAATTTAGTGGATATGATTTCAAATATAGCTCAGACCTCACAACCTCTTACACATTTGGCTTTAGAAAATGTAAAAACAGAATCTCTTCCACTTGCTGCACTCATTTGCAGTTGCTCACAGAAATGATCAGATCCTGCTGAGCTGCTCACTGGTGTGAGGGGGGGGATTCACAAAAACCTGATGGAATTATTCATATATAAAGTTTAGTTCAGTTCTACTGCGGAAACTTGTTCTCATTGGGCTTCTGTCAAGAGAGCTTAAAAGTTTTCCATGTTTGCCTTTGACAGTGCAGCAGAAATGTCTCCTCAGGTAATGAGGTGCCTCATGTTCCCAGTCAGCACAGCCCACAGGGCTGTCCAAAATGCACACACAGGGCGTGTTAACATTGCTGAAACTGGGGAAACAGAGCCTGAAGTGAAGAGACAAGATCACCCAAACTGTGTGCAGTTTAGAGATGGTCTTAACTTATTGGAAAACAAGCTGTGGAAAATCCTGCAAAACTGGCAGAATGGTCACTGCACCTTGCAGTGGCCCTTTTCTGGCAGTGTTTCTCCATCAGCATTTGACTTTGCCTACACCATCCCCTTCTCACTGCTGGAACTCTTGAGTAGTGGTAGAATTATTGGGTGTCTGTATCCTCCTTTGTCACAGTGAACAGGGCTGTTCTTGCTGCTGTGCAGGGCTGAGGTAATTTCAGAGCAGAATCTGTGTGGAAAGTGTGTGCACTTGTCAGTATGCAGGGAAGGCTCTCTAGAGGACAAAGGCAATTTGAACTCTCTCTGGTATTTCTGTGAGGATGTGCAAGTCCTGGCATATGTATGCAATGGTTTCTGAGCAGTCTGTGTGTTAATGCTTTATTTTATAGTTAAAGCTCCATTTGGTTTGTTTGTAAAAGGTCTTTAAAATTATTAAGTCCACCAATCAAGCACTTCCTGGCATATATCTGCTCTCTGACAGTGTTCTGGAATTTGGGTCTTGCAGTGAGTGCTGACGTAGCTAAAAGCTGTTTTTTCAGGATCGACAGCAGTAGCAGTGCAGGAATCTATAGATTGCCTCCTGGATGGTGATGCACTGCAATTACTGCTCTGTGAGTCAGATGTTTTAGCTCTGGTCAAGTATTTTATTTCTCTAATGCAAAATAATGTTATATAAATGGTGGTATAAAGTAAGAAAAGACTGAAGTGTCTCTGTGGTTTATTTTACTTTGTAATAAGCTTAATTTTAACTAGTTTATTAGCATTTCAGTACTGGTGTCCCACAATAGGGAGTTGCAGAAATTTCATCAAAAGAATTTAATTATAGCCAATTTACTTTGGCTTCTTTTCAGCAAAGCAGTCAGGCAAAGGTTTAAATCTCTCCCTGTTCATCACATAACCTAAGTGCATGCTTGAACCCATGTGACTGATTTAATCATATGCTCAAGTCTTGTTAAAGTTGATTTGCACCTTATGGGTCTTTAAAAGAAATATTGCTAGGAGAACACTAATGACAGTGAAGAATTTTGGAGTGTGTAAAGAGGCATTGCATCTTTCATTCCATAAGGAATTTAGTGAAAAATAATGAATGCTTGCTTTAAAGCATTATTGGTTAGCTTTTTCCATTTGTTCTGAACAGCTTTCCATTTAGTATTTTGAACTCCAACACATCACTTTAACCTTTTTCAGGCAGGAGGAGATGAGGGGCATGGCATCTATTTGCCTGTGAGACTGAAAAAACACAAACACACCAAAGGAAATCCCGGTAGTTTCACTAATTCATTTGTCTAAGTAGGACTTCACTGAAAGTGGACTTCCAAAATGTTATTAACAGGCTTGTTGAAGGATAGCACAGTATTGATGAAAAGAATTAAGTGCATGCTCAGAAATAGGTGTATTTAGGAACAATAGCTGCAGATAAAATGCATTAGGGCTCCCCACTGGGAACTCTCGATCAATGGTTGATCAAGGCCTAATTGATTTCTTGAATAAAATGTTAGCAGGGGAATAGGTGCAGGGAAAGGAAAATCAAACTCTCCTAAATTAAGCTCCATGCCTAACACAAATATCCTTTGTAAAGATCAGATAATGCAGCAGCCTGCCAGCTCTTTATGCCTCCTGTCTTCCTACTTTGGCTGAGTTCAGAAATGAAGATGAAGGTGGGTGTCTCATCCTTGGCAGAATGGATTTTTGCTCATATTGCTGTAAGTTCAGTATTTTCCACAGTATCCCACTGCACAGGAATAGTGCTTTTCTCTCAGGAGAAATCCAGTCCTGACCTCCACCCTGGCTAACTGGGATATTAATTCCCCTGTCAATATGGATGAATCAGACACAGCTGTTGCTGCCATTGTGCCTGACTTCAAGCCAGCCGGATCTATCGTTTATTTCCTGACTTCCCTAAATCCATTTGAGGGTTTCCTGATAAATATTTGGTAATATATCAGTCTAGAGCAGGAAGAGATGTGATTGGGCCTCCTCTTTGCTAGTTTGCAGTCTTTAATTGCAGGTTAACTCACAATCTCAGGAGGATGTCAAATTATGTCTCTGTTGTGGAGCACTTTTACAATGATCTGTTTCCCACACCTCAAGTTTCAGGCTTCATAGTAGACAAAATGTAGGTGGTGCAGGTCTTCAACCAGCTTCTTCCAAGGAAGACTCTGGCATACAGTAGTGGTGGTTTTTAAATACTTTGCACATTTGTGTGCTTTTCATCGATCCCTTAAAGGGCATTACAAGAGGTGAGTAGTTCAGTTCTGCTTTTGCTGACTGGGAGAAGAGATATTAAAAGGCCAAATCCTGAGGGTGCAGTATATCCTGGGGAATGTGTAGTGCTCTCATGTCTAAATTAATGGAATGGGACCTTACTGTTCCACAAGACAGGTTTTTACTCAGTTTTGACTCACGTGTGGTCACATAAGAAGTCATTTCAGCATCTGGGAGGATATGGAACTGTGTGCACCCCAGTGCTGAGTACTAACAGAGGTGGAGTGAGCAGCGCTGGGTTACACACACCTCATCAGCATCAGCTGGTGACTGACCCCAGCTTGCTTCTCTTCTGGCACTGGTTTTATACAATTTTATTTTGACAAAGGGAAGAATAGCAGAAGGAGAAAGGACTGGTTTAGAAAGGCAATAAAATAAATAATTAAGGCAGCTTTAGGCATTTAAATACAGGCAACATCAAATGCTGAGGGATGACTGAGGTAGTATATTGAAACAGACAGCACATTTTTTATTCATTCTATGAACATTTTTGATGTGTCACAATGTATATCAGGCAACATTAGAAAATGACAGTAAACTAAATGCTTAACATTTTTTACATATTAGAAAAAGAGAGGGGAAGATGACTTTTTGTGTTATCAGACTGTAAGCAGGCCAATAGCATATAGTCCTTGTCTTGGATTTGTCAGCTGCAGTTGAAGAGTGATGAACTAGGTTGACCACTTTATTAGGCATAATTTGCAGCTGAGGTTTCTTCCACTCCTTCCTTTGATTTAACTCAGCAGTGGTAGGCAGTGAACTAGTTGAGACAGGGATCGGTTGATCAGTAGCTCCAAACCATTACCAGTTCTGGGTTCTCTTAAGGCTGGAGTGTGTTGACTTCTAGGCCACAAATCATGCTCAGGGACTTTGTATTGCCCAAACTTCCTGATTATGTCCAAGGCTTCTCATTGGAAATATTGCTGCGCTGCAAGGTGATGTAGTCTTTTCCACTGATAATTTTGTGGGTTGAATTCTTGCTGTGAAGTTCAGGCATAAGGAAGGAGGTTTAGCAACTTTCTAGGCCCCAGCCATTGTAACTTTTGAAATCTATTCCCCAGACTTACAAAACCAGCGTAATCAATAGTGATTAGTAATCAGTGGTCATTGATGCCTCCTTGCTGAAATCGTATTTAATATGAACTAATAATCTTTAATCATTTGGGATCTTGGGCTCCCTGAATCTGTGTGCAACAAAATCCCTGATCAACTTGATGGTAGGAAGCGACTGAGCTGGAAGATAGAGTAGATTTTGTGTAAAAAGATATGTCTTGACAGGAAGCAGAATAAGAGCTTTATTTTACATTTTCTGAGTGCAGACATTTCTTACTTGACGTGTACAGTGCCTCTGATAATTTGGATGATGGTAATATAAAACAGTTCTGCTGCAGTGTCCTGGCATTAGCAATGAGTGAGGCTTGTGCAAAAATTGTTTTAACCATGGCATAATCTTAATTCAGTTTATTGTACTGCAGTCATTTTGTGTATCCTCTTCAATGCCTTTAAATTGCAGGGAAGGCATCCCTGAGAAAAGAGAATTTTCAGAGGCCGTTCTTGTCAAAACCCAAGTACTCCCCTGCTCCTACTACTAATTGTCTTTGGTACAATTTCTTAATGAGTTGATTTCTGTGGTAGCTTATGGAATTATTATACAACAGTGTATGTTTTTACTTTCTTGCTTTCTCCATTTTGCACTTTACTGCCATAATCCAAGGGTGATGTTGTTCTCCCAGACGTTTTTGCCATCTGCACTTTGCCTCTGAACCACAGGAGAGCAGAACAATGCATGTCATCTCCTTCAGCAGTGCTGATGTTGCCTCTGTTGACAAAGCCCTAACCTCAGCATTTAGGAGACCTTTTCAGAGGTCACTTTGAAGGGCATATTGAAGTGCAAAATGAATTGCATGTTAAATTGGTAAATTATGTAAATGAAGCAAAATGGAAAAGATACAAAAGATTATTGAATATATTTGAGGAAATACTAAAAGTCTTTATCCAGAGATATAATGAAAGCAGAAAGTCACAATGCATGTAAGATTTTGATTAAGAACCAGATGTTTGTCAGATTTATCACACAAGACATCTAGTTTTTCTTTTAAAAATTCAGGACCAAAGGAGTTGCAACAAGATTTGTATTAATCAAAATGGTTGCAGGGATATTTAAGAGCTGTGAGTAGAATGAACATTACTCTCTTTGCAACAAGCATGCCCAAGGAAATGTCCTGTAGATTTCTTTCAGGTCCACCTTTTTCTCTGTGAATAGGAAATGCATTGTAGTTGGCACAAAAGCAGCTGGATCTGTGCAAACAAAGAGAAGAAATGGTTTTTTCAAGATCAGTCAGCTTGGGCGGGAAAAAAAAAGAAAATAATATTTTCTTTTGAGGACTGTGAAGAAAATTGAGAGAATGTGCTGCATACCTTGAAGTGGGACTGATATTTCAGTAAATGTCAGCAGAGTGCCCTTTCTGCTGCCACCACTGCAGGTGACCATTCAGCAGCCAGGTGTGGCTTCCTGGGGCTGGGTGTTCTGCTGGAAGCCTGGTTGGTGCTGGCTTTGACACTGATTTATGTACAGATGGCTGGGGCAGCTCTTTCATAGTGACTGTTATCACTGAGAGCTGTGAGGATTGCTTCTCCCACTGCCTGCCCTAAGTGTTCTCTCTTTCAGCTCTGTTCATGGAGGTGTCAGATTGCATGTGAGAGCTGAAGTGAGAGGTGATTAGATGAGTTAGACTAGGACTGCTGCTGGATATCACAGTTTTGGCATAGCCATTTAAAGCCTTTTAGGAGTGTATCTGCACGGTGCAGTATCAGCACAGAATGGATGCACGAGTCACCACTTTGTTCATGGTAAAATCCTGCCCTAAGTCAGTGGGAGCTGCCTGTTTTTTTCATGAAGCTATTATCCTCCATTTTAGTATTTTTAAATCTCTTTCCCACTTCCCAAGTCAGTGATCCAAATAATCCTCACTTGAGTGTGTGGAATGATGCATTCCAGTGCTGTAGGAGATCCTGCTGCCTGGAAGCTGCAATGATCAGGGAGTTTTGTTCTCAAACATAATGTCTTAATCTTGTGAAGCAGAATATGTGGGATGCTGTTGTCTGCTAAGAAATTGTTTGAATTTTGGCTACAGAAAGATTACACATTTCCAAAAGAAATTGAATTAATGAAATACATATTTCTCTGGATGTTAGTATCTTTGCTGTGGCAACTTGGCTTTTCCATGCATGTTCTCAATGACTGTGCAGCATCCATGCTAGGGTATGGAATTGCAGAATTGCTTAGTTTAGGAGGGACTTCTTGAGATGTGGTAGTCCAAGCCCCTCTTCAAGCAGGAACAGTGAGAGCAGGCTGTGCAGGGCTGTGTCCAGTTGGGTTTTGACTATCTCAATAGATGGGGGCTCCACAGTCTCTCTGGGCAACCTGTTGCAGTGTTGGACAACTCTCACAGTGGCCTTGTTTGCTACAAGAGTGCGTTTCTGGCTCATGGTCAACTTAAGGTCCACAAATTCCCCAAGGTCTTTCTCTGCAGAGCCACAGGTGTCAAAAGCTGTGTAAAGGCAAGGGAAACAACATCCACTGCTCCCCCCTCACCCACAGAGCTGGTTGCCATATTTTGGAAAACTGTCACGTTGGTTAAAGTGTGATTTCCCCTTTGTAAACCCATTCTGACTGCTCCCGGTCATCTCCTGTCCTTCAAGACTTTAGAAAGGATTTCCAGGATTGGTTGCTCTATCCCCTTCCCAGGGACAGAGGTCAGAATTCCAAGCCCATATCTCCTGGATCTTCTTGATTGCCCATGTTGAAGATAGGTGTGGTATTTGCTCTCTTCAATGTTCAAGGACCCTCTAGCCTCTCATGGGACAGAGTCCTCTCTTGTCATGGATGATATTGGCATTTTCTTGTTCAGAACTTTCCATCATTGTGCTGGCAAAACAACATCCCAAGTGTAGTGCCTGCCAGGGCACTGCATATTCTGGAGCAGATGAAATATTTATCTGTTAACACTCCCATTTCAGCCTTTTTGTGTCATTCTGGGTATTAATTTTGGGCATCTGCTGCAACTAGTTATCACTTTTCACAGAAATTATGGAAATTGAGTGTATCTGAAATCTGCATATCTACCAATCATTTGACTTCATTTTTTGGTTTTATGGTAATTTGTTGAAGGCATATAATGGCAAAAGCTTTCCAATGACAAAATGCTCCCACTAGTGCATACCATAAGTTTGAAGTGATTAAACAAAAGGAGAACATTTGAGTTAAAATTGAACATGCGACTTAAAGCTTTTCCTCAGTGATACTTACTGAAATGACTGCTTTTCCAATTAGGCTTTGACTGTCAATTACTTGGAATTACTTTTTAAAAAATACTTTGAATTCCTAGAATATGCTTGATATCAAACTGCTAAGGGGGCAGCAGGGAGAGACTTCATTCCACATCAAGCTGGAATTTTTGAGGATTTAATATATCCTTTTTCCACATGCTTGTTTATTAGATTTTGTGATTGGTTATGTTTATATTTTTGTATTCATCTTTAAGTATCAGCTATTGCTATGTATGGTAAAATGGAAAATTTGGATTTTTGCTTTCCCATAATTAGCGGGGCCATGCAAATTCCATAGGAGTTGGATTTTGGAATCCTGAGGTTCCTTGCTCCTGATCCAGGGCAGCTCCTAGCACACTCCTTACACACCTCAGAACTGTCAACATTATTGTGTAGCTCTTTGAGGAGATTGGATCAGGCTCTGAGATGCACAGCTCTACTCCCTGCTTGATCTAGAAACAGGTATGAGAGACTTTTCTGATCCAAAGGCATTCCTCTACCCATTCCAGGCATGTTTTGAGCAATGTTCTGCTGGAGTAGTTGGCCATTTGGAGTAAACCTGTTTGCTGTGTGCCTGAGAGGCTGGAGTGACACTCTCAAGTGACTTGCGGTATGCCTCTGAGTGGTCCCTGCTATGTTCTGTGTGTCAGGCAGATGCCAACAGCCAGGTTTGGAGGGCGACATAGGAACCTTTTTCACATGTCTTTATGAAGCAGTTTCAGTGTAGATGAATAACATATTTTAAATCACAGACTGTGTGTGGAGCTTTTCTCTGGCCTCAGCGGGATGCCATGCAGTGGTATAGTCTGTAAAGGTCACTTGCTAAGTCCTCATCTATTCCACAGCTTTTATGCTTAGAGTTGATACATCTCATTAATTTATTTTTTTTAATAGCATATTAAATTCAAGGATTCCAGTATTACTCTTTCTAAGTATTTTACCATATAAAGTCTTCTAGGGGAGATTAATTTATCAGAGAAGTGTTGAATAGTCCTGTTCTATATAGATTTTCTTTTGAAAAGTGGCACATTTAGGGACTGAGAAACAGAGCTGATGAGATGCAGTACTTGAAGCATGTTTCTTCAGTCACAGAATTATTCTCTTTCTCCTCAAAGACTGGTTACCTTGGTAAGCTTAGCACCATGAATCCACAATTTAAATAGTGAGAATTAAGAGGATCAAGTTTCTCATCTCTGAAAGCTTGCAATGTCCTGGTTACTCTAACCTTCTAAGAGAAGAGGACACTGAGAGGTTCCATGTCAATTCTGGCTTGCCCACCACTTCACCTTCAGTCCTTGAAATAATTTCCTAGTGGGAATTTTAGGTCGCACACTGATAACTTTTGTTCTGATTGAACAGATTTAAGTGGAGTCAAGAAAGCAAGCATATGATACTTGTTACAGAGGTTGTTTTTAACCAATTTCTAGGTGCTCTTTGAAGTGGTGGTAGAGTCTGATAAAGAGAAAAATTAATGCTAAAGGAAAATTATATTTGGCAGATACTTAAGTACATTCTACATAATAAAAATGTGTTTTTAAGCTGAGAGTGATTTGGGTGTCTCTCCCTTGTTGACCTGTTTGGAGATTATTCAGAGAGGCTTCAATTTGGAGAGTTCCTGAAAATGCTGGGATGTGGAGTGCCCAGAATCCCTCTCATTTCTGCAATCCCTGCATCTCTGAGGTGCAGTGACCCCGAACAGCAGCACAGTGGTGGCACATGCTTCAGGGCACTGCCCACTGCAGCAAGTTGCTTCACAAGGGAAGAATTCCCTGGGTAAAAATGAATCTTAACATTCTCTTTTTTGTGTCCTGTGAATCTTAACGTTCTCTTTTTTGTGTCCTGAGAGTGCTGAGCCTCTCATATTCCCCTTGGAATAGGGTTATACATGGAGGGTAAAAAAGCCTTCATGTTATTAAGCATGTAGGTTTGGATCACTTCCTTTGTTTTATCAGGAACTGCTGGCTTAACTGGTCATCCATGTCTAGCTGAAATGGAAGAATAAATTAAGCAAGGCTTTTATCTCAGCAGATTTTTATAAAAGTGAATGGGGAATGGAAGATGGATTGCATTTTATGAAGTAGGAAATTAAATTGCCCTTCCACTCTCTAACTTAAAACTCCAGGAAAATTCAGCAAGTGCTCATTGCTTTCTGGATGTATGAGTATCCCTCCTCAGACCTGGATTTTCTCAGAATGTTCAGGAAGGGCTTTAGGATTTGGGAAGGGTGGCTGTATAGGTATTTTCCTGCAAATAAAGCTATTTCTCATAGTGTACTCAGCCCCTGCAAGTGAGTTGGTTGCTGTGTACCAGACTGACCCTGCAGTGCTCTGTGGCTCCACCTCACCCAGCTGGGCTTCATTAATGGTCCTGGTGAGGGATGAGTCCCCCCCTTTTCTGACCTCTCCAGTCAGCAGCTCTGGAATTAGGTGGGAGAAAGGGAAGGTTTTATGCTGCTGCCTTTTCTCAGGGAGCACAGACTGTTCTGCCTTTCCTGCATCGTGCCTGGGTTGAAGGTTGGAGTAGCAGCTGAAGGGATTGGATGAGGGGATTTACACTTTGCTAGAGATGAATATGAATATGATTGGTCCCTAGCTGGGAGTAATGTTTCTTACTAGACATTAGACAAATTGTGGCAGAAATGGCTGCTCAGGATTTTCCTGGCTGCATTTGTTCTGTGTCTCTGTCCTAAGGAATGCAGTCCCATGGCCCCAAGTTATTTAAAGCTATTAAAAACTCGCCCCTAGTGAAAGGAGTGATGAGGGGGATTCTTTACTTATTCTCCATTCGTTCTGAGCAGGCTTGACTCATGAATCCTGTAACCTTGGCAGCAAGAGAATCCCCTTTTGCTTCCCTATCTGCAAGGAAATGAATTACACAAGCATAGAAATTCATGAACAGTGAATGCTGCAATTAATTTTGTTAAACTCTCTTTATATATTTAGTTTGAGAAGAGGAAGGAAGGAGAAGCTTATCATCAGCTATGAGTCTGAAGCCACAAATCTCACACAGCTTTCACTTTGAGATAAAAATGAATCTATAAGGAATCCAAACCCCTTTTGTTTACTTTATATATTGGAAGAATGAGAAATGATGAAGGCAGTAATGTAAAGTAGTGTTAACATCACAATCCCCATATTGAATTGATTAGCGTGGAGGAAGCACATTAATAGCTTTTTTATTACTAGTCTGAAAACTTTATAATAGCATTTATTGAAACAGAATAGAAATGTGAATGGCAGAACTTTATAAATCTCAGCTCATATGTGGTGGCCTAAACAGTGTCTGGAAATGTTTTTTAAAAAAAGTCCAGACTTTGAAGCTTTCCAGTTTTCCCCATTTAATCTTTCATTTGTACATATTAAGCAGGCAGTCATGCCAGAGGAGAGGCTGGATGTAAAGCTGAATGTATTGAATGTGCAAATTTTTTCTCTTTATGGCCAAAACAGGTGCATGTAAATGTTTCATCAGCACACCCATTAAGTTCCCAGTGGTAAGTTTAGCCACAAGCATTTGAGAGGTGCTTACTTTGCATTTAATTTAGAGCTAAAAAAAAGAAGAAGTAGGCTTATTTAAAATGCATTACAGTCAGCTTATTTAATATTCTTATTCTCATATATTCTTATTCATTATTTATATATGAAAAATAAATGAGAAAGTCACAGAAATACCCATGCAGCTCAAAGTGATGAGGGTAGTTATTTTAAAATAGGTAAAATCTGGCTTTGCAGCCAGCCAATCATTTCTTGATCGTAAGTGTAACAACCTCACTGAAGTCATCTCCCAAACATCTCCCTGTTAATCCTCTATTTTCAAATTGTACCAAATGTTCCCAATTTGTCATGTTGTTGCATAGTGTTGTGCTGTAGGGAGTTCTAACTCTGTTTCATCCTTTTTTCTTATTTTTTTCTGTGGGCAGGAAGTGTTAACTCTTGTGGCACAGCCTCACTTTGCCACAGGTAAGAAGATGCAGGGACTTCTGCTTGTGCATCACCCACCTTTGCCTGACAACAGTGCTTTGCACCTCATTTGAAGTTGTGTTTTCTTTGGGAGCTGCACTGATGTCACTTGTGTGTGAAAAGCTTTATTTATCTCATCTGTTCAAAGTGGGTGCCCAAAAACAGTAATTGCTGGACAAGGGGAACAATGGTTTGGAAAATAAAGTGCAGTAAACAGAACTGCTATCTGGAATATAAATACTGGCTGTGTGGAAAGCTGCACTGAAGGGAGAGGGCTGCAAAGCATGAAGGAGATTCTTTGTGGTAGGATCAGATCGATACAGGCCCCTGGAAAGTGTGCTTGGATGCTGTTTGTTTGGAAACGATCTACTTGGTGAAGTTTGGAATAACTACACACTAAATCCTTAAATATGAATCAAAATAGAGTCATCATCTTTCTACTGTTTCAATATGCCTCAACCAGAATCATGGGCTTCAATCTGGTGAGGGATTAAATATCTGGGTTTCTCTGTTGTGTTTTACATGCTTTGGCAAGTTTTGTTTGTTCCCTTGCCTTTCTTAGAATGGAGTTCTACAGCACCCCATCCTTACAATACCTCTGTAAACAAGAAGAAAACAGAAAGCTTGCTCCTTACACTTCTTCTTGAGATGAGCTGTATTGCCTTACCCAAGTTTTAGAAGATAATTTTAACAACTCAAAAAATTCTTCATGGATCATTCAAAGTGACAGGAGAGAGAAAAACTATTTTTTCCCTCTCTGATTTTTTCCTCCTGACAAAGCAGTCTTTTGTGGCAAAAAGGAGCACTTCTTTCCATCCTAAACCCTTCCTATCTTGTTTCATCACAAGTCACACTGCATTAGAGTCTTAATGTTTCTATCAATAAATGATGGATTTGCCAATGGTGATTTAAGTTTAAAATTACTTGCGAAAACTTAATGAACCCTGCAAATCACGAATTAAATCTCAAAGAAATCATCTCTGACAGTTAAAAACTACAGGGCCAATGTAATTTCAAGGGTGGCATTTTTCTCCCCTCAATAAATTATGTATCAGGGCAAAAGAGAGGTGGCTCTGTAGGCATTATTATGAAAGCAATAGCAAATAGCAATTTGTCTCTTACTGCCAGAGCTTTCTCTTACTGGTGTGTAGTGGGATGGGTGACATGCTCCTGCAGAAACAAATTAATCTCTGCTGCAACTAGTTTTTCTAAGTGCCAGTCTGCTTCTTGTCTATTTGGGTTTGTTTGTTTTTGGTTTTTTTTTGTCCAATTGGTTTGAATGATGGTTTCTAATCCCGCTTCCCAATCTTGTGTCCTCATTACCAAACTGCTCAGACTGCTTGTCTGCTGTGGACAAAAATGATACCCTGAAGCTCTCAGCTATTGTATTTTTAAATGAGGTTATATTTTTATAACCCCAAGTCTCCTTTGCAGACTTAAAATGTCCCTTTTGGCCCCCACTTTGCCTGTGTAGGAGAGGATGCCTGGTGCTGTTTGCAGTTTCATGAGAATTACTTTTCTCAAAAGTGCACGTGGGGAATTTACTATTGCTTGGAGCACATTCATTTAGTTAATTAGATTTGTGAAAGAAAATTAAAAGTTTCCTGTCCTAAATTCCGGATGTTTAATGCAATTTGCAAATGGTTATAAATCTATCTAAAATAGCCAGAAGAGCCATAGTTATCCTATTGATTCTGTCCTTTCTTTTTCCTCAAATCCAAGGAGATAAGAGTCATTAAAGCCTTTCCCAAAAAAGGGGATGGGTGAGCAGAGTTGCTTCTGCTGCTTTAATAATCTTGCCTATAGACTACTTCTCCTGTCTGTTCATTTTGTCATAATTGACCCTGCAGATGAGCCCTTTTTTCAGCAAAATTTGGGTTAATCTTTTCTAGTATTAACAATTACATTGGGTGTTTCAGAAATTGTGTGTGGTTTTGTGCCCTCACATATTTGTTGTGGAACAGTACTCCAGTAAACACACAGCTTTCTCAGTTTTGCACTCTTTTTTTTTTATTTGTTAAATTATTTTATTTTTCTTCCCCATGTGTCTGCATAAGTTATCTTGGTGGGAAGAAATTCACCCCTGGCTGATTAATCTGAGCATTTCTGTTGTCCTGTTTATGTTGTAGAAAGAATGGTGAGCACAATGAGGTTTGTAATTGAAGCTTGTTTCATTCCTCTCATTTACTCCATGTATGCTGGGTGTCATTTTTCATCTGCAAAGCTACTTTATGCGAAAGCTGAATTTCTGTTACTTCTGATTTGCATGGCTTCAGCTCTGTTTCCAAGATTAGATTGTCTGTGGCACATTTATCTATCAACAAATTGTTTGTCTACGTGATGAGACATTCCCTTTGGCAAGATGGATACAGTTCTTCACTGCTCAGCCTCCAGGTTACAGCATTTGTGATTCTTGACTGAATGTTTCTTTCACAGACTTTGTGTGCATTTGGCTCTAAGGCCAGAGGTACCACTAATGTGAAGTTAGCAAAGAAACAATTAGTGCTCAATGAAGTCTGTCCATGGGGATGTGGCTTTGCAGCTTCAGAACTGCTGAGATCCAGACCCTGTCCCAGGACTTTCTGTAGTGCTGTTGGAGCCCTCCATGTTGTAGTTCTGTGGATCTCTCAGTGGTGCTGATGAGCCTTGGCTGTGCTGGCAGCAGAGACCACTGGCACATTTGTGTTTCAGTAGAAATGTCTGACTGGCATGTTTGCCTGTGGTGTCACACAGACAAGTTTCCCAAAGCTTTTCATCCTCCAGGGGCACTCCGACTCCTGTGACATTTACATCCCACATTCTGTCTTGGTGATTCCTGACTCTTTCTTCCTGTCAGAGTTGATGCCACTCGATCTTTTGTCACAATAGGCTTTGAGAGTTGTGGTTTTCCTTTTCACTGTTAGAATACTGCAGCACTTCCAAGTGATACTGATGGGTTTCACCATTGTTAGTTCTCTTGATGACTTCCAAATTTTCCAAAATTCAGAGATAAGGATGCTAACCCCTGACCTCACCAGCACTCAGAAGAGTATGACAGGTTTTATATCCCAAAGCAACACTACACTGAATTAGAGTCTTCTGAAATTACAGTCATTGTGGTTTTTGTGTTGATTAGAAAGGTAATTGGAGCCACTGTTTTATTGTTGTGATTTTCTTCTTGTTGTTTTGGTGGTGGTGGTTTTTTACAGGTTTTGTTGTTTGGTTTTCCTCCATTTGTCTTCACAGATGTGACGGCAAAAATTTCAGCAACACTATGTCAAGAAGTGTAGGAATATGGAAAAGCACCTGATCCTGTATCATTCTTTTCTGATTTTGAAAAGCCATCATAGATAAAGAGATTCTAACAATTTTTGGCTATTGCATTTTCCAGCAGTCAAGCCCAAGTCAGGTGAAAGTTGGCATAGCAAAGACTTCCCCCTCTGTTGTCAGATTGTTGCATAGTGAAGCAGTTCTTGTGTGACCACTTGAGAGCTGCTTGTCATAGGTGCACAGCTGAGGGGATTTGGTCACTGCCTCTTGTTAAAGTGGTCATGCTTCATGAAATAAAAAGAATTTAAATAGAATCTGATAGGGAAAAAAAACAACAACCAGAAAAAGCCAGGCATATCATAAGAAGGAAATGGTCTTTAGTAATTTTTTAAGTGCATTTTGATGCTCAGGTGACAGCACTGTATGTCCAGTACTTGTTATTTTGTGAGATTCTGAACGAGTATAAATAGTCTACATAGCAACAGCATCTGTTAAATAGTCCTATGATCAGCCCATGGGGCTGTGCCAGAGCCTCACCAGAGCTGGGAAGCTGCCAGCCTTCACTGGATGAAATCATGCAAGATAACAATGGCAGCGAGGCAGAATGACAAATACAACGCTTTCTTCTTACTGGGCTGGGGGGAGGGGACTTGCCTTTTGCTTTTTAATATTTTAAAACTTTTAGCATAAACAACAAGCCCTCAACATCTTATAAAAAAATCTTTTTTTAGTAAAAGCCAAAATTCTCAACTACAGTTGCTGGATTCAGTATCTGGAGTATTTTACCAACTCCCATGCCAGCATTATGGGATTTTTCAAAGTTCCCCAAAAGCTGGTAGCATTGGTAAAAGTAAAAGGTTGCTCCTTTGGATTCAGTGACTTGTGCAGACTAACCCCAGCCTGCAATTTTTCAATTTTTTTTTTCATGCTGCTAGGTTAATTTGGGGGTTTTGTGGGTTTTTGTTTGGTTTGGTTTGGGTTTTGGGGTTTTTTTTTTTTGTTTTTTTTTTTTTTTGTTACTTACAGGTTTTTCAAAAAAGCATTCTCTGACTCTTTACTATTTAATATTTAGGTTCTGCTGTTTGTCATCCTGAACCAAGCAGGCTGCTTTGCACTCCCCTGACAGAAGGAAGAAAATGTGTTAAAGGAAAATGATCAGTGATGAATAAACAGCAGAACTGCTCTCAGACAGATTTTTGTTTTTGCTAAAACTGCCTTTTCCAGTATTTATATGCCTGACTTTATGAGCATTAATTGGGTATGGTCTGGGAAGGGTCCTGGTGATCCCACACACTGCCAAGCCAGTGCTGCAAATTCTCAGGGAAGTAGCTGGCGGGGCAGGTAAAGGACAAAGGACAGGTAAGAGACAGAGTGTTCCTGTGAAATTAAAAGAGCCAAAAGAACTCAGTTGTTTGGACTAAAAAATAATCATAGGATATTCATTGCTGAAAGTTAAATTGAAGGCACCTTTTGCTCTTTATCTTGGAGTCCTGACTTTATGTGAGAGGGACTAAAATGTGCTTGCTTGTACCAGGGGAGTTAAGGCAACACATCTTGGAGCTGCTGACCTGTGACTCCTGAGGCTCGGCCTGTCCCTGCAGGGTCCCTGTCCCCCACAGTCCTGGGGGCTGTGCAGGCTCCCACTGTAACCAGGGAAGGCACACCAAAGCAGCCCCTAAGACAAATGCCATGGGTGTGCTGCAGGGCACATGAGCCTGCTGCAGATGGTGGCTCTGGAGCAGCTGGCCTCTGTGTGTTGGATGACATGGCTCCCAGAGGACAGTCAGGGCTGACATGGACAAGGGAGATGTGGATTTGGCAGATGGAGAGCTCATTGAGAGAACTCAGGCTGTGACTGAGGAGAATTTGTGCCCCAGATCACAAGTGCCAGTTTAAAAGGAACAGTGCCTGAGTCCCAGGATGGGGTGCACTGGAGAGACTGAGATGTTTGCTGTCAGCTGTTCTTTCAGGATGGATTTGAAACAAAGGTCAAACTGCAGGGCACAGGTGACATAGTCTGGCATGAATAATCCAGTCCCTATCCATGGAAAACTTGTGGCCTGCTGGGAAGATTTGTAAATTTTAAGACCAGATGAGACAGTTACAGTCTCCTATGGTCCATAATGCTTCAATCAGTATTCTTGTCATCAAACTAATTACACCTGAATTGTAATTTTAAAAAATTCTTGAGTCTTAGTTTAAAGGCATCATTGACTGCATCTCATTGCTCAATGATTTGTTCCAAGGATTTATTTTTGCTTCATGGATAAAATTGTGCCTTGTGTCTATCTTGTATTTGTCTGTCTAAAAAGCTCTAACCACTAACTCTCATTATTTCATTTTGTGGTAGAGTTAAGTGCTGTCTGCTGTTGAGAGCTGCTGCTCCATGTGGGTACCTGAAGATTGCAATTACACTGCAATTTGACCTTGTCACTCTATTAGTTCTTCCAAGAATGTTAGTCATGTGAAGGAAAGCACACTTCTCAAGGATGGCTTTTTATTGTGGGTCTTCTCTGGAATCCTTTCAGATATTCAGTAGATTTTTGAAAAAATGGGTATCAGTTCTGCAGTGTGGAGGTAAGGACAATAACCTGCCCTTGTGCAGCTGGGGTTGAATAAACCCATGACTGTTGCCTCTGTGAGCTGGGAGTATTGCCCTCAGAGCATGTCCATCTCCATTCCTCAGTCCTTGCACAGGTTTCCTGCTTTCCAGAATATAGTTTCCAGTCTTATAGTGTGACCTCACATGTTTTTTCTTGGATGTCTTTTCTGGTATTTGTCTGGATAAGCCCTGAGGCTCTGTAACCAAGCAGGACAAGTGAGATCAGCAGATTCTTTAATGCATGGCAAGTTTTGGGTGGTATCTGCAAAATTTCATTAGCTGTGATTTTTATGCTTCCTTCCATAGCATCGGAAAAATACCAAATAACTTTGTATCAAAAACCCACTAAAAGCCCCTCTGACAGAATCCTCTGTTTTTAACAATGGGGTTTTTTTTTTTTTTGTAAATTTTACTTTTTAAAATACATTCAACGTGGCTGCAGTGACTTCTTTTTTCCTCTTGTGCCCTCATAACTCTTGACACTGATAGAAAATTTCAGTCAAATTTGAGCTCTTCAGAGGTGTCAAAACTACTAAATTTAGGTAGGTAGAAAGACCCAAATGAATGCCCTATGGAAAAAAATGTCTTGGAGCTATTGCAGGCAGTGTTAATGACAGAGAATCCAAGGGGGATGAGAGGGAACAGACAATTTCCACTTTTAAGGAGAGACTTGGGATTAATGCTTCTCTTTTGCAAAAAGTCAGTCTCTCAATTAGGAAAGAGGGGCTCATTTTGAAAGGTAGAAGCATGAACAATAAATTCAAAATAAGCCAGAAGGAGCTGGGGAGCATCCTCACAGGTGTTCTTGGGACTGTTGTCACATGTGGCAGATTCAATCTTTCACTTTGGTTTCTGCTCATCTCCAAGGGATAACTCACCCCCCTGACAGAGGCTGATCCTGAACAAAGCAGACCATCATGGACAGTGGCTCAGTCTGCCTGGTTTGCTTTGAGCACCTCGGTGCCATTCCTGGAAGGGGCTCTGGCACATGGCAGAAACTCATTTGAGGTCCTAAGCTCAACCACTGCCTTTTGAAAACACAGCACCTTTGGTGCCACTTAGCAGGGTGGCTGCTGCTCCTTTGGCAAAAGCCACTTTTTCTGTGCAAAAACAGCACATGCAGTTCTGTTCTGCGTGGAACATCCAGTCTCTCACTTAGTGAAGGCACTGTCACTTATGTCTGTTTAGCATACAGGGTATCAACCATATTTTCTTCTCCATTCAACTCATGTGACTTCCAGTGAGAAATGTGGCTTTGTTCTGACAGTATTGGAAGAAGGGAGTGTTGGAAACCTGCATTTGGTGCCATATAATTGTGGCTGGCAGTTTGTTTATTTGCTTGTTTTCTGTTATTATGGAAAGCAATCTCCATGTAGTTTATTCATTTGCAGTGACTGAGTCCCAAATCATTCAATTCACAATTAAATCTGCTTTCAGTGAAGTGCATTGAAGAGCTGCAATTGTTGATTTCATTAAAACAAGGGAGGCATTTAATAGCAGTTATTCACTTCTGTTGCTTTGGTTATTTACCAGCTTTCCAAGACATCTTGTTTGCCAGTTTATGACATCATCACTGAAAAGCTTACCTGGGATTAGACCCAGTAATTCCAGTTGCTGATGGTCAGAGCACCTTGGTGTCAGGGTTGTGGGTTTGGAGAGGGAATGGTTTTCAAGCTTTTGTGCACCCTCACAGAAATAGGTGTCTGAGCCACTGGAGACACCATGTGAGGATGCCAGGTTGCATAAAAGTGAGCAACTCCATTGTCAGCAAGATTCCTGCCAGCTGAGCTGGCATTTAGCAGATCCTTTGTTCTTCCAAGTACACATCCATGTTTTTTCAAGGAAGAAAAGATAGGTAATGGGGTCATCACCTTCTCTGCTCCTTGGCCAGGCAACTCTGCTGGTTTTGTTGAGTTTCTGCTAGGTAGCCAACTGTTCCTCCGAAGGCCACTGTTTTTCCTGGATTTTGGATTTGTGCTGCCGTCTCTCTCAAGGAGTGCATTCTGCACTTTTCCTATTTCCAGGCTGAGCAGAGACCATGCTGGAACAGGAATGAAGCCCACTGGAGTATGCTTTACTTTGCCTGGTGCTCTGTTCCCTCCAAGGATGATGGTAGTTCTCCTCACAGCATTATTTATTTAAAGTAAGTTAATTTCAGAGAAAGCTTATCTTAAGAATAATAAAGCAGGCTGTGTGCAAACCTCACTTTCCCCTAAGGATTAACATTCCCTGGATCTAGGAAGACACGGCTTTCAATCTGTTTCCACAGAATCACTCTTTTCAGACAAGTTTCTCCAGGCAGAGTAGCAGATTTTAACCCTTCAGTGGGTTTGGTTTGGTTTTTAAATGGGTCTTTTAGTTCCAGCTCAGAGAAAGATGGTTTGTCAGTAGACATTTGATTTCCTTGTTGGAAGGAATTGGGAAAATTTCTACCCTGAGGAAATTAGCCAGCCCTGTCCCCCAGCAGCTTTGCAGCTTGCCCAGTTGTTACTGGTGCCAGTGGAGCTGAGGTCTGTGCTCAGCAGAGCAGCTCTGACACCAAGACGTGGCAATGCCCATTCCTGGGAATAACCTGAGGAGCTTAGAGCCTTCCCCATGGCCCCAGCAAGGCTCAGGTGACACCAGAGGCCCAATACACAAAGGGTGTAATTGTTTTGATGTTTGCAGAGTTGTTTTTACCTTACAGCAGTGGACAAATCTGTATTTTGGCTTGTATTTTTCTACCAAAGTCATAAATGTATGAGGAAATTAAGTTAACTGGATAAATGGATCGGCAGATAGCCCACATTTACACAGTGTGGGGGCCTCATTCATCTTCTCTTACCACAGTGGGAACACAGGGCATTATTTGCCTTAGTTATCCCTCCTCCTTTGTTATTTTAGTAGTGCTCTATCTTATTTGAACGTGCTCTCATTCACCTTTAAGCTAAGTAAATGACTATGGTAAATAATTGAAACCAAGTTTGATCCCATGGGACAGCTGCAGCAAATGGCTCAGTGGGCAAATGGCCAAGTTCTTCATCTCTGTGAGCAAAGTGCTGCCTTCCCTTTTCCAGCCCACAGCTCTGCAAAGGATTATGTGTCCAATGTCACTGGTCCTGGTACCTAATCACACGGGGGTCATTCATTCCTACAAGGGAAGGGCTTTGTGTCCCTGCTTTCTCTTGCCCTGCAGTCCTGAAGCCTTTGTGGCAGCTAATTGGATCTAAGGCTCTATTGACATGTGTGTGCATCCCTAGGTGGGTGGGGGGATGTGTGTGCTCTTTTTTGGGTCTGCATAGTTGGAGATAACAGGCTGTTAGCACTTGAAACACAAATGCAACCCACCTTTCATGTCTCTTGGCAAACAAAGGCTCAACTGCATGTATTATGTTAATTAGCATCCTTCCCATTTTGCTTATCTGAGGTGATACTGATGACTGTTGAGGATAAATGAAAGTGATTATCTATTTTAAAATTTTAAAAGGAAACCGAATACAGATAACCTGGGCATATGCTCAACATAGGTTTTGAAAAGAGTATTTCTTTTTTCTGCTGGCTTGGATTCAGTGTGCATGGAATTTCAGTACATGAGCATAGTTCAGAGGACTCTTTACACCCTGGCACAGGTGTGCTCCTGAGGCCACTAGAGATCAAGCAAAAATTACCATTTTCTGGGACAGGAGGGAAAGGAGTGAATCAGGCCCATGTGCGGGGAAAGACGATTGAAGTGAGTAGCAGGGGTGGCACAGGAGCCAGAGGAGGGCTTTGAGGGTAGTTGGGAGATCTGGGTAACACGAGGCTGATGTGTGATGGCAGGGGAGGCTTGCAGAGAGCAACACTTGGTGGGAAATGTAATGGAGAAAGGGAACAGAAGCTCTTTTGTGTCAGTCAGCTTTGGAGCAAGTATATGAAGAAAACCTGCTGCAAAGGGAGTTTCATTGTGGAAGAGAAGTGGCACAGTTAGACCACAATGACTCACAGCTTTGCCAGTGTCACTGCTGTTGAGGATGGGTTTTCCCAACCAGAAATAATAATAATAACAATAATTAATAATCTGAAGAAGAGCCTATTTCTATGTAAACAAAAGTTTCCTTCTACAGAATCAGCAGCAAATGTATCCTGAATACTCTATAATTAGGTATGTCACAAAAGCCATGCACTTCAGTGTTCACTCACCTGAAATTCCTCCAACACACTGGTGAGGCTTTTGTCACAAAATCCATAATTGTTAAGAAGAATTGACTTAATAACATGGTAGTTACTTTGCAATGTCAGGCTTTTGAGTAAGCAACTGATTTGATTTACCTGCCTAGTTTCACCCAGCCCTTTCCCCATGTCTGCTGCAGCATTCCAACTCCTTTAAAACAAGAAGCAGCAAGCCAAGAATTCATATTTAAACCTTCCACCCCTAGTTTCACTAAAAATAAAGAAGATTGAGGGTTTTTTTAAGGATGTCTTGGACTATCTCATTGGGCAGTACCTGTGCCATACTGACAGACAGCTGAAATAAGGTGTTAGCTCTGCTACTGGCTTCATTCTCTAAATGAGCCAAGAAACTGCACAGCTGCAGCTTAATATTTTGAGCTTGTTATGATGTGCTTTATTTAAACAAACCTGGGGATCTGACTCACAAGTAATTCAGCTGTTGCTGTGCCTAAGAACAGGTTACATGCTGTGGCCTCTGGCTACCGAGCAGTGTATTTCCCCTTACACCAGCAGTAATAGGAAGCTAAACAATGATAAAATGCCTGTCTCTCCCTTGGACCTTAAAAGGCATCATTTGGACAAAATCTGGTGCAGTTTGCTAGAAACATTTGAATCTGCTCTTGCATAAAAGATTTTGAGTTGCAGACTCTAGTGACTTGCCATCCTTGTGATCTCCTGTTTAAAACAGAGGAACTAAAGCTGCTGTGGCATTCATTGGCATTTCAATAGTATGGAAAGTACAGGGATGTTTCAGTGGCTCCTTTCCTGCGGCCTCAGCTGGTTGCTGCTGCCTGCACTCAAACAGCAGCAGGTGATGGTGGGCAGGAGACAGTGGCTGAAACTGCAGTTAATTATATGCACAAACCATGGCCCTGGAAACACTGGTTTCAAAAACCCAAGTTCTTTGACTCCATTACTTTCTTATTAAACACCATTGCAACTTCTTGGTTCTTGCCAGAGCACATAGAGGGAGACTCTTTCTCTTATAGTTTCACCAATTGCCTGCTCCAGGCCAGTGCAAGATGTGCTTTTCCTTCCTTTTGCTTCCTAATGAAGCTCAGCTTTACCTCTAAGTGCTGGGAAGGTTCCTCCCTCTCTCTCTCTTCCAGGTTAGAAAATCCATTCATTGTCTCAGATTTTGTACAAGTGCTTCATCTTCCACATTGGGTTTGATATTCAAATGCCTACCGCAAATTATTTATTGTATTATTAATTTTATGGTATGACTAGAGTCAGGTAATCCCTGTTTTACAAATAGCTGAAACAAGAGAAGCAGTGGCTTTTCAAGACTCTGTAGAGAGCCTGTGGCACAGCTGAAAGGTCTTCGCTCAGCTGACCTAAGCCAGTAGGTTTCAGAAACATTCATTCTTTCTGCTCCCAGACCATTTCCTTTGATCTTCTGTTCCTGTATTCTTTACTCTTCTGAAGTTACACAGCCAATGCCAGTGCATCTCCCTTGATATCAAACACTGCTGGAGAAATAAATAGTTCAACTAAATTATTGAAGTTTAGAAGATCTGTAAGGTGATGCTTGATGTTGGCTTTTGCAGTCAAGTTAGGAGAAGAGAATTCACTAGCTAGTGGGTTTCTGTGTTAAAAGAAGCAATTACAAAAAAAAAAAAAAAAATAAAAAACAACAACCCACAAAACAAAAAACCTAAACATTAAGTCCAGAAGTTGTTTCACATTTGGGGAAAAAACGAGGAAGGGAATCCCAGAGCGCTGAGCGAAGTATTCTGGAGATGTGCGACATTGATGATACTGGCAAGAAATTAGCATATTGTTCCTTAACTGCCAAATATCACCAAAAATCATGCAGTAGCTCTTATTTACTAAAATCTTACAAGATTACTATTTCTAGGCAGATGGTGTAAGGAAGACTTCAGTGGTGAGGCTTTTATGGCTCTCAGCTTGTTACAGGCAGGCTTGGGGACATCTCATTTAAAACAAGCCTTAACTGTTGGTACAATCAATCTCATCTCTTCTTAGCAGGCAAAGGCTCCCACAAATGACCTTATAGATTAGGAACTTTCTGTTTACATTCGATTTCCCACTGCCTGCTATTTGTAGAGAATGATTATCAAGGCATTAAATTAAAAGTTTTGCCCGGTGGGAAACTATTGGATATTTTGTCATTTCCTTAAAGCCTCTCCTGTTCTGCTGGAGAGGCACAGAGGTAGGGGAAGTAATCACCAGAAAGGTCAAGAATATTTGCTTACCTATATTGGAGCACTGCTGAGAGACTTTCTCCAGTTTAGGGGACTTTTTGGGGAGAAGTTTTGTTCACGTTGTGGTAGGAAGGCACTGAGGCTTGAAATTAAAAGTCTCCAGTTGCCTGCAGGTTACAAAGCTGGCATCTTCTGGCCTTTTCCTAAAGGCTATGCCCAATCTAAGTGACATCTCATGCTTTCAACAAGTTCAAAAGGAGTTAATAAGGATCCCCTCAAAGCCTTCTTTTGACCTTTATTCCAGGGAAGATTCCAGTAAAGCCACCTTCCCTCTCAATGTGCTGGGACAAGGGAAGGACTCTGCCTTCAGTATTGCTGGAGCCTCAGGCTGATCAAAGTCGTGCCTCATCTTAGCTGTAAATACTGATAATACCCCTGTTCTGCACAGACACAACTCTGTTGTTTGCCCGAGATGTTTTGCTCAAAGCACTTCCTGCTGCTTATCAGAGGCAGAATTACAGGACTGAGCTTCTTGAGGGAACAGTATTTGTCTTCTGTTTCATACCTTAACAATAAGTACATAAACTCCAAAGCCTTTCATTTAGACAGAGTGAGAGGTCTGTGGAATCACCCCCAGGGACTGAGAGGGTCCCTACAGCCCCCCATCTGTAAAGCAGAGATGGAATTAATTATGAACCGGGTTGTTTGCAGTGCAGAATGTTCATGTAGTGCTTCCAGCATGTCTGTGCTAAGCAGGAGTTTGTTGTCACTGTTGTTACATAGTCTTTATCTCATCCTCAATTATTCTTAGCTTGTCTTATTCAAGGAGACAAGGTGGAGTCTGACAGCCCCAGGTCCTCTTGAAGTGTGCTGGCTTCTCCAGCTGGGCTTGTCAGCCAGCCAGCCACACTTCTGCTCAGAGGCTCTGGGTTTCTGAGGCAATGAGGGGACAAAGCTGACAGTAAAAGCAGCCTTACATGTGCATTGCTACAGCTTAAGTAGCTGCCTCAAGGGATTGCAGATTAAGAAGGAAACACTTTAATTTGGCCTGAATTTATATGCAGGCCGGAGTAAGATTTTTTTAGGCAATGTTTTGTCCCAGCTGTAGTTCAGGTGAGGCTCAGATCCCTGCCCTTTCTCTCTAGCTGCATCCAGCTTCCAGCCACTTTTCCTGACCTCTGTGGCAGGTTCTCTCCAGTCCTGTCACATCTCTTGTAGCTTTCCTTTCTGCAGTTCAAATACTGAGTTTCTTTCATTGCCTGAAACTCTCTGCACATGACTTGTGCACCTTAGATCAGTATATATTTTTGAGAAAGTCTTTTTAATAGGACAGTGAAGTTTTAAGAGCCCTATTAGGGCCTAATGGAAATCAGTGAGGAAATATTTCTTCTTTTCAGTAGGAACAGGATCTTAGCTTAAGTAAAGTGCAACAATATGCATGCTCTGCTCTAAGAAGGCCTTCTCTTGAAGGCATGGATTGTAGTGGATCACCACACTGGGACACATTTAACCTACCAGAAACACCACTGGAACCTGATGGGGCTGAGAAGCAAGGGCAAGGCTCCAGTGTGTCTGTGAACCCAGGGCTCACAGGAATTTGCATGGATGGCATGCCAGCTTCAAGCTTTCAACTCTCATCTGTTGACCAATGAATCCCAAGGAGGAAAAGAATTTTTCTCTTCTTCACTAACAGATTGATAAAAGATTCTTGCTACCAAATCTTTAAGAAACTCTTTAGTCTAAAGACCTGGTATTCCACATGTCTAGAAACAGGCACTTTATTTGGAGCAACAGTTTGTCTGCAGAGTTTTTGTTATTCATCTTTGTGCTACTTCCCTAGAGCTGCAATTTGTGAAGGGCCTGGCTTGTGTATGGAAGAATGCAGCAGATTCAAATTGCAGAATATTAAATATAATACTTCAGTCGAGCTTTGAGATAGACATTTTGCCTGGCTGAGGACTGGTAGCTCAGAGACAAACAAGGGAAGCTGACAGATTGGTGAATATTGGGTAGGATCATTTGTCAGAAGATGTGATGAATCACTGTGGCGCAGCATTTCATTTTCAGAAAGATCATTTTCTGAAAAAATTAAATTAAAGGCAGAAGAGACAGCTGGGGGTGTTTTGGGACTTTTATTTAAATCAAAGTTACAATTAGAATAAAGGCATATTGAAAAGTTCCTGTTATTCTAAAAATATTTTGAGGAAGGAAAAGAATTGAGGTTAGAAAGAAACAGGAGGACCTGGAAGAGCACCTGCCAGCTGTGCCCCACAAATCGATTTTGGGTTTTACTTACCTCTCTCTAGTCAAAGCCAGTAGGAATTGTATGTCTAGAGCTTTAAGCAGTGCTTCAACTGGGGGAAAAATACCCATCTTATAACCTTGCACACAGGTTATTTGAGCAGAGGTCAATGTGCTTTTAATAGGACTGCACGTAGAGACTGAGCTGCTCTCAGTGGGAACGAGAGCAGCCCTCCTGTTCAATTTCATCTGGGCTCTCAGGAAGTCCAGGGCTACATCACACTAATTAATTCATGCAAGGTAACACATTAATAACAAATGGAAACAGGAGAGACACAGAGAGTGGGGGGCTTCCTGCTGCTGCTTCAGCTGCAGACACAAGTGCCAGGAGGCCAAGGGCTGATCCCTGTTCCCCCTTTCTCCTGGAGCCCCGTCGTCACCCACAAACTCAGTCATTCTGTACAAGGTTATTCCTAGGGTTTGATCAACACCTTTCTGACCCTAGTGTAAGCAAACAGAAGAGTGTGAGTGCCTCAAGGAGTAGCTGTGTGTGTCTGACAAAGAGATCTTAAATCAGCTGCTCTTCAGAGAGCAGCATACTGTTGTGTGTGCAGCACACTTAATTAGAAGGTCAGATGGAAACTTTAGTAAAACAGAGCTATGTAAAGTCCTACCTTTACCATCACTCAAATCAATCTAAGTTCTCACTGTGTATATATGTGTAAAACTGGTATTTCCAGATGCCTTCCCTGTCAGTGGACATGAAATAAAAAGGTAAAACAATCTGGCAGTTCCATGTTCCACAACATGTGTTTGCCTCTTTCAAAGTTGTAGCCTGCACAGAGATGAGACGGAGATAAGGAAATGAGACACGTGCATGGTGTGGGATTCCAAAAAATCATTACATCATCTTCCAAGCAAGATTCAAGCAGGCACTTTATTTTTAAAACAACAAATAATGGTGAGTCATACCATGTGCAGGACTTGATGTTGAGGCTTTGTGAAATAGCACTAGGAGAACTGGTCACATAATACCTGTTTTCTTGACCAATGCTCTGCTGGTTACTCAGTTTCTGAAATATGGAAATCTGATGCCAGCTTTGTTCCCAGTATATAGGCCTTGCACTCTTTGTGCAGCAAAAGTGATTAATTTTATGAGGAAGCCTCAGCAAGTCGCTTGCTACTGAGGCTTCTCCAGGTAGAAGGAAGATCAGGAATGCTTGGTGACACAATCTCTTCAGACCATGTTAAAGCACACATGGACTAACAAAACTTTGCTCTTGATCTTCTGTGAATGTTAAGTTAATAAATTATCATGATCCATCTCAAATAGGATGTCAAGATTGCAAAGGAAAACTTGATTAAGGAAGTGCAAACTTTGCATTTTGCATCCTTTTAACATGGCATTTACCCTTCAAATAAGAATTACTGATATGAACCCAAGGCTGGTGTGTAGCTTTCTCACTCTACATGCCAGATATTCTCAGGTGAGATAATATTTAAAATAAACCTTTCTCTTTCATCTTCAAGGTAACAGATTGCCTTGCTGGATTTCTGTCCTCATCTGCCCTTAGTTACCCTGTTCCTCTTCACCTCTGTCAGTTTCTGAATAAGAATTAGTTTTCCAGCAATTAATTTACCTCACTGCCTCTGTAGGACATTAACTAAATTTCCAGGCCTCTCTGAGACTGGCATCACAACCCTGCCCTTCCATTCTTATTGATGGCACTGCTGGAGATCACAGCAGGTCCAGTTGAGACACAGGGAGCTGAGGGTAAGTGCAGAGCTGAAACACAATTCAATCTAATTCTTAAATGAATGCTAGGAATCCCCAGCACATATAAGTTTATCGTTTATTGCCTGTAATTTTCTCAACTAATTCCAAATTTAATGACAGCTTTCAGCTTTGGTGTTCTCTTCTAATTAACGTACCAGTGACTGTGTATAATCTCTGTGTAAAGCCAAAAGCAGCTTACATGATAATTACAGAGGGATCACAGCACCTACTGTTTAAGGAAGGCATCCATGAGAAAGGCCTTGCATGATAGTTAAGGTGCTGAGATTAAGTTGTAATTAATCTTAACTTGTGCTGTTTCTTGTACTGCCTCAAAGCTTTTTTATTACTGGCTCAACATGATGCTGGTAAACTTTAGGGAAGGAAACAAAAGAACTGGACAGATCAAGCACAATCTTTTGCACATACAGCAGAGGCTTCCAGGACATGGTGAGCTTTGAGGTCAGAGTATTTTTGTAGTCATACTGTTGAGTAACTTTATATTTTTCCCTTAATAATTATGATGTAGTGGGTTGAAAATTCCTCTTTAACATTGTGCAAGATACTTTGCATCCACTTTTTTTGCAGCTGCAGTCAGGAAGCTATTCTGACTGCACAAATCAGAAGTGAAGCCTAAGTGTATGGGAGAAGCAGAATACCTTTGCTGCCTCTGTTAACTTAAAATTAGCATTGGTTACATCATTTTAGACAGTCCTTCCCATTGCAATGACAAGTTCCAGAGGGGCAATCACTAGGGAATGCACCGTGTCTGTCTGTTTTCCACTGTGGAGGAGTACACATTAATGCACTTGGTCCCAATTAAATATACTAAACTAAAAGGAAACACTGGGTGTACATGAATGATTTCATAGATAGGCTTATTTGCAAAAATGAGTGGTTAAACTGCATCCAGTCTCCTTGTAGTACTTTGGTAGTTATGTGAGAAGGGAAAAGATGTAGTAAAGGTTTCTGTGATAGGAAACAGGAACATAAGCTCAGAAGAGGAACTCCTCATGTTATTTACAAAATGTTGGTTAAACTTTTATTCATTTCAGTACAGGACCATTGTCCAACAGCTCTATGCTCCATGCTCTTTGATTTGAAAGGTGATAGTCAGCAAATTTTGAGTTCTGTGTCTTTTGTTGTTGGTTTTAGATTGACAAGTATGCTCAGCGGGATCTGAAGAAAGGACTTCACTTGTATGGGACAGATGGAAATATTGGCCTCACTAATGCATGGAGCATCATCCAAACAGATGTAAGTCTGAGCTCTCTCTTTTACCTCTTCCTCTTTACCTTCTGGGTTCTGTAACAGCATGTTCTGGGCGTGAACCTAATTAAACCTCCAAATCCCAAGTCACTCTCTTTCTTCCACCCAGTCAGCACATTAGCAAGCAAACTCTCTCCTTTTTGTAACAAGCAGTATTTTTTATTTATTTTATTTATTTCTCCTTTAATAGGAGGTATCATCTTCCGTTTAGAAGGTTATACTAAGTTGATGCCTAAATATCATGTAGCTCTGTGCTATGTGGAGTGTGAAGGAGCTGGTCAGACTGGAAACAAGCTGTACCTTTTCTTTAAAGTCAAAGAGGTGGTTTATGCTGGGATGAAGAGCATACTAGCAAAGAACCTCTTCACTTTTTAATTTCTGTTCTGTCTCCTTTCACTGCTACTTTGTTCCCACTAGTGAGTCAAAATGGAAACAGAGCATGGCGTTTGTAACCTCCTCCTACAGTCAATACATTTTCCCCAGCAGAATTTAATCATCCTCCATCACAGGTGGACTGGGAATGCTTTTTGCTGTGTTGTCACTGCTGTTCCTTTGCCCTGATTCTCTGACAGCTCTCTGCCAGTGTTCATCTGCTAAGGACTGGTGAACATTGTAGCTGGCTTCCTCCTCTGTCCTTGTCTGAGAAAACACCATCACTGACAGTTCAGGTTTATTAGCTCTGTACCTGTTTCATATTCAGTTCAGTCACTTCTCCTGGGGGTGATATTTGTGATTTCATGTTCTCTGTTCTTGAATGGAAAAGTGCTCCAGCTTTTCTCCTGCTTTAGGCAGAAGCACTTGCACTGCCTTGGCTTCACTCAAGAAATCTTGCATAGCCTTCTCATTTTCTCCTCCAGAGGTGCAAGTGTGGTACAGATAGGAGGGGTTTAGTCTTGCCTGATGTCTTAAATGGATCAAAGACAGTAACCCCTCCCAGTGCTCCCAATGTCTCCTCTTATGGACAATACAAGGTAACAGGAGCAACAGACTGCTAAGAAATGATCTGAGAAATTAAAACCTTGAGATTGCTAACAGAGCAAAAGAACTGATTGGCCAAACTCCTTGTGTATCTTTGGGTCTGCAGGACCTGTGTTGAGTGCAGTAGGTTGCCTACAATACTCCTGTGTGTGAAGGGCAAACAGCTCAGGTCCAGGAAACAAGCTAATTTCAGTCCTGCATCCCAACAACTGCATGTGAAAAGTTATTTCAGTTACCTTTAAAAGGCCTCAGCATCTTGCAATATTGTTAATAATTTCCTCTTCCAATACTTTTTCCTTTTTCCAATACATCAAATATGAGAAGGCATCAGTATCTGACAAGAGAAATGCATTTGGTGGTGCTAGCTTGAGAGCAAGCCATGTGAAATACAGATAATGTATAATATCATTGCTTATATCCAACAGTATTAGAAAGTTTACTCTTTTACAGTAACTTAATTATATGTAGTAAAATGTAGTAAAAACTACTAGTATTAAAATATTTGTAGTAAGTATTAATCTGCTTTCAGTGACACCCCAAGAAGTCTTAAAAAGCATATAGCAAAGGTGGGGGGAAAAGCAGTTTTTGGAGGTCTCATGACATATAAACACCATATTTCTGTTCCCCTTTTTGTAAAATAGGTGTAAGAATATATGTAATGTCTAGTTCATATAGTCACATTTTTTCAAAATCTTCATGGACTGGATTCAGAAAAGATGTAAAAAAAAAATTTGGAAACTGACATTATGGTCAGAAATTTTAAACACCTTATATAAACAGGCAAAGATGAACTAGTGATGTCATTGCAGTGCTTAAAAAGAGAGCAGGAGGGAAAAAGGATTGTGAGAGAAAAGGGCTCTGTAATTGATCCAAGAGCTAAAAACCCAAGTTAGATGGATCTGGTGGTAGGATGTTGTTGTTCAGCAGCACAGTAGATTCTTTTTCTCTAAAGAATAAGACCTGGCTTTTTGCTTAAAGGAAATGGTCAGGTTCAGTGACCAGCTTGGGTTTGAGGCAGGACTCAGTCTGTGGTTTGTGTAGTGCTGCAGATCATGGTCATTTGTCCTGGTAGTACCTTAGGTCTTGAAACCCATTACAGTTTAAAGAATGCCTTATAAGTTTCAGATGAAACTCATGTTAGCTAACTCCTAGGAGCTCAGAAGGTGACGAGAAAATGCCACTCCATGGGCTGTGTGCAGCCAGGGGACATAATTGTCTCATGGCCCCTGTGAAATTACCACGTGCCAGCTTGGCAGTACCACAGTGTCAGAGTCATTGTGCTCTCCATGCTGGGCACTGAGGAGAACAGCAAAGAGCTCCCACAGATCCATTTTTGCCACTCTGCATAATTGGTTCTCACATGTATCTTTCAAAACTGTGTGGGAATACACTATTGCAGAGGTGCAGCAAAGACAATCCCATCATGGTTAATTATGTAAAACACTTTGCAGTTGAATAGAGCTATCTAAATGCCAACTTGGGGGGTTTCTGTGTAATAATCATTATCTCTTACATCCCTAATCAGTAGAGTGTAATCACTGATTGGAGGATTAGGGTGATGCATGGGATTTTCTGCAAGGGAAATCCCAGCCCAGGCTTCCTGTTTGCATTCTGTCTCCTAAGGCTCTCACCAAAAGCCACAGCAGAGCAACCACAATGCCATATAGGACAGAGTTTTTCCTGATGGGAGACATCAGTCATTGGCTGAGCCATGGGCTGTGTCTGTATGTGGATGGAAAACAGCAGCCTCACAAAAAAAAGTGCCATATAAAAAACATGACAGTAACAGAAATCATAATGACTCCTTGTCCCCTCTGCATTTGCACCCCTTTCTTTGTAAAAGTATTTTTCAGAGCCTGAGTAGTGGTTAAAGCAATAGCTTTCACACTCTGGCATAGTTCTTAATTTCTCCCAAGATTTAAGGTAGAGACCACCCCCATTCTGCATTCATTAGGTGCTATTGTGTATGGCAGCTTTGGCTGAAAAAAGGAGGAAAAAGTTTTTCCAAGGAACCACATTTAGATGGCATTTGACTTTTGTGGGATTGGCCAGTCACAAATCAGAGGGGAGTTTTGACTGGGAGTGTGGATGCCCAGAGCACAGAGTGACCTGTGAGTGGTGATTGTCTAAGTGTGAAAGGCCTGAGCACCTTTTGAGGAAGGTTTTCTTTTCCGAAGCCTTTGTGCCTTGAGAAATTATTTTCCTCTTTTAAACAGAAGCCTACCATTTTCAAGACACTGGAAACAAGGGGAAAACTGAGTTTTTCCCTTCCTGTCTTTTAAGAGGAAGTTGCAGTTTTGGCTGATGCCTGAGCTGCTCACGTTACCAATAAAGGAGTTGGGTTAAGCTGCAAACCTGCAAAGTGTTTGAGAGGAAAGGCACTGGACTCATTTTGCAGTCCTAGTAAGCCTCTAGGTCAGGGAGCTGTTTCAAATCAGAACATTCTATTGATTTCTTTTTAATACCTTCAGCCAACCAAACTCTCAGCCTTTTCAATAGCGTTTCAAACCTTAAAAGGATCAGAAACACAAGCAGATGAATTCTGTGTGTCATGACTGAAGACTACGAAAGCTTACAAAGTGATTTTCAAACATGACTAAAATTCTGATAGTTTAGGAGGTAAGTTGCCCTGAATTGCATTAAACTCCTTACCCACCAGGACTGGTTAAAGTCACAGGTGGAGATCATTAGAAAATGAGAAACAGGCATTAATTTTTAAAATGTTGCTTCATCCTCAGCATCTTTGTGATCAATATTTGAGCACTTCTACTTTTAACTAAGCGGGCAGTAATTTGAGAAGCATGCAGAAAACCTATTAGCTTCACTAAAGTGAGCAAATTCAGCTCACTTTTGCTGCTGTGTAATGCCTTTTCATGTCTGTTTAGACCACAGTAACTGAGAAGAAATTTGACCCATCTCCCTATTCTCAGTCATTGATTCTATTAGATCAAGCCATACTTTAGAATTACTACTGGAAACCACCACCCATTAAACATGATTTTTAGAACAAAACTATATTATTCATCACTTTTTACAGTGATGGTGGAAAAAGGTGTATAGAAGGCCCCCTACTCTGTCTCTAGTTCTTTGCCCCATTCACAAAACCAGAAAACAAGGCTTTGCTAAAAAACAGTCTGCAACAAGGACTGAGTATCTGTTTATTTTCACAAACCCTATCCCAGCCTGACTGAGTCTGCAGGAATTTGGCAAAGAAGATAAGGCCTACTTAGCCTTCAATATTGAGAATAATGTAAAATTTGTACAAGTGTCCAACTCCTTTTCAGGAGTTGCACTGTTGCACAGACATAGAAACTTTTTTAATAGATTGCTCCCTTTTAACATGTGTTAGTCTGAGTACTCCAAAATAAGCACTGTTAGTTTATAATTATTTCTAATAAAATGTAAATGTTGCAAGTAGGAACAGAAGTAAGCAACTAGGCAAACTTGTGTAATTTTATCACTTAACTTGTGAAGAGAACAAGACAGGAGTGTAAATGTGACCAAAAAATGAATGTGGTTGTTGCAAGAATCGAGACTTCAATGCTTCCATGCCTGGCATTGGCAGAACATCAGCCTTTGTGGTAGAAATGACTACAACCAACTGCTGGTGACAGACATTGTCCTTCATGTGCCCTGAGCTTTCTCAGTCCTCCAGGTGTAGGGCTGTCTCCAACTATCCCTGTTTAGAAACCTTGCCAATTTTCAAGATAACATTGCTCTCAAATCTAAAAGGACTCTAAAAAAAAGTCCTCCATATTCCCCTTTCTTCTAATGGTCCCTCATCTCCCTCAACAATTTGGCTTCTTACTGTTCACCTGCATCAACCTGGGATAAATCAGTTGCTTGTCACATGATCCAAAATCACTCCTGCACTCTCTCTTTCCTACCGGACATCCATAATGAAGTCTCTGAGTTTACTGAGCTCTCAGCTTATCTGCCTTTCTGGCTTCTGGACTCCTTTGCTGGATCTGAAGTGGTGATCCATTCAATCCTGTTGCAGCTTTGTTTCCTCATTCCTGCATCTTTGACCATGGATCAATGCCCCTGCTCCCTAGAGATGGCAGTGACAGGACTTGGCCTTCACTGAGCAGTGCTCCCTCCCTTGCTTCTGCGCTCTCAGGTCTCTGTGGTGTTAGAACTCTGCTGTATTCATCACCTCCTCTTGATTAGGGCTATGGATCATCCGCTGCTTAATCCCATTGCTCATCCTTCCTTTGTCTTCCGAAGATATTTCTTCCAGTTATAGTTACAGACATTATTTCTTCCAGTCCCAAGACCATTGATCCTGTGTTGTGTCCTTTATTTATACCTTGAACTTCTCTTAGCCCATTGCTGTGTCTGCTGTGCTCTTGTACAGAGAATGTGTGTGGGCAGGCAGTGTCCAACTGCAGCTCATCTTTGCAACTGCATCCCTTCGTATTCTCACCTTGTGGCTTACCAGGAATTTTATTCTTTGGAGTCCCAGTCCTAGCTCATGGCCTAGCCAGCTCCTGCTTCACAGGCTCCATAGGAGCAGCTGTCCTCAACCTGTTAGTGAGCACTTGGCTACAAAACCCGTGCTTCATCTTCATCTCCGTAGTCTGTCAGACTGACACCTTCAGCCATGCATTATTATGAGAAGAAGGAGTCTAGTTCTGATTTATGCAAACTTGTGTCACTTGTGTTTGGCCAGAACATCACTCAAATGTCTCAGCCCTTACCGCTGCACACTCTACATCACAGATGAGCCACATTTTTAAGGCTTGCTGTTTACAAGCTGTCACTTCTCGCTGTCTATCAAAGAGCTGCCTCCTGACTCTAATGATGACAGCCTGCAAGACCTTCTTCTTGTTAGATTTCCAAATAAACCAGCCTTCCTCAAATGTATGCCATGTATTCCAGGCTGCTCCTACTCACTTTTGGGACCTGTTACACATGGACCTCCTGTTTTCTGTGCAGCAACATAGAGGAAAAAAAGAAAGGCACAAACTTTTTTTTCTAGTTTCATGTCAGTTTGTAGAAAATGAAGCCTGTAATCTTAAAAATCAAACATGTGCAAGTGGAGGATTGAGCCCTGCCACAGACCAAATCAAAATTTGAAGCAGAAACTTGGAAGGATAGATGTTTGTGCAGGAAAGTTTTCTGAGTTTTCCCTGACAGAAGAAAAACTCTGCTGTGAGCAGACTGAAATGTCTCTATCAAGGAGTACTTTCTGAGTGCTTGAAGCATCATAAGATGCATGAGGCAGCAGCATGTGATACCTCTGCCCTCTATGGGTCTGGAGTGGCACATTTTGTGAGTGCAGCAAGAGCTGAACACCACAGTTCTACTACAGCCTGAATGCTACAGCTATTATGTAACAAAGGAAAACTCTCCCTCAAGCCAGTGTAAAGATCAGGATCTCCATTAGGTCTTTGGCCCTGGTGATGCAGATGTCTGCATGATTATGAGTCTCTCAGAAACAAGAGAAGTGGTCTCTACAGGGATGCTAAAAACACTCTTCAGGCTTACCTAAATTCACATTTAAAAAAATAAGATCTTGGCAAGTAATTTTGGGACTAGGTAGGTGGCTGGCATAGCCCCAAAAAGTGTGAGGTACTGTGAATAGCAGAGAGCAGATCTGCAGCCCAGTGTTGTCTTGTTTACTCATTGGTGCTGAAGTGTCTAAATCCCAACAAATTCATACTTTTGCATAAGGGCAACAGATGGTGTATACATCTATTTGGTAGTGAGTCCCAGCTTATTTCCTATCACAAGAATATACCAGTTCCCAAGGGGAAGATGGCCACAGAGCCATTCCCTCTACCACTGTGTGTTTCTGCCCCTTTCATCCCACTACCAAAGTCAAACAGACCTTCTGATTTAGCAGTGTTGTGATATCTGCACAAACTGTGTCATTGTAGGCAGACACTTAATGCACAACTGTTAGAGCAGCATCAGATGATGACATTAAAGAACTGCACCACAGAGAGAAATACACCTTTTGCTGATGATAGGCAAAGTCTTTCAAAGGTGATTAGTAATTAATAGCTTAGTGAGAAATTCACCTTGTTTACTCCAATCATGATCCCAGAAGTAGTATCTTCATTTCTTGGGTGCTGTACCTGTATCTTTTTTCTTGACAAGCTGCAAACAACTGTTAAAATTCTGGTCAGTCAATAACTCAATCTCAGTACTTGTCTGAGGTTGTCCAGTTTCAGCTCCTGCAGTATCTTCCCTCTGCAAATAGGGGCCTTTCCTTCTTGCATCAACATTAGCTGCATACAAGGACATGTTTAAACTTAATAAAGAAGAGTAGAGAAGGGGGTCTGTTTTGAGTAAAGCTGAGGAAGTACCGTATTCCTTTAAAATTTAAAGCCTCTGCTGGTATGATCAAAATGCACTGAGTGTCAGGCTCCAGGAGGCAAAGTGAGAACAGGCAGTGATGGATCACGCTTACGGTATCACCTCGCTTCATCTTTTTCCAGTTCAGATGCTGCGGAGTCTCCAACTACACGGACTGGTTCGAAGTGTACAACACAACCCGGGTGCCAGACTCCTGCTGCTTAGAATTCAGTGAGAACTGTGGGCTCCATTCCCCAGGGACCTGGTGGAAAGCGGTGAGTAGCTCTGCAGCACATGGCAGCAGCTGCCTCGCAGCCCAGGTGAAGGACAGGCAGTAGTGATTTGCAGGGCTGCACAGATGATAAGCTGTGCACCTCATTCTATCCTAATTCACCTTTCATCAGGTGCTTTCAGAAGGCTCCTGTTGAGCTGTGGCCTTTGACCTCCAATGAAACCCCCTATTTAGTTATTTTTATGAGCTGGTTTCCTTTCAGTAGGCTCCAAGCTGTTGTTTCACACTGCAGACAGGTCCATTCCAACACTGATCTGCAGTGCAGACTAGTGACATCAAGCTAGGAAATGGCAGGAATGCCCTTTTTAGTGTCCCACCTACTGGGGTCAGGCAGCAATAAAGGCAAATGGTTCATGCACACACAGGCCCTGGAGCAGCAGCTGTAGCTCATCACAGCCCAGGCAGTCCTGAGGCAGGAGGACTGGCAGAGCCTTGAGCACTCCTCTCCCACCAGGAGCTCTGGTTCGGGGGCCTCCACTGCACAGAAGAGTGGGAACTGTTCCGCTGAGTTGCCAGCAGCAATTTTTTTTTGTTGCTGCACTTGCCTGTAATCAAATTCAAAACTCCATGGGATAATTTCCCTACAATGGCCTCAGCAAGATCTTTCTGGAACAGATAGTCAGAGCCTAAATATGTCTCTGAAATTACCTCAGCAATTCTTTGTGCTAATTGCAGGTAGTGCAATTACACAGGAGGGGTGTAGGCCACCTGATGAAGTGGAATTATAGCTAAGTTTTGCTGGTTCTAATGGTTTGTGAAGACAATGAGTAAAGCTGTCTTGGCCACTTTCTAGTGAGATTTCATATGCATGGATTTGTACTCACAGAGGCTGAGTTCACATCAAACACAGCTTCCTTACACTTCCTGAGTAGCTCTGGGTAATTTTTTTAATTTAAGGGCTGAAAAATTCTTCTTCTATTTTATTCAGGGTAGCAAGAAAATCAGTGCAGGTTAACCCTCTGGCTTCTGATGGCCATTAATGGTTCTTCCTTTATACATATATAAAAACCCCTAGCTGAAGGCTGAATGATTCTTGGCCATGAACATTTACAAGACAGGGGGGCCTGTTTTTGCACAAGGTTGTCTTACAGACATGATTATTTAAAGAAAGGTTTCACTTGGGCCAATTCCACCCTCCCCAAAACTGGACCAGTAAAACAGGGCTACAGCTGCTGCAGAATTTAAAGCATGAAGAAAATAATGGAGGAGTGCCCATACTGCAGTTTGAAATGATTGGAAATGGTATGAAATGGGCCCATGTGCAGGAGGAGCAGCTACTGAGCCACTCACACTGGAACTGTTTGGTTTCATGTGTCTTTATGTATTACAAGAAATGTTTATTTTTCTTGAAATGTGGAGAAAATGAAAGCCTCATTGTAAGGTTCTAACTGCTTCTGGTTGGGTTTTAGAGAGCAAAGAGGGCCCAAACCCAGTGTTTGTTTATTTGTTGTGGTTTAACCCCAGTTGGCTACTAAGCCTGCTTACTTTCCCACCAGTGGGACCAAGGGGAGAAGCAGAAAAGTTAAAGTGAGACAAGAGTGGGTTGAGATAAAGACAGTTCAATAGGGAAACCAAAAAAATCATGCTCTGTGTAATCTCTGCTCAATGATAACAAAAAATATCTCTAGATTATCAACCCTGTGTTCAGGACAAATCCAAAACACAGCCCCATACCCATCACTGTGAAGAAAATTAACTGTACCCCAGCCAAAATCAGCACAATATTTTTAGTTACTGGCTGAATTTATACGGAGCAGTGCTCATGCAGCATTTTGGAGGTGCACTGTTTTGTGTCTGGGATTAGTACTCCATGTTCAAGCCTCAACCCAAAAATAGATTGTAGTTGCTCCAGCACTGAAATGATAATCCAGGCTACCTAGCAGCTAGGTCAGATCCATTTTTTCTCTAGCTGTATATTCCTGGGAGAGTAGAGCTGTATTTATGGCCAATACAATATTCTTGGTTTGTTTTTCTTTGTAGCCGTGCTATGAAACTGTGAAAGTATGGCTCCAGGAAAACTTACTGGCAGTGGGAATCTTTGGATTGTGCACAGCTATGGTGCAGGTACAGTTTAATATCAATTTTCAAATCCTAAGTAGTTGTAACTAAGTAACCACTGATTCAGATATATACTCTGCCTAAGCAGGTTTTAAATCTTGCAGAATTTTTGTCTACCATCAGGCAAAATTATTAAGCACTTTGAGTTTTACTTTAGTTAAAATACGGTGTACAAGGCACAGAACTAGGAATACCGCACAGTGTTTTATGATGCACTGCAAAGAGCTGGCACTTTATCAAGTGGTTTATATAACACTGAAACTGGACTTGGGAGGGGAGACTGGACTCCAGACACCTAATCAGGCTAGGATGAACTGCCTTTAGGGTGCCTCTATTTGTCCAGCTATTCTCCAGAGAGGACTTAGGCTAAATAGCCAACTTCAGCATAGTCTAGAGGTAACTTAAGTCTTCAACCTCATCCCTCAGGCCCAGGGTAAATTACAAATCAGGATGTGGTGCCCAAACCCTGCCAATAAACCCATGTTCCTTTACTATAATTGGCATAGACATGCCTATCAGATTTCTGAGTTGCAATCCTTTCCACTGTGACTTTGGTCAGAGAAGAATCTGTTGTCCACCACTTTGTGTCTTACATGCCTGTGCCTCTAACCCAGCCTGCTGTGGTTGTGCCAGTGTAAGCACCTGTGGCACAGCCTGAGGATACACAGGTGAAAGTTGTGCTGGAGCTCTGGCTGGTTCAAAGTGCCTTTCCTAAATTCAGTGAAGATCTAGCTTTAGTCTCTAGCTCCCCCTCTCTCACACCCAACATGCAAGCACAAAAGATGGCACTGCTAAGCTAATTAACACCGTGGAACTGCAGATTAACTCATGGTTGTTTGGTTTGGTTGGGTTTTTTTTTTTAAATTTGCCTGGTATGCCACTAGCAGCAGGAGAGAGCCTGGGATCAGTATTCCACTCACATTCCCAACAATGACAGATTAGGCAGAATGGCACATATCTTACTCTCTCATATGTCATTTATTGGCTGCAACTTATTAATGCAAATGCCTGACGCCTCACAGGCCCAAATTCAGTAGAGTTCTGGGGCTTGTTCCAGTATAATAAGCAAATATGCTTAGAGAAAAAAGCACAAGATCATATGGCAGACAGGCAATTTATGACTGTTGTTAATATATTACCATGATTAACAAAAACAAACCAGCTTTTGAGCATCCATTCCGCATTTAGGGTATCTTTAAAGGATACACTAAAAATCCCCAGCAGCCCATGGTCAGTCCTTCTCATAAATACCCTAACTATATTAAATTTCTAAGACAATACTATCTTTCTGACAGAAAGACATTGCTAGTTTGCATGGGAGGAAGCACTTCAGACAATTTAAAAATGCAGATTCATATTCCTAGTAAATGCTGTGCAAGGCAGGGAAAACACCTCAGAACACAACAGATTTTCAGTCTCCCTTCCAGCTGCCTGGTATGATTGAATGTACCTGATGACAAAAGTTTCTGTGTACTGTCACCTGAAATGAACTGAGCCCCCTCTCTTGCTGCTGTTTCAGTTGTGTTCTGGCCCATAGCATGTGGCAGTTTTTCATGTTAGCATCTTAGAGAATCATGCAGTCACATAATTTGAAGGATATAACAGCACATGCAACAGAAGAATCTTCCTCAGTCGTGCATGCTTCAAACTATAAACCAAGTTCAGCCACCACTGTGTCGTTACATAGCTGTCCCTGAAGGTGGATACTTCCAAAAGGCCAGTGCTTGCTACAAACAGCACACCAAAGCCTAATAATCTGATTTCACTGTAGAAGAGTGAGACTTGAGGAAGATTAACAATAACCATTTTTTCTTCATAAATATAAATTCATTTTATAACAATTTTTTCTTCACAAATATAATTGTGTGTGTGTATTCATATATTCTTTCAAAGTACTCATTAACAGAAACTATTACTCATGTAAAGACTAAATTTGAAGTGGTCAAATTAAGTGCTTAAAACAGAATTCATACCCTAAAATTTTCTACCTGGCAGCCCTTCATTTCAGTGACAACTCTTACAGTGGTGTTGCAAAGGGAAAGTAACAAGCACTTAGTACATTCATATAGGTACTTCAGCTGGAAGGAAAATAAGACTCTCTCTCCCATCCCTTTTGATGAAGTAATCCACCAGAGACAGCACAACAGGTCAGTGCTTAGCTGGGAGAAGAAACCCCACCTCCCTGCTGCTTCTCTTGAATAGGCTGAGTAGAAAAACACATCCATTGTTGATGAGGCATTGATGGCCATGATTAATGCATGTTCAGTCTCCAGTGATTCCCCCACAGGGACCTGTGCACACATACTCTTGTAAAAGTAAAGTACAGTCAAGTAAACCACTGCATCTGTAGGGCCAGGGTTTAACCCAATGTCTCTCAAAACAACAGCTACAGGGGCACCCACAGAATACCCACACAGCTGTGGATTGCTGCTCTAAAATATTTTCAAGCAAAAGGCATCCATTTTTTTTTCAATATACCTCTTCCCAGTATCTGGTGAGAAATCAACTCTCCCCTGCTCTCACTGTCCGTTCTGTAAGACAGCAAGAGGGATAAGGACAAAAGGCAGACAGACTCTAGGAATAGAACAAGGACATGCACAGGCAGGAAACACAGTACGTGATATGTCCTCCTGTGCGTGAACAAAACTAGTGTCATGCTTTGCTCTTTTTTTTTCTTGTTGTTTCAATAAATAGGGTTTTTTTACTTACTGAAAAACGATTGTTTGTTGTTTCTTTTCTCTTAGATTCTCGGACTCACCTTTGCAATGACCATGTATTGTCAGGTAGTCAAGGCAGACACCTACTGTGCATAGATACCATTCCCAATCTTTCTGCTTCTCCTCCAAAGGACACAGGAGAAATCTCCTTCATGCTCATTCATCTGACCTTTCCCCACCCCCCTTTGTACTATAAACTGTGTATAATGCTATCTTTCTGAAGATTTTGTGAATCACCCCACTTTACTGAAGGAGGAAGAAAAGAAAAAGTCAGTACTTGAACTGGCACAGGTAAGAAGCAGCCTTGTCTTCAAGCAGAGGAAAACCAAAAAAGCATGGTTCCTTTTCCATGGCCTGTGGCAAGGCAAGAGAGGCTGCTTACAAGGGGCTGACTGCAGACCCATGTTGAGAAAAGATGGCACTGAGGCAACCTCTGCAAAAGCTGCCAGGCTGCCTTCCTGCATTTCCCAGTCTGGAAGAGAGGAGGTAGAAAACAAATGTTCTTCAGCAAGAAGGTACAGAGTAGCTAGGACTGAACGCAATTGTAATTTTACTACAGTTTGCACACAGCTAAAATGTCAAGATCAAGCAGCCCTGCCTCCAAGTGTCTCAAGATGATTTTGTAGCCAGGAGAGGATCATCTTCAGAAGTGCATTGTTTTAAAGGAGTATTTTTAATCTTCTGTGCCGCAGAGTCAGGCTTTTAATCAGAATCTGTACAGCGAGATCCTGGCTGTTAATGGAAAACAATATTGGACATTGCCTCACTTCCTAATTGCCAGTGGCATATAGATGGTTGACTGCATATGTTATATATATTACATTCATAAACACATACTTTTCTGAAAGGAGGTGAAAATACCCAGCATCTAACCTCAGAAAGAGGAAACCTTTCTATCCTATTTTACATTCCAACTGAAATAACCAAGTATTATTTCTTGTACAAGGCACTATCACTTATACCTCTGGGAAACAAGTAATTACTTTCAGCTGTATCTTCATTTCAGTAAACAATTTGTGAGTGGGCTCTCTCTGTCAGTCTACTATGGTTTTATTTATCATCCCTGTTTCAAGTAAGTCTGCCAAAAAATATCACTCATTTCCATGCTTGAAGATGTGTACAAAGCTGTCAGCTGTTCCTTCCCTGAATGTCACCATTTCATTAATTTACTTTGGGATAACATCATCTGCAGGTATGATAGAGTTTGCCTTGCTGAGGAAAAATCTTTTGCACATTGCTCATTTTTCTGAGAGTTATTAAGACTTCAGATGCTTTTATGCTTACCTTTTTTTTTCCTCCCAGCTGCACGCTGACAACAGCCAAGACACATCAGTCTCTGTTAGAATGAAGTCACTTCTCAGTGCTCTTTTTCAGATGCATTTTTCTTCACCTAGCTGCTGGTTAGAATATAATCCACACTTTCTAGAATATCATGGAATCACAGAAATATGCAGAAATCAAAACCATTACTTTCCTTAACTAGGGAACAGCCACTCATTGATAACTGAAGTAATTGATGTAGTACCCTCCTATGCACATTTTCTGGTGATGAGGTTAAAAATCAGATGTGTCCTATTGTTCAAACAAATAATTCCCTGCCAGCAAACTGCTCCAGGTAGTGCATATGTGCCAGGGAGAAGCTGAAGCACCCCAGGGAAAGGACACAGCAGGGAACAGGCAAACAGAGCAATGCAGATGGCCCTCTCCCTTCAGCCAGCATTTGTGCAGCTCTCAACCACTGTCACTTAGAGCAGAGAGGTGACCATGGAGCTGTCTTTTCCCAGGAAGCTGAGTGCAGCCATTCCTGCAGACTGGAAGCATGCAGCAAGCTCACAGGGAAAGTTACCTTGCTTACAACAGCAGGTCTCAGCTCTGAGTGACATTTTGCATGCTTTGATTTAAAGACAATTTCCAGCACAAAACTGCACTTGCCAACCCACAGCCTATTGAACAATCTCCTTTACACCCATAACTAACCCCTTTCTGGATTCTGGACCTGCATTATTTGACAGATTCACTCTCACTCATCAGATTTGGGAGATTTTTTTGTCTCTGCTGATTTCCTGCAGTCTTCTCACTCTCAGGCATGAGCTACTCCATATTTTCTGGGAAATTGCTTAGGACAGTCTGGTGTTTAAAAGAGCAATTATTTTCCAAAATTTTACCCGCATGGGGCATTTAGCTGTGCAGGCTATGGTAAAAGTAATGTAATAATTCTGTGCATTTTTTGTGGCTTCCCCATCACTATCCCAGCAACCTCCCCACCACTAAAGGATTTTACTGTCATGCAAACAAGCCCCAACATACCCAAGCTGAGCAAGTAGCCCACACACAGGTGCCCTGTACTCCAAAGCAAGAGGCTCACTGGTGTTGCAGTCATCAAAATCTCCCTGCTCTCTGCTTCTTGAGCCCAGGCTCACCTGCACACTGTCCTGCTCTCCAAAAGATGGTGTAAGTTTGTTCCTTCCCTCTCTCTACTCTGTTCTTTTCTTAACCTGCACAGATACAATTCCAGGTTAGCTGTGCCATTAGTTCTTGCCTTGGTTTATAGTTTGTACACAGGGGTGCTTCTGCTGACAACTCAGAGTTTCTACCGCTGAAAAGCAGCATGACACAGTGATGAATACATTCATAAAACATTGATTTTTTTTTTTTTGAGACAGATAAAAGGTAGACAAGTCTATTTGTAGTGATCCCTGCCATTAAAAATTAACACAGAGATAGCAGGCTCATGACGGTTCAGCTGATGGGAGCAAACCATTGTGCAGAACTCCCACAGAGAGCAACTCTTATCAATTTGCTTGATGGTGGTGTAGAGAAAAGAGAGATCACAGACCCTTCTCCTGTGAGTCTCACAGTAATATGTGCTGAGCTCTTAGAGAATGCCTCTAGACTTTAGGTAAAGCTTCAGTGGAAACAAAATATGAGAAGCAGACTGGAGACAAGTCACATTTTGTGGTTTCCTCTAATCATTTTCCAGAGTTTAGGTGTCTTTACAAGATAAACTTTTTTGGTTTTAAAAAACAAGTACCTAAAGGGAGTATAAGCAACCCTCACTTTGTAAATCCCAGTCACTGCAACAAAAACATACAGTTAGGGGAAAAAAACAAAACAGAACAAAAAAACACAAAAAAAACCCACAGATCACATATTGCTGCTAATAATTCTTTTAAAAATATTCCTCTACCAACTGCGATGCTACTGCAAGTTGTTCATAATTTGAACTGGACTGTTTTGTATATTTAATGTTATTAACTCTCTCCACACAGACCAAACAGCTGTTAGAGTGCTTACAGCATTACCAGCACAATCCAATTTCATACCTCTGAACATACTGCATATAACAAGCCTCAGACTTACCATATTTTCTTAAGATCACTACATCCTTTCTCTGCTGACAAGGTCAGAAGATTTTGTGATGTGTAACAGCAACAATCTTTAAAAAAAAAAACCAAAAAGCCAAAAAAATACAGTTCCGTTTTACACATTAAACTGGTTGATTATATATAAGTAACCTGTAGTACATAATATCCATTTGAAAGGCTGCTGATATTGAATGCAGGCAGAGCAACACAGAAGTCATTCCAATTGCTTCTATTAGTGTCTTGTCACTTTTAGTAAAGCCTTTTATATTGTTGTGACTTCTTATCTTTAAACATGAAGGAGGACTCAATACATTTAAATTAAAGACAGAACCAAAGGCAATAAAGGAGCACTCCTAATTTATTCTCATGGCTGTTTCTGCTTAATAACAAGATATGAAGGCACAGGGCATATGACTGAACCTACTGAATTCAGCAGCATCAGGATTTAGCTTTTTAGATTCAGTCTAAATATACTTTTGGCTTCTCATTTTCACAATTATTTAAAAAAACCCACCCAAACCCATATTTAATGGAATATGGGTTTTTTTCCTGTACTGTCACTAGCAGCCAAATGTTATTACTTGTACAACAGAATTACTTAGCTGCTCATCATACAGTGCACAATCACTGAAATACACTTCAGTTTCTGTTCTATGAATAGTTCTTTGGTCTCCCCCCTCAAACAAACTCATAAAAGATTATTCTTTGATCAATAATTAGCATTTAAATGCAGCATTGTAGGATTTATCATATGGAGAGGAAGGGACTGCACTGTAGAAGCTGTAAAAATCCTCTCTCTTGCATCATCAATAGGGCTGCTTATGGAATCCACCCCAACCCTCACTTCTCACAAACTGATGAGCACTGGTCACACACAGAGTGACTGGGCTGCCTCTTACACCTTCCCAGGGCAGGACAGGAGGGTGTCAGCCAGCATGGACAAAGTCACAGCCTTTCCTTTACCCCTTGGCTTCGGTGTTGTGCCATAAATGGGGCACCAAAGGTAAGCAACAGAAACCAGCAGCTGATTGTGGCATTATTTAAACACAGACTCCTTATTTACTCTAATTTATCTGCAAGAATTTGCTAAATGTAAATGATCTGCATAGATACTGAGTTAGACAGTTAGAAAACATGTTGGGACTTGCCATGGGAAATCTTGTTTGGATTCCATTGTGAATTCTCCTCCCTTCTCACTGGTCTCTTACCACAGTGGGCAGTCTCCTCTGTTCTTTGGATTTTGTTGCTGCAATTACAATGGTACATTTTTGTGCATTCATATAAAGAACAAAATTTAAAATATACCTTTTATTTTTTAAAAGTTATTAAATATTCTTTAAAGTTTACAACAGAATGTCTTTTGTATTTTTTATAAGCAACTGCACTACAAGCTGAACAGTGATTCTATACAGACCCAGAGATGTGTGTGTGTGCAAGTGTGGGCAAGTACACACACACATCCTGTATGCAATTTAACAAAACCCTACAGTGTTCTACTTCTTTGTCATTTCTCATTACCTTTTATTTGACCTATCCTTCCTTACAAATTTATTATTATTATTTATGTGGCTTACCTATTCCCAGTTCAATGTACACCTCTTTTTCCTTTTAAGGGCAGGCTACCTGAAATTATGTGATAGTCAATAACAATTCAGAAACTACTGGGAGATCAGGTTTAGTGTTAAAATATACTCAGCCCAAACCAAATTATTTTGTGTTCACAACTTGTCTGTTACTGATAACTTTGAAATAAAAGGACTTCTAAAAGGACTTCTCTTTTTCTGAGGTACTTGCTTACATTCAGAAATTATGTAGTAAAACTTGAAAAATTAACACCAGAATGTTTTTAAATTGAACAACTAGGAACTTGTACTGTGTCAAATCAGAACAATGTCTGGTTAGCCAGGTATGTTAGCTGCAGCCATGTCTAACACTGCCTTGTTTTATACAATTTGTTGTACCCTACAGGTCAAATAACTTTGCAAGGGAAATTGCCTCTAAACTGTGCAATCTGAGCAACACAAGTGTACTATTGAAATTGTAATGGGAGAAGTAGGGACCCAGAGGTTTAGAGTTTATTGCAAGAAGCATCATAAGGGATAACCCATATATTTGATGGAAGTTTCTTACAGCTCCCTCACTTTAGGAGAGATGTTTACATTACTTGAATTGTCTTGACCCCATTAAGTGTACCACTAGATGGTCTCATCAGCCACATCTATCTTTAATCCCTTTCTGACTTTGTGAAACTTTCACTTTAGTCCTGCAGTATAGCAGTGAATTTCACAATTTCTTAGTGTTGCATTTAAAAAAATCCTTCTTATATGGATTTTAACATTGTGTCTTTCATTTACTCACCATTGGTTCTGTACTTCAGGAATGATAACTTAATGATGCTTACAGAAATGCATGGGCTCAGAGCAGCAGTATTACCTTTACAACTTAATTTGCCTTTCCAGTAGAGCTTAACCCTGGGTAATTGAGTACCCTATTGATTTTTAAGATCCCATTGTTTCAAACAACTAAGCCCAGTGTACCTTCCCCCAGTAGCTATCCTGTTTGTCTTTGCTTTTGTACTACATCTTGGCATAGACACAGCTGTTCCTACTTTAATCAACAACCAGATGAGTATTTCACCCTACAATCTGCTATTTTTCCAAAGAACACTTACAACCTGGAAATATCAGGCCTAGCTCGTTATTCTGGCTGTGTAAAACAAAGTACTTTCTGTCTGTATGGCAATAATTTTCAAAGAAATTTAAGGGCAGCTTATGAAGCTTCATCCAAAGTTTCATCTTGACACATTAAAAGTGCAAAAGACAGAGCCCTATGTTTCTTATCTTACCATGCTAAAAACCCCAAGGAAGTAAGAAATCTGTCATTAATAACTCATCTGGCAAATACCATTTGAAAGACTGTTTTTCTGAAATCCCATTAGTTGCCTAAGGTAGGTCACTTTACCCTAGGCCTTGCTTCCTTGTCTCCCCCTGCAATAAACTGCTTCCCCATGGAAATACTGTCTGTTCACTAGAAATCCTGGGGTTTGCTGACCTGCAAGAAGAGCTCAGTTCACATTCCTCCCTCTAAGAGCCAGAAAACATTCACTACCAAATCTACACCAGTGTGTGTTAGACAGCTGAACAGAAGTTCTGTGTCTTAGGATGAGAGTTTTTAATGAAGAAATCAGTTGAACTGATTTCTCAAACAAGTCCTTGGTATCTTTTATGTAGAAATCATTTAGGCAGAGCAGAATAATTTGTTACTACAGAATTGCTTAACAGAGACTTCCCTGTACTTGCAATTAAAGAATAATTTGAAAGGATGGGATAATTATCCACTATAAACTTCCCCTTATATTCCCATAGCACTGCTATTACAGAGTATAGTTCAAATCACAGGCACCAAAATAAAACATGTAACTGTATTTAGTTAAATACATAGAAAACAAAAATCTATGTAAAGGAAAGTACAGCATAAAAAACTCCCAACTGTTAATGTATAGTGCATGTGTCTGTCTCATCTGGACTGTGACAAGAGTTTCAATCTTCAATCTTCATTCATCCTGAAGATTAACTAAAAATTACTGGAGAAATACAGGGATTCTGGGAACTGATTTCTCAAAGTGTATTCAGATGCACCTCATTATCTCCCCCTTCCACAAATGCCCTTCTTTGGCCCATAAGCTTAAGTCCATCATTGCGCCTTCCACCTCCACCATTTAAATCTGCTTTTCTGCACACAAAAATATGTTGTCAGTCAGAGTACCAGGTGAAATGTGGAGAGGATCCAGTTGTTTGACTGCATAAAGTTTAGTGCCCAATGGTAAAACAGGTTACATGGCTTTACGAAATTCAGGTTTGATACTGATTTAGGAGACCACAGTCTCTACAGAACAGAGCAGAATAAGTACAGTGACAGAGAAATTCATGCAGCCTGGTTGTGGACCCATGTAGTGACTGAATCTGATTTGCTCTTAATGTCCTCAGTTCCTTGATGCAAGCCTGCAAATGGCTAGACAAGCACTGTTATCAAGCAGAACTGTTTAGCATGCTCCAGACAGACTAATGCTGCAGGGATTCTTTTTCCATTTTTTTTTTAACCCAGTTTACCTTGGAAACTTGTTCAGTGTTATTGTATCAGCCACAAATGTAATTAATGGATTCTGATATTATATCTCAGCTTGAATAATAAGCACCCAGGATACTGAGGTAAAAAAATGCCTCATCTTAGAAATGATGCATTTTTTGTTCTTTTGAAATGCTCACCTGCACCCATACACTCTTAAGGGGCAGCATATGCATCCCCACAGTTTGTACTGTGGCAGCCCAACTCTCTAAGGTAACTTCAATTAAAAAATAAAAAGTAAAAGTGTGTTTGTGTAATTCTCAGAGCTCTGATTTTCAGGCCGTCATTTGTCAAAGAACAAACGCTCTCCCACCCTTAAGAGAGTTAGAGCTGTTTGCAAACTCAATTAGGATGAAGCATTTGCAAATACTCCAGGAGAAGAGCACTCTTCTGTGTTGATTCTAATGCTTTTTTGGCACCCCACCTCTCACTCCCTAATCAAATACCAGGTCTCTTATCACTGTCAAGGTCACCAAAAGCTTTGTTGCAATCTCAGAACAGCACACAGCCTCCCTCCCTCCCCACCAATGGCCCCCCCTGTGTTAATGTCACTTGAAAGCCAAGCTGGCATTAGTTGAACAGGGAGGTTGGATGGAAGTACAGGACAAGCTCTTTGGGTAAATTCTTCATGCTGTAAGCTCAGCTGCAGGAACTGGACACACAAATATATATTAATATATCCCCCTAGAAGCCAGAGGTGCTTTGACTATTCTGGTGAGCAGCTAAGTTATGGTATCTTAAGGGCAGAGTTGCCTCAAAACCTCATGATTGAAAACACTCCTACTTTTGGGGGAAGAACAGAAATTGTGAACTCAGACCTGTGCACAACAGAAGGAATTATGGCTTTGCAAATGCAAACACAAGAGAGTACATAGACTGAATTGATGTGTCATATAATTACTAACTCACTTCCCTAAACAAAGTAATTCACCAGCTTGGAAGTACAGCTTGTTGTCATGGAACTTGCTTGATATTTGGTGCTAATAAAAATTGAAGTTTTAAATCTCCCTGTGAAGTCCGTGCATTGAAGTTCTTCCCTATTAAACACCTTCTTATTCCTGACTGTGCACCACAGCTGGTTACCCTGACACAAAACATCTTCATCATCAAAAGGTCCTTTGAAATAAGTGCTCACAGGTTTCAAAGAAGAATTATCACAGGAAAAACTGGCACAATTAAAAGCTTGCTGCAAATCACACTCTCTTGTTCCTGATGGAATCAAGACTTAATGTACATATAAAAAAATCTATGTGCATCAACCCAATCTATGTGTTCTTCTCCAAACCCAGATATTCCAATGCAAGCAATCTTTGCTATGGGTGGCACAGGACTCCAACTTATCCAAATATCTCTGCCAGGAAAGATGAGGAAGAAAAGGGAAAATAAAAAGGACAGATATAAAAAAAACATAAATTGAGATTAAGAGAGAAGTTTGGAAATGGACAAAAGACCTGAGCAGTCTGGTTTTCCCCACTGTAAGGTACAAAGATAGAGCAGCATCCCATGAAACAGGTGGTGAGCCCGTTCAGAACAGGCCCTGTGTCCTGTTCCAACTGCTTTCCTGTTCTCTTCAGACTGCAATCCCATCTATTCCCCTTCTAGGTGCAGCAGGTTCGTCAAGCTAGTGAAGGACACAAAAATTCTCAGATGATGAGCAGCTCTAAAGGGTACAGAGCTGTACCCTTTACCCTGTGATTTCTCTTACATCCTCCAAATTTCAGTTCTTCCAGCCTAGCAGGAGATCAATGCTGTGCAGTGGCATTGCATTTATATGTAATTTAGACATTATTGAAAAATGTTGAGGATAATGGGATACATCTGCAGGTCCTGAGGGAACTGCTGGATGAAGAACCTGAGCTACTATCCATCATATCTGAGATATATAGCAGTGCAGTAAAGTTCTCACTGACTGGAAAAGGGGGAACATAATCCCCATTTTTATACAGGGAAGCATGGGATTGCTGGAGAACTACAGGCCCATCAGTTTCACCTCACTGCTCAGCAAAATCATGGAGCAGATCCTCCTGGAAAATATGCTAAGGCACATGGGAAATAAGGGTATGTCTGGGGGACAGCAAACATGGCTTCACTAAAGGAAAATTATGCTTGATAAATCCGGTGGCCTTCTCTGATGGGCTTACAGAGGTGGAATAAGGGCAGAGTGACTGCCATGACTGTCTGGACTTGTACAAAGCTTGACACTGTCCTGCACAACAGCCTTGTCTCTAAACTGGAGAGACACTGACTTGATGGAGGGACCACTCAGTGGATAAGCAACCAGCTGGATGGTGACTCTCCAAGTCCAAGAGGAGACCAGGGAAGAGTGGTGTTCCTTGGGGGTCCAGGAGGACTGCTGGGACTGGCAATGTTCAACATCTTTGTCAGCAACATGGGCTGTGGGATCGAGTCACCCTCAGCAAGACTGCAGACAACATCAAGCTGTGAGGTGCAGTCAACATGCTGGAGAGAAGAGATGCCATCCTGAGGAGCCTGGACAGGCTGGAGAGACCGGTCCATGGGATCTTCAGGAAGTTCAACAAAGCCAGGCACAATGCCCTGCACCTGAGCCAGGGAAATCCTGACAGGCTGGGCAAACACAAATACAAATATAGGACTGAGAGCAGCCTTGAGGAGAAGGAGTTCAGTGCTTTTGGCAAGAAGCTCAACAGAACCTGACAATGTACTCTTGTATCCCCAGAAAGAAAAGCAGGGCAGTCAGCAGGTTGAGACAGCTGATTCTCTCTCTACTCCACTCTGGTGAGATCCCACCTGCAGTACTGCATCCAGCTCTGGGGCTCCTGACATAAAAAGGACATGGACCTGCTGGAGCGGGTCCAGAGGTGGCCACAAAGATGCTCAGAGGGCTCAAGCACATCTCCTGTGGGGATGAGGCTGAGAGAGTTGGGATATTCAGGCTGGGGAAGAAATAGGTATTAGAAATAAATTCTTGACTGTGAGGGTGGTGAGGCACTGAAACATATTGCTCAGAGGAGTTAATGGATGCCCCATCCCTGGAAAGCCAGGCTGAATGGGACTGTGAGCAACCTGATCCAGAGAAAAGTGTCCTTGGCTCATGGCCAAGGGATTGGAACTAGATAATCTTAAAGGTCCTTTCCAACCCAAATCATTCTGTGGTTTACAAGAATTCAGCATGTCACAGGTGATCTGTCATAGCTGTTCTGTCACTGTTACATGGAGCACAGTATCCTGCAACTGAAAAAGCTTTCTTAGTATCAGTGCAACTACACAGAACACAAGAGTATTCAGCTACACAGACCGAGTGCTGAACTGACTACTCTGGTGCCTTATGTGCACAAGCAACTCTGGTGAAGTATTAAAGAGAAATTCAGGATAACACTGCCACTCTCAATGCTGATGATGCAAGCTTATTTCATTTTCATTTTAATTTAGTGAGCTCTCACTGAAATGAAAGACTCCCTGAAAGCTTTATAGCATGAAGTGAAATGGCAAATTAAATTGAAATTGAGATAATCCCCAGAAATGTATACAAAACTAAAGCAACTCAAAGTCTAGACACCTTTCAGACTGGCAAGTTTTTATAAAAATGAGAAAAAGCAATCTCCTATAATTCTCAAGCTTTTCAACCTGTCTGAGGACATCCCAGAATGCACCACATTGTGTCTACACTATCATTGCAATGGGACTACACAGATCTCTATCACAGAATGAAGTACTATTGAAACGTGAACCCAAAGCACCAGAGAATTTCACATACAGGAGTTGAAAAAACCTATTTCCTCTGTCTACTTTATTGAGATCACATATCACAAGTATCCATGTAGTTTGCACTTTAGTATTTTCAAATAGCAGCATTTGCTTGTTTGAAAGCCAAAGCAAAATCTCTGTTCAGGTAGGAAAGTTGCTCAACTCTGCAAGTTTATTTTTTCAAGTCTGTGTAAAACTGTTTCTGCAGCAAAACTATGATAAGTGAAAACCCACAAGGAATCACGTTCTGGCTGTACAGGTGTGCACAGAAGGAATATAAGCCTCAGGAATGAAAGTAGATTTCTCAGTAGGCAAAGTTGAGCTGTAGTTTCAGTTAAGTCTTCAGTGAAATTTTTGAAGCAGAGAATACGATGATTCCCCAGGGAAACCGCACAGCCACAATGCCTTCGCATATTTAAAGTTTATCATTCAGGGCTTTTAAATCGAGCTCTGTGTTTCCATTAATCCACTGAGCTGCCAGCCCAATCTCACACTGGCAGGCTCACTGCTCTCTAACAATTGAGAGCTTATTAAATATTAAGGTCTTAATCTTAAGTACTTCTGTTTGACTGAGAAATTCTAAACAGCACACCGAAGATAAACATTTTCTCACTAATATATATATATACACACACATCTACAGAGAGAGAGAGCAGTGTTAGATAAAGGCAAATGTCCCCAAAATAGCAGGAGAGTTGTGTAATAAATCCATTCATTTTAAAGCAGCCCATACATCCCCACAGTCACATCCCCTTCCAGTTATCTAGATCCAGCTTTCACAGATTTACCTCTGAAGGACAAAAGCTCACCTCTCTCCTGGCCATGAAATGCCAGCTTAGGAATTAGAAAGATGGTCACAGCAGGATTCACTACTCTCATAATGCTACACTACAGGTAAAGAGAAAGACAGTTTTAAATACATTTAAAACTGGACCAGAAGCATGCCAGGTACTTGACTTTCCATTCCATTGTTTACAAAAGCATTCACCTAAGATAGTTTTTGCTTAAAAAATAGGTTAAAATGCATGTATTGGATATGCATCCAGTACAAGATTTTCTGAAAAATCATTTTCTACCTAACAGGGGTCATCTAGTCAGATGCTTTACTTTCCTCTTGTATTTCAGAAGGATCACTTTAGATCCAGAACAACTTTGGGTGGGTTGGGAGAAACCAGGAAAGCTTTTAGCAGTAATTTTTAGATTTTTCATACTAATAAGGCTTTCCACTAGACCCAACAGTAGAAGAGATGGTGACTGAGAAAATGGCCAGCAGCAAACGAGGGTCCTGTTTCAGGATCTGTCCTCTGAAAAGGATGCTGAGTGCTGAAATGCCATTTGCCTCTTACACAGATGTGTAGTGCAAGCACTGCTGCCCCCTGAAGCAGGCCTGTGCTATCACAGGAGTGTGGCTTCTTACACTGTCTATGGAACAAGACTTTCCCAGATCACAGAACTCCTCTGCCTTCTTTCTCTGCTTCCCTCTCTTCAACCCAAGCCCTCTGCTGGAACCAGACGTGCTCCTCTCCTCACAGCATCACCATTTCCCTGAGGGCTGGCATGCTGAAACCTCTCTGCCAGGAATCAGAGCCACATCAGCTTCCCTACAAACAAACTTCAATTTCTCTTTCTAGACAAGCTCAGACATCAAACAGTGGTCAGGCAGGCATTACACCACAGGAGCAAAATTTAGAGCTTGCCAAGAAATGAAAGAAATACAGAGCTTAGAGCCTGTGTGTACACATGCAAACCTAGAGATGGATCAAAACTAGAATAGAAGAATTAGTGCTGAGGTAAAACACAATGAAGCAAAACACCAAGCAGCTGCCTGAGGCTCTTTCAGCAGAGAGCTCAGCACAGGCTGGTGGATACCCTGTCCTGCTCTATGCCAGTGGACACCACCCTGACATGGGCAGCACGTGGGCACTGTCATTCCCATCACAATATTTACACATGGGCCCAAGAGAGTAGTTGCAAAACCAACATACTCACAAAAATTTTCCATTATTTTGTCAGATCTCAAAATGCAAACTACCATTTGGATCCATTTTGGCCAGAGGTTTAGCTGAGACCCAGCCTCATGTTTCCCTGAGCTGTGGCATCTACAGGGCCATTCAGTATGGGACAAAGTACTTTCAATTCCTGATATCCACAAATAACATCTCAGAAAAGCAATTTCTGCAGTTAAAGTGCAATAAAGTAACAAGGTACTGAGGGCCAGAAAACACATAAGGCTTCAAGCCCCCTGGAACAGATAATACAGTATGCAGAATTATGTAACTCATTTTGTACTGCAAGTCAATCCCTTTATTAAAAGGGGATTACAACAACCACAGCATTTGGTGTCATTCACAGACACATAACCCATGTATTAACTCCTGAATATGCAAAACTCAATTTGATGATATGCAGCTGCAGTCTGCTTGTCCTGCCTCCCATTCCCCCTCCTCCAAGTTTTTTACCAACAAGAATGTCAGTAGCTCAGATTTAAATTTCTAAAGAAATGGGGGTTTAACATTTACCCAGAATTCTGTGAATGTCTGTCCTTCCTCCATTAGTGGCCCATATGGCCAGAAAATTGTAAGGTCTGCAGTGAGACAAAGTTTAAAATAAATAAATTATATTCAAACTCCTTTGTAAGACCTACAGGCTAATTCTTGAAACAACACGGATTTAATAATGAAATGTTCTTCCATTTATCAAGGAGGATTTTTTTTTCCCCAGTCATTTACTTTGGATTGTTCATGCTCTATTCCATACATGAATATCTATTTTATAAAGACAGTCTTTAGAAATACTAACTACACATGTTTACAAATGGTTCTTTATGTAAAAACAGAATCATTTTAATGAACAAAACACTTGAGGTGAAAAATAGCTTGAAGAAAACTGATGTATTATTTAGGTAAGCACAGGAAGGAATTATTCTGATAATCTGCAGAACAATCCATGACTTATTAAATAAAAATAATCTTTTCAGCTTCTTTCTAAATAATTTCTTTTATAATCTGGTCTCTTCATAAGTATGCCAAGTTTCCCTTGCCATAAATTCTATTCCAATAATAATGGCAAATGATTGAGACATTTATCAGGACACAGGTAATCTGAAAGCTACACCAAACATCCTTCCTCAGGGTGATGCACATTTGATGGGCTATTAATGGCATCCTTTCAGCTGAGCATCCCAGGTTTTACTGTCTGGCAAAAAGCAAAGTTTTACAGTGGAAGAAAAGCACTGCATAGAGAGACACTCCAAGGGCTTACCAGGTGCTGGTGCTTTCAGTGCTGCATTTCCAGACTGCTCCAGTACAACCAGAAATTCAGAACCATTTTCACCTGCGGTGAGTCAAGCTGCTCTCCTCCTGCTCTGTCAGTGGGTGCAGTCAGTCTGAGGAACATATCCCCATCACCAGGAAGAAACTGCCCACATTTAAGTGCCTGACACCCGCACTGTGGAATGCCTCACAATAAGCAAAGCTTTCATTATTTTGGGGTTGCCCTGAAATAAATAAATTCTTTCAGATGCTACTATCTACTTCCAGAAAAGCCCCAAGTGAGTTATTTAATGCTGCCTGTGCAAATAACCTTAAAACCCTTTTTTATTACAAAAATAGCATTTTCAATAAAATCTGGCTAAGCTACACAATTTCATGGCATAGCTCTGTTCTCAGAAGTGTTCTCATTGTGCAGAACCAACATCTACTCTTCCATTCCAAATAATGGTTTTAAACTTGCTGCAGGATGGGAAGAAAGCATTACTACTTTCTTTATTCCTCCTATTCTTGCTGAGTCTACACGAGATGAAGCAGAATTATGTTTTCATTTGAGATTCATCAAAAGAGCTGCAGTCAAGCTGAGCTGCACTGTTAAATTCTGTTTTAATTAGAAACAACAAAAATCCTTGAAAACAAATGGGCTCCCAAATATGCAAGTCAGTGGCAAAATGGTCCCTGAACATCAGCAGCGACTGAATGTCAGCAGAGGAAAAAAAAAAAAAGGCAAAAAAGCTTTCACTTACAGAGAAAACAGCTTGGAAATGAAACTGACCAGCAGTTTGACTCAGACATCAAACACAGAGACCAAAAAGTCAGTCTTGAAAGAGAGAAGTACATCCCCTGAAGCACATACACTATGAAGCTTAAAAAGCACAAGGTTAGCCTGGCAAACATGATCCACTACAGATCCTGCTCCTTTCTGTCTTTTCAGCTTACCCAGACAACATGCAGAAAGACCAGGTCAGGATGGAGAGAGGATGCCCAGGAGTAACAATTCACCTTATGACAGGAGGACTAACACACCATTATGCTCCCTTTGAAGTGTGACATCATGACTAGGAAAATAATCAGGCCTTTTAAAGATCCAGCTACTCTCTGTGGCTCTATGACTTATTGCAGTAGTTATTTCCTCTACCCAATTGCATGCTGTACAAATTACTTTGCATAACAACTTGTCTTCATATCTACAACCATTTTTCCTCAGTGTGTCGTGGTGAGGGGAAGGACACATCAGTTCTCACAGAACCATTCAGAATAGCAGTGTGCTCTGTTCACTCTAACATGCCCACAACCCCAACTAGATGCCAACAGATTGTTCTGCAGTGAGTGATTTCGAGAAGACCCTCACAGTGTCAGTGATGAAGGGACCTTACTTTGCTCTGGCTTGCTCAACTCAGCAGCGGGGTCTAGCCAGCATGTGGTAGGAGACAGAATCATAGAATATCCACAGTTGAAAGGGACCCACAAGGATAATTGAAGCCCAACTCCTGTCCCAGCACAGCACAGTCCCAAGAGTCACAACACGTACCTGAGGATGTTTTGCCCAAATGCTTCTTGAACTCTGTCAGGCTTGGTGTCCTTACCACTTCCCTGGGGAGCCTGTTCCAGTGCTTTAACATGCTCTGGGTGAAGAAACTTTTCCTAATATCAACCCTAAATCTCCCCTGACACAGCTTCAGGCCATTCCCTTGGGTCCTGTCACTGGGCACCAGAGAGAGGACATCAGGATCTGTCCCTCTTCTTCCCCTCACAAGGCAGCTGGAATTGCACTGAGGTCTCCCCTCAATCTCCTCAGGCTGAACAGACAAAGTAAGTGACCTCAGCTGCTCCTTGTATGGCTTGCCCACTAGACCCTTTACCTTCTTTAGATGCTTTCTAATACCTTTATATCTTTTTTATATTGTGGCGCTCAAAACTGCCCCCAGCACTCAAGGTGAGGCTGCCCCAGTGCAGAGCAGAGGGGACAATCCCCTCCCTTGCCCAGCTGGTGATGCTGTGCCTGATGCCCCACAGGACACCCAGGGTAAAAAACCTTGGCTCCCATTTGACTTTGAGACAGATTTACTATCTGGCACTGCAAAAGTAATTTTCTCTTTTCTTTCCACTTTGTCTGCCAGGTCTGTTTAAGGCTCTGTGCTCTTTGGAACACTGTCCACTCTACCTTTTTTCCCCAAGGCAGTTGCCCCTAACAACCAAGGGCTCTGAGAAGGAGAAGGAAAAGGCTTCTCATACAACTCTGATTGTTTCCTCTCCTATCCATGATGAGTTTAATACTGCACACACTTGAAGCTCAGATTATATAGTAATATGTATATAATATGGGAAGGCAACAAGTATTTACAATATTCACGTTGTCATCTACAAAATTCATTCAATAACTCTCAGCACTCTGCTAAAAATCACTGGGGAAAACCATCAAAAAAGTCACCTCAGTTTTGACAAATACATGTGCCAAGGACAGAGCACAGACTGCCAAAATACTTCACAGTCCTAGGGTCCAAGACAGACAATGCTCAAAAATGCAGAGGGATCATTGTGGAACACAGGGGTTTGGGTTTCATCTTGCTAAGTCTCTCTCTCTGCAGGTCCTACAGAAGGAAGAAAAGGAGGAAGTGCATTTTTTCTGAAAGAATTGTTCTGCACCATTCCCTCACTCTCAAGCAGCCATAAACACTCTGTTTCTCTACTCTACCCTGCCCACCACCTTAAGACACATGGGTAGATAAGCTCACTTGCTGCAGTCAAGGGGAAAAGATGAAATCTGAACACAAAACTGTGACCTTGCTCAGAGATCAGAAGTTTAGGCACTGTGTATTAGACCCAACAGCAAAGTTTTCATTCTGGGGAGGATGATTATTCTCCCTGCCACTTTATATATTTATTTAACTCTCACTAAAGCAATTCAAAAAGCTGGTTCAGTAAAAAAAAAAAAAACACCTCTTAAAAATTACTGATCATTCCCTCTTGTATCAAAGGCATTAATTTCAAATCTTAAAGCAAATGAAAAAGTTACAATTTAACCCTCAGAGCTTTAAAATAGTTAATAAACTGCTAAACCAGGCTTTCAAGACATGCTCAGCCAATCTCCTGTGTGCAATTGCATCCTCACACCAACCACAATTTCAGGGTTGATGTGAATGGAGAAAGGAGGAATTAGATGGAATTTTAAATCCTGACCCACTGTTTGACTCAGAAAGTCCATCTAAAACACTTCCCAGCTAACAGCAAATGCAATTTCATTTTAGCAGAAAGTTCTGAGCTATAAATCAGAAGTGGGATGCAGAGGCCTCATACTGCAGGCAACAATTTAGTGTTGTGATTCTGAAAGCACCATTAAATAAAACACTTTAGAGTGTTAATTTCAGCTAATTATATCAGCAATATACCCAGGCTCGAAAAACCAAGAAGGATTTTAAGTTGGATCTACAGTTGTAAGATGTGATACAATATATTTGTAAAGGGAGACTGCTACTCATTTATGAAGAGACTATTTGCTTATGCTAGCAGAAGTGCTCTGCAGGAACTGTGCCAAACACCTCCATCTGGTTCCTCAGTAGCTCTAGTTCTAGTGCAAACAAAGACACTTTGGCATTCACTTAGCCAAGATCATCAGTTGTTTTAATGAGGAAAATGAAAAATATTATTAGCACAAAGGTTTTTCCATATTAAGACATGAAAGAGCAGAGCAAAAATAACACAACCACTTGTTTTACGCAAAAGCTCCCAGCACAGGAACTGAAACAAGGGGGAAATCAGGGCAGAGGTAGCTGCCATGAGCAGAGCTGAGCTTTGTCACCCTTCCTCCCACAATATCACTCCAATAACTGTAGGGATTAGGGAGCCAGCGTTACAAATGGCATAAATTACTCTCTCCTCCTCTCTCTCCGTGTCGTCACACAGCACTCCCAGGCATCTTTTCCCTAACTTCCACAGCACAAGGATGCCAATTTGCTACTGCTGGGCCTTCATATACTCATGATATACAAACATGTCTGCTCACAGAATTTGTTTTATTCGGCCCCCAAAGGAACAAAGGAAAACACAAAAATATTGCAAAACCTGTAATAATAGCCACATCATCTACAGCAACTTCTCTACTCCACATGAGTTCACCTGAAAAATCAGAGAAGATGCTGTAAAGATTGGGTGAAAATGGACACACAGAGTCCTAAATAATATCTTACACTGGGCAGTAATTCTATCTATTGGCTATTTTTAGTCACAGTCCCATCCTCCACAGCTGCAAGCAAACACAGCATATAATGGAGTATATGCTTTTCACCAGTGCACTACAAGAAAACTGACTGCAATATATTAAAAGTCCTACCTAGACCTTTCCTAAATGAGACTGTAAGGAAGAATAGAAAAGTAGTAATTGAAAAGCTGAAAGTTAGCAATGTTTGTATGGAGTTTTTTTTAAACTGCTCTAACACTTGAAAATAAAGGAAAACAAAATTCAATACTACCTTTTGGAGCACGATGAGCAGCAGAGGTAACCATAATGTGTAGACTTTACATACTGGAGGAAACTTGAAATCCCATAATCTTCTACACCATCTGCACTAACCTTTGAGGAAGGTGAGGCAGCACACTCAGCCAGTCCCTGCTGCAGCCATACACAGAGCAGAAACTTAACACCAAAAGATGACAAAGCTGGAAAATTAGATATCCCAGCTCTGAGAAAGTGCTCATGGATTTGCAGAAAAATGCAGCAATCTGGGAAGACTTACAGCAAGTCACTTATGCAAAAAACCCCATGGTGTGCAGTCTAGACATGATAGGGTCTGTGCCCTTCTGCCACTATGTGTATGTTCAGTGAGATTAGTGGCTTCTGGCAAATGAAATAAGGAAAGTCAGGAGGTCTCTAGAAAGACAATATGCTGCTTATTTACTCTAAATATTTCCACACGATCCTCATTACAGCTCTCAAAAAATCAGGTGGGCAAGGTAATAAATGCCCTGTGATTAAACTCTGCTCACACCTGTGCCCAGCTGGAAACTCACAGAGGGACAGGGTTTTAGTTTATGTTCTGCCTTCCCACACTAGACAATTGCTAAATTTTACTTCATTTGAACTCCACACAATGAGGGAATAAAATATGATAATCTATGTGCCACATGAAGGCAGCTCAAAAGTGCCCATCTGCTTTGGTCTCAGCAGTTAAATGGAGAATAAGTTCTAACATGCTGGAAGTCAAAGCTGACTTTAAAAGCTCTAAAAAGCTCTTTAAAAGCTTTAAAAGGTGTTCATTAAGAGTTTGTAAGAAACTTCCTTGTTTGTTTATAGGAAAAATAGCATACAAGTGTTTCTACAGTATTTTTACTAAAACAATTGTCAGTTACACTGCAACCAATTAGATATTGAAATATATCAAGAAAAGGTAACTGATATAAGTAGGAATATAAAACAACAAACTGTTTCAAATTTTGAGTCTTAGATTTCATTCACCTGCATTTTTGTGCAAAATAACATTTTGTTATAATGTTCTCATTCCAATAGAATATATTTAAAAACACATTTTGCTTTTAATTTCATATACTAACAAGGTAAGTGATGTTAATTATTTTTGCAACTGTTTGAGTAAGCAGCATTAATCCAGTTGTATTCCAGCTATTTTTTCATATTATGCTGGGTTTTTTTCTAAAGAGATGATATGTTTTTCCCCAATGCAGACTATCAAAGTGATTGCCTGGCAGACTACAAAACACCAATTCAGGCTTATTTAATTTGCACTTATTACATATAAAAGCAATCACTGAAGGAATGTTATTTTCAGCAAATAGTTGCATACAACCTCTTCAGGCTGCAGAGGTAGGATCCATCTGCATTGTGCTGCCATTTGTTTAACTGAAGTCACAGAGCTGTACTGTGTATTAATCAAAACAGTAAACTTCAAAAGACATGTTCCAAATTCAGGAGAGACTGTAATTACAGTTCCTGTGAACATCCATTAGCTTTGCAGTCTCTACAGATGAGCATGCACAAAAAACACTTCCCCCACTCTTACAAATAATTGCCACTGGTAGCTCACACCAGAAATGAAAAAAGCATTTCATATTTTTGCTTGAGCCTATAAACACTAAATTGTTACAACTCACTCAACAATTCTTTATAACTAAGAAGTGGTTGGAGAAACTGTTTTAGTATTCATCCTTTGGTCTACCTTACCACATTTTCTCTTCTCTTTCTCTCCCAACTTTCTTACCTGGGAGCTATACTTGGTTCTGCAGTTTCACACCTATACGTGATAAAAAAAGAAACTATAACATGAAATACTGTAGCAATTTTTCTTGAAGAGTAGCACCTCCCAATGAGAGACAAGAAACATTCAAGTTACATTCCACAATTCTCTGTTAAATATTTGTAATCTCCTTACAAAGACACTAGGGCAGGTCAAGTTTTCAAGATACACTTACCACAGGAGATAATATGGGATGCTGTTCTCCCACAAGAATGGTCCATGTGGTCCTACAAGCACCCAGATAAGTCCTCTTTTCTGTCTCAGTAATATATTTAGTTGTATACAGATACAACCCCTGCCCAATACCTGTTCAAAGGCCGTGTGTGATGATAACTGACAATAAAAATACCAGCTTCATATCAAAGGCCAGCTGCAAGAATCAGCTGCTACTTCTTTTTCTCAGTTTTAATGCAATAAAAATTGTGCAGAAAAATGTATTTATCTTAACCCTGCATAAGTCTCACCCAAAAAAGAAAATCACCCAGAAATACAAGAGCACATGTCAGTTGGAAAGTTCTCCATTGGCATCAGGTAGAGAATGTAAAGATACCTTTACATTCATTGTGCTTGAGATCTTATACAAATACAAGGAAATTCTTCTTGCAAGAGAGGAAATTTCTTGCAACAAAATTTTTCTTGCAACAGAGGCCAGATAGAGGAAACATTTTTTTAAATGTATCTTAGAAAACTTAATGATAATATACCGTGTTCAAATAAAGACTTCCATTTCACTGCCTGCTATTCTAGGTGTAAGTCCCCAATCATACCCTTGATCCTTTATGTCCAGTATCTTTGGCTTTGCCCTGCCAAGTACCTCATTTTAGGAACACTTGCTTTTTTTATCTAGGAATAAATAATGAATTACCACTTCAGCACTCCCTCCCACCTTCTGCCCTCGTGCAGTTTTCCCCACTTGTCATAAAAGGAGATGCTCTGCAGGACCCCCTTTCAAACCAGCATCTCTCTTCCGTGTCATCTTTTCATAAGTGTGTTGAGGTGCAAATTTCAAAAGAAAGCTGTTTTTCTTGTGGCTCACTGGTTTCTCTATTCTCTGTTATTACAAGACAACCTGACATTCCCACATGTTGAAAAATTAGGGAAATGCAAGACCAACCCATCAGAAGCTGTTCTGCATTCATTCTGGAGCTCACAGCCCTTCTGATGCTCATTTCTTCTTTTTTTTTTTTTTTTTTTTCTTTAACAGAGAATTTGATTATTAAGAATAAATTCAACTTTGTTTCTTATAGAATATTATTTCTAATGCAACCAACATGTTTTGCCTTTAGAGACAAAGGCAACATTCTTGTTCTTAAGCACCAATATACCATGGATGGCTCAAAATCCCATCTGGTACTTCTTACCTGGTATTTATTTTTCAGGAAAAAGCAAGGGTTATTTTTATCTTTTTCAAACACTGAGGTATTTTTTCTACCCCTAAGGATGGAAAAGACATTTCTTTCCAAGATAGCTGTACTCAGAGAGAAACAGGAATCATGTACCTCACAAAAAATCATCACAGGATATAAACAAAATGAAAATTGTGATAAATTATGTATATCTTTTCTAGAGAAGAAACAAGATAAAATGAAATATCATTTTCTTCCTCACATCCAATTTGGGAAGCTACCTACTAGCTAATATAAAAAGGGATGCCATTTCAGAACACAACACCTTCCATTTCTGAATATTTTTTCTGAGACACTGTGGTTCAATAGTGCCACTGAAAGTAGAAAAAACAGTGTAATAGAATTTAATTCTTGTGCTATTCTAGATACCATTGCCAGCGCGACTTTAAATTGCTTTTGAACAAACTAGAAAGTTCAAGTTAATTGAACACAAGAATTCATGTAGCAAATTATCTTACTACTAATGGTATGGAAGAAAGAAACCTGATTAGTTACCCCAGCTGGATACTCGCAATGTGAGAAGTCGAGAGATGCCAGAACTAAATCAGAAAGGTGAAGATCAATAGTTCTTTAATCAATGGTGGATTACAGTGGGATTTATTCTGCTGAAAACAGCAGGGGCAGATAAATTCCCCGCTGAGATTAATTACTGGGAAGGGTGGATGTGAACAGAGGAGTGCAGTCATCTCTGTGACAACTCTAAGTGGCAAGAAGAACACCAGTGGGAGTACAGAGCTCTTTGCCTGAGTCTCTGCTGGGGACCAATGACACCTTCATCAAATTCCCAGCACCTCTTAGTTCCTTAGAAGAAATTGCCTTGAAGCCTGTGGATTTCTACAAACCCAAATACTATAAACCAAGAGGCAGGGACACAATTTCTTGGCTTTGTTTTTAAACTGATGGTTTTTACAGCCGTTGGGTTCCTAAAAAATCCATATTACGGAGACAAAAGCACCAATGAGTGTAGCTGAATAATGACAGCTTCATGCAAAAAGGTGCTGATGACATTTACAGAGCCTGCTTAAAGTCAAGGGGTCGTCAGAGCTGCTGGGGCTTTGTCTGCTGGGATCCATCATGTCCATGGAATCCATGATTAGCATTAGAGCCTTTGTTGCTGAATGCTACAGTTCCCACAAACTGGCCACTAATGCATCACACTCTAGGGCTAAATACTGTAACTGAGCCACCAAGCTGGCTAAGCAGAGTAAAGAAATCACAGAGCATTTCTTGTACCAGAACTGATTTAGAAACAGGTCATAAATTGAAATTACTGTGACTTTGAACTACTTAAGGAATTTACTAACATGACAAAACAAACAGAGCCAACAGCTTAGCTTGTCAGTGCTTGATTTTCTACCAGCTTGAGGGAAAGTCTTCTAATTGGTCTCCCCTCCTGACATTTTATGTTCCCTTACCTTACCAGAAGACAGCAAGATACAGAGTCCAGCAGATTTTAAATTTGCTGGGTAGAATATGATGGATTTATTTGTTCTCTTACTTTGATTATTACCAGTAGCTCTTTGAAAGGTCTCCGTCTTAAACTCTGATCAGATGGCATCAACTTTCCCATTTTACTTTTTGTAGAAAACATTTCAGAAAATATTTTCAACTCTGACTCCATCCAGCTATGTTGGTCTGTTTTCAATGACTTGGAATTCAGGTTCTTACAGAGAAATTTCTGTGGGTTTTTACTCTGAACTTTATCAGATACCAACAACCATGTCTGTGGGGCAAATCAAAAAGGGTTCTTTATTGGGAAAAAAAATGCAAGTTTAATACAGATACGATATAAATTACAAAAAATGTTTTAAAAATCACCTCTCCAGGATACCCAGATTAATTGAAGGTGGAGCCTCAGTGAAGCAAATAAAGTCTTTCTAAGATCATCTCTCATTTTAAAGCAGATCATAAAAATAGTCCAGGCCTTGTCCCAGTTCCCAGATGGATATTCCAGTGCCCAGTTCTTCTGCAAGCTCCAATCGCAACTGGATGGACTAAAAGACAGATAAAGCAATTATGTCTCAGTCAGAGATATCAGACACTCCATACTGCCATCTCTTCATGCCATTGCCAGACATTTAAAAACATCTACCCTTGAACCAGCTACTGAAAAACCTTGTCTGTAGTTCAAATACTCTCTGGTTAGCAAGCAATCATTCAGTCAAAGACAGTTAATCGTACCAGTTAAGTCAATGACCTAATAAAAGATTACCATCTAAATTGACAAAATGCCACAGAAATAAATCAGATTTATGAACTATGCAAAGGACTATTCTAATTTAGGCCATCATTTCACAATGTACAGAAATTCTAACTCTTCCCAGAAATATCTCAGGGGTAAAATAAAACTTTATCACTGAAGACGATCAGAACAATTTGTCAAATACCATCAAGATCTCTTGCCTACCCTTGCCTTTTCCCAGGACAGAGTCACAATTTACATTACAAAAACTCTATTTTAAAGAGATTCTTGGAGATAATAATTAAAAGTATCTCCATTTGATCTCCAGCCATTGATTTAGAAGAGTTAGTTTAGCCACTGGTTAACAAGGGAAGCAATGCCACAATTCACATTCTGCCTTTTTTTTTTAAATTCAAACAAAAATAATTATTTTTCCATCTTTTGCTCTCAGGTTTTCCTACTTTGAACTACAGCACTGTAGTGTTTAATCTACTCACACTAGGGATGTGTTTAAAAATAATTTTCATGGGAAACAGAATAAAGTATCACAGCATCATTAACAGATCCACTGGGCCTGTCATTCATGACTGCTTTTAACTAATTTTGAGCAACCTGTCAGTGAGTATAATGTTAAAAGGGGAAAGTAGCACAATTTTCATGAGGTAATAACATTCAGTGTTTCCCAACCATCATGACCAGCAAATCTCAGACTATTTCATTACAAGAATGTTGAAAAGGGAAAGAAAACCCATTTCCATGCATTCACCAATCACCACAGGTGAGTGGGGATCTGTTAGAGAGGAAATAATGAAAGAAATTTACAGGAATGAGTTTTCTTAACCTGGTTAGTACTGACAATGGCAGGGTGAAATCCTTCCCCAAGGCTGAAGAAAACAGCATAACAGCACAAGCTATCTTTTCTCTGATACACTCACAATGAAATTTTCTAACACTCTCAGACAAATAGCAAGAACATAGATGTGGTAGTTACTATCCCACATGTGATAGTACTTCCACCCATATTGGATTAATGAGGGGAAATATCCCTTTACTCATGGTGCTTAAGATAACAATCCAGAAAAACAGAGCCTTAGATCATTTCATACTAGTTTAACCATAAAAAAAAGTCTCTGGTCTCTGTAAAAATAATGTAGTTTCACTACAGAAGCAATTCCCTTCCAGTACTAAATGCCAGCAGAGGTTTAACACGCTGGCTTTTTCAGGTTTTTTCCAGTTTAATTTAAGAAAGTCTAAAGCTAACTTCCTAGGAACTAAGGCTGTAATTAACCATTTTATCCTGTATTCTGCTCTACTGCAGACTATTGTGTAGAAGTTTTCAAAACACTGAAGTATGTTCCACATACTGAAATTCTGTTCCACAGAGCTGAAGAAAATAGGGTGATGTAGGCTGACAAAGACAATCAGGATACTGTTACAAAGGCAAAAGTTCTCCAAGCTTCCAGCCACCATAATGAGAAGGAAAATTTCTTTTGTATCTTGTCTGAGAATCTGCTAAGAACATGTCTGATAGTACATGAGCTGTGCACTTGAACAGATCCTCTACAGCACTGGTTTGTCCTGGTGTGTCTTATCTCTAGGCATGCTTTATCTTCAGAGTTCCCAAAACCCCATTATGCATGAGAGAAAACCAACCTTCTTGCACAAGCAGCTGAGTCCTTGAATCATAACAATTTACATAACATTTACATGAGGGCAAACTTCTTTCAAAAAAGCTTAAACCAGTTCAACATTTTCTGAAATATCTCAATAATGAAAGAGTCCAGTAAACATCTCTGTCCTCTTATGGCACTCTGATCTGAGAAAGTGGCACCTACCTTCAGTGTTGGGTAGAAGACTGCATGTTTTCCTCCCTTATTTCTGCAAAACAAGAAAAACAAATAGTCACAGTAGCTTTGATAGATAACAGGATTTTAAACAAGGCTAGAACTCAAAACCAGGTTTGTCCCTTCCAAACTTAAGCACTCTGAGATACTGTGATACTGTGAAAAGGCTGACAGTGAAAACAGAGGATCCAAGAAGAGATCTCACAACAGAGTTGGTTTGATACCATATCACAGTAAACACTGAGATATTTTGTTGCAACTGGATGACAAAGCTGTCAGATTGTAACAGGCAGCTGCACCTGCTAAATGCGCATCTGAAAAAGATGAAGACATTTGGTTTTCTGATGCAAACTGTGAAATATTTTCTCCAATTCCCTGAATTCGTTTATCTTTCAGGCTAAATTAACTGCGACCAGTATAAAATATACAGACAGGGCAAGCTATACTGGGCACAAATACCAAGGTGGCATTTTAAACCCCTAGTAATAAGAAGGATGAGTTACAAGGGGTCTCACAGCACCACTTTACCACTTAGGCCAGGAGAAAAAGTGGAGTGCATGGACAGACCAAGAAGGAATTGCTCCTAAAATCTCAACACTTACATAAGTGAATACCTGTCTGCGCACTGGGACAAGCACTCTGATTTCTGCAACTATTTGTAACAGTCTCTGCCTGCTACATGAAATCATTAGCTGTGCTTTGCTTAAAGATTCATGATTTCATTTCTCAGCTCTTGCAGACGTGCAAGATTTCCAGGTGAGAGGCCTCACCAGGGAAGCATACATATTTCAGGCCTGGCTGCCATCCCTGTCCAAGATAATTGAACCTTTGCAAAACAAAGTGGTAACTGAAAAAGAGTTCCTTAAATAACTCTCCCCTGCAGCCAGCTGAACCCCTCAGCTGACTGCCAAGCACAGCACAAGTGAATTTTAGAGTGATTTTCGGACAGAGTGGGCTTCGTGCATCAAAAATTCCTCCAGGAAGCCCCACACAAGAACCTCCAAAGTTTGGCTTCAAAGGAAAAAGAGGAAGTACTACTGACAAGCTATCCCTTTGCAACAAGATAATTTTGCCATGCAAGAAATGTGATTCAGACATGAATCCCAGAAGCATGCCATTCAAACAGAGTCCTCAGAGTTACACTTTTGAGAGCAAGTTTTCATCTAGTGCTCATTGTGTCTCCAACAGGATTGGACATTAAAGATCAGTAAAACAGAGCTTCTGATTTATTCCTTTTTAGTTAACACAAAAAACTGTAATTGTTTGGTGCAAAGTAATTTTGCAACAGGATACCAAATAATTAAAAATGAAGGCATACAGATCCCGGTCATTTCATACAAACACATGAAAAAAACCCCAAATTTAAACACTGCTCAACAATAGATTTTTTTTCCTGATAAATAAAAGAAGAAAATTACAGGCTGAGAAACACCTTGAAAGTTAAAATAAAAATACAAAGGTAGGTGATTTGTAGGTTTAGTTTTAATTTTTGTTTTTTGGTTGGGTTAAATATTGATAAATATTTTAGACGAGATTTTTTCAGAAATAAAGAAGTTTTGATTGTTTTTAATAAAAGCTTCTAAAATGTGTTTTACTCTTCCTTTCAGTTGTTTATCTTCACATTAATAATGCATTGAGTAATATAAAAGACACAGCTTTGCAGAAGTAGTAGGATTTGATTGTATCATTTTGAATATTTTGATATTTTTGCATAAAAATAGCAAATTATCAGAGGATCAATAAGATACTGCTGAGTTTATTTATTTTAATCTATTTTAAATGGATTCTTCTAGATCAGGAATCCTCTTGTCATTTCACAATGAACAAGGGTGGACAAAGAACATTATTGCCCTTAACGCTCTCAGTTCTTTCAAAAACTTTCTCTGGAAGTCCCTTAGTTTTACTTCTATTACATTTCTCTACAGTCCATTCCATCTAGTGGAGGTTTGTCACTTAAACAAACTAACCAGTAGGATTTGTGAAACCAGACTCCTGTACCATAGATTTTTCTCCGAACTGTTTTTGGCTGAGTTATTGGTAATCACCCGACAGCTCCCAGTACTCATCTCAGAGCCTCTGATTAACTGACACACAATAGATAACTTTGATGGATAATTTCTAAAGATATGACCCATCAGACTTCTCTTCTAAAGATTGTTCTAGTTTATGTAATTTCATGAATCCTTCTGTGATTTTCTCCTCTCACCCAAAACACTCTTTTATGCTGCAGTTCAGGGTTGACACACAGATCACTATCAGCAGAATTTCCATTTGCTGAATTCAGTTGCATACTACAGTCATTGGCCCATGCCCAAAAATATTTGCAGAATGGTAAGTTAATAAACGTAACTCACTTTTTGTATTCAAAGTAGTGTTCAGCAATTTGTTCATCCCAGACAATTTTTGGCTTGTGTTCCTTCAAGATTTCAATGTACCTACAAATTAAAAACATAGATAAGGAATTAAGTTTTCTAAGAAGCAGTTATGAAATTACATTGCAGAAATTTCAAAAGAGCAGTTTTACCATGTTTAGATGTTGAGCACAGTATCAAAAATATCTTTTTGTTGACAACTCATTTCCTAAACCACTTTGAAATTTCATGTTTGCATTTTTAGGCTATTTTTTTTCTAAAGTGTTGCATATAAATATCTGAGGGGAGGGTGTCAGGAGGTGGTGCCAAGCAAAAGGACAAGAGGCAAGGGGCAGAAAGTGATGCACAGAAACTTCCACCTGAGCATGAGGAAATACTTTACTATGTGGGTGACCAAGCACTAGAATGGATTGCCCAGAGAGGCTGCGGAGTCTCCTTCCCTGCAGATATTCAAAAGGTATCAGGGCACCATCCTGAGTAATATGGTCCCTGGAGCAGGGAACTTGGACTAGATGGCCTCCAGTGGCCCCTTCTTAATTCTGTGATTTGTGTGACTCTGTGAATTGATTAATGTTCATTGATAGCAAATCTGCAAGGACACATGAAGGCACTGTTGTAATATTTCTACAGTCTGAAACCCATATGCCAAAGCACAGGAACTGAAGTCATCCCTAGGCTGTACACAACTGCATCATCCACCATGAGGCTTATGTCATCAGGAAAGTTCTTCTAGGTAAGGGGCTTAGCTAATCTTCTAAAACTGAAACTGTCAAGGAAAGTTCACTGCTAAGTAATTCTGCATATGGATTTTCCCCATCACTGGCTTCTTGGCATTATTATCTTGCATGGACCTTTTGAACATGGAATGACCTATCTCCCCTGACACAAAGTGAGGATTGAGTACTACTTGGACCCAAAACCCTGGGGTAGAAGAGCTGGTATGCTGTAAATTTATAGCTCATAGTATCCTCTCAGGGCAGAGACAGTGTCTGCATTTCTGACAGCAAAACAGAAACAAAGCTGCTGGCTGCCACACATCAGAGGACCAGAAGATGGCAAGCTACTGCCAGTGATAGAGGCCACACAGGTGTCACATAAAAATGAGAAGTCTCATTCCCCTGTCTCTTCTGCATTTTTTAGCCTGCATCTTTGGTCATCTCTTTTTGAAAGGTCTATCAAAGCCATCTTCCACAATTGGTCTCATTCTTGCAGTAATTTCTCTGCTTATGACAGGATTTGGATGGAAACATTTCCTTCAAATCATCTTATTTATTATTAAGAAATTTCCATCAGCCACTATCCTGACTGCATCAGTGCTGAAATTCCATCTCACTATTATACATCAAGAAACAGAAAAATTTTGTATTGCTCAGTTTGAAAAAGATTTGTTCTTTCATTTGGTACTATTCAAAATGCAATTAAAATATTCAGCATTGCCAGGATCATCTTCTCTCTTTTGCTGTGGCTTTCTCATTCATATATTGGCAAAATGTTTCCTACAGCTAGCGGGTTTAGAAAAGATTTTCTTTTGTATTTATATCAAATGAACCCAGCCAGGTATGGATTTATCTACATAAGCAAAAACACAGGAACATGTGAGCACATGGAAACATGAAGAGGTCTTGCACTCTCCCTAACCCACACATGCCCTGGAATAATGGACCTTTTCAAATGGGCTAAGTTAGACCTTTTGGAACCTGCCCATCCCTTTTTAAGACATACAAAAATTTTAAGTTGGCCCACTAGAAACATATGCAAAGAAACCTAGTTTTTTATACTTAAAATTTAAGGACAGATTTTAACAAACTGTCCCATTCCAGTAATGCCAGGAGACTACACTCATATAGAATATGGTACCAAGGTGTTCCAGAGCAGAAAACAAAAATTACCAGCCAAGACATCCTGGCACACAGCTTTGTTCCTGAATGTATGTCTTTAGATGGGAAATCTTAATTCTGCTAGCTAAAATTCCCAACACAATTAAAGAGTGCTCAAAATACTTATGAACAAGCTTTAAAAATAGAAGTGCAAGTGGAACCAATTATTATACCCTTTTCTATTAAAGGTATATTATTATTATTTTAAAGCTGTTAAGGCATATACCACATTTAATGAGCACTCATCTTGACCACGCACAGAGAATTCATTTCCCTTGCTTCTGTCTCTAGGCATTTATCCCCACAGTATGTAACAGCAAAACTGAAAAAGTTCATCTTGAAATCACATCTACAGTGATGAGACTAGCTACAAGCTTGAGTTGGGGAAAAAAGAAGTATTAGCCTCCAAATTGTCATTGCTATCCACTAATCTTAGGGAGCCTACTTGAAACATATGAACTTGGTTTTTATGTTTCTCAGTTAAGGACAACAAAAATTCCAAGCACAATGTTTAAACAATAAGCTCTCATTTACTTCAGTTGCAACTGCATGCTCAATGCCTAAGAAAACCAAGCTTTATCTTTTTCAATGAGACACAAAGTTGCTGTGAAGAGTTGGAAAGAGGTGCATCAGCAAACCACACCTATTTCCCATGGGCTTTCTATTGTCCTAACTTGGGAATAACCCATTCCCTTCTTGTAGTAATTTCCCCTTTACTTGATTCCTTTTTTTTTCAGTAAAAGAAAGAAAGTAAGAACTCCAAGAGATGCCATATTATCCTATTATCTCAGTAGTATCCTACCATGTGCACCATAAGTGGAAAGGTTCCTGTGTAAAACTGCATCAGCACAACCACAACACACTTGCTTGACTCAAACTAATACATACCAGGCACTCTTAATATATTATCTCCTAGCTGGGGCAGTACTTGACTCAACAAATATTTGACATGCACTGGTTAAAATAAATAAATAAATAAATAAACAGAAAAGCAAAATTTGCCATTGCACCGAACAAGACAAGGGACGTCAATGTGTCTGGGATAGCAGAATTCTAGATAAATTTTCAGGTTCTCAAAGAGGAAAAGAAAGGGGCAAGAAGCTCACCACAGCCAGCTTTCCTTTTTTTCACCCCTCATTTCACTCTGTACCTTTCAACTCATATTTACTGCTATTTTTTCATTCTCTCTTTCTAATTTATCCCTCTTACTACTGCCTCTGTGCCAGTTCACTCCTGCTTTTACACAGCTATCCAGACTAATTCCTCATCCATCACCTCCTAACTTACTACCGTTCTTCTTTTACCAAGCTGCCTCAGCAGTTAAGAGAATGAAAAACACTGAAAACTCAGCTTCACAGCCTTGCACTACATATTTCCTGGGAAGTTTGTGACCACTTGCAGAGCAAGTCATGCTGTTTCTGTGGTGCCAGCCTGAAACAAGGTCAGCACAGATGAAGTATCTGGATTATTGATGCCAGCCTCTACTGAAGCACCAGGGCAACATATAGAAATGACAGATCTGCATGGATCATCAGCAATAGTAACAAAAGGCCAGTGTCACCTGCATGTCCACCTTGCAAATACGTGTTCTGACACAGACAAGTGCCATTCTGGCTCACTTAAATTGCCATGCCTTTGTCAAAATGGGCACTACCTGGTATTCGGAGAAGAACAATTATTTGTGTGATAGATACTCCTGGTTACAAACACTCTGGGTTAAAGCAAACACTTCCTTCTGCAAATTAAAGGAGAAGCCAAAACATACATATTGGAGTTGCTGTAAAGTCAGTCCTGCCAAAGACGTGTACCTATGAACAACCCTAATGTGGCTACACCTACACACTATTGCACTTTACTGTTTATTCAATGAATAAATAAAGGAACCAGATGAAAGTTTCTCAGGATTTATGGCTGGTGTTCCTTTTCTTAGATGCTTTTCTTCCAAAACATGAAAAATGGCATGGCCCTGGAATATGTTAAGGTAAAACCCACAATCTTTAGTCCCCCTGAAGAAGCTATTTATCTTCATGGATGATGCTTTTTTCACTGAGAATATAAAGAAACCAGTCTCTAGTATATCTTTTGCAACAAAAATTTACATTCTAGGAAGAGATAGTTTTGTATTTAATTCTTAGACTAGGATTTATTTATGAAGTTAAACTTTTTAATCTTTGGGTGTTTTGCTTTCCTAGTCCTGAATCACTGCAACCAAAAAACTGTAGTGAAAAGGAAACCACTACTGAGCATACATTGCATTTTAATGCTCTTTTCTAACACTTTATATTTTCTCCCCAGTTCTCACATGAACAAAACTCTCATTAGAAGCAATAGGTCTCTAATCAGAATGAAGGATCATTTTCTCCTGCTACAGAAAATTGAGTTTACAGTCTTCAACTGTACCATATTTGAGAGATTCAGTCAAAGAACAAAAATACTACTCAGCTTTAAAATCTATACCACACATTTTCTTTTCGGTTTTCTTCAGTTACAATAGGCTTAGTTATTAAAATGTGAACCTACCAGGAATTGTATCTCCATAAATATCAACAGTGCCTATGCATGGCAAGTTTTAGACACAGCTGGACAGGGCCCATCTTCCCTCTTTATAGGGAGCTGTATCTTTTATTAAAAGTAAGAGAAGTCACACAAAAGGCTGTATTTTAGAGCTCAAGAGTTCCAATTTCTGATGCAAAACAAATAGACAGAATAGCTCCAAAATCAGTTTTTACAGGCACACTCCTAAGAACATTCTTCGTACGTATCTTCCAAAAAAGCACCAGCCCATTTCTCCACTGCTCTGTGTACATCAGGACACTCTGTGAATGGGAAGATACCCATCTTTAAAACAAGAGTTTTTACAGGAGTTGTATATATAACCCATAAGTCAAACCCCTTTTTATTTCATGTTTAATTTTAGCTACCTTGACACTTACCATTTAAGGTTTTTCTTAATTATTTCCTTTTAGTTGAGACAAAATGTCAAGAAACAATACAATCTGGAGACATTTTTTAAAAAAAATGTTTTAAAAGTGGGAATTTTTTGGCCTTCTCTGCTTCTTAGAAGACAATTTCTAAAAAACAAATGCCAAAATTCTGAATATCCTATAAGCTATTGAATTATTTAGTCATGAAACTAACAGTTTTGATAATAGGTGTCTTCCATGATAATAAATAGAAACACAAAAAGAAAAAATTTGAAAAAAAAAAAAAAAAGATTTTATACAGATTTTGAGTTTTCAATCACTCAGTCCCTAAAACTGCAGCTTGCAAAAGGTAGAGATGCCCTACAATTTAACCATCTTTATATATTAGCCTTTAAAATACTTTTGAAAGCATTCATAAATTTATTAAATACCTAGCAGGGTCATTAACAACATAATGTTATTTGTGTGTGTGTGTGTGTGTATGTTTATCTATACAGCATTACACAGTGCAGAAAAAAAGATCAACAACAGACTGAATGATTAAGCTTTCACCACACTGGTTCCATCAGGATCACTTAAGAACCTTTTTACTCATCTCCTCTCTCCACTCAATAACACCATATTTACAATTTTTATGCTTCCAACTTTAAAATGTGGTAATGTTGCATAGCACTGTATCCCTTGCTTGCACATTAAAGAATTCAGATTTTAACATATATCCCACAAGTTCTTTCAAAAGCAAATAGGTTATCCAGGAAAAAGACAGTTACTATGTATGTTCTAGAGAATCAAAAGTATGAACTAACATGGAAATAATTTTTACTCTGAAGATTTATGCATCTGAGTGGAGAGCACACTATAAGCCTGTCTATAGGGTATATTATTCAAAAATAATTGTTAAGTCTTTAGATTATTTAATGTAAAAGAACTAATAAAGGCAGTTTGAAGAGAGACATCAATCAGTTAGCTGTTAAAATATCCAAATAGCAGCCTAGAAATGAAAAATCTATAAGCAAGAACCATCTTTCTCTAGTAATCTCTCTGTTGCTGCCTGAACCTTGCTCTGTCAGTTTTAAAAGTAATAAAGAATATTTTTACTATTTTAATAGTAACAGGTTTGCAACATAGTCGTTTTTCTGGGTGTATTGCTTTCAGTAAGTTTTATAAAATCATTCTCACTGATTTCTTCACTATACTTCATTACTGACTTGATAGATTACACTTTTCATCACTTCCACACCAACCTCACACAAACCCACTGACCTTGTACTTCTGCCATGATCACCAGCCCAATGAAAACAAGAAGCTCAGTGACATTTCTATCATTACTCTGGGCTCTTCAAAAGAGCATCTTGTTCAGAATTTCCAAAGTAATTTGGAAACAAGAATACTTTGCTAGACACAGCTGCAGAGAGACAGAAAATTGTTCCTAATTTACAGATTTCAGCAGACACAGTAGACAATATCAAGCTTTTCAGAAGCACCCCTGTCTCAAGAAAAAATGAGCATCAAAATCTTCTTGTGCATTACTGTGGCTACAGAAGAAAACATAAAAAATACATATTTCTATGTATAGAGCTTTACATGTTGGTGGTGGCCCTTATTGTCAGCTTCACAGAGGTTTTATAGGGAGACTCACTCGAGAATTTACACAGTGGTACACTGGCAAATTATCCACAGGAATGTCAAGTACAGCTGAAAGCAATACAGCGCATGCTGCAATTCTCAATATACCCAAAAAGGCAGTTCTTTACCAAAAAAAGACCCCGCAAAGTTGCAGTAGGATGTAGGGGGATAGAATATAAGAAAATAAAGATAGTGTAGAAAGTAATCTTATCCCTAAGGAGTTGCAGCTGGGCCAATTATCAAAGGTTAGGAGCAGGCCTGACTTTAACAGGCCACAGCTGTAACCAGAGAGAAGAAGAGTGTTATAAAAGAGTGGGGTGGCCCCTTGACAGGGGAACTGGAGTCAGTGGCTGCTTTGTGAAGAAGAAAGAGTCAGTGCTCTGAGGAGATGTCCATGAGAAACACCAAGAAGGCATGAAACTTTTCTGATAAGGAGACAACAGTATGGAACCCCTGCAAAAAGATGACAACCGTTAGATATTGATCTATTAATAGAATTAATCACACACAAGGCAGAAAGGCATAAGCATTTATCTATATATTTAAGATTTTTACTCAAACTGATGGATTTGGGAGGAACATACGAAAATCTCCTTAAAGAAAACAAGACCTTGATTTTTAAGTCAAAAATGATTTCTTAGACAATGAGGATAATAATTAGATTGAGGGAGAAGGTCTGCTTATCTGTTTGTGTGCCTCCAGTAACACGTTGCTGTTCAGCAGCATTACTGTTTCTAAAGGAAAATTGAAAATATGTATTGTTGAGAAGCCAATGTGATTCTTTCCTCAGTTGGGGTCAAACCACTGCACTGACATTACAGAAGCTTAATGCCCATTCTTCATAGAAGAAACACAGGTCCTAACAGATTCCTATAAGGCAATGTATCATCAAGAAACAGTGAAAGTATTAGTGCTTCCTAGACCATACATAAAAACTTACATTCTGCTCCAGCTCACCCAATAATCTGCCTTAGTTTCTGTCTTAGAGTCTCAGACAAGACAGAGTGTTTCTGCTTAAAAATACTTCTCAACATGATGAAAACTAATGTTTGTTTATCCCTACAGGCTTGTTTCAAGAACCAGCAGGTTCACCCTAAAAATAAAATCTCTGAAGACAAAACTGCTAGTTTAAGGGCCCATTTCCTGAAATGTTTAAGTAACACTCAATTGAGGTTGAAGCATTTTCAGATCCATCACTCCAAATAAAATACTGTGCTCTATTCTTCTAAGAACTGACATAATAAGCACTGCATTTGAAAAAGTGGGGCTATTTATCTTTGGATGTGAGGCTGAACAAAGTTCAGATCCACCAATATATCTGCTGCTCAGCTTCAGCTGTAAATAACAAAAACTTAAAAAATATGCTACTTCTGTTGTGTGTCAGATTGGGTTTGTTGGGATTTCTTTTACTCACATCACAAAAACTTTACAGACTTTCTTCTTGCTCAAAGTAAACAAATCAGCTCTATTTACACAGATTAGCAATGAAAACTGTTATACGGGATTTGGAGCCTGGTCAGATTCAGTTAATCTTAATTCAGTGTATAGGATATGAAGTTTGATCCACTCTAGTATAAAAATAAATTTTGAGTGCAAACTTATCCACTTTGATATTCTTAATTCTTCTATACCTCCTTCATTTAAAAAGGTACATATTAAAAAATCACATTTCTTTTCCATCCACTTCTAAAAGGTCAGATGATCTTAATGCAATTAAATACCACTTTTAGCTTTCCCAGTTGCTTCTTGTATTTCTCTTCAACCACTCCTGAATTTAAATCATCCCAACACAACACAAGGTCAATAGCAATGTCATCCAGCAGGTTTAGGAAACACAAAAGCCAGCAGGAACATCTTTTCTTCACCCTGAGTCAGGAAGGGAGAAGTGCAGTTCTTCCTCCAAGCCTCCACCTCAGTCAGGCAGGTGCTCATGCCCTGTTTCCAGAGGGTTGCTGAGATGCCCTGTTTGAGTCCCATGCAGGGGCAAGAACTGCTTGGTAGCAAAGGAGAAATGAAGGGAACGTGCATTGGGGAACATGCATTGGGTGCAAGCAGCAGAAGGCACCAAGGGTGGGACAAGGACATGAGTGAAGAGGAAGATCTGCTCCCAGATGACTTATGTCAGGCAGAGCACAAAATCTGCAGGCTGCAGGAAGGACTCTGGGGATGTAAAACTGACCAAGACCAGCAACTGCCCTAGGAATGAAATGCTGCCTCTGTTGTCTCTCCCAAAATAGGAGGTCACACAGAAGGAGAGCTGTCTGCAAGGAACCAGAACTTCAGACAATGAAATAAACAAACTACAGTAGAAGACTGTACCCTGAAAAAGCTAACCACTATTTGGATTCCCTTTGCTTCTGAGAACAAGACACAGAAAATCACAGAAAAGAATCTGCACTTCCAAGTAGCCTCAGAAGAATGTTCAGGTTCCTTAGCTGACAATCACATCAGGCCTACAATTTCCACTACTATCATGAATGAGTGGTTTGTCTGCTTAAAGCAACTCCATCAAAGGGATTGGCAAAAGGAGGAGCTAAACACCAAACACCTTCTATAAAATAAAAGAAACACAGCTCAAGAATAGTTTTTTTGGCATGTAGTAGTTATAGAAGCACAGTAATAAATTTAAGTTATCAAGCTTAATACAGCAGATAGTTTCATATGAAAGAAATCATAAATTCCATCCTTGGCAGGGAGGATTGTAACTAGAGAAGTTAAGTATCCTAAAGGAAAATCTATGGCAGAGCAGTAAATTTTCCAAACCTCCAGTGTCCCATAAAGATATGAACTATATACTCTTTTCCATCTTTTGGGACCAGATGAAGTGAAGAACAAAGAACACTGTTGCTGACTTTTGAGTTAATTTTTCATACTTGGCAGAGGGCTCTTTCTCCTCTCAATTGACCGTGTACATCAACAGAACTGATGTAAGACTTTCAGACTTTGTTTTTTGAAAAGACAGAATGATGACAAATTCATGCAAATGAGTATTAATCTCTCATAAAAAATGCAAATCTCAGAAGGTTAATACATTTTTAACATGCCTTAAAATAATCTAGATATCATATAATTCCTCAGTTTTTGGCATGACTTGAATTGAAGACAGGCTATGAAGTCATAAACTATCTTTTAACCAATGAGAGTGGAAGTTTATGCCCTTTTAAATAACTCTCTTTATCAAGGCAGCTAAGTAAATATTTGAGAACCTGAATTTTAAATCACTTGATATTTAGTTATACTAATGCATATTCATGTGACAATGTTCAGTTTCAAAGAAGAGCCTGGGCACTTTTCATCATGAAAATATGGCAGAACATCTTCCTTATCTTTGCCATAACTCCAAAACCTATTTGTATATTCTTATCTATTTAGTTTCTGCTGAAGACATATCTTCCTTCTGAAAAAATCTGCTAAGATTAAGACTAAATTAAAAAGCAAAAAGAAATATGTACAAACTTATTTAAAATTATTTCCAAAAGAGCTGTTACTTAAATCAAACAGTAACACTTGCATTGCAAATCAGAGGACAAAATGATGGCTGCCACATTTTTTCCCCCTTTAAATTTCAAAACGCAATGCTATTTACGTCTAACAGGCGTGTAAGTGTTTTTTTAAAAATCTTAAATTAAACAGCACTTATAACATTAACCTCTCAAAAGATCTCTGGTTGGCTCAAGAAATTGCTGGTTTAAAGGAAGAATGAAAAGGGCATTATACTCAGCACATGTGGGATCTGTGTACATCTAAATTTTTTAACATCTGGGGAAGTTAGAAAAGAAATTCTTTTGCTGTGCTTGTATGACAGAAGTCTGCTTTTTGCAATTATTTGAACAAATTCAGACGGTAAGTGTTGACAAATTATCCTAGTACACTGCTAAAGTTAAAACAGTCAGGCATTTCTGTCTCCAAAGTTGTTCCATATGCAAACATATTAAATTGCAATAACACTTTCAAAACACTATCACTTTGCACTACCTACACAAGTCATCCAACACATGGAGCAATCACCAGCACAGCTGTGCAATCAATAAAAGAAGAACGTCCTTTAAACACTTACTAACTGTTAAGTTAAGCAAGTTAAATATTAAGACTATGATATGCATGTTAGAAAGGCAAATCCAGAGAGTCGAAAGCAAGATTAAAGAGTGAAAAATACTCCAAAGGATCAATTTCTAAAAGCATAGTGGCTGAGAGATGGATACAATGTGGAATGAAGACATGTCTTTTTTTCTTTTTTTTTTTTTTTAAAGCACAATTCAGAAACAACTGTTGGGGAAAGAAGCTTTCATTTTCCTTTTTTCTTCTGATTTCATCAGCAAACATTGCTTCTTTCAGAGGCCCAGAAAAAGCATTTGATTGCTTTAATTAAAAAAAAATTGTTACTGGTGAATCATGTCTGACAAGATTCTGAAAGGTTCATACCCACAAACAAGTCAACTTTTCTACCTTAAGGCAGGCCTGAGGGGAGAAGTAAAGCTCTACTTTTCATTGCAAAGAGCTATTTCCAAACCATATGGCAGACGTGCCACCTGGGAATAACTCCCTGTGCCCTACATACCTAATTAACACAAGCTCTTGCTACAGTGGTATGCACAGAGAAGAGGAATGAATGACCTTGTTAGGTGAAGACACATAAAAAGAGGATGAGAGCAAGGCTTGGAGATGAAGAGAAACAGATGGGATTGTCAGCTGTAGAGCCCTACAATGCACGAGCACGGATAACACGGGGAATATTGCTTGGATTAGATGAAACAGTTCCAACTGCAGTCACAGGAAGACTTACTGACCTACATTTGGGATTGGTAAGGCTTTTGCTGCATGATATTTTAGTTGTACTTACTTTTACATGAAGTGGAGGGCTGTAATCTGCTCCTCTCTTGCTCTGCATTGCAGCTACTCCTGTAAGTGCCAGTACTGCTTTATACACTTTGTAGTCTACACACAGGTACTGCACCACTTCAGAAGCTCTTTAATTTCAATCCCCCACCCCCAGGATGGTACAGTTTTCTCTTTAAGAACCATTACTGCCAGAAAATGGATTCTGTATTTAGCATCAAAAATGCTTGGTGATCAATTCCAGAAGTCTTGAAGATAAATAAAAATATCTCCTCACACCATGAAAAAAGTGCAGGTTCTTGTCTTAACAATAGGCTCTAATGCCATATCTGAGATTGACTGAACTTGTTTGGCAGACTGATTTAGGCACTTGCTGATTTAAAATCCCAAATATTATGTTGTTAGAAATATTTTTTCTCCCACAAAGCTCTATATTTGTGGATTATGATGGCTGCTGTCTTTGATCAAATGCTCAGAAAGTTTTCAAGCATAAGACCAAACTCGGAGGAAAAGAACCTGCTGCAACACACGACTGACAGCCAGAACACAGAGAAATGCCCTGAGAAATCCAAAATGCATTTTATTGGGCCATTTGTCTATGTGGACAAGGCTATCACATACATCACACGTTACAGACTTCCTAAGAGGATGAGAACAAAAGAAAAAAAATCATTGAGGACAAGAGGTAATTTTTATCCATTAATATTTCCAAGCAAGGAACAGCAATTCAAGTATGCTAGATACTTTTTTTGGATCCTGGGGAATGAAGAGATAGATTACTAGATCTATTAATTTACATTCACAAAACATATTCCAATTACAAGTAGTTTCTGACCTTTTCTGGCCCCACAGCCATTGCAAGAACCTCTTTAATTACTTGTCTTTTTTGCAATAAAATACAATTAAGCAGCACTAATTACTTGACACAAGATATTTTAAGTATGGAAGAGGCTAACCAGTTGCTATAACAACATAATTGAATGAACTTGACTGGCAGGTACTACATATTCTTCTCCTATGGCAGAAGAGTTTTGTTCTGCACCTTCACTTTCAAATGTATCATCTTTGCTCTAATTTATAACTACAATAAAATAAGAAGATATTGAATAGAAGAGTGCTGAAAGAATTCACAAAACCATCATTGTTACAGCATTTCACACCACGTGATAATGCATAAATATTAAGCAATTATGACAGAGGTGGGAAGACCATGGATTAAAATAAAAAACCTATGTAGAAAAAAGGTCTTCTTCTGAGGACAGAAGTCTGGGATAACATTATAAATTAGACAGAAACAATACCAATCCAAAACCAGTCAATAATGATAGGGATTTTTTTATGATAAAACAGTGACTTATCCCTACATGGGCAACTAAAGATGCCATGATGTATAATCGTTTCTTAAAAAATACTGCAACATCATTAAAAAAATTAATTAAAAAAATCAAGTCAGATATCCAAAAATTTTAACTGTCTAAATTTCTTTATGTGATTCCAAATAATCTTCATTGTATTCCCCAAAAGATCACAGAGGGAAAGGGAGGCTGAGAAATTATCAAGTTGGCCCAACTATATTACACGACAGGAATGGGTAGCTTCAGGAGCACTTTTCTCAATGTTCAGAACTCAGGACAAATTAAGGAAAGATGAACTGTACAGAAGATTTAAGGAAAAACATAAAAACATTAGGATTGCAAAATAATTAAAATAGCAATAAGCCTGGTTACTAAAATATCAGTACTAAAAAAGTCAATATACTTACCCACACATATTAAAAATGGAATAGACAACAACATCACTCAGTATATCAGATGTGAACAAAAACTACTCAATTTACATCATGGATTATGTTTGTAGAGACAGAAGAATAAAATATATTTTTCATTACCCTAGTCATAAGAAACATTAATATGTAGATTGTGTGCTGAAACTTACTGAAGTTCATTATGATTTTACAAGGCTGAAGTAGATGCTGAGAGCAAGTTTTGCTCCCATCAGTTTAGTAAATCTAAGTGATTGAGTAATGAGGGAGCAGGACCTAGGGATTAACTCATAGACCAGTTATGAGGTAAACGTTCTGCTGCTGGTTTGCTACTCCTACCTCTCTTTTATGGTCACAGGCAAGTAATTTATCAACACAGAATATCCCCAACATAAAACAAGGCTGTACTTACTTTTACTAGTACATTGAAACTTCACACTGGATATCATGCCCACATTAATTACTTCCAACATTATTTTAAAGCCTCACATAAAGAGACTCAGGTCTAATTTGGATGCACTGTTCATAAAGAAATTCTGAAATTTTAGTTAACATAGGAAAGGGCCATGGAGGATTCAGCAACAATCCTTGCTTGGTGGGAGCCTGATTGCACCATGTTCCTCTGTATGAGCCAAATAATTTAAAACTTCTTGCATTACGTAAACGACAAGCTAGCAACATCTAGAAAACACACTCAGCTAAGCAATGAAGCTGGGGAAGGATCTGGAGCACAGGTCTGATGAGAAGCAGTGCTTAGCCCACAAAAAAAAGGAGGCTTAGGGAGAACCTTATGGTGGATTATGAGTTAAATTTCTGAAACAGAATGCCAGTACAGAAGGTTGAGCAGAAATAGAAATTAGACATAACAATTCATCTGCTTGCTCTCTGCTACTTCCTTTTTTCTTTTCAAAAGCATTAGGAATCACAGAATGGCTCAAGTTGGAAGGAACCACTGGTCATCTCATCCAACCTCTCTTCTCAAACTCTACAGCACATTATTCAGGGTTAAGTCCAGGCAGCTTTTGAATAGGTTAAAAACCTCAGGAAAAAAGAGCAATGATTAACACCTAAGGTAATCTTTATGGTAAAATACTTGATGGGTGTAAAGCTTTTCAGTTTTCCTTTGACAACAACTAGCTAACTAGAGAATTAAAATCAGCATTCAAGAACAAGCTACCAGTTGCTGATCAAGCCTTTCACAGGTGGAGTTGAACTGTAAAGGGGCCTGGTTTAGTGCACTTGCAGAGCAGAGGGAAAGAAATCAGAGCCTCAACCCCAGATGATGCAGAACACAATGAGACAGGAAGACCCTTCTTACAGTACCTCAGAGTGGCCCCCCAGATATCCAATATGCACTGATTGTGAAAATCAGCTGTAGTTCACTAACAGAAAATTAAATACATCAAAGAAAATGCTGATGAGTGATGTTCTTCTATTGGCTGTCCCAGTGAGGCATGTCAGCAAAGAGAATTAAGTAATCTGTGGAATGTTCCCCTGCTGAACCAGCAGAAGAGGACCTTGTAAAGGGAAGTATGTGGTCTGTTAAGACTGACGTGTCAGACAGGACAATTGTTGAGTTTAAATGTAATTTCAGGAGAAATAAGAAATTTCTTGAGAGGGCATACCATAGTCTAATGGTTACACTGTGTTAAACACTCATTCTGTGACAGCATTAGTCGCTGCATTTGAAGCATCTGTAAATCAAAATACTGGACAGTTTCCTTGCTACAATGAGAGTACAGTGACTGAAAGGAATACTACTACTGTTTTCAATAATAAAACAAAACAAAACAGGTTTTTCTAATTCATGTCATAAAATTAGATGTACAGGAGTAAGTGAACCACCACATCTACAACTGTAAAATTTTCAAAGCCCAGAGAGAGCAGTTTAATGCAGGAGAGAATAGCACTGGAAGAACCCTGGTAATTGAAGGAGTGTATAGTTCACAACTTTGAATCAGAGAAGAATATAACCATGTTAAAAACAGGAAGTGATAAAGTAGTTTTACACCTGTAGGTTCAGCAAAATGTCTTTCAGAGTTATTTCAGGCAAATCATCATGATAAGTCTCAAATGGGCAGTGGTTGAAGTGTACACATGGTCCAGGTAATTCATGTTAGGAAAAACAGAGCTGTTTGAGGCTGCTGCAATGACAGCTCAGCAAGCTGAAAGAACTGCATCCTATGGTTTGCAATTGACTGTTTCAAAACCATGTGCACAATGTATTCAAAGAACTGACAAAATACCAAATTTTCCAAATAGCAGTGTTTAGGAAACAGTGTCTGAAAGACGTACTTGAGGATTTCTCACAGGGAAAACCTGAAAACTTATCAAAACCAAATATTCATCTCACTTTTTGATTACTCAAAATGGAACTCTGTAAAAATCTTCTCCTAGTGTCCTGTTTATCAACATATGCAATAGTAAAGCATATAAATTGCACAAAACAAAGTTAGAAAACCTAGAGCTGTGCTCATACAAGAGACATGAATGAAAGTCAAAAGCAGTACACAGCTGCTCTTGTTTGCCATTTGGATATAACAAACCAGACCTGACAAATTATGATTTATTACTAGTGTTTCTTAAGTCTAAATTTCTATTCCTTCATGTCAATTACAAAGATAAATGTTCTTTTATAAAAATCCTGACTATAAAGGTAAATTCACAAGGCAATGAAACACAGATTGAATGCTTCCATCTCAAATTTGTACATAGCACAGTAACACAAAACCTGCATGCTAGGTGTGACCCTCTAATCCACTGAGCACTGCCTTGCAGGTGGTCAAGTACAGAGCCTCAAACATTTTCACATATTTTCTTTCTATTAAGATCCTTAGCTACAGAAGACTTCAGAAAGAACTAAGTGCTCAAATGCTTTGGGCAACCTGGGTTGCAGACTGCAGAGACCATATCTAAACTGATGGGTAAAAGAGAAGGCTCAGGCCTTAGGAGTTCCAAATCTATCATATTTTCTTTCAAGAGCTGGTAAGGGACAGACTGGTCATCTGTCATGTCACTTAAATATATCAACAAACTTTAAAAAGCATTGAAATGAATAATTAAGAAGATCATAAATTTTGCACTACCCACAAAATGAATGTACTTTATGTTTTTCAAATATAAAAGAAATGCATATTTCATTATAAAACAACATGGACTGTTAGTGGCAGTAAGAGCTGGATGTATGCATTATTCACTCCTGAAAATACTCACTAATTCAAAGACTGTCTGATTGTGTTCATGCCCTTCTGCAACACGAAGCCCAAAGGGGAGTGAAGGCATTTCAAACCCAAAACTTGTGTGTATCACACGGTTTTTTTTGCTGGCAGTGCAACTCTGGGAAATAGTAGCACAGCATCCAGTCACTGCCAGTTACACACTGACCTGCAGCCTACAGAAGGATCAACTGAAAGAATATGGCAAAGCCATGGCTGCAGACAGTGTTTCTCCAAGCTTACCAGAAAGCATTTGGCACGACCTGAGCATTCTCAGGTTCAGCCCCAGGCAGGGTCACTTCCAGAGAATGGCAGTACAGGGGTGTGGTAATCACATATCCTCTGAACAGAGAGAGACATAGCTGTCCCAGGAAAATCCTGGGAAGGTGTGAGAAGCGCACTAAAGTGCACTAAACCAGGTCCCTTTACTGTTCAACTCCACCTGTGAAAGGCTTGATCAGCAACTGGTAGCTTGTTCGTGAATGCTAATTTTAATTCTCTAGTTAGCTAATTGTGGCCAAAGGAAAACTGAAAAGCTTTACACCCATGGAAACTTAGAGAAAAGAATTAAAACAATTCTTAGCTCTCTTTCTGTAACTGTTTATAGATATAGTTCTCCAGAGTGTGCTATCCATAGTTCACCAACAGTGTGAGAAGTTTTTACTTTGAGACCAATCAAGTCTCACCTTAGTGAGTCACATTATAAAAAGACCTGCTACTTTCATTAAACTAACCTTCTAAATCACCCTTTGAAGACTGGAGTCTTTCATTCCGTCCCTGACTCAAAGCATCACACGGGTCCATCAGCCCATGAGTTTCTGTAATCCACTTTCTGCCAGTGGCTAAGTGGGAGCAGAGCATGGCTGCAGACCAAAGTGTGAGCAAGTGAAATGACAGCATTGGAAGACAACAACTGCTCTGGTGCAAGGGACTAATCTGTGTGACCAAAGGATGCCGGCATGTATCTCCTACCAAGGGCAGTGCAAAGGCAGATTGGAAGTAAATTGGGCAAACAAATGCATCCCTTAAAGAGAAAACAGCTGTTACATGATTTTCTTTTTCCCCATAATTTTCGATTTCTGATGTTTCAGAAGCATGGCTTTCTCTGACTTCAAACTCTCTCAAAAGGGAAAGAAAATACTAATAGGAATCCATAGTTCTGCACTGAATAAGGCTTTTTCATCAAATTACTAGACATATGGACTGTTTATCTGGCAACAGTAAGTGGTTGTTTTCACAACAGAAAGAAAGCATAGCATTTCACAAATATCCATGTTGTGACCTCTGCAATTCACTCCATATACAGAAAAATCTGTAAAAATTAGCAAGGCTGCAAAATTTGTTGATGATATGAAAATACTCAGAGCCAATTAAAAATCAGACTTGACCGAAATGAGTCACAAAAGCTCAGAGAAACAAATTATGTCACAATAAAATGGCAACTAAAGTTGGATGCCAATAAGCACAAAATAGTAAATATGAGAAAAATATATGGGTTCTGAATGAGTTTCCACCACCCAGAAAAATGATCTTGGTGTTCATATAAGTTGTTCTCTCTCAGCATCAGTCTAGCACTCAAAAATTGCCAAGAAGCAAACAAAATACTAGAAATTAATAAGAAAGGACCTCAGAAACAGGACATACAAGTGATAAACTGTTTAATTAACTACATTAAGTATTCTGGATGCAGTTTGGGTGTTTGGAAGCTCATGATATCAACATTTCAACTAATCATACAGCAACATTCAGCCAAGGGTCACGTTTAACCAACCTTGCCAATTTCCAGCCAACAGCACTGTCTGCTACACATTCCTTTGAACCAGAAAATAAATACCAAACCAGAAATCATTTGTATCACTTTGCCCCTGAGTACGGTAATTGGTGAGGTGAATGTAAAACTTATCGTGGCTTTAGCACCTATTTCAATTTTGTTTTCCCACAGGGCAAGTATGTGCAATTGCAGTAGATGAGGGAGAAATCTAGGTAAATGAAAAAGTCTGGGACAGTTCCATCAGTCATGGTTTAAGCTCCACACAGGAACAAGCATTAAGAGAATGGGTCAATCACCAGCAAAGTTTGTGGCTCAGGAGGAATCAGAAAAAGGCAGATGAGATACTGAATCATGGTCCAACAAGTGCTGGTTCGGTGCATAAGGCTTGCCTGGGTACACATAAAACTCCAAGGTGAATCTAAGTAAGTGTATTAATTTTACAGTGTTTATAAAAGCATTAAAAATAGAACCAGGTTCATAATGTTAATTGCAGCTTAATCTTACTGCTCTAATTTGCTCAGATAATTGCACAACATACTTAAAGGATCACAGGTTCTGAAATTTGGTATAACATTAGTTTTTTAGAAATATACACCATGCATGTACACTGAGAAATGCCTTCATAAGAGAGTAAGCCATGATTTATAATTTATATATGGTTTCTGTAATACTAACTAGCCATTAAATATGATAATATTTTTTTCTGAAGTCAATTCTGTTAAACCTTGGAATGTAAGAACATTGATAAAATGGCTGTTATTTTTAATCACTGTTACAGTATTTCAGCAAGTCAACAGAGATAAGCTACATTTTCTAGTAATTTGTTATTTTTTCACTTGTCCTATTGAGAGCATATTAATTTTCAAAACAGACTGCATACCAACTGGCTCTGCCAATGTAATGTCAGTTACATAAATGGATTTGTTACAATGATTTTAACTTCTCTTTCAAAAAAACCAGTTACATCAGAATTATTTTCCAATCACTGTGATAAAAAGGCAGCAAAAACATTATTTGCAAAACTCTAATCACAACTTGAAGAACATACTAACATACTGTGGCATTCTAAAACTTTACTCAAGCAACCCAATATCATAAATGTAGGTAGTACTACAATGGTACCACGGTTGAATATTAGTTGGAAGTTCATTGAGATTTGCTTCAGAGATTTCATAACTGCAAGTCATAAGCATGAAAGATAACACTTGATGCTGTGAAAGAAATTCAGACTGATAAAAATGCTGGAAACTTGCAAGTTAAAGTGAAATATGAGAATTCTTTACTTTTGTAATGAAAATAAACTCCATAAATAACAAGCACTTCAGAGATCACAAAGCACATCTATTTCTTGCCAGTTTGCAGTTTTAGGCTATAACACAGGATAATCTTGGTCTTTCTGTAAGTGCACAATCCCTCAAAGTTTAATCTTACAGTAATAATTAACAAAGCAAAACTTCAGGATAAGACATAAACCCATAAAAGAATGAAATTGTTTTCCCTGTCAAGAAGACCAGGCTAATCTGTGAAATAGTTCATAATTAAACAGTCAATTGGTACATCACAATTTAACCACACTTTGGGATCCCTACAAAATGAAAATACACCTATAGGACTGACCAAGATTTTACTGGCAGCACCTGAATCAGCTACTTCATCAGAATAAGTAAAATGGACAAAAAGATAAATGAATCTGCACTAGGGTTTTGTCAGCATAAAGCTTTGCTAGTTAAGAAAATGATTTCTATCACTCTTGTAGTATTTTAGGCAACTACCAACCAAAAAAATTCTATGTCTTCATGTCCCCTGGAGTAACAATTTTTGCATCAGTATTATCTAATCTGTGCAAATTATGCAATTTAGATAGAATAGGAAAAGGATCAAAATCAAACTGTGTCCTAAGTGTAAAACTCAAATACTTCAATGCCATTCTCTTTCTCTATTTCACTACAGAGGTGTAAAAAAAGGCCAGTGCTTTGAACCCCCTTTACATTTTGTGCAAGTGAGAAGAGTAACAAAATTGTTAACGATGTAGATATAGAAAGTTAAAATTTTCAAAATAGAGAAGTAGAATTTACAAATGTAATCCAAATGAAAACCTGAACTTGGGCAATCCAGTGCACCTAATTTCTTTTCTGCTTACAGCAACTTAAAAAAAGATGTATGCAGTCTGTCTTCTCATAATTTTTAAAGACTTAAGCAAAAACAGATTCTAGAATCCTAGCACCGACCAACTACATTTTGTAAAAGTCACAAAGTCTGCTTCTTCCACACCCATGTCTTAGCAAATACAGCGTCATTTTCACTTGCATTAACAAGCCTTTGCATTGCCATTCCATCCATGTTCTATCTGTTATGAACAAAAATTCGGTTAATATTTTTTTTGTGAGAAAAAGTTACAAAAAGGCAGCCAGATCACTGTCCCTGCCAAAGTTCTGCGTGTTTTGTTATTGTAATCACGGGTCGTTGTGGCTAATTGCTCCTTTTGTATTAGCAGAGCCTTGCCCGAGGCTAAGTTGTACTTTTCCCAGAATAGTGAAGACACCTGAGAGGGTGGGGGGGGCTATGCAAAGTGACTCCAAGACCAGAATGCTGTGGGACCCCGACTCCAAACGCATGGAGAAAACCCCAAAAACAACGAGCCAAATAAGAGTTGAGAGACTGGAGTGATGTCTGGACGTGAGGAGCCGAGTGCTGAGCCTGCAGAGATGTGGAACACCTTCGGCGTCCCTCTCGCCCTGACCACAGGAGTCGTCCCCGGAGATCAGGGTCTGCTAAGACAGCCGGGAAAATCAAGGTCAGACGGGCACTCTACCCTCTAAAAGCTCCCACGAGGATGTGATTCCCCAGCTTTGCCCCTAGTGGACAGAGCTGTGCTTATCCTCCTTCTCTGAGTCATCCTAGGAGAGGTGACGGGAGACTGCAGCCCCGCTGAGCTGCCCAATCTTGAGCTGGTCGTTTTTAATAAAGGCATTAAAAAGGAAAAGTCTCCTGGTCCCTGTTTATTTCACTATCCAAAAGCAACATCACAATGGGCTTTTCACAACTTTTTTCTGCAGTACAGAACTTACAATGTAGTCCACAATAAATCTCTTAAATATCATTTCTTCAAGATGCATTTCCATCAACTACCTCTGACAATTCCAAGAATGTCACTAAGTTATGAATTTTGCTTAAGGTTACAAAAAGGTGGCAGCAGTTATGGCCTCAGGGCACACACTCTGCAGTTCTCTGTCAGAGCAGCATCTGCTCTCCAAGGCTAGCTGCAATAAACAACCATTTGCTGCCCAGCTACTCAGAGAGAGCAGCCTTGGACGAGGGCTTGCTGCATAAGACAAATCTCACTTCTTTTTTAACTCTAAATGTACTATTGAACTGGGATCCTCAGACAAGGCTGCCTGGGAAAGAGAGACAAAGGATTATAAAAGGAGGGGTTACACAATGTCTCTTTGGTGGGAAAACAGCAGGCAGACAATATTTTGTTTCCTAAGCAGGAGGGCAAAAATTTTGTGCAGGAGGGGAATCATGAACTTCTAGAGGTTCTGACATTATTTTCAAACAATACTTTACTGAGGAAAATAAACCCATAAGAAATACACAGACATTTATTATTATGCTCTCTGTATATATTTCCTTTTCTAGCTAAAGTGGAAGGGTGTTTGTTTTCTTGGACCCATTAGCAAAACCCAGTGTGTGTTTATTCGTTCATTTTTCCTCTAAAAAACAAAAATATCCAACAAGACAAAATGCAAAATGAAACTGCACAGCAGGGGCTCAGAGGAGTCTGCGCTAACAATGAATTGCAGGATTCATGCATATCTAGGAACTCAGACAGTTGCAAAGTACAATCCATTAAGGATCTGCCTCCAAGAAAACTATCAGGGAACCAAGTGACAGCACTGTAACCAACCAAAACCCAGCAAAGGTATGGGTACAAGGGTGATGGTGAACTTCAAACCCAGCAACCTGCACCTGCAGTGATGGAACCAAGGGGTGCCTGTGCCACACTTTCATTGCATGCTCAGCCTTTTTTCTGCAGCTCCTGCAAAGACTGTTCTAGGTAAGACCCAACTACAGGAATTTATTTTTTCTGTGAAATCCCTGGAGAAATCTCAGCACATTAATTAGAAGCGCTGCAAGTTGAAAGTAAACATATCAACTGATCTCAGAAAGTTGGGTGAGCTTTTCTGGAGAACTTACCTGAGTACTGATTCCATCCATAGGAACAGGATAATACAGATGTATTTTGGTGATGCTTCAAAGACCCCCCATATCCTTGATAAAAGATTTGGCTACAGTCCACATGAAAAAATTTAAGTACTTGATTGCACAGCAGATGCAAATCAAAAGACCACCGAGTGACATTTTACATGCTGTACTGCTTTGAATTTATACTATTTTTGTAGTGGCTTTGGAACAAGAAAGAGCTGCTGAAGTCAGCTGCAGCCAACAATTTACTGGTTTACCTACAGTCCTTCTAAACAGTTCTTGTTTATTTACCTGTTGCAGATAAATCTTAAGTTGTTGCAGTAACAGATTTCACTTAAAATGTTACTTAGTAGAGTGGCTGTTATTTATAATTTACTTATACTTTCAATTAACTCACAGCTAAGAAACTAAAGGTAATTTTCGAGCAACAATTGGAGTGTCACTGAAGTTTTTGTTGGGACAGCCTTGATGGTCACAGACCTGATTCTTGTTGCAATGTATCTCATCTACTAAGAGAGGGGGGTTTTTTTGTGCTACAGTGTCTTTCACACACTTTACACTGGGAATGTTTTCTCTGGTAGCTATACCTGCAAATATTTTTATTGCCAAATCCAAACATTTGCAAACTGTAACAGATGCTTCTAAAGTGCTCAAGCAAATATTTACAAAAAAAATCTGAGGTCATTTGTTACTTTAAGTGCAGAAAATTTCCTTTACAATGCTGTGCAAAAGAGGAAGGTAAAGAAAAACACTCCAGGACATGAAACAATTCTTTTTTTTAGATAGTTGAAGTAGAAGTTGAAATTTTTTGTGCAAAAATTTTGTACTTGAAATCTTAACATATGGACTTTATGTTACACTGAGGTAAGTGCTTTTCATGCATGGAGCTAGAAAGAGGACCTATGTTAGGCAATATTATTTTCTGTCTTTAAGTGCCTTTAATTGGACGCATGTGCATGGATCATGGCAATTTCCCTGAACAACAATCTGAATCTTCAGCTGAACTGATATTTTTGTAATAGTATGATGGAAATAACAGTACTGGACTAACCACAAGAAAATGTGACATCAGAAATTAAAAAATGCAAACTACTAACATTGACACTGCTCGGAAATTTGGTAAGAACTTCCCATAAATTCACACTTCCAGCTTACATTACTCAAAATCCTAGGAATCCAAATGAAATTATCTTGTAACAGTAATACTGATTAAACACTTCTTGAGTTCTTCATAATGTTTGGTATTTTAAAACTTTTAGGAATATCTTATCTGTCAACATTTTACTTTCTACAACTTCTTAATCCTTAACTATCTCCCTATTAGCCTTCTATGTTTTATCTTAAAAAAACCTCAAGCTGCCAGTGCATAAGATTAAATAACTCCTTTGGTTGAGAAAAATAACATTCAGCCAATCTGATAAAAAATAGAGTACCAGGCAAGTAGTTACTATAGTTACTTAAGTCCTGTGTTTAGGAACAGCTATTCCCTAGAGATGGTTTTGTATTACATAGAACTACAGAAAATCCCTAATCCCCTCAAACCTTCCTGGTTTTCTTTATCAGTTTTTCTGTGATTGTGCTATAGTCTGATGGCTGGAAGTTTCTTCCTTGCCTTAATGACATGAAAAGCTAAAAAGATCCCCCCAGGCCTTCATTTTTAAATGCTGGTTTTATCTGCTGAAGTAAATTATAAACATTCCCTAAACTATCAGGATTTATCTGGAATGCTGTCTCCACTTTTACATTTGGCATATAGTCCACTTACTCCTTCCAGATTCCAATAATAAGGCTAGTTAGAATTAACAAGTATTGGTTATGATCCAGCCTGTTAATAGCAAGATTGATCCATAGGATGTTTTATAGCTTGTTAAAAGTTTATTAGCTATTACAGATCATCAATAAAACCTGTTTAATTGGCCAATTGCTACAGCTGCTGCAGTGAGTAATGCTTGCAATTCTTCCCATGTTCAGAGCAGTCTGTTCTCCCAAATTCTGCCTGTCTGATATTCCTTTTACAGGAGACTCTTACTGCAGTTTTGTATCCAGTGATAACACACCAGTTTTTACGTCTTAACAGTTCCTATGAGGAGCACTAGATTAAATTACAGCTGCAATCAGAAGAATCTTTTTTAAATGTGTGGAAAAAAGTCTTTCAAGTGTCTTGGTTTGATAAGTAGTAACTCCACAAAGTCAGTGCTCTGATGGGCTGACTAAGGATTACTATTTTGATCAAGCCATTTCACCATCTCACATGGCTCAGCAAGTATTTGCACTGAAAACATTCAGCAACCAAACATTTGGCCAGCTGAAATTAGAAGAATGATGCTATTTCATAATTATTATTAGATGCAGTGTAACTTTATATGAATTCTATTTCAAGAGATAAAATTATCATATTTAATGTGCAGAAACTTCATTTTCTCCATAAACCACTTATTCTAATTGCCTGTAATATGAAAATCGTGTTTAAATACATCATGGGTGCTCCCTAAAACAGCTCTTAGCTGCTGTCTGGGAACAGCTGACTGCCAAGCTGTAGTACAGCTGTCTATATGACATTACAAGCTCTTCCAATGTTCTCAGAGCAACCCAGAAAGTCAGTGCAACATAAGGAATATCATCTGAAATTTGCTTGTTAGAACCTGTTGAATGCTGTGTATATTTCAGAGTTTCAGACCTACACTAACCAAAGTCAGCCACTCACCAATATGCATTTGGGGCAGCTGTGCTCAGGCTTTCACCAGCAAAGAGCACAGGCCAAGTGTTCTTCTGAGATGGGGCTACACTTGCAGAAATTCCTAAGAAGCAAATGCATACAGTGTTTACTTATTTATTCATGCATCCATTCATAAATTCCTTCTGTAGATATTCAAACACTCTATGCCTGAATAGATAGAAGCCCTCAAACACTGCTCTAAAGTATTTCTACAGGACACCTCTGTATAGTTCTAAGTGGAGAGCAGTACTACAATAGCTGAGAACAGCTTGTTATGCCTGGGAATTTCTTTACATGCAATGGTGCAAGCTCAGTAAAGGGAAGGAGGGTGTTCTTAACAACAAGTCCCTCTACACCTTCCAATTACCCTCCTGTCTAAGGGTAATGTAAGATAGCAAAGCTCACAAACACACACAGAAGAGGGATCTAATTCCAGATATTATAGTCATTAATAATTCCAGACTACAGTCATCCTAGGTTAATTTTAAAACTGTACATCCCTTATAATGGAATTTTTAAGGTTCAAAAAGACCTTTAAGATCATCAAGTCCAACTTGATGTCCCCAAGTGCCACATGTAGATGTAGTGTCTTCTGAACACTCATGGGGATAATGATTCCACCCCTTCTCTGGCCAACTTGTTCCAATGACTGACCACCCTTTCAGTGAAGAAATTTTTCATGATAAACCTCCCCTGCTGCAGCTTGAGGTTATTTTCTCTCATTCTGACTCTTGTTACCTGGGAGAAGACACCCACCCCACCTCACTACAACTTTAGTCAGCACAGCTATGCATTCCTGACATTCAAATCCATCTTACTTTGCCTTCCAGTATCAACTCAATGTTAATACAGCACACAAATATTACACTCTGAAATGCAGCAACACATGACATATTATCTTTCCTTGTTGAACAACAGCAGTGCTGCTGTGAAAACCTTTCTCTTGCAGCCTCTCTCTGCCCCGGATTTTGTAAGATATGAGCACAATGGTTCTGTAGCAGAGAGTATCATCCTAGCAGATTGTTAAATCTGCTCACTAATTATACATTAAGCGTTGATCAATGCTGAAAGCGAATTAATTCATTACAAATACATGACATGTATCTTAAGCTACTATTAAGGCTGGTCTTCTGAATAATGAATGAAGTTACAATGAGTTCTAACCACAGTTCAACAGGATAATCGTATTTCAGAATAATAGTTTATGCTACAAAAGCTTAAGTACCTCCAAAGCCAGTATGAGCTCATCAAGTAACAAAAAACTAGGTCAACTGCAATTCATACTGCTGCTTTAGAGTTTTATACATATTCTTTTAGATCATCTTTACTGATAAACTTAGGTATTCAATTTTTAATCATGTTTCAGTATTTCTTACCTTTCAGAAAGGTATCATTAAACCAACTTACATAGAAAAGAAAGGGATGAGGAAGAAAGATGTAGATATCTGATAGATATCTGATTAGCACTGCCACCTCTAAGTTTTAGATAAAAACCCATTCATTTCTCAGTGCTGAGCTGCTGATTCTACTCCGGACCCTCTTACACATTCAATTGTTTTCTGATAATTTCCTGTAACTCCACCAGTTCAGTGTATAAATTCACGAAGATCCTGACAATACTAAATCCACATAGAGGCAATGTATGAGTACCTGGGAAGAGAATATTGTCTACAGTTCTACCTCTCAATTTGAGAAAACTCACTTTCCTGCATGTCAGTTCCATGTCTGAGATGAGTAGAAATTCTGCAAGCTCCAAGAAGCCGTGATGGTGGCTAGACAGAATTCATCCTGTGCATGGTACCAATGTCATGGGGCACCTTTTGGGATCTTTGAGATGCCAAATGGCATCATCCTCTGTTCTATCCAACCAAAATAACTGAATAAGGTATGTTATACTAAAAAAAAATTTACTGGTCTAGAACATAAATTCTAAGATAAAACATATAGCTTCCTTTCCCCTTATTCTTTGCTTCCAAACTTCATAGTCTTGATATTCACAGACATGCAAAAGCTCTAAAAACAAATTTGAGTGTTAGCTCCTGATTACAGCACATCAATACTGGGATGCAAACAATAAACAAATTCTGAACCAATATGATGGACAACATAATTTTCTTAAAGTTAAATAAAAGGTCACAGAGTATTTACAGATACATGGCAAGGCTGTATTAAAACAATATCTAATGCTTTGTGGGGAAATCTGAGGAACAAAAATTGATTAAAAATGATGTAATTTCCATTGACAGTTTTTCTTCTAAGACAGAGTTGAGAGGACATCCCTGCTATGCATCAAAGACTGGAGATAAACTCAGGTCAGCACACACAACCACTCACTCACTGTGTGGGTTACACTGCAGTCCGTCACCTCTCCTCTTAGGGCAAAAACTCCTAGAGCTTTGTGATTTCCTAAATCTTTTACTAGTGAACAGGAATCTAAAAACAAGGATCTGACAGATGGCATCTTGAGATGGAACAACCAGCCTTATGGGAGGTCTCAGAACCATGGTTTTGTCAAACTTCAACTTTTAAATCAAATTTCTTAAGAGCAAGTGGTGCCAAATAGGAAAGAACACAGGTAAAATTTTCTCCTGAAGCAGCAATCAGAAAGTCATTTGAAAAATGACACTGAACTTCTTCTAATACCATCTCTTAATAAAAGATGAAGATGAGACTACTGGGTTTATGCTGGCAGTGTTTAGTATGGCTTCATGTGTACCTCGATAAACCCCATGTGCTGGTTAAGGACACAGCCTATCTGCAGGGCACTGAGTAAGTCCAACTGGGCTGATTAAAAAAACCCAAATGGAGGGAAAACTTTCTGTGCTACTGTAGGTTTTACAATGCTACTACTGTTTTCCTTTAATGCAAAGACCTAAAAGACCTAACAAGATTGGAAATGTAAGCAAAACCACATGCCAGTTTGGAGCAAAGATGCAATGAAATGCAACAAGATTTTGTTTTGATTGATTGAAAGATCATTCTCATGCCAAGCAGTACATGCTTCACACACAAGATGGCTGTTCATACAGTCCTCTACCAGGAACTTAATCCATTATATGGTAATACACACCATCTCTTTATGGTGTGTATTACCAGAAACTGGAAATAATATCTCTCTCAGATTTAAAGAAATTAGCATGTTGGCTGCTACAACAGCTAATGCTGCATTCAGTATTACTACAGAAGGGTTTTGGAATATACTTTTTAGCTTTTAATTCCTAATATAAAGAATTACCAACTAGTAACAACATTTATCTAGGGAAGGAGAATAAATCAAGCATTTCCCACTATGGGATTGTCAATGTTCTTCTTCTAAAATGTTGATAATCATTAAACTCACTGGCACCTTTACAACCCGGAAACATAATTCAGTCAACCCCTTCTGAACGACCCTTTTGGCAATCACAGCAGGTATGATATTAACTGTTTGGTTAGAAACATTACCACAACATAGAAACTGAATAAAGATACAATGAATACTGATTTTATGAGCATGTTACAGAAGATTTTCCATGTACTGGTCTAGTAGCACTTAGAACAAAGGCCTAAAGTATGATATTTGGGTGCTAAGTACTACCAAATTATACTTCAGTGTGAGAAAGATCACTGTCATTCTTGGTTATGAAAATGAATGTGCATGTATTCAAAGAGTCAATTCTGATGTATAAACATCCAAATTACTCAGCAGTTTATCATACAATGTCAGGACAGAATCAGCACAAACCATTAAACACGGGTTAACTTGCACAATCTGTTCATAAAATCAACCAACCTCACAGGAATCAAGTTTCAATCAGTATTTATTAGTCTGTAGCACTACAACAGGTTTTTGTTAGAGAGTAAAACTATACTTCTCCTTGACTGAAACACTCAAGCTGGTATTTTTCAGTTTATCAAAGAAGTATTATTTCACTCAACGCAATACATTGAATTATACCAATCATTATGTGTGCCCCAAATATTTTTATTTGCCATATTCTAAGTTTTTGTATTACTGAAACTCCTTTCCACCTGAGAAAGCCTTGGTGTCCTACACAGTAGGATGGTCTCACCAGTACTAAATGATCACTATGCAACAGTGCTGCCATCAGCATTGTAATATCCTTCCATGTTAGAATGTCAAAATCTTCACATCTAAACAAACATTTCAGGGCACTGACATGTTTCACAATTTTTGCACTGAGGGAGGGATGGGGAGCCCAACTTAACGCTCAGATGTCAGGTTCATAGCTAGAGAAGGAATTTCACAAATTAAAGTAATTTAAGTTGGTTACAATTCCCTGTGCAAGCATATAATTAATAAAATGGGAATAAACCTTGCTGTACAATTTGTGCCAGCACTTGCTCTAATTTCCCAGACAGCCACAGCCTCATTACCTCCAGATTTGTGCATCTCATTATGATTCTGACACTCACACTTGTGCGATTAGTGATGAAATTACAGATTCATCCTGATTTAGTGTGGCCTTTATTGCTGTTAATTAGGCAATGAAATGTGAAAACTGTTACGGCATTTTAATTATCTGAATGCAATGAGATTTGTGTATTAAAAAAAATAATACACAAAACAACAGTCCAAAGCCTGGAGAATGCTATCTTTTCTTTGAAATAGCAGCTGGTTTTGATGGAAACAGCTGATTGAGATTTGAAAATTTATTTTGCTGCTAATTGAGGTGATGGCTCCGGTCTATATCAGCCATGTTCAGTTTTACTTTCTACAGGAAGATAAATATGTCTTCTTATCAGAGGGTATCAAAATGTGCAGTAACAAAAACCTGAATGAAATATGGACAGATGAATTGCTTAAGCTAAGTAAAATTTTTGTATTTTTTTTGCCAAGATACTTCAAAAAAAACCCTATAGGGGTTGGAGGAAAATCACCGATGGGCACAACTTCTGTGCAGAAACTAAATCTCAAAGGAGGCAGCACAAAAATCCAAAGGAAAAAAAGCACTGAAATCTCACCCTTGTTGCTGGACCTAGGTTGAAGTAATTTTATAATTACTGATAGTTTTTTAACAATTCATGCTGAATGGTGTTAACAACGCCACTCTCATCAGACTCCTGCAGTCAGCTGGAATGGAAGGTGCATGGAAATACAACTTCTCTGGTGTAACCACAGCATGTGCTAATGACAGCACATATCTGCAATTAGTCCTGTATGAGTGATGTATGTCTGAGTGTCTCTCCTACTATTTGATCTTCTCACTGTTGAAATTAATGTTTCACTAAGCATTATTGCTTTGCTCCACTAATAAACTAGTTATAACTAGTTTGTTAGATTTTGCTAACATCTAGTAATTAATCATCATAGCACATTTTGAAGGAATTTGGTTCATGGGCAGAAGGCAGCTTTAGAGACATGGAGAGCCAAACACCCTTGCATGCTGGCACCATGGCTGCCCCAGGACAGCTTGCAGGAGAAGGAAGGCAGCCAGGGGTCTACCGATCTCACAGAAGTCCTCTGTGCACCTCTGGGCTTCCCTTACTGAAGGGGCACATCAGGCAGGCAGGTCATGTGTGGGTACTTACAAGGGCACACAAACGCCCAAGTCTGAGTCCTGGGCTGCACCACACTTTGTGTGTTTGTATTTCTGTAAAAAATTAGCTACAGCAGCCTGTCCTCACAAGACCCCAAGAGAATGCAGAGGCTAGCAAGCCTTCAGATAGCTGCTCATAACACACGGGTGGAATTTGTAGAAAAGAACTGTTCTTCCTCACTTTTTACTACAGACTCAAATTTGCAGGACATTATTCTCATTGTACCCATTTAAGTCTTTCTTAAACAGTATAAACTATGCGTTACTGTACTTGATTATAAATAACTTTCTATGCAAGCTACTTTTATTTTGGTAATTCTGATTAAGCTGCATTAAACCTCTTCACTACATCATATATTGGATAGAATTTCCTTGGGGTTTTTTTACAAGATCATGCAACAAAAAAATTAGTATTAGGTTTCTTTGCGAAAATGAAATTGAACTGGTGTCACAGTTTCTCAATAGGCATGAGATTTTTAAATAGATTTTAAACAGACAAGCATCAGGAAATTTTAAAAGTAAGGCTCTTAAAGAAATGTCAGATTTAGTAGATTCTATGCATGTATATCTCACACATATGCATCTATCAGTAGTTCATAACATTAAAATATAATTGACATTGTGCTGTACTGGGAACTTTTCTGATTTCTCATTTACATCCTCATCCTCATTTATGTACATTATATTTTCTTTTTTAAAATTAAATAGCTATGGAAAATATTCTCAAAAAGACTATTTTTTACTGTTCTGTATACCTCCAGTGAAGCCAAATTGACAACATTATGGTGAAAACACTGAGAAGTAGTAGCATTATTGCTACTACGGACCCACTAATTTTCATGATACAAAAATACATCATTTATCTACGTATTTAGTGCAGAAAGTATGAAACAACCTGAGTGTTTCAGAGTGATTTCATCCATTGTTTCTCTCATGCCTTCTCCATCCTCTATACTTTTAACACCACAATCAGTTCCCTGAAAATAATTTTGGGAATTGTACCAGAAAGAAAATATTATTGAATGGAACATGTGCTGGAGGAACTAAATATGGAAGAAATCCTAGAGTGATGGGCTTAATATACAGAAATAAACATTAATTTATTCAGCAATTTTTCACTCTAAAGCAAACTTCCCCCAGAAGCGGTGTACAAAAATAAGTACCAGCATTTTTCAAATACTAGAAATGCAAATATTAGGCAATTTGCTAATGGCAACACAAGTCAATAAGAGAATTATGAGCAGAGTCCAGTTCCTGGCTGAATTCTGAAATTAAACTGCTCGTCATAAAGTCCTTAAAGTCAGGGCAAACAACACATATCGCTAATAGAAGCTCAGAAATTATGTTGACAGAATATATATAAATATGTGCACACACTCAGTGTGTCCCTTAAGTAGACTCACTTCAGTCCCTTAAGCTTCTTGAAAAAGCAGACATCAAAATCTGTAAAAGTAAAAGCATTGCTATTTTACTTTCTATTTAAAAACACTGCACAGTTACCTGTTCTGCTTCAGAGTGTTCTTAAGGTCATCCATTTTTGCATTATAGGATCCTATCATCCAAACCCCAGACAACAAAAGAACTTAGTGTGTGCATTCTTAATAAATATCCTACTACCTTGGAATTATTTTGCTTGCCAGACAACCTTTCCTTTTTTTGACCATTCATTTGAACACAAAGAAATAACAAAAAAATCTCTAGCTGGATACACACTACAGGGAAAATTTTACATCTGTCACAAAGCATAGAAAGGATGTTACTGGCTCCACCACCACCTGAGTGCCCCAGCTCAGTGCATATGTTCCCAGAAATGAATCTTCCTGTGAATATGATCCTTTTGGCATACAAGGTTAAGTGCAGCCAATTAATGTAAAGCAGTAAGACAGACTCCCAAATGTGAAATCAAATGTATTGGAAGGTCTAACCAGCTTCATTAAACTATCTCAGAATAACGAACATCTTAAAAGTGAAAAATTAATTAATCCTAAATAATTAATAAAGTATATTTTATCCGTAACTTTGTACAGCCTTTTTCAAAGGCAAATAAGGAGAAAAGCAATTAAGTTATTCCTGCTGATCCCCTTATTTTTTTGTCTCTGTGTGGAGAATGAGACAGTAAACTGTTATTTCTCTAGCTTAAAGGAAAAGGTTAGTGTGTAACACTGAAGTCTAGAAGATGCTTCTTCCAATAAATTTGCAAGTTAATGACTTATGTATTCATAATCTAGCAGACTGCTATACAAGTAGATTTTCCATACAATAGTATCAGTACAAGATGGTGCATTTCATTAAATATTTTCAAGTGACTTGAGGATGGGGGCACTCACATGAATACTAAAATAAGCACACTGAAATATCAACAAATTGTTGAAAAACCCTACTGTACTCCCTCCTAAACATCACTCTTCCTTTAATCCTGGCCCAGAAGCTCTCTGCTTCTCATTCATCCCCAGGCAGAGCTCCAGCTCCATGCACTCCAGCTGCTCATTAACACTGAGGGTGACACCTACTCCTCATTTCCTGCCTGTGCTTCCTAAAGATCCCCTGTTTTTCCATTCCAACACTCCAGTCATCTTGATGGCAAGAAGATCATAGCCCTGCAGGCATGTACCTCTCTACCTCCTCTTGCTTATTCCCCATGCTGTGTGTGTTTGCACAGAGGCATCGAAGCTGGGCCCCCAAAGACACCACTTAGTGGCTGGAGTGCTGCAATTCCTTTGTGCTGCTCTGTAGATGTTCTTCTGCCCACCTGCAATCCCTCTCCAGGCTCACGGCGCTTATCAGTGGTGCTGGCATCAAACTAGCAGGAGTAGAATGAACCCAAGTTCCCCTTCCCCAGCAATCTTATTTTGAAACCAAGCATATGATGTATAACACAAGTGGGGTTTGTCATTAAACACTCCATCCCCAAGCTTATCTTATTAGATACGAGGTGTCCTTCTCCATATTCTTTACTTGCTGAAACTGACTGGTTATGACAGTGCTTAGAACAAAGGAAGACGGACAAGAGATATTGTACAGGAAATCTGTATAATGGAAGAAGACAAATTTGCTGAAGAGATGTCCAGAATTTTACTACAGTTTTCTGCGTAGTAATCAGGACTGTGTCAGCCTCTTGCAATAGCTCACAGAGCCAGACAGTGCAACACTAACTTGACCTAAGATTACAAAAAGCTCTCCACAAAACTGAACTACAGCAACATCTCAGCACTGCAAGAGAAGTATAAAAAACAGAAAGAAGCTGTGTGCTTTTACCCAGCACTGATACTACAACTGAACACTGAAAAAGCTCAAATTAAGTGTAAAACAGTCCAATTTTAATAAGGGCTGTAAATGATGTCTTTACACCCTTACAACATTATATGCCAGCATCATCAGTACAGTACAGCACAGCACACTCATGCATGGCTGATAGAATCTATATCTTTCCATCATTCAGCACTCCATACCCAGCCTGTGTTTCCCCAGCAAAGAAGACTGCTTAAGACTATTTTAATTTCTAGGCCTACTTGTTTTACCACTTGTCCTCAGCCCCAAGATGACAGCTACACCTTTCACTGAATCTATGAAATTTTTACACAAAAAGAGAGAAGAAAAAAGGCACACGATTTAAAAAGAAAAGACCCAGAAGAGGTGGGGAGGCTGGTGAAAAGCAGCCAAGCATCAGCACATTACGCAAGTGCTGTCAAGGCAGCCAAGAGGGCGCTGAGAATACAGACAGCAGCAACTAGAGATGGAGTACATGGGAGTACTACTTTTTGGTAGTAAGCATCACCTTTAGATCATAAAGCAAGGGGTAATTTTCTCCTGAATCTTTTTATGAACACATTAAGGTACAAAGGTTACTCTACAAGAGCACTGCATGACTTCGAATACATTGAATAAGCATCGCAGACACATGAAGAAAGATAAAGTCAAAATGTCCTCGCCCATACAATGTTTACATGCAATTTATGGCCAGCGTTATTCAAGAGAGTGATTCAGGTACTAGAACTTGCTCTCTCTGGTAAAACATTTATTACCTGAAAGCAAGCTAACTCTCATTTTACAGAAGTCAAACTATTATGCCTTAACAATATCTTTTGGATCTTGAAATAATCCCTTGATATAAGACAGTTATGCTTCTGTTGGTCCATCACAAGAATTATGCTTTTCTATCAAGTGCTGGCTCTTTGACACCACCCAAGGTACATCTGCTTAACATTATTTAAGAAAAGCTGAACCTCATTTCCCTGGATATCACTTTTAAAATTACATTGTCTTGAAAGAATACGTAAAAATTGAAGCATACCCTCTGCTAATAGCCACTGTTAAGGAAAGTATACTTATTATCCAGGGTAATTAGATACAAGCTTCTGAACGTCAATTCACCACACTGAGCTGAATGTCAGCAGAACAATCAGATTGACCACTGAGGTCTTTATGAATTGCAGACATTAGCAAATCTCAGTAAGAAAATACCCTGAAGTATGTACTTGCAATTTCCCTGCTATTAGAGAGTATTAAACGTTATTCATATGCCACAGCTAGCATGAGACAAAAATAGAAAGCTTACATAAGCTCCTATTATGAATAATGACTACTGAATGTAAAAGTAATTGAAAAGGAGATTGTAGGCAGACACTGGAAGGCTAGACTTGACTTAGCTCTAAAAACACACAATAATGTAAGGGACATACAGCTGATCCATATCCATTTATAAACACTGCATGTGATGTGCTTACTGAGATAATTACTGTATGCATATATGAATGTGGTTTAGTAAAAGAGCTATTAAGAAACTGTACACAATCATTGGATTAGCAAAAATTGCCAGGTTATGAATGATCCAACCAGAAAACATCACTAATGGAAATACTGGATGTCTTAAAGCTCAAAGCTGCAACAATTATTTTGCCAAAGTTGCAAATCTAAAGGACAGCAAACAACTAGGAAGTAATTTCCAACTTTCACCTAGGCAAAACACATTGCAGAGGCCTGCTGTGCAACCACAGTTTATACACAAGTAGATCACTCAGCACATATTTTAGAAGCAAATTCTCCTACAGGAAGATTATATTTAGAAGGAACACTCAGTAAGACTAGAAATGGCAACAGAAAAACAACTAACACACAAGTCCTGACCAAGGAATCTTTAAGGAAGTGCTTCTTTCAGGTAGAATGTGTATTTCAGGAAGTGTGCTAAAATTTGCCTCAGGAAATATCTACCATTCTCTAGCATTAAGTGTTTTCAATGTTCAGTATTTTTTATGGATTCATTAGTATGAATTGGTCATACAGAGACTTAAAGTTTTCTTTGTAAAGAGTTTAAACACCATGCCTGTTAACATCAATAGGTTCTAAGCTTGTCTAATACTTCCAAGAATATGTGTGTAAAGAAAACACTGGTCTAACAATTACTTAAACTAAAAACACATTTCCAAAGGAAAACTCTTTTTTTCTCCAATCTTCCCAAAACCTTGTTATACAGAGGGTCATGATGCCCACTCACATGTATGTAAAGCAGACAGAGTTCTCACAGCAGTCACAATGTATGATCCCATGCTTTCACCAAATTACAGTGCTTGTTGTTTCACTAACATCCATTAAAGAACCTCCCTAACTGCAAAAACGTGCCACTAAAATAATGAGGAGCTAGAAGGAAAAAGAAAATTGTGTGGCCCTCTGATATTAAGAGGTCATGGCAAATTTAATCAGCAAGTGTTGCCAACAGTGCTATATCCCAGAGTTCAATCTATCTGGAGAGAAAAGAATATAAAATGAAAGCTAAACTGTGACTGAACAGAGAGATTGGAAACAATCTCCTTTCATTTTCAACTGGCCTCTTAACCAAATATACTGCGTACAATGGTGACCTTACCCCCTGAAGACAATGCACTAGAAAATTGGCAAATTTTTTTTACATCATACATTAAGGAACCCTTTTTACTGCATCCTTCAAAGTGTATCACTAGTAGATGCTGGCCATTCTGAGAACACTCACTGTAATTTCAGAAAACATTTATTCATCTCTGATACACTGGTTTGCTTCATATGAAACAGGAAAAAAACCCTAAACCTCAAAACACAACAGAGAATTCCATCATCTTCCAAAGAATTCTTAGTTCCAAAAATACAGAAGTAGAGCATCAGCATGTATTTACAGTTAAAGACCTTTGAGACTTAAGGTCCTTAAAATCATATTAGCCATAATGTCATTCAATATTGAATCTCAAGGAGGTTTAATAAAAAACTACTCTGAAATGCAGCACATCTGTGCAAAAGAACACATTAAAATAATACAAAATCACGCCAGTCCTGGGAGAAAAAACACTGCTTACATAATGCCCCAGGATAATCTGTGTGAGTGGAGAGCGAGTTTGCTTTTTAGGTTTGATGGAAGCTCCTGGTAAACCTCATTCTCTAGAAACTTCCAATGTGAACCCAAGTTTCTACTTGTACATAAAGCAGACAAGAATTATTACATTGTTAACAAGTATGATTTTATATGTCATTATTTTTAAGCAACATGCTGTATTACCTCCAGTATTTAGCACCAGAGGAAGCAAAAACCTCTTGAATTAAAACTCCTCAGAAATCTTATGTCAGTTCCAATTGGTTGTACAAATGTACATCTCATAGGAGACTTTCAAATTGTGCAGATCAGGAATTCCACATACTGAAAAGCAGAAAGGCAACTAAGAACCACCAGCACACAGAAGTGATCTGTTCCCTTGTAGTTATTGTACTGAACAGCTGCTCTTCAGTTTAATATTCTAGGGAAAAGTTTCTTGGCTTTTTGCAAAGAATAATAGTAAAGTTATCCTTAAGAAAAAACAAACCATAACAAACCTGAAAATTACCATCTCTACAAATACCAAACCACTGAAAAAGGAATTTTCTAGCTTGTGTACAACAGAATCCAAATGAGTCTCAACAAATAAGGAAACTGAGAGGTATTTTCATACTGGCTTTCTCAAGACGTACAACTTTCTGTTGCCGAAATAACTCTCTGTTACTTCACTAAATCTGTAAAAAACCTGAATTCCTGTCAGGATTTTTCATTGAAGAAAGCTACTCTAATATGTTAACTTTAATCATAGCCCAAACCTTTAATATTCTCACATCCAACTCTTCAAAATAAAACATTTAAATAGACAACAAAGCCCTGAAATTATACTGACAATAGTGTATAATTGGAAATTATACATATAGAATATTTCTTCTCTACTGAGTACGATTCTGGAATCACTCAAGCATTTTTTTGAAAAAGCACTTTAAAGAAATCATGCTGTTAACTACTTATTTTGTGCACTGACTGTTTTGTTCTTATTTCCTTAGTGACTACCATTATACATAACAAAGACTGTTTAAATTCTCTATAGCTGCAATTCTTTATTGATCTTTTGAGGTAATTTTTCAGGTACTTTCTAAAAGGAGAAAAAAAATCCAAATCGAAATGAAATTATTACTTGAAACATAGCTCCTCCAAACAAATACTGGAAGCAAAAGGTCACAGTTTACTCTTCCAGAAACCATGGTGGCTATCTTTCTTTATTTTAAAAAAATATTTTTAAATGTATCAGTGATGCTGATACATTTAATTCCTGTGGAAAACACTTCTGTAAATCCATTAGTTCTATGTTTTTTATTCAGATAGTTGATTCAGGCTTGCCCTTCCAAAGACACCCCACTCAGTAATCTCACCAAAATATATACTCTAGACTGTTCTAGTGGGTAAAGATAAAACTTCCTCAGGGGAGACTACAGTGGTCTTGTTCTGGCATGACTAAAACACACATAACTGCAGGACTGACATTCAGCTGGAACCAGGTCCCAGTGGCCAAAACACTGCCATACAATGATGCAGCACAGAAGGTACCAAGTGTGCCATGGGTTGTAGAAATGCTTGTACACAGCATTCCATGAGCTTTTCCTCATGGATACCGAAGCACTGACACAATCTGCCACCATTCCCTTTTGTTGCCTTCCAATATTGCTGCCCATAACTGAGACTTGAATCCCCTTACAAACCATAGCATCTCATTTGATTGCCCTTGGACAACATGTTGCAGCTTTGTCATTGCCCGCATGGAGGAGCAGTAATGGGTAACAGCCTGAGGGCTGCACTAGCCTAAGAGCTTTCCTGGCAATGTCCTTAGCCCAGGCTGCAGGGAGGCAGCAGCCTTCCCTACAAGGAGGGTCTGAGCAGCACACTGGACCCTCTGTTCCCCTCAGGAGGGAGTCACCCACCACTATAGCCCATCTTTCCTTCCTCGTGGAGGTGGGCATCATTCAGGTGCCAGTCCTTTCTGTTCAGCAGTATCTCTGGTGTGGATGGGCCATCATCCACATCACCCTCTGACTTACCTTGCACATCTAGAGCCTCATCACTGCTGTGTACAAGCATATGGGGAGGCAAGGTGGACAAAGAGGGAGTTTGCCTGCTGCTCCAAACAGGGACTTGTCCTTGTTCGCTCTTTTTAAGTTACTGCCTTCTGCATGGCAGGGGAGGAATACAGGATCCCCTTGATCCTGTGTATTTTCTTGTAGCTGTTCTTGTTACTGTCTCAGGGAGAGCAGAGCACAGGTTTGCCAGTTGAATTCTTTCTCATCTCCCTACTAATGACCCCGTGTTCCACTGTTGTACTTTGAAATAGCAGCCAAATGTCCTAATAATGGTGGCCGATAAGCGTGGCTCTGAATAACAAAGTGCAATGTCTTTGAAAATACTGTTTTCCATTTCAAGTAATGACATTAGGCAATTCAAAAGCATTATTTCATGCTTCTTATAATGGCCACACAAAATGGAAATTTCTTTTTTTGCTCACAGTAGCAGACAAATACACATAAAAATGTATTGCTAGTAAAGCATCATTTACTTCTTGTTTTATGGATTTTAACCAGCATTCACATGAAGCCTGAGCAGAAGCCATGTAATATGACTGATGTAGAATGAATTCTATCTTACTCAAATTATTTTGCAGTCTTTATTCTCATTAGAGAAGAAAGCTCCTGAGGTCAAAAGATAATGGAAATTATATTTCATTTTACCTTAGACTACAAACTCTGGAACTAAACCCAGTGCTTGAATATCTGGATGCATTTAGACCTGCTCAAATAGCATTTAATATTCTTCTATAAATAGCAAACTCTGTATAAGTTGTCACTAGTACAGAGAGAACTCTTGAAAGTGGTATTATATTTATAGCCAAAAAGTATACCACATTCTATACATGCAGTGCTCTCCACACATATATGTAGAAAATGTTACAATAAAGTAAGCATTTTTATACTGCAAGTGCTTCTGTTTCTACAATCATGTAAGCTTTTTCATCAAACAATTCTTTTTGGATAAATAACATTTTTGCTAATTCTAAAGGGAAAAGCACCTAAGAAGTTACTGCATCAATGAAATGGAATGGAGCCAGATGAGGAATATACTATTAACTTCTAGAATACAAAATGTTAATTCTTTAATGTTAACTGGCCTTTTGGGATTTCTAATAAGCTGAGTCTAGCATGCTGTGGGATTTTAGCATTGACACGTTTCTAATGAGAGGTTAATGAATCTAATCTCTCAAACCATGGTAAAGCACAAGACTGGGAATCAGGGAGCCAGTTCTGACAGTGGTTGGCTGTGTTCCAGTGGGGTTCACTTATTCATGAAGAAGCTTCCATCAGATACTCTACTTCTTACTGAAACATGAAGCGAGCTGGAAAAGAAAGGTCTCTGTGGTGTAGAAGGAACTGTCAGCAGCCCAAGGAAAAGGCCAAATTAAAATTAAAATTCACTAACCTTAGCATCTGTCAAAGAGTTTTGAAAGGAAGAAGGAAAGAAGAAAAAAAAGAAGGGTGAACACAGTAGTCTGAGATAGAAAAATTACAACTTTTACCTGTTTACCACAAAACTGCCTATTACATCAATAGCCTTATTTCTCCAAGAACAGTTTCTTTGATAAATAGAAATAATGTAACATAGCTAAGCACCATTCTTCCCTGACAACTCATCTACCTGAACATGACACATTTGAATGTGACAAGAATAACTTTCTCGGTCCCAAATTTTTGTATGGTCAAGGAGAAAGCATCCCACCAAGTAAGTCCACCCATCCAAAAGCTACTGCAACATTCCCTGCAATCCACATTCAAAGAATCAAAGGGAAAAATGCATAAGCATAGCTTACTCGGAACAAAATAAGTACACAATGCATAGCAGACAGGAGAAGGGAAGCTTCCTGCACCTTGAGCAGATGAAGTTTCCTACAAGTTGAGCTTTACATGATTCTCTGGCAACCAACAATCAGCTTATGGTAGGGAAGCTTACTCTCTTCAGAACCCTAACTTAGCATTGCTATATTCAGGACAGTTTTCATATCTTTGAGAGCTTCATCAAACATGGTTTAAAGTAGTTCATATATGCAAAAGGCACCAAAAAGGTTGTAGAGGACAACTTCATGAACAGACTGACCAACAGAGGCAGTAAAAATTTATTTTCTTAAGTAATTTAGGAAAAAAAAAATCTGGATGGCTAAGTGTGGAATATTCAGGATATGAAATTTATCAAATAAAACCAAACCATGTATTTGAACATTAACATATATGAAACATGCGTAAATTTCTCAAAAGCAAACAGAACTCAGTGAAACTTCATGCACTTCATGAAGAGCTACTATTTTTCACTGTTAGAAGTTCAAAAATTACTTCTTAGCATCTTAATGCATAATTTACTTAAATTCTCTCCTCAGAACAGCCTTTTTCTTTTTTTCAGACTACTCTAGTGAGTACTTGGATTTTGTCTTCATACATTTTACAATTCCTAACACTGGCAAGCACAATTCTGCACTTCAACAGTGACACAGCATGGGTAAATAAATAAATACATTTCATGCAATTTCTTCAGCCAGTCTCACTACCTTCCAAATACTGCAACATTTCTATGCAACTGTGAATGATTAGCATCCCTCCTTCTTCCCACTCTGTTAAGCTCCCTTTTATGTTTGTTCCTGCCTACAATATAGACCTTTTTTCAATACAAGCAAGTCAGGATGATCAAAAGTCCAGTAATAGTCGCAACATTTTATCTATATCTCCAATTTATTTTCACATTAACATGCCCACTTTCCCCCCAGCGAGATCTTGGATTCAATACTGGATGTTAATTTAATTCACTTTCTTTGGGAACTCTGTTTCCTTACTCAGATTAGATAAATCCCAATTCTGGCACCAGGAACATCCCTTTTGATGCTGGAACAGTGGGAGAAGGTTTAAGTGGCTCTGAAGGCAACATACTCACCATCTGCTTGAAGCATTCTTATTTGAGAACTTTCTATTTCAATGTTTCAGAGTTAAAAATAGATAGAAATTAGAATTATAAATAGAATCACTTTTTTAAACTATGTTTTAGCAGAAAGTAGGATAAGAGACATGTCATGGGTATCACAAACTTTCCAGGAGATGAACATATAAATTAAAATATGTAGAAGTATTAGAGATTCTGAATAAATTGTTGAAAAATCACAGATCAAATAGCTAGCCTAAACAGAACAACTTGTAATGAGATTTACAGCACTGGTAATTATATTGGACTGTGATTTCTTTCCAGAATAGAAGAAACCCAGTAAAATGGACCTCCAGTACTGGTAAAAGACAGTGTCATGTATCCTTCTCCAACAAAGACTATTCTTTCTTGGATGGACAACATTCAAAACTTTTATTCTATAAAGTAAAATAGAAAAGAGGGGAAAAGGCAAATAACTTTGAATCTCTCAAATTAATTTCAAAGTATGAGAAAATATTATAAAATCTCAAATTATCCTTGAGATAGTTTTGAGATAAGCAGCTCCTTCTACAACGAGGACACTGTAAAATTACTTTAGTTATAATGGAGGAAAATGCTGCCAACTAATAATGTGAGGGAAGATAAAATATCAAATGCCAACATTTTCAGAAACACATTTTCCAAATCCAAACCAAGATCCCTTGCTGCACAGTATTACTGGATCATTCTTAGAAAAATCACTTGACAAACTCTAAATTTATTTCATTCTTTTCAAGGTTCTAAAAGGTCATAAAATCTCCCCTTCAGTAAGCTATCAAGTAATGCAGAATGTTCTGATTTCCCTTTATTTATTCTCTGGCAACATAAAGAGAACTGCTCTCCACTGGAAGGCTGAGAAAGGCCGAGTTCTCTGGCTCATCTCATGAGATGATTCTTGCATTGTCATTTGCATGATAAAAATTATTTACATGAACCACTGTTAGTATGAAACACGTTTAGGAAGCAAAAGTTCAGTTTGCTTCCCATTATAGTGATTTTTTTCCCCCCAGCAATCCTGGCAGAGGTTTAGCAGGCTCCATATTTGCTATTTTTTTCTTCTGTCAAAAATCTGACCTCCACACAAATTGTCTGAAGACAAAAGGCAAAGTGACTCCATTCATGAAGACTGTCTTAGTTTGTGGCTAAACAATTAATAAGGATTTGGAGCTGCATGACACAAGGCAGGAAGTAAGGTTAATAGAGAAAACCTTTAAGAGAAATCAGAGGAGTCAGAAATCAGGAAGAATGAGAGAAAATGTTAATTAATTAACTGACTACATGTACGCTCAATTACGATCAATTAAAATAATTCAAGAAACTGGAAATCATTGAAATCTATAACTGGGTAAGGTGAAACACCTTTTTTCCTTTAGTGGAAAAATCAAGATATTCCTTCCTCAAAACCAGCAAAACAAAACAAAAGCACAGCCCAGCTCAGGTCTCCAAGCTGACAGCCAAATATTTATTATCCTATTATTGCAGAGTGTTCTTGAATTTTGCATTAGTTATATTTGCCATAGCTCAGAAAAACGCACTACCGGTTTTTTAATTTTAAGTGGTATCTTTTCAATTTTAGATACAGAATCACTACAAAAGCACAAGCTGCATATTGAAATTAATGCCAAGCTGTTCCATCTGTATTAAAAATCTCAACAGTTGCCAAAGTTCAAATGTAGATCTCTTACCAGTAATACTCCTGGAAGTAAAAATCATACATGTTTGCTTTTCCAACAGCTCAAATAAAGAGGAAGAGGTTAAATAAGCTGCTAAGGTTTCACAGCATTGAAGACAACAGCATTGAGAAAGGAAATAAAAAAGAGCAGGTATAGATCTGTTAAAATTTCTGCCTTTTTACCATTATACTCCTTTCCCTTTAGAAACATAACCTTGATTTATTTTATTTTTTTTTAATCTCACTAGTTACAAGAACAGGTGTCTGTCTCCAGGGATGCCTCTTCTGAATAGGTTTTCCAATCATTGGCTTTCCAAACTCTAGAACAGTTCTAAGTCTCATACAACATTTTGATTTGGAGGTGATGGGAGGTTTTGCTGTCCCTTACATAGCACCATTAGTTGTCAGGCACATTGAGGCATATTAAATACAGAGTTAATAAAAATACTGACAAAGGAAAGGGAAATATTTGCACAGTACTGGTCTCCTGAGATACCATGCTGTATAGCCAGTAGTGAAAGACTGCAGGCCTCAGTCTGAGTGTCCCAGCAAAAAAACACATGTTGAAGGTGGAAAGTTCCATGTCCCAAGGTCAGGTTGTGTAAAGAACAGCTTGAATTTGCAATAATTAAAGCTGTACTTCAACATAAATAGACATTGCTTGAAGGAGGCAGAAAAGGCAAACTAAAAGCATAGCTACAGGCAATGAGATTCAGAAGTTCTGATCAAAGGTCTCAAATCCATCCCTTTAATTTGACAAACTGAGTATCTGGTGTCATCCTTTTTTGTTAAAATAGTAGAACAATAATTCCAGATAAGGATTCCATTGATAAATGATTGGTTAATTATTCTATTAAACTTGGAGACACAACTACAGAAGAGTAGTCACTAGACTAGTAATATTAAAGTGGAAAAATTTGAAGGAAAGAAAAGAAGGAAAAAAGAGATTTAGTGTGATTCCACTAGAGCATTATAACATGGTCACCTACAATGTACTTCACACCCAGTACCTTAATACTACAACCACCAGGAGTTTAGGCATCCTTAAAAAGATAAATGTATTAAATAGCAAGATGCTCCAAAATTTAACAGCTGTGAAATTTAACACACAGAGAATCACTGTGCCACATACTGGAATAAGCAGCTGTATAAAGAAGTTAAATTGAGAATTTGAGCATTTTGCAGTAAATAAATATATAATTCTATCACTTATGTCACTATTTCATGGGGGTTTTTTTCCTTCATGGCCCAGAGCCTGTGTAGAAACCATCAACCTCTTTTTTTTTTTTTTTAATCAAATACAACTCAGACTTATTTCTGCAAGGATTTTTTCCCCATATTTCTACAAATATTGCTAGTTCAACTTAGCATTAACTGGCTACCAGAGAATACAATTAGACTGTGGAAAGCAAAATCAGCTTCAAACCTGACATAACAGTACTGAATAAATAAATATACCAGCATTTTTCAGATTATATAAATGAGGGAAGGTTAACTTCAAAGGCCTTCTGTCTCCTGAACACTCTTCTTGTCATTATGTATGATTTTGTGCCAGCTGAGGACTCATTTTCATGAACAAGTAGCTTTTTGCTGGATGCAGGCTTTATGTGTAAAATATGCTAAAATAGGTAAATATCAAATGTGTTTATCATTCCAAATAACAATCAAAAAAATTATTCTAACTTGAAACTTTAATGTGAAAATAAGCTCTGGAACAAATTTATTATCCTGTGAACAAAGAGTTTCATTGTATAAATCAGCATCTTAAAAAAAAATCAGCTCAAGAAACATTCTATTACTAATATTCAGATATCTAAAAATTATAGCTGCCAAAATACTTTATTGCAGAGATTTCCAAACTCATGGAGGGAGGAAGAGAAACATTTAAACAGCAGATAATTTAATGTCAGAATCCAAGAATACTCAGAACAGTGGCCAAAATAAAAACAATCAAGCAGCAAATATTCCCTAGATTAGCTAATACTACTTTAGTGGTCTGTGAACACATTCTGGAATTTGGACACTAAGGAGATGGAACAAACAGTTTTGGAAATAACTCATTCTTAAAATTTTAAACCCTCCATAAGTATCAGAATGAATTACACTGAGCTGCTTTCGTGGTTTTTCTACACAGAATGTATATAAATAACAGCACCACAATTCTAAGGATAACTTCCAATCAAATCCATGTGAACAGAAACACTAATTTCAAACAATAGCTGTCAATATGTAGCAGAGCAGAAGAGGTGATTGTAAATTGTGTCCAATGCAAAGAAGGGAATTCTAGTAACTAAGTGAAATGAACTCAGAGAAAGTGAATGCAATTGTTTAGAATGGAAATCTGAGCAGCACATGTGAAAATATGCACACTAATGTCATTTGAAACAAATGGCTCCAAGCAATTTTCTCCATGTCATTTTTTTTCCATGCTGTAAAACTACAACTATTTCTGATGACATTTATTCTTCCTTACTGCAACTAAAAAACTAAACTAAAAAACACATTTTTTCCTGCTCCAGTACAAGATTTCTGAGTTCTTCAGAACAAATTATTTCATCTGTTGCCACAGACACCCTAGTTCTACTAATGCACTTGAAGATTTTTATGTTCCTAATCCACTCCTATTTAAACATCTCTTTCTCACAGTACTATAAAACAGATTCTAATAAAGTACTATTTATCCTGGAAGACACTCCTGTACATAGCAAAGGATGCCATCAGTCCTTCATTATGCAGCTTGATAACAACCATTTCACAAAAGACTAATGGCAAACGGTTTCTTTGCAAATTAACAGTGGTTTACTTTAGACAAGCTCGTGATTCAGTATCAGATTTTTGCTTTAAAAACCTACAGATTTTCAACTACTCTTAATACACCTGCTAAATAAATGCTGCGAGTCAGCTACAGAGTTCCAGGCACATCTTATTCTTAATATTACCTTTTATGGATGTCCTCAAGGAATACTCTAGGGGTAAGAAGCAAGATGAAAACTCTACATTTTTGGAAAGAGGTTTTCAGATCACATTGAAATGTATCGGTGGAGTTCCCTGCAAGCTTGACAAATTACCATCAGTGGTAGAAGGCTTTTTTTTTAAATTTGGGGAAAGACTAAATTTACATTATATTTAGCAAGCACCTTCTCCTGACTTAAATTTAACTTGGTTTTCTTAAAACTATGCTGCTTTTGATGGATAGTTTTCACCACCACATTCATCAGATTTCTTTCATTATGAGATTTGTGAGGAAGAATAAAAAAACAGCTAAAATACTTCTGAATATAAATCAGAAAAAGTGGCCCGCAGATACTGCCATACTGGCTATGCCTTTAAATGGAAGCACTGTGTTTGTTACCCTTATCAACTCATAGTTCTAGAAATTCTAAAAATGGCATCTTCAAGCAAGGCTTACAGACACACTGACACTTAAGATTTAAACAGTTGCAACACGATACCCACTTTATACATAGAGATGCTTACAGCTCTGGTTTTCAGGGTCAACTGTAAGAGAAATTTACACATGACAAACAATTTTCCATTCATCTCTAACTATTCTACCCATTCTCCTGTCTTGTAATTCATGTTCCCAAGGATGCCTTCATCAACAAAAACCAGAATTGTTCAGGACTCCTTCAATATGCAAACTCAAACATAGAAACAAAGCCAGGATAAACTGAAGAAGAATGCCTGGACTCAGCTAAGACTTAGTGTCCTCAAAAAGAAAGACTAAAATTCTGAGGAAAGTAAGAACTTCTAATTTGTAAGTAAGCAGCAATCAAGGTGATATGAGACCCTCGCATCATATTTATAACTCAAAATGACAGTGGTAACTGTAGAGACTCCATGCTCCCCTAATGCTTTTCTTGTGTATTCACTGGGCATTGAGGGCTCAGCAAAGGCAGTTTGCAGTGACCATATTGGTTTCCCAGGTTTGGTACATAAAGGGCTCCCTAAAGATGAAGGACCTATTGATTTCTCTTCATATGCTTACAATCCACAAATGCTAAAACCTAGGAGCAATTCAATAGATTATTATTATCAATAGGTATCTTCACTTCTGCTGTCAATACTAAAATACATTCCACTCCTGTACTGAGTTTGCTCAATACTGTCCAAAACTCGTCAGTGTCTCTTTACTATAAAATGCAGAATCCAGTGAAATGTAACTACACATTTGTCCATTAAAATGCATTCAAAGAGGTGCATGAATATGGAAAGCAACAGCCTCATTGACTTTTACATTTCTGGATTTATGGCTCCAAGTGAACAGTGTATGAAACAGTGTACCAATCTCTAACCCACAACTCCTTCTCAGCTGGAAACACTTTATTTTCTTAATTTACTGGGGCTCAAAGCCCAGGACTCAGGGACATTTGCTTTCACTCACAGGGGAAAAAAAATTGTTTAATAGTAATGTGTCTAAATTTGGTAAATGCAAACAAACCCTAAAGATAAGACAATCTTCTTTAGGTTTTAACCATTGTAGAAAATTATTTTATATTGAAAATTGCAGGCATCATCTGCTATCTACACCCCCATCCTATAATAGGGGCTGGCAGTAGGACTATCCCCAGTCTGACCCAAATTGGGTCACAGAATTTTGAGTCTCCTCTTTAACCCTCTTGCCTGCTCAATATCCTCACTCACAAGCAGTGAGGAGGATGTACCTGCTATAAGCCAGGCAGTGCAGTTACCTTGAACTTTACAGGAAATACCACTCTAGAGGCATTTTCTTTTTCTTCCCAAACCTTAAGGACAATTAAATAACGAAAGACAGAAGCTACTTGCAAAAGGTTTACAAAGATGCAGTATATGGAGAGATTTTTACTTTTTTCAAATATAGTTTCTTTCTAAAATAGTGTAACATAACCAACATTTGGTTTAAACACAAAAATTACATACATAAAACTGTAAGAAAAGGTTAACTATATGGGTATACATGGTAACTAAAGTATATATTTAAGATATATAGATATACTTTGGGCATATTCTAAATTTTACTGAATTTCCAAATAACTAACTTGTAATAATTTTCATTATATTTTTAGTAGACATAGTATCAAAGTCTGCCTGGATTTCCATTTTAGTCATGAACAACACTGCATTCTGGCAACATTCTGAAGTGCAACTCTCCTATTTTTAGAGCCCAAAACCCAAAAACTTATTTTAGATAAGATTTATTACTCAACATTTTTAGATCTATTCTCCTGATGTGGGCATGAATTAATCTGGAGTGGAAAAACCCCACTCTGTTTGCTGGTGCTACTAATATACTGAAATTGCTCATAAAATCATAAAGAAAAAATTTATTGGACATTGTACCAGTATTGAATGTTATCACCAGAAACCTTATTCAATCATCTGCTGTATAATACCAAGTATAAACAAGCTGTTTGCACAAATCAAAGGCTGTTAATGTTGTGGAACACACTTGCACTTCTATTACTTCAAAGACTGTATAGCTATATGTTCCATTACTATTTCCTGTAAGTATTACTTCAAGGCTTCAAAGCTATTCCTAAATCTTATATATTTCCACACTGGCTCTTCACTTGGATATTGAGTCCTTCTGTTGGTAATTTGATCACTCTGAATACTTTGCTGCTGTGATTGCTACTTTTCTCTGGAATTGCAATAAACATGCACATTTATTCTTGCCCTCTATAAGAACTCTAAGAACTCTGCAAAAAAAAAAAAAATCTTGAGAAATGTAATATTATTTTTAGAGGAATTTTTTTGCTGCCATATGCAAAGAATAATGTTTTGTAACTTTACCTTATTTTCTTTTTTCATCATACTGTTTAAAACCATTGTGTCAAAATGAAAGGAAGTATTTAGGTTGTGTGATTCTGACTATATCTAACTCCTAGCTCATATCAGGATGGAACTTTTACAATAAGAACTAGCACCAGGCCTTAGTTTGCACTGTGGAGCAGTCTCAGAGTGCATAAAACAGATGCTTTTTTTGGATGAAACAACTGGAGCGGCACTCAAACTGCTAATGAGTTCCAGCTCACAGGACCAGACCAGAGTCACCTCAAAGGAAAAAGCCTAAAGACTCATTGTAAGCACTGGGTCCCCAGCACCATTTTTGTGGCAGTCAGCTTGACAGCAAAAACACAGCCAAGTAATAAAGACATAACTTCACACAAGAAAAAAGAAAAGCAAAGAGCCATGCTTTATCAGGGACTACTTTATGTTTCAGAGCTTGCTAAATAAAACTTTGGAAAGGGTGCTGTTTAGCAAATGAAGGAATATATAGTTGTCTTCCTATAAATTCAACCAACTGAAATTACATTTGAGTTACCAAGAAAAGTTCATTTCAACTTTTAAATCTATGCTGATGACATTTAGATCAGTTTCAAAAGGCGTATAGAAATTTATATAGAAACTTGAATTTAATTCTGACTGCTTCCCCAACAATCACGGCAATTCAATTCACTGAACAGATTTATGTTAAAATTAGATAATGAGGACTGAAAAATCAGTTTAAGATCAGAAAAACTCCAAGCTACTTGCTTTTTAAAGAAAGGCTTGTCTGCTAAAAACACCTAAGCATACCCTACACATCAAACAATGCACCTACTTGAACAAAATACGAATTATCTCACTACTGCCAGTTTTCTAGTAAAAACAATAGGCAATCAATCTAAAACTCCAGGATCTTTTTTTTTTTTTTAATACTTTGGGAAAAGGTCTCAAACTCTCCCTGTTTAGAAATAAGAGTGAAATATATCCAGCTGTCTTGGAGCCAACACCTTAGCCCATGCCTCCATGTCAGCAGTGGATAGGTCCCAGTGTAGCTGGTAAGCTCCATCCAGGCTGCTGTCTTTTGGCTCCAAAAGAGGATGCCATGCCTTCAGAATCCATAGATTCCCAGAGGAATCTATCCTGTACACAATCCAACACGTGAGCACAGTGCATTGACCCAGCTCCAGGTACAAAGTCACTCAGCATTTTCAGGAGGTCCTTTTCACACTCATTCCCAACTGAACTGCAATGGAACTGAACACGAGGAGTATCTTGGGACGGACAGCCAGCACCAGGCAAAATTAATGATTACCCTTTCAGCCCTGAGAATGAGAGAGGATGGGGCAATGGGAGCAAAGGGATTCATAGTGGAATGATCTGGATACATACATGGTGCTATCTTTGTTAATCATCATGTATCTCAAGAGATTCAGTCTGAACTAGGACTGCCTTTAGGTCTACCATTAGTGATCTCAAAAGCCCAAGGAAGGCTACCAAAGCAATGTGTAGCCACATTTCTCTTCACAGAGAAAAGCAAGGCACAATTCTTCCCAAGAATATTCTGGGTTTCACATTCTCTGTACCTCAGAGAAAGGAAAAAAAATTCTTATCATGTACTGTGCCTGTTTTTGTGCAAAAGTAGAATACAATATGGAGATTATTTACCCAAAGTGATGGTGTTTTGTTTCCTTGGCCTATCAGGGCCAAGTGTATGTGTGTGTCAGGACTGGCGGCTGACAGTCACGGGATGCTGTGCAGTGTGTACAGAGTTTGCAGAGTTGAGTGCTTGGCAGATTCAGTTTAGATGTATAATAGTATAATATAGTAAAAAATAATATAGTATAATAAAATAATTAGCCTTCTGATAAGATGGAGTCCTCCTCATCATTCCACTCCCCTCATTGGGGACAAAAATATCTACTATAGCAACGAGCTTCTTTCACTTTACAGTGGGCACAAATGCCCACACGCAATTCTAAGGACATAAGTAAATTTAGCTTACAGTAAAGGTTTCTGGCTCTTAGTTTTAAACCACAGAATTATTTTTCCTAATTTTATCATGCTATCTTCTAATGGCTGGAGTACAACAAGACAGTAAAGAACAGCATCCTTATTATTTTGTCAATATTTAACTGCCTAAATATTGCCTGTAGCAAATTTACTATTTTAAAACACCATGGCAGATGGAGTAGAGCATATTTCACAATAATATGCCCACCATTTAAAATGTACATCACAACTGACCAGTTTTTTAAAGCAGATTCACTGGGATATACACACTCACCCACAGCCAATGCCATCGTACAACCGAACCTGGGAACCAATAATTTGCCTAATAAACAAAAGACAGCTTTCCCTATTTCAAAAGAAATACGAATGCGTTTTACATAAGAACAATTTTAACATCTTTTTTTATTTATCATCACAAGGTAAATTCGGATAAGCTGAAATACCACCCATAATTTTACTTTGTAAGATGCTCTATCTACCTTACATGAATTAACTAGTCTTACACTTTAAGCTAACAGTTCAATTTCACCTTCCATTCCTAAAGGGAGGGAGGGACAGATATATCATGGAAGAGACATGTACCAGAATATTCCAGAGGAAACTTAATAGAATAAAACTTTTCAAACACTCCTGAAATATTTAGACATCGGTAATACAGAAATAACTTCTGATTCCAGGCCCAATTGTAACTTAGTTCTATCACTGCCATGATTTTACCATCTGACCCAGCAGTACAAGTTAAGAAGAAATAGCTTAGCAGTTTCTTCAGCAAAGAGGAGAGGTGGACAAAAGGTCAAGCTATTCAGTCCTACAGAGCTAATGGGTACATTGCTTTACTTGAAACATTAGTATCTCCCCAAAATCCCATGAACTATGAACAAAATAGATTAAATCAGGATACAGAATCCTGGCATACAGGGAAGTAATAGAAATCCTGAGAGAATTACAGCATGAAGAGAAATGTTGTAAAAGCTTTGCTGCTTCAAGAGTAAAAGTGTTCCTGGTACAAGCTTCTTGCTAACTTCTATAATACAAAATCATGAGTCACAGTTGGCCCAAACCTTAAACTGCTGCTTATAAAGACACTGTCATGATAATTCAGAGAAAAAGTTCACCTCTAACTGTTTCTAAGTACCACATTTTATGTGGTATTTACAGAATGGCAGGCAGCCAATGAAATCCTCAGTAGAACTCTACTATCCTCACATAGCTTGCAAGTCATCTTATTTTCTATCTCTGAACATCACAATGTATTGTAAAATTAGTTTCTCCCTTGCTTCAGCTGGCAATTTACTATATCAATCTTCTTAAATGTTTAAAATTAACATAAAAGTCCTTATTCAGATTACTTTAAATAAAAGATAAGCACACACAGCATTGTTTCAAAATAACAGTTATTCACATATCTATTTTCAATGGCTACATTTGGAACAAAAGCAGCTTGAAGGCAAAATATATTCAAAAATTACACAGAGCCAGGTGAAATATTAGAGATTGTATCTTCCCTCTTCCAACACTATAAAAAAAAGGACAAAATGACATTATCACAAGAAACTTAGCAGGGAGGGGCTCAATAAAGAATTCTGATTTATTAAACACAAGTGACACCATTGCCCCCTGACAGCCTTTGATTTATATTGCTTTTAATTCACAGCTAGCAATGAAGTTTATCTGTTCCCTTTTCGCCCAGGTCATAATGGACATGGATTTTAGATGACATGGAATGAAAAACACTGTTACACTGCAGTGCAACCTCCCATGAGAAGGCAAAACAAAACTGCAACTAAAATTTAATGTTCCAATGATTAAGAGAGATTCTGTAGAACAGATAGCTAAAGGCAGAAAAAGTACATTGGAAGTCAGAAGCTTCTGAGATTGTGAGGCTTGCTGACCTACTGCAAGTCTCAAAAAGGATCAAAGATCTCTCAGAAAGACTAACCCATTTCTTCAGCTTCAGAGTATACTGCAAATATTATTTACCCAAGACATACACTTGTGAGGTGAAGAGGAAATACGGTCAGGTCACAGTATCAACAGAGGACATGCTGGAACAAGGTGATCACTAGAAAAGCAGGGAAGCAGCACCAGATGGTTATGTTCTGACAGGATTTTAATACAGTGGAAAGTTAGAATGACTGCATCTCTGCATCTTAACAATTCAGACACCTGATTCTTGACAGCCAGAGGACAGAAAACATTGCCAGAAGCACTACAGGTGATTTGAAGAATCACAAACAGAACACCTTTATTTCCAGCTTAGGATTTCATAAAAATTATGTCACAATGAAATATACTCAGAAATGCAGCTTCCCTGCAGCTAACCAAACAGTACTTGGTTGATTAAAGCACCACAAAGTGCTGTAATCTCTGTGATTGACTCATTGTATTAATAAGTAATAGTTGTGACTGAGCTTTAAGAAAGAAATTGTTGCTGCAAATATAAATTGTAGTTCTTACTGTAACAATACCCAAGGACAAACTACATTGTGCTGCTGTAAGAGAGAAATTGTTTTCATTTAATTTAATCTTGAGATATATCTATATAGATATATATGTATATGCAAGCATATACATATATACCTATTACTTCTTATTGTATGTATGGAGGAAGCAGGATATTACACGGAAAGGCTCTACATCTTTGCAAGTATACCTTCTACCTTCTACCTTTATATTACATTCTGAAATAAAAAAACACTGCCAAATAATATGTTATGCAAATAGGAGTTCTATTGTAAGTTATTTCATGAATTTCTGGACTGAAAAAAATATGTAGTGAATGAAATCCACCTATGTTCAGCATCTCTTTCCATCACATAATTCCTATCCTAAAGAAAAACATGAACTTGAGAGCAGCATAGATTTCTGCATTCTGCATGAAATTCTTTACACTTTGCTAATAATCAATCAAGATGCATAATACACTGACATCAAACAACTTGAGAATACACACTTTGCCACTGAATCTTTCAATTCTTCATCTCTCTTCTTAAAGAAAATCAGATTCCAATGAGTATGTTTCAACAAGAAATGGTGCACCTTACTGTGTGCCAAGGAGCACTGACATGCTGGAGACTTGTACTTGCAATAAATTTCCTATGCAAAAACTTGAGCAGAAGTCTACAACAAAGAAGCTGACACACACCAGACTGCACTTAAATGAATATACTTTGAATTAATTTAATACCAGTACTTTAGCTCAGCTTCACTATCACTACATCATATGGACAGTGCCATAAAGGTGAAATGCATCTATCCTTCAGCACTTTTTGCAGGTCAAAAGACTTCCTTACAAATGGCCTGATACCAATCAAGCAGCAGAAAGCTTATTTTACACTAAAACCCCCTTTTTGCTGCTCTTTATGTCAGAAGTTTGGCCTATTTTGAAGCTATTTTACTTTGAGTCTATTCTATTTTTACATTATTACATTACATATACAACTGTGGATGCTTAGAGCTATATTTCTGGAAAAATAAACATAACCACTGACCAACAGGTAACACAGCAAAGGGAAAATTGATGTGTTTTATGCATAAATTAAAAGCCTCTTAAAGACTTTGTCCAGAACCTTGCTTCTGGTAAATACCTGGAAAACTACAATCTCATGATCTGTCAGTGAAGAATATGTTAACAGAACCATACTGTGCACCAGTATCTTACTGGGTAAATAGCCTCTTTCAGTAAAACTTAAAAAACTTTTTTAAATAAGTAAAACTTACAAAGCTTAAAGTTTTATACATGACTCTTGGCTAGGGTATTTTTGCCAACAATTAAAAAGCAACATGAATTAATATTATAACATAGTCCAGAAGAATCTACAAAAGTAAATGCCATCCTAGTGCACAGTGTTTTTCAAGTGGAAACTTAATTTCAAAAGCTGCAGTTCAGAAAAAAACAAGAACTTTTTATTCTGCTAGATAGTGCTACACTCCATTTGCAAAAGGAGCTGTAAATATTACAGCGAAGCTACATAATTTTGAAGAGCTTGTATAATGAAGTCTATAAATCAACAATGTTTTGATTATTGAGTATTCTTCCTGCCCAACCATCACCACCAATTTTTCAGAAGTCATTCTGGAGTACTTGCTAAACACCTTTCACTATAAACAGTGGCTTTATTTTCCCCTTTTCTGTTATTCAGTCTGATTCAGAGATCAGCACTGAAAGATTGCTGCTGGAAATCATTATCAAATTTCAAAGTAACAAGTAACAACTTCAGGAGCTGAGAGAGAGAATCATTAGGACAACTGCAGGAACCCCCAAAATGATGCAGAGCATAAGACAATACTGCAGAACATTTTTAACACAAAGATGGCAAGTATGTATAAGCATGAATAGAGGAAAGAGGGAAAACTACACAAACCATTTTTGCATATGAGCTCTGACAGGATAACTGTGCCATCTATCTGCATTTCTGTACAGGGAAGAAAGTTACAGGTCTTACCCTAACTGGTGAGCTACTATTGCATGTGAAGATTTATCACTTTTGCCATTTCTGTGTTGCTAACTCATCCATATTTCTAAATAAGACTACTTGTGAACTTCTAATTTTTGTGAGAATACATCATACAGAAGTACTTAAAATCCAGAGAAGTCATACCTGCTGCCAAGGATTGGCTCCCCAGAAGTTCCCAAAGCAGAATAGTCCATGCCATAGAAATTCAGTCCTAAAAGTATTTTATTCCTCCATTTTGAATCAGGATCCAGTACTTCAACACAAGCTCGTACCCAGGGAAGTGGGGAATTTGGACCAGGTCTATCAAGTTAGCAAAAAATCAAACAGACTGTCAGAAAAAGTACATGTTCACACTTAGCCTTCTCTTTTTGACCAGTGTAATTGTAAAAAGAAAATTTTGGCACACAAAAATCAGTGAAGATGAACCTATAATTCTATCAATGTTAAATGCACATTCTGCTGCAGCTTGAAGTGCTGATATACAAAACATGATTGCCCCACTCTTGACTTTTTGATTCAATTCTAAGGTGAAGAGACACACAATTCCTTCCTAGAGGTAAGAAAATGTTTCCCCCTAGCACATTGCTACTGGGTCTTGCACAATGCATATGCTGTAATTCAAAATTCTGTATGACTTCAGTTTTTTTCCTCAATGTTTTTGCAGCAATCTGGCAAAATTGACCATTTACTTGCAGAAAGAACTATAAAATTACTGACTATTAAGCAAAATTGTGTAACACTTATTTATGGGAAAAAAACCTACAAAGTACCAAACAAAAACCTACAGGAAAAAAAAAGAGCATAGCCTTAATACACAGAGTAATTGAATTGCCATATCCATAACATTAGGATATTGTGCTCATTCCATTCCTACCTCACTGGAGAGGAGAGCAGGCTCTGGCTCAAACATTAACATGACAAAAGGCACTCTAGCATGGTAACAGGAAGAGGTTATCCCAGTCTTACAAATATCAACATCTGCTACTCCCTACTAATCATCCGCCTCAAAGCCTTCATGATACCTGTGCCATTAAAACTCAACATGCTAATACAGCAGAGCAAAGTTGCTGGGAACTGTGCTCATATTTAAAGGCAAATGAAGCATCAATTGTTTAAAACTAATTTGTTTGACAATGTTATTATTAGTAGATTATTAGTGGACCTATCCTGCAGAACTGTGCTAAATAACTCAAAAAGAGTTATTTAGCCTGGAAAAGAGTAAGTTATCCTTTTAAAAGAACGTCTTTTTAGCTGGCGTACAAAGTCTTTCATAATATCCGAAGTCCAGATATACATTGCTGTTAAAAATGTGCTTCGTTTTGAGCTTCTGGACAAATTGTCTATTTTAATTACTAACCCAGAACTTTAGTATCATACAAGAACAAAGCACTACCCACTTTACTAGAAGCGGTAGATCTGTGGATTTACCAGACCTCAGTAGGAATTAGCTCCTTCAGTGCTCTTTCTGGGGTCAGATGGAATCTTACCGATGTGGTGCTGAATAGTCGTATGTCATGAGACTGAAGCTGTCTACTGCCGAGGCCAACTGATCAAATTCTCTCTTTGTGAACATTCCTGGCTGGTTGGTCCTTCCAAAACAAAGCAAAGCAGAAACAGCAAGAGATAAATTACAACCATGACCAGGCTTATTCTCTTGTTTAGGTTTCATACCATTTGATCACATAAGAAAAGGCTTTCATTCTGAGGTGGCCAAAAAAATTAAAATATGCATTTCAGTGCCATTTTTGTAATAAACATTTAAGAAAAAATATTCAATGCTATGTAGGTGGTCAGTGGGAAGAATCATACTTCCACAGCATACTTATCAAATAAACATTTCCAGCATGGTTACAATAGTGATTATAAGGGCTCTGGACTAATCAAATTGCCTTAGGTAGCAACCAATTGAACTCTAAAAGCTTTTACAAAACATTTAATTGCTTGGGCTGTTGAACTGGTTTTGACACTTAAAAAACTAAGGCATACTTAAATAAATAGGTGGGTGCAGCTGTTAATCGAAAAATATAAACCAAAGGTAATTTTTTTATTGACCTCAAAAGGAACAATTTCAGTTTATACCATACCTAAGAAAGAAAAACTGTTTTCTTCTGACAAAACCAGGTCAATTTCTTTCTTTGGGCAGGGGAGAAGAAAGAAGAAATCCATTCTATCACCTTTTCTAGACAAAAGTCTAGTTATGCCTTCAGCACATCTTGGTATGAAATATGGAAAACCATTCTTCCCCCTTTATCTTGCTTACTCTTGATTTACAAAATATAGACCTGGATTAATATCTACCTTATCTTCCTGGGTGAAGGGGTGTGTATTTTGTCTGTTTTGGACTCAGAGAGGCTTTTGACTTCCTTCAATCATTCAAGATGGAAACAATTAATTCACACAAGTTGCCTGAAAACATTGAATCTGTTTCAAAGAGAATTTGTAATTTCAAAATAGCAGCACAAACAGCACAGCAGGCAACACAAGGCAACCTTAATCACATTGCAAAGATGGGACTGGACTAAAATGGAGAAGCTACTGCCAGAAGAACCCTGTCCTTAACCAGAGGGCTCTGAAGCATGTTAACATGAGACAAACAGGTAGAGAAGTAGGATATTGTCCTAGATAATCTGGGATATAGGGGGACATTGCAAAAAAGAGAGAAGGGAAAAAAATGTACTTTAACAGCTAAAAACTCTGTGGTACACCTCTGCCATTTAAGAGGTAAACTTATAGCATTGTACAAGATTCCTCTAGAGAGCAGAGGAGGGAGACTGGAGAATCCAGACTTTCCCAATAGTACCAGAAACTGCTACTTGAGCTGGAAATTAGAAGCCAAACCTTGTCTAGGCAAGGTATGCTTTTAAAACCACTCACGTTCCATTTTAAATGAAAAAACAAAAAAGATGCTCAGTGACAGATGCAAGTAATAAACAGAAAAATCACATATTTTGACCTTTATCCTTTTTGGATCAGCGTGCAAATTCTACATCCAACAATATGTGCTGCATGGATCACCAGAGCATAACAGTATTCATTTATCAGTTCACAAGGACACTTTGTGTTCTAGTGCATAAGGGAAGAGGTGAACAAAATGCAGGTTACAAACTAGGGCAGATTAAATCACGTAACACGCCTGTCAGATTTTCAGAACTAATGATATACTGGTCACAGGAAGGAGAAATCTCATTCTTTTCCTTCAAGGGTTGTAACAAATTTTTAAAAAAATCTTCACTTCTGGAACCTACTAGTGGACCTGAGGCTTTTTTATAGTCATCTGCTTGTGATGTACTGCAATTGCAAACTACAGTTGTTCTACAAGAATTAAATAATAAATACATCTTTGAAACAATGTTATGGCAACTTGGATGTCTGTGGGCAAAGCAATTTCCCAATGCAAATTCCAGCAAAACCCATTTTCAGTAAATTGATTGTGATTACTCCTGAAGGGAAAAACATAAAAAGTAATTATAATGTGTATTAGATATTAGGGCAAGTTGGATTGCTTTATAGATTTAGCCAGGTAGTACTTTAATGAAATTTGCATGTGTAACTTAAGAAGAAACCCACAGGTTAAAGTGGATATTGCCATCATTTTCTCCAAAGCAATTTTGTAACTCAACTACTTCGGTTACAAGGGAATGCCATCTGAGTGGCAAGGGCACAAATTTCCAACTTGGAACAAACCCAGTAGCACTCTTCAAAAAAACAAGCACCACTCACCAGTTCAGTGAATAGTCAACTCTGCTCTAGTCATGCACTTTAGGAAACTCCATTGGAACAAAACCAGGACAATTTGACTCACTCCTTTAGAATTGTCCTGAGTCAAGAAAACTGGCACTCAAGAATAAAACCCAAATATTTTTTCAACGGCTATTATACTTCAAATCGAGGTTTTTCAATCATTCTGATATTTATGTAAACTTAACTCAAGGGCAGGTATGTTCTACTGACTACTTTGTTGAGAAATCCAGCAGGGAAAGTCAGGAGACTTGGCACAGAATATGCAAAGTCCATTAAAGTAATACTTTCCAAGTCTAAGTCAAAAGCTTGTCATTCTTCTAAACTTTTAAGACCATTTTCAAAATAGTCAGTGAAGTGGCAGAAGCTTCATCATCATTTATTAGCTCTGTACATTATACATAGAATCACAGAATGATCAAATACGCTGAGTTGGAAGGGACCCACAAGGATCATCAAGTCCATCTCCTGGCCCTGCACAGGACAGCCCTGATAATCTCCCCCTATACCTGAGAGCATTGTACAAACATGTCTTGAACTCTTCTCCTAAGGTTCCACCCTAAATCCCCATAAAAACAAAAAAAGAGCTTGTACTTACAGTTACCCTTGTTTGCTAAAACACTCAAGCCTAAATCCCACTGTCTTGGAGAGAATTTGGCATAACTTACCCAGTTTGCTGAATATTTCTAGTCTGCTAAACTGGACCAGATTCCACTTTCACTTGGGATTATTTTTTTAACTTGGCTTGTTTAATTTAAAACTTTATGAAGAAGATTAAGAGACATTGCAGAAGGAGAGACAAGTGTAACAATTGAGTTTTCTCTGCAAATCTGCTCTTAAAACTTCTACTGGTCTAGAGCAAGCCAGGACTCCTCCATGTCGGTTTGCAAAACCAGACCCAAACTCTTCTCCCAAAATCCTGAAACCCTCCCACACCTGGGAGAAGGATAATGATGTAGGAGGGGAGGAGAAAGAATGAAGACGGGATGGAGAAAGGGTGGCACAGCTGGTACTCCCAGCCCCTCAATCCCCAGCCCTGGAGCTCCAGCCCCCCGGATCATCCCATGCCAGCACTCACTCCCTGGGGCAGCACTGTTCCATGGTGCAGGGGCCCTGGGGAGGCCACACGAGTGATGGGCCTGCAGACATTGCCCTGACCCTACTGGAGCACAGGGCACTGGGATGAAACCAGATTCAGCTGTGGATATCCTCAGAGGGTTGAAATTCCCTGGCATTCCTGATAGTACCAACTATAGCTATTCAGCACCCATGGAGGTTTTCAGTAATCTGGATTGAACAAAATACATGAATGTGAATTATAATCAACTGAAAAACTGAACTATATAAGTTGAATCTACAACCAAGTCTGCTACTCAGTGCATACCCTAATGAAACAAACACTGGGAAGAAAGGAAAGACAAGAAGACAAGACTGATTTTTCTGGGATTGCTGAAAACCATTGCCTTACACTATTAACAAGAACCATTTTTTTTTTTAAATCTGAGGTACTTGAGGATTTTTTACTATTAAATAGGCCTTAAACTTACTCAGGCCTCATAGTCACAGGTTTGGTTTGCATTATTGTAAAGAAAGCACTGGAGTTTTTAGGTCCTTTCAAATCAGTTTCAATGTGGCAGTGCAATACAATGTCTCAACCTATGCAACCAGGCTTTATATTGTATTTTTATGTCTTCTTTATCCAATATGCTTTCCATGTTTTGATGAAAGAGCTTCCCTGGCAATGATAAATGCTCTGGTGAAAAGTAGATGCAAAGCTAGGAAGTATTCAGACTTGAGTCATCACTCAAACTACTTTTTTGATTGACAGTTCAGGATCCAAAAATTCATCTTACACTCATGGTCTACTTTCAGTACAAGGTATGTGGTTTATTTTTTTTGGCATGTGTATTTCAGGCAGGGCAAATATCTACGCAAGACTACACCAATGCAAAGTATGAAGTGCATAAATAAATCTCCATAAGAAAAGACATGAAAAGTGTGACAGGTATCAGTTCTGTCACTTAAAGAGTGACTTGAAAATGCTCAGACACTGGTAATGATATAAAATTCCACAGTAAAAGGAAAATCAAACTGTAGCCTCTATCTTATACAATTAATATTTTAAACTAACAATTTGTGGTGAATGTGTTTTCCTTGCTATTGAAAAGGAAAAGCACCTCTCAAAGAAATGAGGCTTTACTTTTTTCTTTCTTGTTTGAAACAACTGTTAATAAGGAATGATATTTATCCCATATACTTCAATTTTCTGTTTTCTAGAAAAATCTGTAGGATTCTATTTCTAAAATACCAGCGAAATGTAAACACTTGCTTAAATTTCTTGGACCAACAAAATTTTCTAATGGATACAATATCTGTTCTTTACGGTATTTTAAAGTATTTATTAAAATTTATAAGAAATATGGACTTAGCCCTGTAAAAATACATATCTGGAATTAATCTAAAAAGTGTCTGCCACTCCAGCTCAACATTTAAAGGATAAAGCACCATACATCAGGAATTCAGAGAGGTGACTTTCTACAAAATCTCTACAAAAATTTCTACAAGTAGAAAGTCTCAGTGCTGGGGAATTATTAACACTAAGGATAGGTAACAGAGCATGAGACTGCTGGGTGTGCAGAAAAGGGGTGGAGGAACAAAAGGACATTGCAAAGAGAAAATGAGAGTTTTCCTTTCCAGTTGATTTCTGTTTTAACCTTAAGTGGACATTTTTTATGCTGTTATGTATTTTCCTTTTAACAAACAGTAAAGAAGCTGCCTTATATAACATCCACAGAAATCCTTCCCATAAAAAGCCTCAGGAATACAACATAATCTTTACAAGTTCTCCCTTCAAGTAAGGGAGCAATGGCAACCTGGCAGAACTTACAGAACGATGATTCCCCTGAGAGCATAAGTCTTATTTGCACACATTCCTGAGAATCTGTCAACATTTCCCAATGGCACACTGCCACATGTATATACAAAATCCCTATTATTGGGACAACATCACAGATCTAGAAGAAACCAGCTGTTTTCCATGGTATTTCCATAAACACAGCCTAGAATTCCACAGTCTCTTTTTAGTATTCTATCTTTTAATGGCTAAAATAACTCCAGGGGGGTTTGTTTCACAGCCTAGAATGTTTATTACCTGCATCTTCCAAATTACACACAGTTATATGTTTCAAAATTCCCAGTAACGCTTTACTGATAAGTATTTTTGTAAGGTTTTGAGTTTGTAGTCTTTCATATTGAAAGATTGGGAAAAAATACTTCAACAATGAAAGCTGCTTTCATTTACTTTCAAATGAATCTACATTCTCAATTACTTCTTGTCTCACTACAATGACTCTCAAAATGAAATAAGGAGAAAAAAGATCTTTTAACTGACTGCTATTCCCTGCAAGTTCAAACTGCATTTTTGCAGGGTTACCTCACCTTCACCCTCCTTTTTAAAAGAGAGGTTTCCTGTCTCCTCATCTTTGCATAGCCTTCATAATGGAAAACTGATTGATTTTCTGTTTCCACTATGAGTCTATTTCAGAAGTCAGCCTCTCAGTAATGACTTAATTTTCTTGTCATGTATAATTTTCTGTAGAGCCACTGTTTGCAAAGCTTTCTTCATCTTGAGATATTATTGGTTTTCATAGCTCGTTGCAGGTAGGAGCACTACAAGATAATGCTACTGCATTTGATGAACACAGACCACTGAATTCAGTTCATGCAAAATCACTGAATAAAAATTCACTGTTTCTTCCTGCATGAAGTCTGTTCTATAGAAAATAGAAGAAAGAGCTAAATGACTACTCTGTTCATCACACAATTATAGGCATTGATAATGAAACAGTCAAATGCGTAACCAAGTTCAATCTGAAACCATTTCCTTTTCCGAAAAAATCCTCGACAGTTTTGTGACTACCCTTTCTCATTTCAGGTTTTTCAAAACTCTCAGAATGACAGCTCACTGAAGTAATTTTCCACTATCAGTACTTAGAAAACAATTCTATGTGAATCCCTGTTTCCATGCATGTTTTGCAACTACATTTCTGGTGTCCTATAGATGTTCCACTTACAATGGCCTCTTACAGCTGGGTCTAGGGGAAAAAAAAGATTTTTTATTTTCATCTGTCCAGGTACATATTTTCATGAAGTAACAGGAACCTGACTATTAAAATTCTATGCCTATCTCAATTTGGCTTGAAACTGGTCAAATGCCAAAGAAGCTTTAGCAGAGAGATGAAAAATGTAAGAGAGAAAGCTTACAGACACCTTGTCACCTCAGCAATCAGGCTAAAAACAGAATTAAGGTGTGTCTACAACAGCACTGTATGAAGCAGCCAAGTCAGCAACAGGATCTTGAAACAATACTGCTCTTCAAAGCCATGAACAATAATTACAGATGTAATCCCTGCTGTCAAAGGAACACGGCCATATTAACCAACACGACCAATGTTTAACCAACAAAAAAGAGATCCTCAGGTAGACAAAAGCAGATTTCTACGTAGTGGGGGATGAATTCCATGCAGCTGAATGCAGACTGTAAAAAGCACAGCATGTTCTCCATCTCTGACCTCTCTCCCTCAGTAAGCACATCCTCCCAGACAACAGATCAAGGCTTTTGCAGAGATGCATGTTATTCAGGCATTTCAGAAAATGCACATGCTTACTGTAAACTCAAGTACCTTCACTAGCCTCTGAAATACAGATTTTTTTTTCTCTAATTCCTTTCTAAGGACAAAATGTTGCAAGAGGTGAAGCATGATACAAACACAGTATCTGATCTTGTGGCATACAAACCCAGATCAATACGACAAATCATGGGCTGTGCATTTCAAACCCAAAAATGTCCATTGAACCACAATGTTAAGGTCAGACCATTTCAGGAGAAACAACACAAATGCCAAGTTAGTATAAATTTCTCCTCCCAACTTTTTAATGTATTTACAATCTCTGTACAAAAGTCTTATTCCTCTTAAAACAGAATTAAAAATCAAACTGAAAGGGAATAACACAGATTATTCCATAAAACCAGTGTGATTCTCTCTGGTCACATACACTCTTCCAGTCATGGTTATTCATCTGGTTCTACTCAGAGAACACTCTGCCAGTTTCCCACACTAAAGTGCTGGAACAGATAAGGGCAGAAACAAAAGCAGGAGGGCCCCTCCCCTCCCATTTAAAGCCCATCTTAACATCTCCAAATCTCATTTTGCTTACATAGTATGAAAGGACATCTTATTCTTAGTAAGTCAGAGAAACATCATCCCAAGAGACAAAAATTAGAAAAGAATGAGCAAATGAGAAAGGAGAATTTTAATGGAAACACAAGAGTTTAGCAGTTCATTTGATAATGATAATGATTCTAATGATAATTGCTTTAGCAAACCTGGGCTAGATATTAGGGAGAACCTTCTAAAGTTGTAGGTAGTCTGGGAGTTCTGACATCCATTCATATGTAGCTTTTAAGAGTTTGCTAGATAAACTTCTAGTGAAATTAATGTAGTCATAGTTTATTTTGACTTTTTAAAAAATTATTTGCACCTTCCAATACTACTACTTGCACTCTACTACTATTCTGAATACTATTATTCTGAATAGTAGCTTAAATTCAGAAGTAAAAACCTGCAGCCCTACCTGTGCACTGTCTTTTTCTGGTGCACCTATTTCAGCAATGCTGACACTCAGGTGCCTTCAGAGCAAAAGGGCTCTTTTCTGCCTTCAGAGCAAAAGGTTCCTTGTCCACAGAAAAGATCATAATTCAAAATAAACAACATCTCTACTGAAGACCACAAATCACATTACTGAATGTGTTCAAATTTTCTCAGTGGCAAAAATCTCTTTACCAAATTCTCAGATAAGGAAGATTAATGTAGGTATTTTAAAACTAACAAAACCTAGACAGCTCGACAAGCAAGAAAAGTGTAACTGAGTGCTACAGATTCACAACACAGAAGCCCTGGGAGTTGTTCCTTCATACAATCCTAGTGCTTCATATCACTGGGGGACTGTGAATTTTAACAGACTGAAAGTGAAAACTTGCTATATTTTTATCAGGAAGCAGAATGGTATCTCTGTACCTAAGAATTTTTGCAGAACATTAAGGGCTGGCACTCTTCTTTAATACAAACATCCCATCCCAGCCATTGTCTTTGCAGTCCTTGCTCTCCAAACAGGGAGAAGCACAGATCTGTTCTTGCCATGGAGTAGCCTACACCGTTTTCATGAAGCCAAACTAATTACCTGTGGCCCATCTGGTTTAAACCAGTAACAGAAGTCAAGAAGGGGAAACATGCCAAGCAATATATGCCCTGAAAAGACAGCATGAAATCTCAGCAGACAGCTAGGGACAAATAAGCCTGAAAACTGCTGTCCTCAGAGCTGAGGCATGCTGGCAGACCAGTCACTTACAAATTCATAAGTTACAGTGTAACTTTAAAAATACAGTGTATCTAAAACTCTGAAGTCAACATAAGAAATACACATCTGACAAAACCAGATAATCTGACTACCAAATGAGAAAAAATTAATTTTGACACTTGTTGTATTTACCAGTTCCGTTTCTGGGAAAGTCAACTCAGCTCCTTTCATGCTGCTTCCATTACATTGCTTCAGTCTCTTCATAGAAGCCATTTAAGAAAGACTATGCACAAATGAACATCCACTGTGTCACCATTTGCTTCTCCTAATTTCCAAACTATTCGAGTGCCTTTCATGCCAGGGCTGAGTGCCCAGGCAAGCCATGCTCCAACAGCAGAGCATCACGCAAAACAAGCTTGCACTCTGGAACATACAAGCCTCATTTAAAAACTCTAACACACCAAATGTAGCCTTAATTCCTCCTCACATAAAATGCTCACCATTTTTCTTCTCTTTGTTTTTTGGGAAGTTTTCAACTTAATACCGAAACTTATGTAGTAATTGCTCTACACCAGCTGGCTCAGAATTGGTAGAGCTACAAATGACAGATATGCAGAGGAATACATTCCACCCTTTCTTCTCTTTGGCTGCTCTTAGCTGACCTACAGATTATTCCAATGATTCTCCCCAGTGGGAATTCAAAACCAGATGCATGCACTCGCTTCAGAAGATGTCAGTAGAGTCAGACCTTCGTTGCATTGATTTTATATTGTAAGGTATAATCTTCAAAAGAGCCTGCTCTAAGAATAGGTTTGTTCCTCTTGAGTCCTTTCTGAATCTATGTGAAATGCATGGAACATCTCATGGCTGCAGTCAGAGCCATGCTGTACTGAGCTGGCAGCCCAACAAAGAGTAGCAAAACCAAGGAAGTCATCAGCAAGGGAAACAGATGTAGTTTAGAGCAATTAACATGAATCCAGATTTACTGTCACCAACAGAATTCACTTTAAAAAGAGAAGTGACTGACAGACCTATACTTTGAGCCTTTATACGGGGAAAAAACATGAGCCCAGTAGCATGACTGAGTAGGATTCAATAGTATTACCATAATTTGAAGACATTATTAAACTTGCTCCAGTAACGGATACTCAGTAATCAGTAATAATTTCCTACTGAGTCTTCTGTTCCCCTCGGTATAAATTCATATCTCAAGCTATATCTTGTGATCCAAATCAAACATATTATACAGGTTCTCTAACATGCAATAAAAATGACTACACCAGTCAGTTAGCCTAGACAGCCCTCTAAAGAGACATTTCTGTGCCTTCTTGAGTGCTGAATTTTATGCAGAGGGCCCAATTACAAAATTTCTTGATATGTAACTGTACTCCCCATATTCCTGACAGTCCCTTGGTTTTTTTTTTTAGGATACTCACAAGAAGATAGACAACTATGGGAACAATAGAGGGCAAAGTGTTATTACCAGCTAGGCACAACAAATATGAAACTGTGCATATTTAACTTTCAAATTTTCCCTCCAATCCCATTTTCTGCACACTGATTGTCCAATGCAGAGCATATATGACACATGCTTAATAATTCTACAATAAATTAACACCATTTTTAGAATTGCTTGCTTTTCTGTGAGCTCATTTGTCAAACTGGAAAGAAAAGCCAGAAAGATTAGGCACGTGGAAAAATTCATCAACAGTATTAGTGATTCCAACAAAATAAGATTATTATGACCAGGTTTCTCACAAATATTGTAACCTTTCATAATTATAGGTATAAGTATTGGTAAAGCAAAATCCTACTTAATAAACAGTATTCTACAAATTTGGTTGGTTTTCTAATATACTGTTATTTGACATAATCTGGTAATTGGAAACTTCATTTGGAACAAGCAATATGTTTCCTGTTGGCTTAATCCAGCATTATTTACTTACCAAAATTTCAACATTCTACATTCTGTTCCACATAGTCCTTCCTGAGAATGATGTTAAAAGTAAGTGACAGTTCCCATTTCACTCCAAAACAGACACATGTTAGAAGCTGCTTATAATTTCATTGAATTTGTTTACCATACATTATCATAAAAATTACCCTGCTGTTTACTTGTATATTCAACATCAAAACTGGTACTTGCCAGAAATACTTCTAAGGGAGACAGTGTGTATATATACACTGGAATAGCAAGCCAACAAACACATCATTCTGTATACACAAAGTTATGGCAAGGCAATTGAATCTGCAGCAACTTCTAAAGATGACAGATTACTGATAATGTAATTACAAGTATCTGTTCACAATCAGTTTCTAGAAGACCAAAGCACCTATTTTCTTTGTGCAAAACACTGGTCAATTGTCGCATGCATTAGGCTGAGGAAGTGTGAGGTCGATGAGCAGTTATTCATCATGTGCTCTTCCTACTTTTCAGTGAAATATGTAAGTATATTTATAGGAAAGGCAGAAAAGAGCACGACAGCACTAAGAGAAGGGACAACACGTCTACCCTCCTGCCAATCTTTCCAAGAGGCAGAGTAGCAAAACTAAACTGGTATCAACTGCTACTGGATAGGAGTAATGAAGACTGCATAGATTCTGGTAATTTTCATTGCACAGCAGCTCTACAAAGAAAAGGCTAAAGTACTTAAGACAGTACTTCACATCCACAATGTTTTTGCAGCAAGAATAAAGAATAAACTGAGTAGTTCAAGTAATAATTTTGAAGTGGCAGTTAATGCTTGAAAATACTGATAATACATACCTATAGAAGTTTTAAGTAACAGGAAGAGAAGCTGCAGATTTTTTTTTCCTCACATATGCAAATATGAAATCCAAAGCTGGGGATGCTTACTGTATTTTGATGAGACAAGAACATACATTATGTTCAAGTACTTGAAGATAGAGAGTGGTTTGGGTTCCTGTAGCTTTAAAATGAAAGCAGCTGCTCTACAGCTGTGCATCTCAAGAAGTCAATAATGACAGATTTTTTTCTAAAAAGCTGTGAGGTTAAGTGTACCTTTTATCAGGAAGAAACATGTTTGGTTTTAATTTAAATACTGCTTTGATATATGCTGTCAGAAACCAGTCAGGAGATAACAAATTATTCTAGCTAAACTGTGTGCAATTTGCCAATAGCAGCATTTTTTGAGCATGTCACGAGGACAGCAACAGTTCCAGTGGTTTACAAAGTGCTTCTCTCTCACTAATAATCCCCAACACTGTGTCCCACAAGGCTGAATGAAACCATCTTGCTCACTGACCTCTGCTTTGTACTGGCAGGCATGTTATTAAAACACAGCTAAGAACAGCAGCTATTTTGCATACAATTACTTAAATCAAAGATCAAGGTTTGACATATCTGGTTATTATTATGCTAGACTTGACAAAATTACTGAAAGTATAAAGCTACTTTGTGTTACCTGAGGCTTCTTAAACAATTGAAACAATCTCTTTCTAACACTGTCTTCCATGCATTTTAATTACGATTGATACATACAAAGCTCCATAGTTTTAGAGATTTTTCAGCAGATTTTTGATATTTTTTCTCAGAAATGCAGCAGTAGCTATATCTGTAACTCTAAAACTCTTAATAGTGACAAACTGGGGAAGGTGGAAAATGACAGAAAAGATGCAACTCCTGCAACAGGCAGGAATTTGCCACCATTGCCCGTATCCCTTAAGTCCCATGTTCAATCAGGTGGAAAGAGGACAGGGAATCTTTTGTGTCATATGCCCTTTTTGCCTAAAAGGTTTTTACCAGGGAAGGTAGGACATGATTCCTGTAATCCATTTCTCTCTTGGGCTCCTGGATACTTCTCAACCAATTCACCTCCTTGCGGAGTATCCTGAGGGCTTTCCAGTTCAGGAAATCCCCTGAGCAGCACTGGAGTGCCCCACCACAGATCATGCTGGCAGGGCAGCCTCTCACCTCAGCACCTGAGTTTACTTGTTTGCTTCACAGTTTACTTTCTCTCATTTAAGGGTTCCGTACAAAATTAAGAGATAAGGAATCATCTGTTATTCAAGGAGCAGCTACTCTCTTTGTAGCCTGAAGAGAGGTGTGTTAAAAAATATCCATCACACAGGGCAAACTGCCTAGTGCATATCCTAACCATCAAAATGTCAATAAAGAGTATAGTGTTACATTATGAAGTGACACAACCAATGCCATTTTCACGTCTACTTTGTCCAAAGCATTACACTTCAGGGGTTGATAAAAGCCCAAGGAAAGCAATCACTAACAACCTAAATATAGGGTTATTTAACACTGTGTTTAAAAAAAGTAACAGCTTTTAATGAGTGTATACTGAGACTTAACATATTTATATCACATGTCTAAAGTCTGTAATAAACTACAAATGCCAGGAAGGCAATGGTTATGCAGCCATGAATAGACTGAGAACCTCTGTGAAGAAAACACCATACCTACAGCTTCCTACTTTTTGTCATTGTTCTTTCTCACAAGACAGCAAGAAACAGAACAATTACTGATGCTTCCTCCAATGATAGCTTATGTATATAAACCTTATTTTCTTTACTCATTATTTTCTTGATAATATTTGGGAAACACAGTGGAAAAAATGTTTGCTGAACCTGGACAAAACATGCAGTAATCTAGTCAGATAAAATTCAATTTACTTGCACACAGAAAAGAGTCACTACACAAAGTCTCACTTTTTGCTTTGAGAATACATTCATAACCTTATAAAAAATTTAAGTACAGAGAAACAAAATAACTGACCCAATGCCTATGACTTATGAGAACAGGTGCAACCAAATTTCAAGGTCCATTTGCCATATTTATTTTTCCCCTCAACATAGTTATGAAAGTGCATATTTAGGTATAAAGGTAGTTCACTCCAGCACAGATATCCTATTTGTAAAGAGGTTTGTGAAATCAGTATAAAAACATTCATACATCTTTTCCCAGTATAAAACACTGAACTGCATATACTTAAGGCAGGAATTTAATCAAGCCCAGGATTAGTAGGACCAATGGAGCTACTCACCATGAGCAATGGACAGAATATGCCTGGCTACCCACTGACCTTATTGAAATTATAGCCATAGTTTATCCATGCATGTTAAAAGCAGTAAAATTCCAACTTTTTGAGACATTCTGTTGAAAGACAGAGTGGAAGTCTTCAGCAAATCATCTGCTCTAGCAACCACTTAAACACCACTGGAATCCTTGCACGTCTCTTCAGACATCTGTAACTGCAAGACTCCAATCCACAAGGGAGAATTACATACACACAATTCATAAAGAATAGCTTTGGCTCCTGCTGTTCCTCTCTCTTGTAAATCATTAACATTTGCAGGAAAATCATGCAATTCCTAGACATCAGGTGGATGAAAACACTATCTCAATCTCAGTTTTCTGCCATGAGAGCTCTACATGCATTCTCTGTGACAGTAAAGCTTGCTAGAGAGATTCTTGCCTCCTAATCAACAACCAAACACATTCCCACATCTTGATTATCCTTGATTATGCCAGCTCAACTGCCTCTGGTTAATGTTGTGAAAAGCTATAAAATGTGTGGATTTAAAAAGAGTGAAGTTTTCTTTTAGACCAGAACATTTTACAAACAAACCAAAATCCAAAGGCACCACTGGAACCTTCAGTTACTAAAGCAAGGTTCAGTTTGAGAAGTTAAACAGATGATCCAACATGTTTTCTTCCTGCATTCCACACTTGATCTCACGTGCAGTGCTGCATTTTCCAGATGGGTTTTCCCTATGCAAACTGGTATTTTTAGCTCTTAAGTGTCTCCTTTCAGATAGCATTTGCTGAGAGACTGCTTTGATCTTAATGCATATCAAAAGAGTCTAAATTACAAATTCCTAAATAAACTGCTTACATTTGACTATGCTCTCTTTAAATTTTAATCAGGGTAGAACACAAAAGGGACAATGTTTCAGCTCTTAACATCCCAGTTGGGTAGGATATTCCACATACTGCTCATGTCTCCTGTATCAGTCTATTGCCAGCTTGTGAACTCTGTTCCATTATTTCATTCTTGATGGCACTTATTTCCATGCCTTTTGCTGTATTTTTGATTAACAGTCTACAGTGATTCCAAAAACTAAAGAATGTAAGATGCATTAAAACACACTTTCAACCATGTGGAAATGTTAAAACCCAAAGTGAATTTCAAGACACAAGATATTTAATACACAGTAGGAGGTGCTTTTCAGTTCAAGCCTTGTATCCTATAAATCAAATATTTTCAAGTACAGCTACTATCCAAAAAGTCAACTAAGGTAGAAAGAAAATTTCAGAATTCTAATTATTGATATCATTAAATCAAATATATTTCTAAGTTTTAAAGTGTACATGGCCATTGTGAGCGTTTTAGGATGTTTCTGTAAGATATGGATCTATTTGCAACAACCTATTTACTCAAAAACTTTCTATTTTTTTTCTAGTTAATGCAATAAGAACACACACATAGAAGACACAAACAGGTGGCTTATGTAAGATTATTGATTGAAAATAATGTGATTAATGAATTCTCCTGGGCCATAAAGGTCTATGGATAAATCTCAAAAATTTTAGGAATGCATAAAGATAGATATATATAATTGGTTTAGAGGAATGAGACTCTCTTTTATATAAACTACAGCTGTTATTTCTCACAGTTCCTCTACAAACAGGCCATTTAGGAACAGGCATGTAAAACTTATTTCAGATTAAAATTGCACTTTAGACAGGCATCTCTTTCCAGATCTAATAGTGCATCCCTAAATCCCAGTTCAGAAAGGTTTCAGAACTGTGATCTCACTATTGTGTCAATATTCAGGACAGCAGGAGGTACCAATGACAACACAAGATCCGAACTTCAGTGTGGTGTTCAACAGAGAAATAGTCCTGAAAGATAGTTACCTTAAAAATACAAATTCTGGTCCAGGCAAAATGTGTTTAAGAATACAGAGGTTTTACAGAGGCTCCAACTCTTGTTTAGGGACTTAGAAAAAACAGACTGTAGAGCCCCACATGACTTACAGAAACAAAGCAGAGTTAGGTCCCTCTGGCTGACCTTGGTAAGGTCAATAGGTATCACAATGAACAGGAATGTTGAGGTTTATGCTATTCTCCACTTTCTCCCTATCACAAAAACACAAATGCACTTCAAAAGTGAACACTGTTTATAGCAATTACTTAAATTCTACCATAGCATGCATTAGCATTTTAAAAAGCATCTGTGTGATGCAGTGACTGATGAGGCATTTTAGAAAAATGTTTTGAAATGTTCTCTTTCTCTTTACCTGTAATAAAATAAAACTAATAGGAACAGAAAATTACTTTTTAAAGTAACTATCAATTGAGAGGAGATGTAGGACGTAAGAGGGCAGCATGAAAGACTGGCATAAATGACAGCCAGGAGATAAGAAATAATAATTTTGCATTATTTTTGATTTAACCACCTCAGAAGAAACTCAATGTACTTGATAGCACCACTGAAAAGTCATGTGATGCAAAAGCACACCAGCACACAATTTTCCAGAGAAATCTGCAAAACATTAGAGGATAATGATCCAGAACCAAGGTCAAAGCATAGGTGCTTGAGGGATATGAAGGAATCTCCTCAAAATGCAGCTAGGCCTTCCGTCCTTTAAGTAAACGACTCTGCACAGGTAATATTTTACAAAACTGCCTACTTTACCAATTTATGTGGAATTTACTGTTTTCTTTTACCACAGTCTTCAACACATTGTTTCTCTCTCTCTCTCTCTCTATCAAAACTGCATGGCCAGCCCCACACAGGAAGCAAAAGGATTTTTACATTAAACTATCCATGAAAGCATATAAATCAGTTATAGCATGCAACAGAGGAAAATATAAAGAAACAAGAAGTACTCTCAAGTACTTCACAGAAAATAAACTGCAATCAGATTTCAGACAGCTATTGAAGAACCAAATCAGGTAGATATTGTTCTGGGCTTACAGTGTTAAGATAGTAGGAAGTACCTATATGCAGGAATTTGTTTGGATGGGGTTACATTACTAACCTACAGAAGAAGTGACACCACAGTTATAAGGCAGATGCTAACTGACCTCAGCACATGGACAACCTTTTAGTCACCTGCTACAGGAACACTGAATTTTTTCAGCCAGATGCATTTAAGTCTGCACAGATAGCTGTAAGCAGAAATGCTTTATTTCCTCAACATGCTATAGGACCTCCTCGTAAAACTCAACAAAAACTTGAGGTCATTGCAGAGAGAAGTCCAGCCACAGAAGCAACATTTACCAGACTGCTCAGACATGAAATTTTCTCAGCCTTTTTGGCACTTTGAAAATGAATGTACACTGAAAGATGTGACAGCCTACAAGAAGTTTAGGAGGCTGTACAATACTGCCCTGAAACTGTGCTGTTGAACTGTCATAATCTGTACTGGTTGTGAGCCTATCCATACTGCTGTACAGCCCAATGCAAGAAAAATAAGAAATTGTCATATTTTTCATTAGCTGTCTACTGACTCTCATTTGAAAAAGTACCTAAAAATGCTTCTCTGTTTGACTTACATTACTGAGTTTTTATATGCAGGCAATAGGGTTGCTGAACATCTCAAAGGAAGAAAGGAAACTTGGGGGGAAAAAAAATAATCTTTCATTGCCAACTATGCAATGGTTAGCCAACTATGCACTTGCAGCTGGGAAAGCCAACCACATCCTGGGCTGCACCAAGGGAAGTGTGGCCAGCAGGTCAAGGGAGGGAATTCTGCCCTTCTACTCTGTTCTCATGACACCCCAGCTGGAGCGTGGGGGAGAACAAGGTCCAGCATAGAACCTCTCCTTGTTGGTTCCTCTATCACATCAAAAATTAAGAGGTATGTGTGAGAGCACATAGTTACCAAGACCATTCAGTGCAATATGCATGGAGAAAGGACTACCAATCAAACCCAAATAATTTCTTCTTCTTTTAAACTGCATAGCTGTAAACAAAGCTTTGAACTTACTGTTTATCAGACAAGAAAGTATTTCTCACCTGGAAACTGCCATCTAAAGAGGAATACTCACCCTGCTGCAACTGCAGGAGGGATGACCAGTATGAATTTAAGTTGTGCTTCATGAAGAGCTTCAGAAAGGTGAGTGAGCAAGTGAATCAACTCCCTGAAATAGAAATATACTATTAGAGGGAAAGGCAGGAAAACTGCTGCTATATATTGAGGAGAACAAGTAACAGTAGTAATACTTGAAAAGATGCAGCTGGCAAGAGAGACAAACACAATTTGTTGCAAATTATCATAGCAGAAAAAAACAGTTAGGAAGACTGATTAGGCTTACTGTCTTTAAGGACTACTAACACTGCACTGCTTGAGACAGTCTTAGTTTTATGGGAACTGGTGATCACCTTGGGGTTCTAACTGTTTTTTAAGTTTTATTTTATTTTTCTAACTATGCATTGTTATCATGTAAAACAAGCCAGCATACTTTATAATTTATTGAGGTCATTTTTGGTGAAAAAAATTAAGATCAATAGAAGAACCAAACACTGTTCTGAAGAAGCAAATTTTGAAGAAAATAAAGTTGCCGCTGTGCTGCTGCACACAAGAATTTGTGAAGATACTTTCACAGCAGAACATGCACTCTTCAAAGGGATATTTCTGAGGCCTGTGTTAAGAAACATTTCTTCTACTGGTTCTTTTCCTGTATAAGTAATCCTTTTGTTTCTCCATACTTCACTGTTTCACTGAAACAAAATACACATTTGACAATGTCATATCTGGAAATAGCATCTTCTGTCTGCATCATTTAAATAAAGACTTCCACAAAAGCTGATTTTCATATCCATATTCTTGATATTTCAATAGTAAAATAAACTTTAAAATTCTTATGCAAACTGGTTTTAGCACTTCTAATTGGAAGGTCGATATCAATAGAAAACCCTTTAATCTGCAGAAACTAAATTTAATGTCATCTTAAGAGGAATCCAAGAATACCCTAAATTTGCACTACAAACATGGCCCTTCTGAGTGCCTTTCTTAAGTCATTTGATTTTTCAGAACAAAGTTAACTTTCCTATTTTTCACCTGCCCATAAGGGCCCACAAACAGAGTCAGATGATATTAGTACAGAACTCTAGATCTGTTTAGGACTACACTTAAACCAGAACCAAATAGAAAGCAACTTCACCATCCATGACAAGAGGCTGAAAGTGCTTAAGGAGGCAAGGCAGAATATACAAAAGCCACCATCCAAGCTGCTTGCCCCACTCAAACTGGATCAGACCTGAGCTCTCAGAAACAACATCTTGGTACTGTCATGCCTTTCAAGGCAGTATAATCCTAGAGATATTCTACTGAAGCTATTGCTCTTCCTATATAATTATCCATCACAGTGATTACGCTTGAAACACTATCCAAAGGTAACCAAGTATTTCCATTTACCCTGAAAAGGTTTGATGCCTGATGAAAACTTCCTAGGACCTACAAAAGCCATTACTCTCAAAATCCAGGCAAACAAACAAAGCACGTTTTATCACCTTTCCAATACCAGCAATATTTTGTGCTTACAATTTGAGAGCTGCCTGTACTGAACAGCCCTTAACAATGAGCTATCACACTGCCACCTGTATTTCTCTTCTAGAGGAAGACAAGGGATTACAGGAATCAGCTTTTGGTCTGTCTGCAGCATGTACTTCTGCCATTCTTGCTTCGGGAAACCAAGAGTTTTCCCCCTGTTACTTTACCACATGCATTCCACATTAGGAGTGTCACTATTAAGACAAATCAATTATAGCAAAGAAGAATCCTTTTTCACAGGAACCACATTAAAAATTTGCAACACTAAGCTAAACAGACATTTATTGAAACAAACCTACACATCTATCACAACTCCCACATGACATAATCTTATCAAAAACCATAATCAGTATTAAAACTAGGTAAGCAAGCCTTCCCACTGATTTGTATCTCGTGGCTTAGTGACCTTTTTAACTAATTATGCCTGAACTACAGTATAACTCAACTTTTATTAGATGTCAGAGATGCTATATATAAAATAAATTTGACCAAAGAATCAATTCCTCTCACCTTGAGATTATTCTACAGTGTTCATCAGTGGGGATCTCTCTTCTCTGCCTGGCCTGCCTTTGTTAGCTGCAGGAGCTTTGAGAACTCTACTCCATGCAAAACATTTGCTGACTTTAACCCTTCAGAATATGAAGGGACAAAAAAACCTAGCATAGGTACAGAACAAGATAACTTTTCCATTTAGAAACAAGGTTAACATCCTTACTCCCATTCTGCACAGGCAAAAAGTGAGCCACAAAGGCAGTGACATACCCACAAAAACACTGACTGCACAAAGAAAGTCTTATTTTGAAACATATAAGTGTAGAACCATAACCAACAACTGTAAACACAGGACGGAGATTTGTGGTCTGGAAAAGGGGTGGGAATGCAGATTGAATGCATTGTTGAATGCAGTGGGAATGCATTGTTGGTGCTCTCATGACTCTAAAACAGGCTACATCTAAATAGCCACTTCCTACCCTCCCCACACAAATTTCAATCAGTATTGATCTGGCTGAAAAACAATTACCTTCAACTTGAAGGAGGTCAAGAAGAAAAAAGGATGGCCAGAAAACTGCAGATTTTTGCTCAAGAAATTCAAATTAGTATCCATTTGCTAACCTGTCAAGCCAGGGTTCTGGGTCCTGAAAACTTTCTGGCAAATCAGGCAGGATTAATGGCTAAAGACTGAATCTAGGCTCACTTCCATGTGTGGCCAAGACAGATGATGTAAATCAAATGTGCACTTTTCCCTCTCCTCCAAAGAGCAATAGCAGAACATTCATTTATTGTGCTATAAATTAAAACTTTACTGTGTCCCAACACAGTAAAGTTTTCCAGTGTTTTAAATGCAATATTCTCCAATGTTACCATTGGCAATTTTGAAAGAAAAGCTACTGACATTTTAAACATTATAATGAAGTACAGAAAAACAGGAATAGAATCAATCTTTCTAAAAAAGCTTCATTAAATATTTACCAGACACTTCACTGTAGTCAAGTTTAACTTCAGAGTAGCTACTGGCAGCTTTAAGATTCTATCTTGAGCTAACTAAGGTCTACTTCATTCATGCTATTTCAGGCCTTCTCTTATCACTACTATTTGGTAGGTCAATTTTCCAAGTGTTTATGATTTCAAAGTACCTTGTCCCCTATAAAGCTTTCATCACCCATAGTTTGTGGCAAGTTTATTTTTCCAAAAATCACCTTTTCCAGCACTGCTGGTGTACTGTGTTTTGAACACCTTGTAGAACAGTTAACTTCAGTGCACAAGAGTGGGAAGTCAATGCATTTTAAAGGCCTTGCAGAAGATAGGAAAGGTTTTCATATCCTTCCCTTCAGTTACACCACCCTTCAAAGCTCTGCAGCTTTCCAACTTCAGCCACCTTTCTGCACAAATTGGGAGTCACTGCTCCCTAAAATTTATGCCTTGTCAAGAAAATTGGACAAAATAAAGCTGTCTACTTGAAAAAGAAATTGCCCTTTTCTGCCATTTCACTGCCTAGTTAATACCTAGAAACTGGAGTGAATTATGGCAAATCTTTGATTAATAGATTAATTTTTCAGGGACTAACATGAAGGATACAACTACCAGAAGAGTCTTTCCCCCTATACTCCTACCAACATTAATAAGATGCCTGAAGGTCATCTTCTGCATAGAGTGACAAAAAAATCACGTTTTTCAGACTGATTCTGTGTGATGGCAGTGCCATCTGTCAAGTAATGCTGGACTGATCAGAATATTGTGCGCATTTTTATGTAGCCTGTGAGAGTATTATAAGTATATTACACCTTTTTCATAACATATCCAGGTCTCTGGAGAAAAATAAACCCACCCAGTAAACCCACAATTGAGATAGTGAGACGTGGTCTTATCTAGCTGTTAACTAAATAAGGAGGAGAGCCTTTGCATGTTCACCCCTCTCAATACTTCTGCCATGTACATTTCTAAACTTAAATGCCATGAGATTAATAACTTGAAATATTTTATTCAAAATCAGGCAAGAAACTTTTAGAAAAAAAGTTATTTAAGAAGTAGGTTTAAACTATAAGAAACTGCAAAACATATTAGAATTGAGGTATCATCTGCATAGGATAGCTCATTTAGATATCTATTAAGAGACTACTTTCCTGTGTGTTAGGGTAAAAGGTGGGCAGCTGAACCCTTTTTTACTGTGCAATGATTGCTAGCATGAAAGGAAGCAGCATCACTTAGATGCAGTCTTTCATCTCCCATTAAATTTGATGTCACTGTGATTTGTATATTAATAACTCTATTCCCAGAAAACACAGGGAAGAAGTAGGTACCAGTGCTACAGAGGGTACTTCAAAGTATCTGTATTAGACATCTGCAAGAGCCTGAAGTGGTCACTATAAAGTCCCCAAAACAGACCCACACAGAGGTATCAAAGCAATTCAGGTTCTTCAGATGAAACAGGTGTTATTTCTAAAATTAAGAACCTAAAAAGAGAACCTAATGCCATTTTAAACAAGTGAAAATACACACACCATGCATTGCTGTGTAGGACGTGAGGGACCAAAGCTTCTACATGAACAGACAGAGAAGAGGCTGCTCAGGATATCTAACATGAAAGCAGGCAGATACACTCAGGCAAACAATTCTCTTATAAAAATTGATAATGCTGATAAATCAACATTTAATGAATATGCAAAATAAAGCAGCACAAAGGACTTACATAATTTAAGACTTTAGTCTGCTAAGCATTACAGAACAATTCTACAACCCCAAACCAGAATGACTGAAAATGTTTTGGTTCTAGAAAAAACCCAAACTAGTTTGAGTTAGTTCTGCTTAAGAATACACAGAACAGAAGGTATTTAGTGAGCCTGAAACCACAGAATTTCATGTTTTAGTGGATGCCAGCAGCATAACTTTTTAGCAACATTTCACCTCATCTGTGATGCCAGCTAGAATTAACAGGAAACTGAAGACTCAGATAACTCCTTGGGCCTCAAAGGAAAAATTTGCACTCAATTCTAAAGTTGACTTGAGTACCCCAAAAAAGAAAGGTTTTCTGGAAACACACAAAGGGCTGAGAGAGAAGTGTCTAAGTTTATCTAATTTTAAAAGTGCTCAGTGATCATAGGTTCTTAAAGAGGCTGGTCACAGGATTTATATGTTACTGAATAGTTACTCTGCTATTCTGTTAGATGAAGATTCTTACATAATTTAATCATCACAAAGCTTTTAGGCAATTCTTAAGCCCCAACATCAAGGGAGAGCATGTGTTATGAAAATGCCCATCCAATATTCAGGTTCAGCTATTGAAAAAAGGTATCTCATGGGGACACTTACTCACCTGAGGTCAACTGAGAAGAGAACTTCAGCTGCAATTAATCCAGCTTTCTGATATATTAAATAGTTTTTAAATCATAGTCCAGTTTCTTGGTGAGTTAGGACACTAATCATCAGGTTTTTAGATTCTTTTGCAGACTCACCTGCTCCTGGGTGCACTCTGCTAGAAAGTATCACTGCACATTTTCTTCAGAGAGTGGATGTTGATTTTGCAGCTGAAACACTTTATCAGGCACAAATATTCCATAAGCAAATCCCCCCACTGTCACTTTAAGCTGGATAAAGAAGCCTTTATCCAGCTTATCAAGTACTGTATCAAGTGTTCCTGCACCACTAAGGCAGCGCATTGGATGGGATCTCAGATCTTTTCCAGAACAGTTAAAAACATCACAGGAATAATTTCCATAGCTTTCCCCTTAACACAGATATATGAAGTATATAGAATAATTGAGCGCCATTTATTAATTTAATGGCTAGGTATGCACTTAATTTAGGTTTTGAAAAATGAAAACCATAATGATTCTCTGTGAAATATTTTTCCTAGATTGACACCACTGCTCTAACATTGCATAAAGCAAGCTGGCAGCTGCAGGGTATACCCATGCATTTTTATGCACCTGTGTTGAGTTTCAATAACCTGTTGCTAACTGCTTATGTGAGATTATTCCTTGTATGTCAGGAAAAAAAGGGATTTTTTAAAATGTTATTTTAAACTAAAACATGTTCACTTTAAATAACATGAATAAACTGTATTAGCTAGGCAGGTCTCCTTGTATTGTCAGAGTGCTCTGAAAGTAGTTCGAAGGCAAAATATCTGTTCCCAGGAGCATCATTATGATCTTTAGTCCCTTTAACTAGAAGCAGGTTAAGCTACTTCCAAGCATTTGACCTTGGGAGGTGTAGGAAAGCCTACACCTCACCTAACAGTTATGACAGATGCTTCATTTGGAGCATGCACAAATACTGTCCTACAAGCACCTCACCTCTCCAAAGGATTAGGGTTCACCTCTGTGCTGACATCTCTTGCGAACTAATCCCCACCTTTCCGAGGTTAAGAACTTGCTCTACTACCGGTTCGAAAGAGACAAGCTGAGGGAAGATCAGGTGTGACTCACGTTACAATATTGCCACGCTGTGGGCTAAAGGAGGCATTGCGCTTCTCCAACTTTACTGACAGAAACAAGCGAAGCAAAGACCACCCATGCTTATGCAGAAAAAACTGCTCTGTACTGCAGGAAATGAACTGATCAAAGTAACAGCACTCAAAGTGCAAAAAATACAGGCTTGCCAACGTAATAAATGCACTTAATTTTGCCCCTTAAGATCTGTTCTAAGAAGTTGTTCCCTCCAAGAACATTATTAGGGAAAACTCTTGGGCACTGGATAGCCAAGCCACTGAGTTTCAAAGCTAGTGATAGGAAAACACAATCTCAAAATGAAGACAATGGTCCCACAACTTAGAAGCATCATAAGACAAAATTACCATGTAATGATGTGAGTCTCCTACATTCACAAAAGAGCTGTAACTGCACACTGCTTCAGCTTTCTGTCTCAATTGGCATAATTTAGAATGCTGCAAGCCCAACACAAGGCACTGTTCAACTTAAACATCCCAACCATTTGGAAAAACCCACTGATGAGTTTCCAATGAAGCACTTAGATCAGGTCTTGAAATGGAAGAAAACGTGCAGTTCCTAACTTCTGTTTCCCTTTATGCCTTCCTGACAAATAATCTCACATTCAAATTAGGATAATCCTCCAGTGCTCACAGTGTTCACAGTGGCCACACATAATTACACATTACCTACTCAGAGAAAAGGATCCAGTTACCATTATACAACATGAGAATAACCCTGTCCTTTTCAGAAGTTATGGAAAATACTTTCCACTCCTTTCTATGAGTAACAGACAGATAGTGATAGGAGGTGGTGCTTCACCTAAATAACACTCAGGTAACTGAGGGCTGAGGCAACTAAACAGCAGTATCTCCTGTAATACTAACAGTTTTTATAACAGCTGTTTTTCATAGTGTCCTTCTGGACAAAATGTCCAGCACACACATAAACTGTGCCATGGAAAGGGCCCTGGGGGTCCTGGTCTCTGGGAAGCTGGATCTGAGTCAGCAGGGCCCTGGCAGCCAGGAGGGCTGGGGGCATCAGGGACAGCATCACCAACCAGAAAAGGGAGGGGATTGTCCTGCTCTGCACTGGGGCAGCCACATCTCAAGTGCTGGGGGCAGTTTTGGGTGCCACAATGTGATAAAAATGACATGAAGCTGTTAGAGAGGGTCCAAAGGAGGGCCATGAGGACGGTGAAGGGCCTTGAGGGGAAGCTGTGTGAGGAGCAGCTGAGGTCACTTGGTCTGTCCAGCATGGAGGAGACTGAGGGGAAATTTCATTGCAGTTTCAACTTCCTCCTGAGAGGAAGAGGAGGGGCAGACACTGACCTCTTTTCTCTGGTAACAGTTGTTGCATCAGAGGAGGTTTAGATTGGATATTAGAAAAAGGTTTTCCACCCAGAGGATGCTTGGGCACTGGGACAGGCTCCCCAGGGAAGTGCTCACAGCACCAGCCTGACAGAGCTCAGGAAGCCTTTGGACAACACACTAGGGCACAGGGTGTGACTCCTGGGGATGGTGCAGGGGTGGGAGCTGGACACAATGATCCATCCTTGTGGATCCCTTCCAACTCAGTTTATTCTGCAATTCTGTGATTCTGTGAAACAACACTGCTTTAAACCAACATTACTCCTGGAAGAGAACTGTATTTTTATCATGCCACAAAGAAACTCACCCTGGAGCTAATAGAAAAGTATGCTTTGCTCATGTGTTTCATCTGCAATACAGCACTTTCATGCCAGTGTGTTTAAAATGATCTACAGTGAGTCTTACAATGACAGTTACACAGTCTGTCTTATATCTGTGTTAACTAATAGGAAAACTATTGATTTTACTTAAATACAGTAAGCACAGTAAATAAAATAACCACTACCACCCACTTCTGACTGGCAGTTACTAATTGCTTCAGACACCCTCTTGGCTACTTTATTAAGACACTGCAGTAGCTTCAGAGCCCAGGATACAGATTAGCTCTTAGGAACAACCGGGCAAATTACCTAATTATAAGCAAAAGCATACAGCAGAAGGATTACTCATTGCAGGGCAATTGATGGAGCCCTTTATAAAGCTAAAAAAGATTCTGCAGTTTCAATTTTTTGTTCCCAAGTATTAATTTTATAGGGAAAAGGTAGGACTGCTAATAGTAAACTCAGTTTGAGAAGTAATTAATACATGCCATCAGTCAGCAGTATTTGCACTAACCAGAATAACCTTAAGTAACCATTTTTTGAAAGGTGAAAGCCTTCCATAATGAAGTTTGCATTCTGTGCATCATTCTTGAAGCTATTTTCCCCCAGACATTTTAGGCAACAGAGATCTGTAAGAAACTTTAGAGAAAGTGCTTTAGAGAAATGGATGCCTGAATTTCCTGAGAAACTAACAGAAAATCTTCAGATTCCTGCACTGAATCATTAATTTCACCACAATATTCTGCCTTTTCCTCGTGAAGCAAAAGTTTGGCGTTTGCCTTAGGTCTTGAAAGTGTCACACAGTTCCAAGCCTCAGCCAGTAACCCAAAGCAAACACTGTTATGATAGAGGTCAGTGCCAACGTGGGAATGAGTGTGCAACTGAGGTATCCTCTATCTCCTCATACAAATTAGATCATGCAAAACTCAAGAATGAAAGACTAACACGACCTGATGAACCCACTGTGAAGATTATGATGTAATCTTTGATCTCATGTAGAGTGAGGTAAAACCCTCTACTTCATTGTAAGACTAGAAGAACAACCTTTAGTTGTTCTAGAATTAAGTGTATTTATTTGTAAAGACATACTCAAATCAACATGGACAAATTAAAAGGATGCTTTAAAGGAGCTGATTTTTAGGAATTGCTTCCTAGAGATTTATACTCACGTTTGCTTTTGATTTCCCAGTTGACTCCACACTTCAACTACAAAGCCATCAAAATTTTCATTCTAAATAAAGAGAATTGTCAACAAAACACAGTTAATGACCATGCAGTTATTTTTCTTGTACTATTACAGATTGAACATGCTTTGTATTCTTACACCAGATTCATCTTTAACACAGCATTTCATGGAGAAGTCCAAGAGAAATTTAAATCATTTAACAAACACAAACATGCAAAAGTTGAAAATCTCTATTAGTTACCCATTTTATCTACTTTTACAGAAAAAGCCAATATTGTATTAGGAAAATTCAGACACTAATGAAAGGTGGTTGTTAAGCAAATAATTTGACACACTTTTAGTTGTATACCAGGGAAAAAACTCATTATCTCTTGAGTCTGAAGACACAAATGCTAATTCAGCATAGACATGATTCCAAGTATCTCCCATAATTAGTCTCTCTTTTGATACTTTATTCTTAGCATGATCAAGGATACTGTTGTACCTGAGTTGACATCCTTAAGAGGTCAAGTGTTACTGAGGACCTAAAATTGACATATTGGTTAAAAATTTTAAGAAATTACTCAGTTTAACTGAGTACATCCAACTTCCTCTAGAGCACTGTAAGATTTCTTTATGTCATGTCAAGTGACAACTCTTATTCTGACAATAAATAAACAGGCTGCCATGAATCAATCACTAATGCTGAATGTCTTTTGGGTGCAGCTTGTCTATTCTCACACATGGGATAGCTCTAAAGCCATTAGGAAAGGGGTTGGCCAGAAACCTTAGCAAAATTCCTCTCCTGCTCTCCCTAGTCTCTTAACATTTTGAGGAAACTGGTTGATCAGACCTGAGCAAAACTGTTCAGTAATACATATCCAATGAGTGATTCTTGGTATTAAAAGTGGTTCCTTAGCTTTACCACACTGAGCCTGAATGCATTCCTGTACAGAAAACAGCACCCATTGCACCCATGACTCTTTTACTGTCCATCAGAAAATACCACTAAGCAGTATAGCCACAGCTCAATAATTATATTTCTAATAGAAATGTAAAAGAAATTTAAAGCAGGCAAAAATCACAAGTGCAGCTGCCAATGACAACAAACTTATGTTGATCAGACTGATGTAGTCCCAGGTTAGACTCATAGTCACCTGCACTTAAGTGTTGCTACATTTCATATTTACAGGAACTGGACACATACTAAGACACACTATCAAGAATCCTCATTATTGCTTTCAGCAAATTCTATTTCATAGAATGCAAAATCACAAGAAATCAGAAATCATCTATTACAAAAGGAATCAAGTATCATCTCACACAATTTTATAAACATCATAAATAGGTTTTTTTACCTTGGCTAGCAGAACCATGTTCTTGGAAAGCTCCTCTATCTCATCTTCACTGCCAAAAACACTCTCAAAGTCTTGGTAAGTCCAGCCATCAAACAAAATTCGAGGCACTATCAGGCAAAGTAGTCAATCAGTAGAGAAAATAAGGAATTTATTATCTACAATGGAATGTTTCTGCAGAAACAGAATACAGCAGATACAAGCAGAGATACAATCAAATCCCATGACTGAGATCATTGCTTTTTCACTCTGACTAACTTCAGCAGCATAGAATGAATTGACACTGTAGAACATTCTCCAGTTTAAGTTTAATTAATGATCAGCACAAAACTTAAGTTTTAAGAGAAGATACTTCCATTTGATTGAACGATCTTAACTGAACCACTACTCAGGGCCTCAAGTAGAGTCTTAAACCAGCAAGAACACAAGACACCAATCTTTAAGTTGTGCATCTGTTCTACCACAATAATGAGGTAGAAAAGTTCACCTCAAACTCTAATTTACTTCATACACAGCCCTACATCACTTCACTCTTCTACTCAACTCAATGCCCTAAGACAAATTTTTACTTTTGGAAAGCACTTGAGCTTATGTGAATTTTTTTCCTAAAAACACAAAACATTAAAAAATTAGTCAGGAAAACTGATGTTGGAACAGTTGACAATCATGCCCACAGGAAAAGGCAATGGATTTTATGGAGCTATGTCTAAGCCCCTTCTAACTACCTTGGTTGTAAAAGAGTATTTTAGAAGAGTATAAAGAGATTTCAAAGGCTTTATCCTCTGGCAGTTGAAGTATGTTAAAATATCTGACTGAGCATTCAATTTTTCCAATACATTTCAAATTTCATACTCCCTTCTGAATCAAGAAGCATTTCACAGTTCTACAGTATTCTTGCTATAGACAAATGTAAGAAGCACAGCAGAATCTCTACAGCAATATTTGCCATTTTCCCTCAAGACACTCAATGCAGCACATCCCAAGAGTTCCCAGCTTCAAGGGGAGAAGAGACAAAGTAGATCTTTTCTGTCATGCAGGAAAGTCTGACTGACTGACTCAGATTTGGATTTTTATTTTTCTTTTTAACTACACAGAACCCCAAGCAACAAGTTTGAAGACTTCTTTCCCCAGGGAGTCACACAGTGTTATATACTAGTATTGTTCCATGGAGGGCACTGTAACCCAGGATTTATTCAGAGACAAGAAGCTAAGGCAAAACAACAAAGGCATCAAGAGGGCCAACACGTCAGTTACTTAACCATCTACAGTTAACTGCTTTTTCTTCTCAGACATCTTCTTCATACAGCTGTGCTAAGGTAATCTTCCTTCCTCCCATACAGACCTGGAAGAAAGTCTTACTTTCCTCTCCTAGAAGCTAAAGAAGATAAAAAGCAAGCAAATAAACATAAACCAGAGACTCACCTATTTTTATGTTTTTGGAGGTTTTTCTCACATCTTTCATCCAGCCTGTCAAATAGTATCAAGTAAGACAGCTGATAAAATATAAATGATGTTGACAATGATAACATATTTTCAAGTATTCTTCAAATGATGTAGCATAGCTTCATTATACACTTCTTCCTGCCACAGACCAGGAGTTCATAATCCACCCAGACAGAACATCTTGTGATGCACAGAAACAGAAGGCATGAACCTGCACCACAGCATTCACTACAGCCTTACAATAGTCCCCACGCAGCCCCTCCCTGCTCAGTTCTACCTCACTATGGAAAGCTACCCCAGCGCCTACTCAGAATAACACTTCTGCAGCCATCAGGCATCACGTGGGAGGAATGTCTGATTTTTTCAGATGATACTTTAAAGTGTCCCATTCTCTCCTCCTGGCGGCCATTGCATTAGTATGAATTTGTTAGTAGGCACTAACGTGGTAAGAATTATAGCTATTTCAAATGAAATTTCACATTCAATCAACTTCAAAACCATGAACTAGTACATACTAGCTGAAATTTAATCTTGCTGCCACTTTCCTCACCATGAAGGGAAAAAATTCTCTTCAAATTAAATTTCTCTTCCCTTTCTAAATAAATTCTCCTAAAGCTTTTGCAAAGGGAAAAAACCAAAACCCACAAGAGGTAAACAACTGCACAATACAACAACCAAGACTGTTTTTCCCTGTACAGGATCTTTGTCCTTTTATTTTTTTAAGAGGGGTTTTGTGGACAGCACGGTGGAAAAGCCAATCATTCTACTTACATTTCTTGACAAATAAACTATGTACACTTATGCAAGCAGGTGAGGACAGAAAAAAGTTCAATCTGAAGAAAAGCCAAAAAAATGTAATGGATGAAACTACTTCACCACGTGGCAGAGCCAGCAAAACCCACCTAGTATGCCAAATCTACACAGTCTGCAACAACATTGCAATTCATATTCAAAGGAAAAAAAACAACACCTTGATCAGCATCATGGAGCCCAGTGAACTGGAACCTTTCCTTCCCTCTCCTCTTCACTTGTAACCAAACCGGTGAGATTAGTGTAAATTTGTTTCCAAATATTTTAGCAATGTCATAACCATGGTTGTTCCACTTGAAAAACAAAGGAGACAAAAAAAGTGAGAGACTCAGAAGTAAGAGATAGAGTTCACTTCACTTTTGACCGATATAAACTCTTTAACAAAAATGTAATCATCTGTCAGATCCCTACTTGTTCATTTGAGGAAACCTGCTGGGATATTGCTTTCATTCAAATAAAAAAGTACTCTTGAGCTACAGCAACTGGCTTGTAGATTCCCACACAGTTTTGAGTTTACAGACTCTGCATTTATGTTCAAGAGAACTTGAGAAAGGTGAAAATTTATAGGGCACCTATTTGTCTTTTGACCAGTGTAAGACAAAAATGAGTGAAAAGTATCCTGTAAAAAAAGGGATGAAACATTTATCATTCAAGAAAGAATGCTTTGAAGGAGACAGGATAGCAAAAGACATCAGTTTGACAGCAGTTTGACAGCATTCAATTGTTACTGTTGATTTAGCAGGTTCGAGTTGCAGCCCTCCTGTTCTGACTTCACTGCAATTTCCCCTGACTCACCACTGACAGGAGAATACTCTCATCCATGTTAAAACCAGCATTAAGGGAGCTTCCCTGTCTGACCATCTAGGAACCACTCTGGCAGTCACAACACCACCACTCCAAACTTTCACAGCTGAGGGTGACTCCAGTGACCCCAGGGTGTCCCTTCTGGTCCCTGCACACTCACACAGTCAGGCAGGGTTTCCTCACTGGCTCAGCCCTGGATTTCCCAAGGCAGAGTCCTAGATGTCTGGAACCCTAAAGCAATTTAATTGTGGTGCAGTAACACAGAAACAGCACGAGCTGGTGCCTCTGGAGAGGGACCCCAACAAAGGAATCCCCAGGTTTTGTCCCTCCATGCCTGTGATAGTCTGGGGTCTTTCTGCTGAGCCCTTGGCTCCTGCTGTGTCCAAGTGTCTGGTCACCTGGCCACTGCCACAGGTCCCTGAGCCCTTTGCTGTCTGAAAGGTCAGCACCAGGTCATGGCCTTTTGTCTGGGGCTCCCATCCAGGCACAACCTGCAGCCCCACTGCAGCTGCACACCCAGTACCTGCTCTAAGTGCACTGCTCAACACCAGGGAGAGGAAAAACAACATACACCCTCCTAGAAGACCTAGACATCCTCCAAGAGACAGATGGGAGAACAAGGGTTTGAGACCCCCTGAACCCCACATCAAATCTCAAATACTTGTCTGGCTATTTGACTGTATTTGACTAGCAGCCCTCACTGCTATAAAAATACTTCTAAAACAGGGATGCAAACTTGCAGCACAGTCTGCTGCATATTCATTCAAAACACATATTTTATTGATTGTATCAACTTACAGGAGTAATATATCCCAGAACATCTCCTGAAAAATGTCGTTCCTTCATCTTCTTGGAGCAATAACTTTTATGTTCCAGTATAATATCCTTTGCTTTTGGATCCACAACTACCAATCCCCTGTCCTGAACATTTTTATCAGAATGCAGCTTCTGTGAAGAGAAGACAGTTATTAGAAGAAGTTATATGAAACAGACACTTTCAATGGCAACAGACTTTAAAAACAACAGCAAAATAAATCACTTCATTAAACTCTGAGCGCTCCTTTCAAATGATGCAGAGCACTTTGATTTGAACTGAAACATACAAGTCCTCAGAAATTGTCATCATCAGTAAACTTACTTTGTTTGTAAAAAGCATATAAACTTTGAGGGTAAAAAGCATATAAACAAAAACCAAAGCCCAAGACATTATAAGAGTAAAGAACATAATTTATGACAGCTAATGGCGCTCTGTTTTCTAACCAATGCTTTCTGTCATGTTACCCCCAAAATAATAAAAAGGGGTTAGGAGTTCTTAACCAAGAATTTGAAGACAGCTTTTGAACTGGATATATTTTAGTCTGAGAATGCTGCACTGTGAAGGCCAAGATTTTAAACACTCTTCTTTAGGGAAGATATTTCAACTGACCCAGCAGATAAAAACAGAACGAGAAGATCTAATGAGATGTTCATGGTGGGTATGCAGAAGGCATCTATTGATTCATTGTAAGGAATTTAGGGATATGGCCTGCCTTAACACCTTGTATTACCCTCACTACCTGCAAATTTGGTAGATGTTGAGCAAGTGATACAAACAGTAACAGATGAACATGCATAATGACAGGAAACAATAACATGCTCAGCAAGTGAAGAGAGACTTCAGCATGCTGGCTGTGCTTGCTCTGATGATTGTGGGACTCTGAATCATTTCTGCCTGCAAAAAAACAACTGATTAGAAGGCTCTTCAAAATCTTTCACCAGGATACAGCCTTCCCATTGGCAATGTTCCATTCCACCAGTAAATGATCTAGAGCTCTTGGCCCAAACTACTGTTCCCCACCCTGATTTCCAAAGGGATGGAAGTGTCCCCCCTGAGGGGATAAAAACTTCCTGTTTCTGCAACTTGCATAGAGGAATAAAGCTCCAGAAGTCTACATCATGTGTTTCAAGAAGTGAACCATTTATGACACACAGAAAAGGTGAAGGAAAGGACAGTTTCAAGTTTTATCTGTGAGTATCAGCTGCAGTGGAAATGCATTAACGCTGTTTTAACAGAGGTAGAGGCCATTTACCAAAGTTCAATTAATTCACTTCACATGTTAGATAAGACAAGAATTTTGGTTATTTCCCTTACCTTTTCCTCCAGTTTTTTTGTAGCACCTTTCTTTGCATCTGTTTTTGACAGGGTACCTTCAGCTAGCCAGGATACCATGGCAAGAGAAAGGGATGCACAGAGAAGCCTCATGGTGTTTTTCCCCATGTCAAGTTTCTCTTCTCCTGAAAACATAAGGGTTCAAATCTCTGTGAACAGAGGAATGTAACAGTTTCATTTGGTTTTCTTGTCTAAAATAAGTCAAGAAATTTTCTTATCTTGTTCCATTTAGAATCACACTTATTAAGGCAGTGCTTCTGCTCAGGCAACAAAAGCAGTGCATTGTGAGAGATTACCTCTAGTCTCAAACACCTTTTCTGTCCCTTGTTTTAGTAGCTGTATCACACATGAAGTGGGTTGGACCCTTGCAACTTCCTTTTTAAGGATAACTTTTTTTTTTTTGCTCCTCCCTAGCCTGGTCAGTGTGTCATAAATTAATTAACAGATATAAAAAATTATAGCTATATGCTTACAGCTACGTGCCTTTACTGTAACAGCAGAGACCTTTGCTTTCAATTCCTTGCCAAGTCACTGATACAGAAATTGAAGAAAAAAAAGGAGGGGGAAGGGTGGGCATGTCCTTTTTGTCTAGAAGGAAAACTCTAGACAGTTTGCCCTAGCTCCAGATAAAGGAACTGAGAATTAGCAGACAACAGTTCTGTTGTGTGTTCATCTATCACACCTTGTATCTGTAGGAAGACTTTAAAAAACAAAGTCAAATACAGCCAGAGTTTGTTTTTCAATCTCTCCCCAGTTAAAAGTTGCACTGGTTTCCCAGCCTAGCTCCCAGTAGTGAATAAGAAGAAAACAGAAAAGAAAATATTTGGCATTTGGGGAACCAAGGCTCTAGATCTGTATCAAGCTGCTTCTCATAAATATGAGATCCTGATCAAGAAGAAAATTGGTTCTTTCCAATATTCTGAATTTTTGTTGAACTTGAAAAACTATCTTGCTTTTTATATTACTCTACCACTCATTTTGAAGACCTACAGGCTCATTTCTAGAAATCATATTTATAAGATTTGTTCTACTGGCACTGATAACAAGTGGCTGCTCAAAGTTTGAGTGCTTTGTTTCAAACTTTCAAAACATCAGGTGCAGATCCCACAACTCAAAACTGAGCCTCTGAGTACTGTGGCAGAAGGAACCTTAAAGCTTCAATGGAAATGTACTCAATGAAACAGACATGAAATCAACAACTCAACAAACTTGCTAGTATTTGTATGTGTCTGGCTTAGCAGTGAGATTTTAAAAACCAGAGGTATTTATTAAAGGATTTAGGGGTTCTGCAGGAAAAGAGAGTATCAAATACTTGATTAGGCAACAAAGTAGAAGGATGATGGCAGAAGTGCTTGAAACAAACAATGTCAGTCACCAAAGAACATCAAAAACCTCCTGTACAAAATTATTTGAAGATTTTAGTAAAGTCTTTTATAAACTGCAAATAAAAGCAGAAAGCCTTCTAATATTTCCTAGATCCATGGAGTGTGGTAAAAGCTGAATTGCCATAAAGCTTGAAATTCCTATGATGAATAATTAAGGTCTCATGCTTCTACTTTGACTTCAAGGTCTCTGGAAACCCCCTTGTTTTCCACATTCTAAAAATGAGACAAAGCAGGTTGCTTTTGATAGTATCTCCTATGTTCCATCTAGCTTGGCAAGATCTATAAACTATTGCAGAGAGGAACAATTGAGAGCCTGAAGAATCAATACAAGTCTTAACTATTTGGACAGGATATCAATTCTCCCAGAAGCTCGTATATATCGATTTGGAGGTGTTTGATTTCACTTTCAGAAACAATTAGCAACAGCATCACTTCCCTGAAAAGAAGATAATGTCTAACAGCTGAAGAACAGAAGCTTAGAAAACCATCCCTGAACTCTAATTAGACATCAAAATGTGCTCATTTCCTTGACAGGATCGTATCCATCTGTCAATTACTGTTAAGTCAACATCCACTCCTAGATTTGTAAGAAGCACTGAGCCTGTGGCAAATTGGTTTCTGCTACTGACAGTCCAGTATAAACTCTTGGTTGGACACTTATTTTAATAGTTTGTTCCTTAACAACATCAATGAAAATTAAGTAGATGGGATTACTGTAACACACAAGATGAATTGGTCAGACTTTAAATGCTCTTTATGGAAAATATAAGGATGCATTTTGCAAGCTTTACAAAACTAAATCCTCATCAAACTTTTCTTCTACGAACTCTCTGCCATTTTTTAACACTTCTCAAATTAGCTGAACTCAGAACTGTCTGAGCTTGGCACTCTTTGTTTATCTCCTCTGTCACTGCAAAATGCAAACAGAATTTAAAATTGCCTCTATATTCTTGTCCAACTGATACTATGGACAACCTAAAGTTTAAAACATCATCTGACAAACTGATCTAAAGCCTAGGTTTCTCTCCTAGCCAAGTCACAAATGTTGTTTAACCCCACCTCCACATGAGGTAACATACTTTTGGAAAGCTGTTTTAAATAATCTTAATTTTTAAAAGCAAGTCAAGCTAGCACAGATTTAGGCTGTCCGAAATAAGCAAGCAAAGAAACTAAATGGATGGTACACAACACTGAGTCAATGTTTATAGTTTATTCATAAATAAGAAACTAGATTCTAACTACATTTGCAGAAAGAACCTGCATCACTTAGCAAAGGCCACGAAACATACTGTTGATGCGTTTTTAATTGAAAACAATAAAAGCTACACTGGGGAGTGAAGAGTGAGAATAAATCCATTTCTAACCTGTGTAAACATTGAACCCTCCCCCCTTGTAAAGTGCTCCACCTTGACGTTCAGAATTCCCTCCCACGCCCGCCCGGCTCTGGAGACACCAGGGAGCCCGCACGCCTGCCATGGCATCAGCGCCGCTGTGGCCGCCCCGAGCTCGGGCCCGGCGGGGCGGCCCCGGCCTCGCCGGGCTGCCGCGTCACCCCCGCCGCAGCACGGCCAGGCCGGACCCCCGCCCCGCCCCGCCGGAGCGCGGCCTCGCCCCCGCCCTTTCCCCACTCTCCGTCCCTTCCCAGCCCCGCCGGGCCACGGACACCACGTACCGCCCGCCGCCGCCGCGGAAGTGCGGGCGAGCGGCAGCGCCCCGCCCCGCCCCGCCGGCTCCGGGCAGCGCCGGGGCGGCGGGAGGGCGCCGGCTGCGCCAACATGGCGGGGCGGGAGAGGCTGCGGTGACCGCTCAGGGCCGGCCCAGCGGCGGCACAGCCCGGCCAGGCCCCACCGACAGAGCCGCCGCTGGGCTGGCCCGGCCCTGCCGGACCCGGGTCGCGGTGCTTTGGGGCTCATCCGTAGCTGAAGAAAGGAAATGCTAATAATGGTGTGATTCTAAATTCCCATAAAGAGCCTCTTGGTTTAGCCCAAGCTATAGCAAATTGAAACAGCTCCAGGTCTAGCCTGGAGAGGAGGAACTTCGGGGTTACTTTATCACTCACTGCCCAAAAATAGGCTGTAGCCAGGTTGGGATCAGCCTCTTCTCACAGGCCACCAGCAACTCAAGAGGAAATGGCCTTAAGCTATGCCCGGGGAGGTTCAGGTTGGACCTGGAGGTCCAGCCGGGAGGAATTCCTATACAGAACGTGATGAGACATTGGGAGAGTGGCGGAGTCACCTTCCGAGGAGGTGTCTAAGAAAAACTTAGAGCCATGGTCTAGTTGACATAGTGATGTTTGATCACAGGTTGGACTCGATAATTTCTGAGGTCTTTTCAAAACAAATTCTTTCTGTGATTCTGAGAAATAGTGTTGGTAAATCAAGAGCTTGGGCTAAAATGCACACACTGACCTGGAGGCAAAATAATCATATAGGTAAGGCTGCAGAGAGTCTGCAGGCAGTACTGCTGACTCTGGGTGTGTCGAAAGGAGAGGTCAAACCTCTGATGGCTTTTGACAGGCTGTAAAATAAAAGGTTGTGTTTATAATTGAGTTTTTTTATTTTCTTCTGCTTTGACCTTCTACAATTTGTTTTTTTGCATGCAGCATGGCTTGTTACCGCTATTTACTACAGCAGAAGTTTTAGTATAACCCTGTTATTTCACAGGCTGCTTACAGGGACTAAATACTCTATCAAAAGACTTGATAAAAAAATGGATGTGTTATATCATGATGTAGAAGCAAGGCCAGCATATCCTAGTAGTGCACTTCCCAACAGAAGCCTTCCTGTGGCCTGCTGTCTCTCTTGGTTACAGTTAGGTGCAACCTGCTAGAAGCTGAACTGGAAGGTTGCCTTATTCTGCTGAACTGCTCTCTTCTTTCATTCCCTCTTGTGTAATGAAGATCTTCATGAGCATTCTTCAGCACTGAAAAGAAAAATGGAAATATTTTTCCTCTGAACAGAAGTCTTGTCAGTGAAGCAGATGCATGGTCTTCTATGCCCAGATCCATCCCAAATTTCTGTAAATTTAGAGTTTCATGCAGCCTAACTTTGTGTTTTCTAGTGTTGAAAGCAGCCCATCTGATACTCTGGCATGGCAGAAAGCATTGTGCTCTGTGTTAAGGGATAATGAATGTTCAGTGTCAAGTACAGAAACATGGTTGTGTGTGTGTAGTGGAGCCATGGATTCTGTTTAGTCCTGAGTTCGTTTTGGTTCCAGTAGTGGCTGGAATGATCATAAGGAGCAGAAGAAAACAATAACTGGTGAGACGAATGTGAGAGAAGTAACAAAGGGAAAGGAACAATTCCTTTTTTGTACTTTCCACAACTGGATCCTCACCAGCTGAAAACACTCAGATGAATGGTGATAGTTTTATGAAGGTCAGTGCAATTATTAAAGGCTTTGTACCAAAGTGCAATGAAATTCTGAAAAAAAAAATTAATGTAACTCCCATATAAAATGGGAAGGGGGGGGACAAACATTGTGGATTTGTTGGCAAACAAATGTGATGCCAAATGTTTTATGTAATAGGAAAATATTTCTTGGTACCATCTCCCCTTTAATGCTGATTTTACAGTAATTATAAATGTCTTAAATAATCATGACATCTTGGTATGGATACCCATTTATGCTTTTTTTTTGGGCAGCCTGGTGTTTTATAGATGTTAGGCTCAAACCAAAATTGTACAGAATTACCAACTCAGTGTGTTTGCAAAGGGTTGTGCCTGGTGCAAGCTCTGTGCTGAGTAACAGCTGGGATCATATTACAATGTTTCTTTCAGCCAGGATGCATCTAGAGACCATTACAGACTGTCTTTCCTCTAGATAGCTATTATTCACATGAAATTTAAAAGGATAGATATGCCTACACATTTGTCCTGATTGCAAGCCTTTGTTGAGGCAAAAAGAGAACAGGGTGAATATAGTGAAGCCTCAAAAGCCAGTCAAAGGAGGTTGACATAAAATAATCAGGGTATGTGTACTGCACACTGAGCCCCTTCAAATGAAACATTTAGCTGTGTGCAGCAAAACTGGAGTCATCCACATGCGTTAGCCACTTGGATATTTTCCCAGTTCTCAAGAAGAATTTGCAGCTCATGCTTAGCTTGTACTGCCACAACTATTCTGCTGGCACTATTTAGGCTACTGCTGCAAAGGCAGTTGGATACCTGCATGACTTGCAGTATTGACAGGAATACAGCCAGACAGGACTGACAGACTGAGCCTTTAGGTGTCACTGTGCTCTTAGGAGTAGAAAATAGCTCAACATTTTGGCTAGCTCAAAAAAGATTTCTTTTTTTTCTGATCACAGAAAAAGCCTCATTTGGTGACATGGGAAGTTTTCATCTTCAAAGGTGCATGGAAATTATTATTAAGCACCAAAATCTATTTGTAAAGCTGTGAAAAAGGAAAGTGCTCTTCATGAAAGCCTACAAATAATCTGAGTTGAATAATAGACTAATTGGGCACAACTGCCTGTAGTTGCACTTGGTCTGCAAAATGGATCCAGGGACAAAGGGATAATTGCATGACTACCACATGCTGTCATCCTGCCTTTCCATAGAGACTTGCACAACTAAAAGTACTCATGTAACCATGTATCCTGAAAACACCCAGAATAGACCCTTGAGGGATATAGCCACTGTCAGACAGATGGCATCAAGTATTACGTAGATCTTTATGAGAGAAAAATGTATCACGAAATTAAAGGTACTGGAGCTTGATGAATCTAAAGATGCAAGGTCTAGACAAGGAGAATTGACCATGGGAGCAAACTATCCGGGGCAACAGTGAATTTGACTATATCAGAGCAAGACTCAGTGCCTTTCTGGAAGATAGACTGTAGCTAAAAGCTAGATATTGGGCTACATTCACTGGTGTAAAAAACAAAACAAAACAAAAAACCCAGATGAAATGAAATGGCTTGAAGTGTGCTGAAATAGAGGCGAAATGACTAATTGATCTCCAGTGGCCCTAAGTAGAATCCCATGATTCTATAAGTCATTATTCTCCACTAAGCATACTAATCCCTTGCATCATGACTGAAGCCCCCAGCACACTTGTGGCTAGGCAGTCTAGGCCAGCTTTGAGAACATTTGAACCTATTTTCAGCTGAAGATATTAAATGCTCTGCAAAGTCCCACCTCTTTGGCATGTTTAAGACAGTTTAACCTTGAAATGTTTTCAGTCTCGGGAGCAGATGTGGTGTGGGACTGTGTTACTCTGCATGTTTATAACCATCAGGAGGAACATGTGGCGCTGGATGTGTACACCTGCATGCCCAGGGAGTCAGGCAGTGGGAATCTCTACATGAACACAGAGCAACTGTGGCACTCACACAGCCGATGGCAGGCTCACAAGGGGGATGTGCCTGAGGATGGAGCTGCACACAGCAGCCTCCGGCCTTGTCAGCCTCACAGGGACTGTGCAGGGTACGTGCAGGAGATCCCGTGCACTGTTTTGGGGTCCCTTTTGAGGAGGAGGACCAAGGCACAGCCTCCTGCAGTCCACCCTGTGGAAAGCATGTTGTTACGGTCTATACTACTGAGAGTCTGTACCTTGCTCTTCACATTTGAAAATTAAGATTGCAGATCAATGGCCTGCTCAAAGCTTAAGTGAAATTTCCCGGTATCTTGATGGGCCGTCCCTCTCCTTCTCCCTCAGCAGTTCCATCCTCTGAGGTGCCTGAGAAGCCCGGTATTTCACCTTCAAAAATCAACAAACTTCTCGGCATTAGGGTCACGATGAGAGGAAGGGATTAGGCTGTTCCCGAGCAGGGAGCGTGCAGTGATTCACGGACACAGCGGCTGACGCTGCCCTGCCGGCCCTCACCTCGGTCCGGGCCCGTTTGCCCCCACGGGAAGTTGCATCCCAGCAGCGGCACGGCCGATCCCTGGGGCCTAGCCTCCAGCTAGCCAGTCCTTTCGGGCCGCAGGATCGCACGGGGGATGCCCGGGAGCGGGGGCACACCTCGGGGCACATCCCGGGGGCCGGGCAGGGACCGCGCCCGCCGCGGCTGCGGCACCGGGAGGCGCAAGGGGGTCCGGCGCACCCGCGGCGCTCCCGCCTCCGCACGGCAGGTGGCGCCCGAGCAGCGCCCGCCCGGCGGCTGCGGGGGCGCGGGAGCCCCGGCGGCGCCTGCGCGCTGCGGAGGCGGCGGCGGCGGAGCGGCCTGAAGGAGCCCGCGGGGAGAGCGGGCGGCGGCTGCGGGGGTTCGGTGTGTCGCGTCCCAGGGCGGCCGTGATCGTGCGCCACGATGCCTGCGGTATCGAAGGGCGATGGCATGCGAGGCCTGGCGGTCTTCATCTCCGATATCCGCAACTGTGAGTGGCACCGGGGCCGGGGCCTGGGCTGGGCCGCGCCGGCCGTCGCCATGGGCTGGTGCTCCGTGGGGCCGGGGCTTCACCCCTCGATCCCCTTCCCAGTGCTCCCCTCTTGCCCCTGACCCCCGCAGCGGGCAGCTCGGAGCGCTCCTGTCTCACGAAATGGCGACGCGCTCGGGGGGGCGGTGCGGCGGGGAGGGGGGGCAGCGTAAAGCATTTGCCCGTGGGTTTGTGCGTTTTGGGTGGGTGGGTTGGCGTGTTTCCCTCCCCCTTCACCGCCCCTGTCACCCCCCTCGCCCGTCCTTGAGTGTCGCGGTGGCCGCCCCGGCCGAGGGGGTGCCGGGGGTCGGTACCGCCGTTGTTCGCGATGCGCCGGAGCGGTGCCGGGGCGCGGGTGGGTGTGCGGCGGGGCAGGGAGAGGCGTCCTGGGCTCCTTCCAGATCCCTGAGCGGCTCTCGGTTCATCACGTCACTGATGGAAAACAGGCCTCTGTAGGCGCCTGAGAGCAGGGCCCTCAGTGCGTATGCCTAGGCTTGGCTTAAAGTGGCTTGAAGATTCTGCTTTGGTGGAAATCGGCGCTTGGGATCAGTGTAATTAAAAATGGGATGGAGGGGGGTGTGAGTAGTTGCCCCCCGCGCCCCCGAGCGATGTGGGGGAGCGTGTCCGTGAGTGTGCAGTGGGAGAGGAGGAGTACAGATCTGCTGCTGCTTGGGGGAAGGGGCATGTGTGGGGGCACACCTCAGTGCTCAGTCTTCCTTTTGTCCGAGAATTGCATACAATAGTTTAATATTAATCAGAGTTAGAGATCTAAGTGTATGATGTGGCAGGAATTGCCTGGGGAAGGGCTAAGGTCGCTGTGGTTGGTGTGATGAAACAGCTCTATTTTGTCCACCTGTGTGTCTCTGTAGATCACTTGAGGCTATTTTAAAAGCAGTGGAGGAATGATATTAAGGTCTTCTCTCTAAAGATATAAACTGGTTTTGGGAATTTTTTAGTGTGAATTATGTTGTTCTGACTGGGCTTGCATTGGGATTATTTAGTCACACTGGCTTGAAAAACTTCAAATTGACGATTTCTAATAAAAAAAAAACCTGGCAAAGAAATTATACAGGTAAAATGAGACCATTTAAATGCTGCGTCTTTATAATCAGGTGATTTGGACATCGAGACGTGAACAAATTCAAGGTTGATAATCTTCCTTAGAGCAGAAGCTGTTTGAATGAGGGGGTTTTTCTTTTTCAAAACAGAGTTGCTGGTCCTTAGGTTGCTTTAGGCTTCACTCTGTTTGTAGAAGAAGACCTATAAAATGTGTAGTGTAGCAGTTCCAGGTTACACAAGTGCTCCTGTGCTTTGTCTAGTTGGCCTTGCTATTTAGTGAGCATTTTCAGTGTCCTGGTGTTCTGTGCAAGCTTTGTGTGTAACATAGTTCCACTTGGTGTCATAGCAGTTAAGACTTGTTAAGCTGTTCTATTTACCCAACACAATTCACAGTGATTTTTTAATCATTGTTTTCATTGATTTAGCTAGAAACAGTACGGACTTGATTCATTAGTGTTTAATGTCTTGCAGTTGGTTAAATTTGTCCATGCTTGTTTTTAGCGGAATTTACTAGAAGTAAATTCAAGAGAAGCATTTGGGCTCTTAGGTTTGTAACATGTGTTCAGGGATGTGAAATAACCAAATTTAATGTGATCGGATATAACAAATTAGGTACTTATTTCCCCACGAGGCTGTGTGGGAACAGAGCTGAAGCTACCTTTGTCCATATGGGACAACAAACCTCTCATGCTCTAGTTATCTTCAGGAGACACAAAGATGTAACCTACTGGTGATACAAATAGAATGTTAACTTCGACTCTTTACACAAATACTGGTATATCTCTCATGTTTTGTCTCTGTCCAGACGGATGTTTGGGAGCTGTAATTACTTGTGTATCTTTCTTGTCTTCATAATGAAAAAAGTAGCAGCATCTTCTAAACAACTGCAGAAGAGCTGGTATTCCCACTAGTAGGTGATGTATGAAGCTTCCAAGTAGCTGTGAATGGCATTTGAGCCTTCCCTTCAGTGGAGCTCTGAGTGCTGCCAGCTAAGCCTGGGCTAGCGCACACAGAGCAAGATTCACAAAAGTGCTTCCTGGAGTATTCACAGAAGTACTCTCTGGAGACTCTGGGCTCTGCAGGTACTGCTGTTGGCTAAAGCTCCCTCTTTGCTTCTTCAGGGAGGAGCTAGATGTTGTCAGGAGCAAAAAGTAGCAGCTGTGGAGGTGAACAGCATCTTTTGACTAAGGAAAGAAAGCAAGTCTTCCTTTTCTGAGAAGGGAGGGGAGCTAAACCATGTGCAGCTCATGACCTCTATTTCTAGCCTTACAATTGGACTAAATATCTGATAGTTGCAGTAACACAGACAGTTCGGCTGGCATTCTTAATTTGGCTTTGCTGAACTCCTGTATCTGTTTTGAATACTGCCACAAAGGCTTGGCAGTTTTAGTTTGCCAGTAGCCTTTCCAGATGATACGTAATGGTGAAACATGGTGTGTATGGGGGGGTGTATGCACAGATAAGGATTCTACATTGTGGATGTCCCGAAAAAGGAAAGTGCAGTTGTGTGCTGGCTGTGTTCAGAGGGATGCGCAGCATGTGATTTCAAATAATTCAAGGAACCTAAACTTCTGGGGGATACTTCTGTAAATTTTGACTGTTTACCTTTGGAAATGCTTGATCTCCTTACATCAAGATTTATTTTTTGGATATTGTATCTACAATGTCTGCAGCATTAAATAATGCAGGATTCTCTTACAGGTTGGATATATTACTGATTTGGGAGTGATGCCTGTCTTGCCTATCTTTATACCGGTCTGCTAGAGGCTTCACATAAGTCTCACTTGATAGCAGTTTTCAGTGTTTACAACTGTAGCTGATTGTGAACAAGCAGCTCGCACTACCAGCCTGTCTTTAATACTAAAAGCTTGGTTGTCACTTCTGTGTTGTTTAGACATAATTTTGGCACACGGTTTATCTATTAAACTTCTTGATTTTTATCTTAAATACTTCTATGTCAGATGTATTTTTTAGAGCAGACTATTTTAAAGTACACTGATTTCCCAAAAGTCTGTGATGTTTTTCATTAAAAACAGTTGGAATACTACTTGCAGCAGCAATTGTAAAATATTTCAAGGCTAAGAGAGGCTTCTTAGCACTTTGACTTTGCTCTAGTCTCTCTGAAGCTGTCATATTGAGTGTCTTCTTTCAAAATGAAATGTTCTTTATTCATACAAAGATCAAGTGAATTTTTGAAGTATGGTAATAGAAGAAAATGAATTATCCTTCAGTTCCTTATAGCTCTCCAGAATTTTGTTTCAGGGCAATTGTAGGCTCTACATTTTGCATATGGAGGTCCTAGTGCAGATGGCAGATAAAAATATTTTTTAGGAAATAACCCTTTTAGATATCTGTCGCTTTGCCAGTAGATGCATGAACTTTTCTAGAGACTTGTTCATTTGGATTGTTTTGTAACATATATGAATTACTACAGATAAGGTTTTTAGCTTATCTTTCATAGACAGCAGAGAAGAGACAAGAAAACTACAGGTTGAAAGCCAAACTGCAGTACTTGATTAGGATAGCCCAGTTAATGAGTTCTTGGTTGGTGTGACTGAGAAAATAGTCAGGTGTGGCTATGCTGTACAAAAGATTGTGGTGGAGTGGAGCTGAAAGTTCTGAACCCTGTGGTTTGGTGAAGTGCTATCCAAACTTAGGGGTTCAGGTCAGGAGGAGTCCTTGTCACTGCATGGATTATGTGCCTCATGAACTAAAACCTAACAAGATCTGCATGTGTTACAAGCATATGGACTCCTGCAAGAAATATTTATTCTTAAATAGTATGTTAAGTCTTTTCTTGTGTACGTACTGCAGAGCTGCTGAAGCAATTTGCTTATGTGAGATGGTGCTTTATAAATTCTCCAGCTGTTTTAGCTGACACATAGAGCATCAGGACTCTGTTTTCATTTTTTTGAGTACAGCTTTATGCTTATCTCACAATGAAATACTTTTAAGTCATTTGTCACTCAACCTATTCTGCTGCAGCAACAGTGCTCTCTGCTATACGCCCTGAAAACCAGGAAAGCTTGCTTTTCTCCTTTCATTTGCAGCCTGTAATGTAGAAATAGTTTGTATTATAGTAGTAAGTGTATTACTGGTAACCCTCTGCTCCATGTTAAAATTGGGAAGCCAGTTCCTCTTAGGTTGATGAGATGTGTCTACACAGAGGCAAAAGCTGCTTTTGTCACAGGTTTGGAGGACAAGACAGTTCTTAATTTCCCTTGCTAGGTAACTGTCTTAACTTTTCAGTTGTGCCCCAGAAGTTGGAGAGGCTGAGGAAGGATTCCTGAGTTTGTTCTTCAAATGTTTCTTTGTATGTTTTCTTCCAAGTTACTGTTTCTTTTTCCTCAGGCCAAATTTTTTCCTTAAATAAAATCCAACAAATATAATAAACAAAGGTCCATCTCTTCTCATAGGACTTAATGCATTAAATTTTCATTGCACTGGACAAGGGATAGTGTCCTGAAGCTGAACCTCCCAAAATGTGTCTTTGCTTCACTGCAAAAAGATAGTTCATTAAATTCATCATATGATGATCACCTGTTTGAATGGATGGTAGGTTATGAAGTGCATTGCAGGTGTAGGTAGGAGGGGCATGTACGTGGATTAAATGACTACATGGGTATGTATAGAGTTATTTTTCTCTGTGGGAACAGCCACCCAGTGAAACAAACTTCACATAGAGTGAGTTGAGCACATACAGCTGGATTTAGTTATCTGTAAGTCATTATTATATGTCAGTAATAAGCTGTCACTGTATAGGCTAAAGCTACTGCATTGCTCCTCTGAGTTCTTGTTTGCATTGCATGTAGTGTTAAAGCAGGACTTGAAACACTTCTCTAGACAGTCAGAGACTTTTTTTACATGTATTCTTAGATTACTTACCTTTTGAAGAAATTGAAGGCAAAGCATGTTGGTTTGCTCTCCTGCTGCTTCTTCAAGGCTGTGGCAGTGCATCTAATATGGTTGGTTTCTGGCCTGAACAAACAGCCCTAAGGATGTGCTATAATAAGCTCTAAGTCTTGCATCACTTGCTACTATTTGCAGGAGAGTGCTTTAAGGAAAACACAATTAGCATGAGATTAGTCTGAGGAGGATCTCTAAAGCAAAACTGATGCTCTTCCCATGGCTTCTCTGTCTTGGCTTGCTCCTGGTCATTTCAAAGAGCTCTGAGAGGCTGAGATTTTTTTGTTAGTGTTTTTTTTTTAATGTTTGTTTAATTTGTGCATGTTTGGCTTAGAGGAGAGATAGTAAAGAGTTAGAATCTTTCATGTGACATCCAACCTCTCTGTTAGGTACCCTGGACTGCTTAATTTGAAATCCTTTGTATAAAGACTGCCCATCAGGACTGATAAGAGGAAGCTAAGGACTATTGCAGAGATTATTACATATCTGCATTAGTTAATGAGCTCAAAAGTATTTTAGGGTCCCTGAAGCAGTAGTTTAGAAGTGATAGCTAAACTAGCATAGGCCTCAAACTGTTCTTCTTTTTGAACATGAACTAAGGAGGTAGAAGGTAGAAGAGAGTCCACAGTGACTTGTAGTAAATCAGTGCTGATACTGCCTTATCTTGTTGAAGGGAGTGTAGCTCTATGCTGTGAAAAGACTGGTCAAGGAAATGACTGCTTGGATGCTGCTCAGTCAAGGAAGGAGGAAGAACTCCTTTTGTACAAGCCTGACCCTGCACTTACTTCTTGGCCTGAAGCATATCTTGGCATATCTTCTTGGCCTGAAGCTTCTCTTTTGATAGGAGTCAATGTTGTTTTGCCACCTGAGCTGACAGATAGATGTTCTGTATGTCACAGAGTCACTTGGATATGAACTTCCAGTACACTTTCAGTTATTCTAGGGAAAGCTCTAGTCTTAAGCTAGACCCTGTTACCTGGTTACTTCTCATTTTCTCATAACTTGTGGTGCTTAGTTAGGAAAAAAAGCCATGGTAAGCATCCAAAATCATTAAACTTATATTAAATTGTTGCAGTTTATTACATCTGGATTGAAAAGCTGCTTTTGTGCTCTTATTTCTTTTCTCTTATGAGGACAAGGAGTTAATGGATTAGTGGATTACCGTAAAGCCTGTGACTCCCTTCTGTTTCCTGAGAAGGGGCAAATCTCTAGTGCCACAGTGGAGGAAGAAGTCAGTTCTGTGGATAGTAGTTCCCTTACTGTGCAGAATATTAGAAATGTCCTCTACATAAAGTTCTAAAATATCAGTAAGTCACTGGTCCCGGTCTTTAGATATCTAATCACAGCAGGATGTCCCAAGACACAATGCTCCTAAACTGCCTTTGTGCCATTTGTGATCTTCAGCATGACAGGCACTTCTTTTCTTCTGATCAAACAGATCTTGTGGAAGGACAGCATGCACTCCTGTTTCTGTTCATAACAGGATGTTAGCACGTCAGTAAACAAAAAGCTTCTTGTTCTGCAGACTTGAACAGGTTCATTTGTGAACCAAAGTGAAGCTATACTAACTTTTTTTTTAAAGGTGTCTAGTATTTTATCGTAGTCTCTCTGGATTAGTTGTGCAGTGAGTTTGTAAACAATTGCACCAACAAGCTCCTTCAGACTCAGATGGAGGTGGAGCTTGCACCTCTATTGTAGTAGCCTAGAGAGTTTAACCAAATGAAGGAGTTTATGTAGACAATGTGAGGATGGGCAAGCAGACCACTCTAATGTATTGCTGTGCAACCTGTCTGCCTTTCTTTTGCCCTCTTCGCTGCTGTGCTGAAGAGCCAGCTGAGAGATTAGGGAGAGCTGGAGGATGGATTTGGTGGTTTACTTCATGAAGATCATGATCTGCATAGCAAATGGCTAATCTATCCTCTAGAGCTGTAACAGGAGTATCTGTCCTGCTGGCAGGTAAAAGTAATGGTTTAATTTACTGATACGAGCAAGTAAAAAAGCTCTCTCACAGAGGCAAAAATGGAGGCACTGATTACCTTTACATGCATATTTTCCTCTATCTCTACCATTTTTACAGTGGAGACACTATTATTTGTTTTCCCTGTCTTTCAACCAGTTTCTTTCTTTGTTCCCTGACAGCAGGGTTCAAGAATGCAGTGTAGCCTTTGCATCATGCTTGCAGGCTGTTTTAGCAGTAGAAAAGGCAAGTGGGTCATTTGATTGCTTTATGCCAACTGAAGTGTGTTTAGACAGTGAATGGGTGAACTTGTTCTGTACCTGGTCATGTCTTCTGCTGTCACTGTCACTTGCGGTAAAGCTGGCATGATGTAGCCTTAGCCTAGACTTTGCCATCTTGCTTTTTTGTCGTTAGGCTCCCAAACTTACCTGCAGCAATACAAGGTAGTGGCAGGAATGTGTGTGCCAGGATGAGAGCAGTTTTTAGGACCTGTCTGTAGCTGTCTCTTAAGAAGCACAGCCTTGAATCCAACTGACTCTCAAACTATCAATGTTTGTTCAAGGGAGGCTGGGTAGCAGTTTGGCAATGCTGTCTCTCCCACCAAAGTGGCCCATCAGCTTAGATGCTCCAAATGTAGAGGCTAAGGAAAACATAACCAGAAACATTCTTATATTTGGAAAACACTGACTCACAGCTCTCAGGGAAGATGCCTAACATCACCTTTGAAATTGAGAATTTATCATTTGTGTGAGAACTTAAGTGTTGTTCCTAAGTAAGTTTTCATAGCCATTAAGGAATTCAGAGAAGTTCCTGCTTTAACCTTGGTAGTATTTGTATTCTCTCCTAAACAGAGAAGTAGACTTGTCCTCTCTTCAAGGCCTGTAGTAATTGAATGTGAACAGAGTTCATGTTATATTAGACCCATGATAGTGCCACAAAATTACTTACACTACTACTGGCTTTCAAGAAGCATGACAGAACTGTGGCAGGCTTTTTCCGTGTGCAAAAGAGCTCCTATTCTCTGCTTTATAGTTCATGCCAGCTGACCTATAGTTGTGCATCTGTAATCATAAACTGTCAGATGGCCAAAGGGCAGGTAAGGCTAAGAGTGTATCAGTTCTCACCTGTATGTAAATTCAAAACAAGTTATTGGCTGGGCTTAATTACACTGACTGCTGGCCTAAAGCAGATTGGAGCCAGATGAATACTGGGAACAACTAAAGTTTTGTGAAGTGATTTATTTATTTGTTGCTTCAGATGTTGACAGTGTGCCTGTGTTTCAAGGCCTTGCCTGCAGAAGTCTACTCTGCTCAGTATTTGTGTAGCTGCTTATAGAAAAAATGTTTCTCTCTTCCTTTGGGAAATAAATGTATAGGCTTGGTCAGAAGTATATCAAGGGATTTGTATGAAAGTTAAGAACTAGTAGCAGTTCTAGTTAGCACAGGTGGGTTGTATGCCTCAAACTTGCCTTTAACAGTCTGCAGTTAGTATAGCAACAGGTTAATCCTGATGGAGCAGGTCACTGTCTGAGTGAGCCAAAGCTGCCCACTAATTCTAACCTTGAAGCACTTCCTTAACCTTGCAGCCCTGCTGCCAGGCTACTGTTAAGATATGTCAGGTTTTTTTCAAATGAATGGGCTCAACAAACCCCTTTCATGTAACCTCTGTTTTCTCATTCTTTAGGTTGTAATGCAGAGCTCTGAACAGAGGAATGGAGGTGTATTTGTGCAGTACTGAAGTGCTGACTGTAGCTTGGATTACTGGGAAATACAAGAATAGTAGTTGGTTCTTTGATGAGCTGCATGACTTACGATGTTCCCTACTCTATCTTTGTTAAGCAAGATGGTAATTAAAGATAATACTGCTCTGCAGACTAAATTTACCTTCTCTAATGAAGGCAGTAGGCAGCATGATGGAGTCTGAAGCCTGACAAACTGCCAGCTATGAAGTAATCACCCATAAGCACCTTGGAGTGTGTGTGGCTGGGTACCTGTGTGCTCAGTGCCCATCTTGGAGATGATGAGCAGCACTCATACAGTGGGGCTGTAAGGCTACAAACACTACATGTCTGTGATGCAGAACAGCAACCAAAGCTTACTGACTTGCAGATATTTAATGGTAGTCTGTTAAAATGGTAAAAGTCTGAATAAGTGAAAGTGAGAAGGATACAGCCTGAACTCATATGGAACATAATCTTCTTGTGCTCTGGCTTAACTACTGTCCTACCCAGCAGTCTGTGTATATGACATGACCTTTATTAAAGCCTCTCCCAGCTGAATGTGTGCTTACAGAACATTTTGTTAGTGTACAGCTCTGATAATTTCATGATACTGGGGCTGGGTAAGAGCCTGAAAATGTGGCAGAGCAATTTCCTTTGCTAGCTCTGAAATGTAAGCCTTTATTCCTGCAGCATAGCACTCCTTCAGCTATTATCATCTTGTTTTTACTGTCCTAAGGACTACTTGAGTGTTTTTAGTGATAGTAAAAATAAAAGATGCATATAGAAATTATTCAGTGAGTGCTGGCAAGTCAGAGTAATGTGTTGAAAACTTCAGTTAATCAAACATATTTTAACAGTGCCCTTCCACACTTAGTGGGACAGAAGATCTATCTAGAAATTTGTTCTTGTTTTATGATACTTCTGTTTTCTTTTGTCCTTTATAATGGAAGCTGCCTTCCACTGTGAGGTTTTGTTTTGCTTTGTCATCCTCTAATATAAGCAGTTAATTGTGTTTGAGTAAGGTTACCATACAATATAAACTGCTGGAGTTGAGGAAATTTGGGGTTAGATACTTCAGCCTGGTTTTAACTTGTCATTTGTCCTCAGCATTGTGCGATTGCCCTCAGTGACATTTAACACTTGGTGTGCTAGTGCTGTTCTTTAAAACTACAATTTCAGGCTTGCATAGACTTTAATTAGTAATAAGATGAAAACTTAATTGTTCAACGTGAACTCCAATATATGAGTTTAACTTTTTATCACCTGCTAACTACTATGCTGTTTATGTTTGGTCATAGTCTGGATGAGATCATATACTGCCTTCAAAATAGAACAGCCTGAAGAAATTATTTGAAAAAGACTTTTGTTCATATGCTAAGTGATATGATAAACCTTCAGATACGAGTCTGGGTGTTCTGTCATCTCACTGCTACAGCTGTGTGCATGGGGGTGGGATTTCCATGCTTGTGTTGCTGAGCCTGCAGACTATTTCTACGAAAGGTGCTGAGTTCACAAATTCCTGAAGTATTTTAGTCAGGCTTTGCTTAATGCTCTGTTGCTTGCTTAGGACACAAAGAACCCAATTCCTAGCAGTAACTGATAATCTGTGAGTGCAGCAGGTAAATAATGCGGCTTGAAGGGTTTGCCAGGAGGTTTTGGTGGTTTTAAAAAAGTAAAAGATGGCCTTGATTTCATCTTGGGGTAAGAAAAGCTAGCAAATATGTTTCTCTTTCATCACCCTATTTTTAACATTTTAAAATTGTGATTATTACACACTTGCTGAGGTTAGAGAAACAACTGCTAATAATTCAAAGTAAATATTGCAGTTCACTTCCCTTACAAACAAAGGTTAAAGATACAGAGTAAAGACCTAGTTTCTAAATTTAAAAACTCAGGTTAGCAATGTCCCAGACTGAGCTCTATATTCTCTGCCCTGTTAATGTAAATTAAGTACAAAATCTCCACACTCTGTAGTTATGTCTTAATGAGATGTGTTCTTCCCATGGTAAAAGGGAAAATATACTAATAGCTTTAGGAGATTAAATTTTTCATCAGAAGCAGATGTATGGCTGAAAATAAGGGAAGTGTTCTAAAGTCTTTAAAAAGAAATACCTTACAAAATTGAAAATTGGAGTGTTGTTTATTTACATAAACATTTGCACCCTTTTGGGGTATGTTACTGTGGCCCCTGTTCTCAGAGGGTGGGACTCCAGAGCAAAGACTTGCTTCAGTGTAGTAATGAACTCCTAATGCTGGCAAGTGCCCTAGAAGCATTTGAGTATCTCTGCTGTGTGCTCAGGACAAATAATCCAATTAAGACAAATCTGAAATCTATAAAGGAAGACACTTCAGGTCTTAGATTGTACGACTTGCTGCTCATTTATACAATAAATACTGTTACTGCTTTAAAACCAGCTTTCTTTAGATTGACAAGTTAAATTAGAACAAAACTCGTGTTGCATAATATATTAGTGAAAACTGGTTAGACTTTGTGATTCCAGCAGATGCATCTTTATAAACAGAGAGAACTGTACTGTGTTCTCTAGCTTTGTCATTTTAGAAGTTAATTGGAATTTCTAGGTCAAATTAAAACTGTGGACATGATCTTCTGCTTTATCTGGAAATCCGGGTGCACACAGATAGCAACTACAGTTTGTTTCAGAAGAGGAATTGTAAATGATTGAGCTCTGAAATTGTGGGTTGTTTTTTGTCCTGTGGAGTGCCTGCCAAGGCACCCTGCCCGTGAGTCTTTTGAGCAGCAGCCTTTACAAAACACTGTAGTAGAATGGAAAAATGCATTTGAAGTGAATTTGTGGGATCTGTAGGTGTTTTGTGAAAAGGACAATGCAAACTGAAGTAGTTGCTTCTGTAGTGGGCTTAACATTTCTGTTTGTACAGTGTGCTGTGCCTGCTCTGTGTCTGTTCTCTTGTGGTTGTTGTTAGAGGCAGATGAATACAAACCTGTTTTCTGCATCTTATGCAAGAGTTGGTTTCAGAAGTCCTAACTTCAGTTTATTTTTCTTGAGTCTGAGTCAAGAAATTGCAAAATCTAGATTCATTTGTACTTAACAAGGGATTCCTTTATACTTTGCTCTTAAACTATCCTAAGGCACTTGCGTTTCCTTGAGTTACTTAGTCACCTTTTATAGGGCCTGCTGTAAATTCCCCAAAGGAATAGTAAAGGGAGGATTAACAATCCTAGGATGACACATGCAAATGTAGGGGAATATTTAAATACTGTGAGATGTTTCTGTTGAAGAAAGGGGTGAGATTGGAGGTGCTTTGGAATCCTGGTCATGATCTGCTCTTCAAGCCTCCTCATATCCCCTACTTGCACGTTCACAGCTGGAGCTGTGATCCCAGTGGTGTGGGGAAGTGTGTGGTGTGCACACAGGACATGTGATCCCCACGACTCATAAGGTTGGACCAATTTGAATCAGGGCTAGGACACTTTTACTCATAACCTTGTAGCAAATACATGTGATGAAGAGGGAAGGAAGCTGTCATTTTCTGCTGCTAGTTGATGTTTGGCACACTTGAAACTGCCTGAAACTTTTGGGAAATGGACAAAAGTTTTAGACTTGTTGAAATTTTGAATAGGTACAGGTCTGAATTAACTACAGAACTAAATGGCCAGATCTGCATTGCTGAAGTGTACTTCACTTGCTTCCCTCAAATGGCAGGCAGCTGATCACAATGCCTGAGCTGACTGTTTTACCCTTCTGTGCTTCTGCTCATGTAGGACACAATGGACCCAGATGTCTGTACAATCTCAGTCACCAAAAACTAAAATGCTAAAGAGTAATAAGCTGTTTTGGTTTGAACAATGCAAATATTACTTGAATAAGTTTGCATTATCACAATTAAAACTGCAGCTGTTTCTCCATGTAACTTGAATTGGTACTAGAAATCCCAATATCTGTTCTTGAAATCAAAAATGGATATGAAATACTAATGGTGCTGAGAAGCATAAGTCATCTAATAAAGTGTGAATTTTAAATATTTCTGGTTTTCAAATGACTTTCATGAGGTACATTGAAAGTCTGAACTTGTATCCTAACTGTGTGAGGTCTTGAGCCTTTGGACTCCTTGTGAGTTTACTGCGTTTCCTCTTCAGTCTGTGAAGAATGTTTTTAAAGCTGTTGAACTGGATGACTGTTCAACAGAAATAATAAATTGGCTTGTCCTTAAGGTGAGAAATAATCTGAGCTGCTTGTTTATAGGATTGTGCTTAGGAGAGTCGCTTCTTCAAAGCACTGTCAATTTAGTAATCACATAGGAAGTAAAATTCACTTTTCTCTGGGCAGTTTCAGGAATAGAAAAACTGGAGCATTTGTGAAAGTCAGTAGCAGTGGCATCTCAGGTTATATGCAAGTGACACTGTCTAAAGTCTGCAAAGCTTCTTGAAACTGGGAGGTCCTTAGAACTTCTCAAATTCCTGTACAAAGTGATGCTTAAGTTACCTCTATTTGTATTTGGTTCCAGTGATGGAAATGGAGAGTTATAACTCCTCCTGTTGTTTGTATGTTCACAAGTGAATGTTTCTGTTTGGGTGAAAAGATGCTTCGGGTGGCAGAGGGATGTCCAAAGCATTGTGTCCTGATACGTGTTCTTTTCATTTCAGGCAAAAGCAAAGAGGCAGAAATAAAGAGGATAAATAAAGAACTAGCGAATATTCGGTCAAAATTTAAAGGTAAGTGGCTTGATCATACTATACATATTTCTGTAAGACTTTCTTTTATGGAGTTTTGCTTTTACATGCTTGGACATCTTTTGTCAACTGCTGACTCAAGCAAAATGCTGAAGCAGTCTGTTAGAATTACTGTTGGAAATGTTCTCTTAACTCTAGAACCTTCTGACAGTCCTGTGATTTTTGGCCATAACAGAAGCAAACTCCTTCCTCTGTCAGGGAATTGGGCTCCTGGTCACAAACTGTTTCTAGTACTTGCCCTCCTAACCATGTGACTACTCAGCTTGTTTGTTTCCAGAAAGCTGCGAGGCTTTGAATAGTTTGGAGTAAGATGGGTGGACATGATTATTTCCAGTAAAACAGCATCTGTTTAAACTTTTCTTCCTTCCTCCCTCTTCAGCCCTGAGCCCTTTATGGAAGTAATGGGTTAGGCTGACTTGTAGCAGAATTAAATTGTAATGTGTAGTTGCTGAAGCTATACTTCTTGACCACAAGCAACAGCAGTACAAATTATTCATATGAAACAAAGGATATGCAGTAACTAATTTCAAGAGGCAGCAATTAACTTTTAAACAACGCAAGGTAAAACTCATGCTGTTAGCTGTATTCAAGTTGTATATGTGGTTTCAAAGTTTAAAGATTCTGAGGGGTAGTTGGGATGTTTTTAAATAAAATTATAACAGTTGTGGCTATGGCAACTTTTGTTTAAATAGTTCTGGGGCAGTGTGTGTAGTTAGGTAAGGTATTGCAATGTGGAGATCATATATGTGCCTTCAGAATCTGCTGGATTTGTATTAATTCATTTACCACAAATGAATTGGCTATCCTGGCTTAGAGTAGCATATCTACTTGATGTATTAACAAATAACTCTTCCTGAACTTTGTATGATCTGTGGCTATATTTTAAGTAGTATGTCTCTTAAAGGTGTATGAAGACCTTTGGAAAACTGAGTATCATCAACAGCTTAGAAGGGAATAGTTCACCACAATGCAAGACAATCAAGAAATTATTCAAAATTAAAAGCCATCACATGCCTCTTTGTTTTCATTTTTTTCTTAGAAAAATAGGTAAAAGTACATGAACAGTTAATTCTTCTCTGCTTACTCATGATCGGGGAGAAATTATCATAGGAATCTCTGGCTATGTGGAACCATAAATCAGGCAGTGATCAGAGAATAGAGGTGCTTTCAGCAAAGTAGTGTCATAACTTTAGCCTGCATACCTTATGTAGCATCCTTTAAGCACTATATTTAAATAGCCTTGAATAAAGGCCTGTATATGCTCATTCAGTAGCTTGAGTGGAAGATGGCTAAACCTTCTTGTAGTTGATCCTCATTATGGTTTATTACTAAATCTGTATGGATTTTGAGTGGAAAATTTTAATTACCTGAAGACAGTAACTTTATGAAGCCTGAGCAAAAACATGTATGCCACAATTTGGAAAAAGTTGTGTTTAGACAACTTGTGTAACTGCTTGAAGCTGTGAGAGTGTGAGGAGCTGATAGCTGTGTTATCTTTCTGCTTCAGGAATCCCACATGGACTTCATGCTGTGTGGTTCTTCCTTGCAGAAGAGTTATATGAAAATTAAGAGACCTTCATATGCATTTTATTCTTGGTTTAAGTGGCGATTACTCAGTTTAGCCTAGTTTCTTTTGATGCAGCTCTGACCTGAAAACGTTTTTAAATAGTTTGGATTAAGACAAATGTGTAATTGTGAACTTAGGATGATGTCCCTTGTTAAATAACTGTGGTGAATGCTGGTGCCCTGAGTTACTGGTCCTTCCTGGCCAAAGATGCAGCTTTTGGACAGGCTCCATGGTTGTAATCAGGGAAAGGTCCAAGAAACAAGACCTTTTGACAGAGAAGTTCTGGCATGACACCAGTGTAGGAGTCTGGTCTGCCTCTGGGCCTTCAGCACACACTGTTGCATTACCTGGATGCTGATCCCATGTAACCTGCAAGCTGTATTCTTACACTGTTGCAGACAGAGCCTCAATATTTCTACTTTTGTTTTAGCATGCAAGTAACTGTCAGGCCTGATACCTGCTTTATGTTCGGGTAACTTGGTGTTGAAAGTACCCTTGTATTTAACAAGTTGGGATAAGGTTTCACACCTCTGCACAAGCAATACTTTCCTTCAACTGATGGAATTTGTGCTATGGCTTTGGGTTCTGATCCAGCTTTTGTGCACTGAGCTGAGCAGAAATTTAGAATCTCTGTACTTAGGGTTACTCTGTCTCTTGTCTAAGCATGAGGAAGCTCCATTGCTGAGGTCCCTGTGTCCTTGACAGTTGCTTTAAATGCTTCTGCATTAACTGAGATAAGAAGAATGTACTAGAGAGAAGCTACACCAGTGTGATAAAGGAGAAGCTGTAGGAGTAGAGTGTGCCGAGATGCTATTCATTCTGTTTTACACGTTCAGCCTGTAAGCTGATTTTGCTCCCGTGCTTGAACCAAACTGGAAGTCCCAGCATTAGAGCAGTAACTGCTTTGGGAGTGAAAAAATATCCAGTTTATTAAAGTGTCTTCAGTGACAAACTGAATTGTTGGAAGTAAAATCAGGCTTCAAATATGACAAGTATCAGTTGTAGGGCTGATCTTTTTTCCAGTGCTAGTAGTATGGTAAATAAATACTAGTTTATGGATTTGTATGGATTGTGTGGCACAATTATTCAGCATTTGATGTAGAGGGCTTGGACTGTCACCCCTACAGAAATACAGATCTTGTCTCAAAGTATAGCTACATTCATAAAAATCAAATTCAGTTCTCTTAGCCTCTAAGCTAGTAGTGGCCTTGTGATACAGTGTATCCCTGGATTGCTGCCAACTGCATGAACAGAGGTCAGTGTAGGAAGGAAGCAAAGAAACAGTGTTGTCCATTCTGTTTTGCAAAAGCCATTATTGTGGTTTTAAAAGCTAAGATTTTAAGGCCATGTGAAAGCTAGTGAGATTAGACTTGTCAGGCTTCCTTATCTACCCCCAGTGAACATCTCAAGGACTAAACTGTTTTCCTGACCCCTCTTGCTGGTAGCAGGCTCAGAACAGTGCAGCACACTGGCTTTTAAGTACACTGAGTTAGATTGGAAACCAGGTGCTGTTCTTTAACTTATGTTCCAATCTAGAGCTGGAAGCCGCTGCCTGAGAACCAAACAGTCTTAAAATACTTTCTTGCCTTATTTCTTTTCAGAGGGCTCTGTGGTAGTTATGTTTGAGCAAGGAAAACCAAAACGTCTGTGTTCAAATGTTAGGGAGTTGATACACAGAAATTTGGAAATAGTAATTATTTCTTAGTAGTACTCATTGTTAATCAGCTATTAATAATTTCTTTCTTAGCCAAATAACTAATAAATTTTTCAGGAAAAGCAAGTAGCCTTTGAAATGCCCACTGTGCTGAAAACCTGCTGACATGTATTGTGAATCCTTCCTGTTTCTGCTGACTTGATTTGCAGCACTTGCAAATGTTCCCAGAAGCATTTGAAAATGAGCTGAGTTAAAAGAAATGATTGTGTATTGCAATAAAGATAACAGAACTTGTGACATTTCCTTCTGCTCTCGTTCGGATGTTTGCTTGGGACTGGGGGAAGCTGTACTATTTTGGCACATACTTAAGCAATGAGACTTGTTAGTAATGTTTAAAATAGAACCTTTAGAACTCTCCATAAATGCAACATGGAAGGGAGTGGAATAGTTAAAATTTCAATAAGAATCAGTCACAGACTTCTTCAAAAGACAGCTGGATTTAGACAACTACTGTGAGATCTTTGACTGAAGTGCTCTTTTTTCAAATGGCTCAGATAATTAAATAATAAAAATTTTTAACACCCCTATTCTATTATTGCTGGGAACTAATAAGACTTTGAAGAAGAGCTGTAGAACTCTAATTTGGCCTAGTTTATAAACCTGCCTGAGAACTCTCACATTGCCTTCACGACTGTATTCAAGGAACAGGAGCTTTTCAAAGTAGTCAGTGTAGCATTTTTTCTGTCTTTGGAAAAGGTGTTTCAGGTACTGATTTCTCAATATTTTTCTTTGATACCACATGGTGGAGAAGGAAGCTGCTTGTTAGTAGGATGGTGATCTGTTTTGTACTTGATTCCATGGTGTAGCCTCTATCAAAAATTCTTCAAATACCCTGAGATCCAAGGACCTTGCTAATCTGAGCTCTTAAAATACTGTGATCTTGGAAGGATGTAATGTTTTAAATAGCTGGGTCCTAAACCTAAAAAAGGAATTGCTAAACTCTGACAAATAGTTTGTTGTGCAAGTTGATGTGGTTCATAGTATACATATTTTCATTCCTTATGTTCTTCGATAAGCAATTGGATTGCAGCTTTCTGTACTCCCCTTTCCTTTCTGGTATCACAGAGTTACCACCAGTCATTTGAGAATATAAGAGATTAGATTTAATGCTTGTAACTATTTTATATTGCTGCTGGATTGTACACTAACAGAGAGCTGCAGTTCAGCCTCTTGGCCTGCTGGGAATTCGGTCTTGGGGATTGGTTGGGGTGTCTTCATTTGTGGTGATGTTGATGTTAAAGCTACTTTGATGTCTTTTGGTGTATCTGAATCTCAGAGAAGCAACTCATGCTATTAATGCTATCCAGTAACTATAGTAAGTCCTCAGTTATGTAGAGGATGGCCACTAGAGTTAGACTGACTGAAATGGATTCAGCTTATTTAGTGCCCCCTTCTGTGAGTCACAATAGTATCCGCTAATGGCAAGGAGCATCACCTGTTCCTGTCATCCGTCCCCTAGAATGGCTGGCTTGTCACGAGGTAGAGTGGTTTTTGTAAAGACCTACTGGTTTGTTCACTGATTTTTTTCCTTTTGGATCTCATGTAGATGACCAATTAAAATCAAATCTTAAGAGCTTGTAGAAACTCTTCTTAAGCAGCTGAAAAAATACTAGAAAACTAAAGCTGTCACTACCTTTCCTGTGTTTTGTTTTTGGGGTTTTTTTCCTTACTTCTCCTAAGGAAAGGTATCTTTGATCTGCATTTCTCTGCCATGGTGGGATAGGAAGAAGGTTCTGCTCTTGAGTGCCATTTCATTGGGAAAATAGTACAACAGGAAGTATTTGTGCAGAATACTGCATTGTTGCTACACCATAGTTTGGAGGTCACAGCAGATAAGCAGACATGGTTGAGTATCTTCTCTTTCCTCTGGCCATATTGCTTCCAAAGAAGGGGGGAAAATACATTTCCCACTGAATGTTTCGCTCTGGTTCTTCTGACAGTAATTCCAATGTCTAGGAGAACAAAATTCCCTACATTTGTTTGCTGACTCAGCAGGAAAAGAGCCTTATGGCAGCAAACCGTAAAAGTGGCTTGAAGAAAACATGTCTGTAGAGAGCTTTCTGCAGAGCTGGCTGTTGTCAGAGGATGCTCACAGGATCCAGTACAGCAGAATTTCACTACCATGGGTATCTTCAGTGGTGCTGCCTCCTGTATTGAAGTAAAATGTGACATATCTGTAGTATGGCCCTGAAGATGACTCCTCTTTGCACAACGTAAAAATAGCTTTCAGGTGGAGTTTTTTGTTGGCAACTGATGCAGTGTCTGTGCCAGTTTAAAAAAATCAATGGGTGCCTAAAAACCCAAATTAGAAGAGTATCATTGTCTGCATTAAAATAGCAGTGTTTGCTTAAATTGATCTCAGTTGAAATAAGATTAAATAGAAGAATTTTTAAGGTTCAAAATAGAAAGCAACCCCCAAAATGCAGCCTGTAAACATAACCTTTTAGCATTTTGTACTTCAGTGGGCCAGTGTGCTTTCTGTTGGTTCACTGTTACATGTCTTCACACCTAGATGGTAGTCTTCATTCCTTCACTAACTGTAAGTTTAGTAGTGGTAAAGTTTCCTTGGTGTTTATCCAGTGTGTGGATGTAGTGCCTAATCCAGGGGAGCTGTAGATTCATGTGTGCTGGCAAATTTAATATGCCTCTGTGTCAGTTCATGAGAAGGAAGAAGGAGCAACTTCTGTACTATTAAGATTCTTTTTTAACTTCAGATTTATGTAATAGACAGCTGAATATAAAATAAAAAGGCAGCTTAGAGCTTTTATTGGCAAGGGCAATGAGTAAGGGATATCTTATTGAAGCTTTAGTGTATGCAGTGCTGTTCCTGGCTGAGCTTGCCTGTCACCAAGAAATACACATTTGATGTGACAGATCAGTTATTCCAGGCCCAGAATGCTGAGGTGAAGGAGCTTATATAGTCTGTTAGGCAGCAGTATATATCAGAGTTTTGCTGCCCAGCAGTCAGTCTTGCCTGATTTACTGGATACCCCTTTATTTCCTGATTTGAGGTAGGGAGGGAATGTAACACAGAAAGTGTTATGTTCATAGGGTAGCTCTTCCCTTCAGGAAAAGCAATGGTCTCCTGATGAACTGGAAGCTGCACTGCTCCGTGTTGCTTCTGCTAGCTTCTAAAATCAGCAGTACTGCAACATATGGACAAACCTATTTAGAGTGCATTTTTCTTCTGAAACTGGAACACTTGTGAAAACTCTCATTTTACAAAAGCTTTAAAATTCTCATGATACTCTCATTTCATGTATTTCTTCCAGTCTTTGGAATAGACCATTGTCACATGATCTTTGTAAAACAACTTGCTGGGGCTTTTTTTGTTGCTACTGAGTTCTCTACAGTGGTGAACTAGGAAGAGTACATTAACACTTTTACTGAGATAAGGGTTTGATAATTGGTTTAAGAGGAGACCATGTATGGAAAACAGAAATGTTCTTAACCAAAGCGAGAAAATCAAAATGGAGCGAGCATGGATGTGCTGCCTCTTAGTAAGAACATACTCTAAGGACACTGCAGGATAATTCAAGGACTAGATGACAGCATTTTTTCTTGACCATCCTTTCATCACCAGCCTTTAGGATATAGATAATGATAGATGGAATTATCACTAAGTAACCAAAGTAAAAGCTCAACATGGACTTAATTGTTTGTTTCCTTGCTTTTCAGGTGACAAGGCTCTGGATGGTTACAGTAAGAAAAAATATGTCTGCAAACTGCTCTTCATCTTTCTGCTGGGGCATGACATTGACTTTGGTCACATGGAAGCTGTAAACCTGCTCAGTTCCAATAGATATACAGAGAAACAAATTGTGAGTAACTTGAGCACTAAAAAAGATAGACTGGTCTGTCTGATATTCTGCCTCAGCTGTGGAGTCTATATAGAATTTTGCTTCATTTCCCCTGCCCTGGCTTAAAGCCTTATTTTGGCTCTAGGAATGATTCTGAAATCTAAACACCTTTGTACACAGGGAGTCTTGAACTAGTTGCAAAAAATGTGCATTCTGCATAAAATTATTACTCTTATTAAGAAGCTGCCTTGAGTCTTGCATTAAAAGGTAAGTAACCTTTTAATTTTCCAAATGTCTCTTTCCACCTCCCTAGGTAAGGCTGTGTTTATCAGGTGCATGTAACTTATTAGTATTTGAATAATAAGCCAAAATCTTGATTGGTCCCCATCCATCTAAAATGATCTTTTGAGTATATGCCAGAATAGGCTGAGAAAACACTTAAAAACCAGATAATTGGGGTAACAGTAAACTTACTCAGTTTTGTTTAATTCACTTAATCTTTCTAGCCTTCGCTCTGTCTCCACGCCCATTTCTGCCCATATGGAAGTGAAGTGTGTGTGTCAAAGAAATCACATTTCCTGTTAATGCCACAATAAATGAAGCCAACTCAAATAGATTTTCCATGTTGTGACTCACAGGGCTATCTGTTCATCTCCGTGCTGGTGAACTCCAACAGCGAGCTCATCCGCCTGATAAACAATGCCATCAAGAACGACCTGGCCAGCCGCAACCCCACCTTCATGGGCCTCGCCCTGCACTGCATTGCCAACGTGGGCAGCCGGGAGATGGCCGAAGCGTTTGCTGGAGAAATTCCCAAAATTCTTGTGGCTGGGTAGGTGTGACATGCCTCTTTCAAATACAACATCTATAAACTTTTCAGCAACTCGGTTCCATTGCAGCACCATAAGCTTGGGCTCTACAGCCCTGGGCTTGCAGTGATAATGACAGTTCAAATACCTGCAGGTGCTTTCGCTTGCCTGCATGTGGAGTTGCTTGTAGGAGTGTAAGACTGGGGTGAAAATTAAGAGTTTTGGTATCTTGAATAGGCTTTTACAGCCTTGTTCTGATCTGGTTTTTGTTTTGGATAAATCTGTGGTATTGAATACCCCTGAAATGTATATGTTTTACTTTCCTTACCTCTCCTGATGAAAAATAAATGAACCTAAATAGATGTTTATACTACAAATTTTGTTATAAACTGAAGTTCTTATGTAAATGTACTGATCTCATAAGGAACATGATAATAATGATTTGTGGGTTTTCTTACTTCCTCTACTAACCATGTAAAGAGCAATTTGTGTAAATGGCAAATAGTCACCACCACCTTTCTTACTTCGGTATAGCTGAAAGTTTCTAAACAGACCTGACAAATGTCTGAAACTATAGTTAAGTCAATGTAAAGTTGGACCTGTGATTGTAGGGCTAATTTATTTTGAAACTTAAAATGTCCAAGTGCAAACAGTGCATTTAAATTCTAGGGATATGAAATGTTTTAGAATATGCATGGATCTTTTTGTAACAAGTCTTATAGCACATGCCACTTTTTATATTAATGTAAGAACTGTATTCTAAATGTCAGGCCACTGCCATTGCTAGGTGCTGTTCTCCGTGTAGCATGGTGGAGACAATACTGCAGTGATGAGTCATGGGGTTTTAATAAGATAGCCTTAAAAAATTCTGAGAATATCACTTGGGGTCACTAATCGCAGAGCACTGCACCTTCAGGTCAGTGTTTAAACTTTGAGCTGTGTTTATGTTTTCTGAGATCACTCTTCAGGGTCTCATTCCTTCTGCATTTCTAAGATAATATATATTAAACATGTTTCTGTGCCTGTCCTAAGTGACCTGGGCAGAATGAGCACTGTCAGTTATATTTGCCAATTCAATGTAGCTCTCTTGGCTTAAATAGAAATTAGAGACGGGGAGGAATAGGTTTGTGGTTTTTAACTGAGGTACAACTTGATCTCGTGGAAAACTGATAAATGTATGAAGAATAGCTGGGATGAAGTTCTGGGAATATAGAGATTTCTGAACATTTAACCAAGATTGCACTTTATAAGCTGCCTCTTAAAACTCTTACTGGTAGTGCTCTGTACATTTTATAGCTGTTGTCTGTGTGTCACACAAAATGCTTAATCAACAACTTTGTGAAAAGGAGTTCACTGAACTAGAATAGCTCCTTGCTTGCCACTCTTAAAATAGTCCATTTCTGTGCCAGCAGCAGGGATGGCAAGGTGAATAGATTTGCGGGTTGTATGCTTGTTGACAACCACCTTACATTCTAGCTGTAGGTGCTGACGCTGTTGAGTAGTTCATGATTTCTGGCTGACATGCAGGACCTATCAGTAGATCCAGCTTTGGTCACATTCATAAGGTAGTATATCTGAACTGTCTGATTTCAGTCAGCCTGGAAGAAGCTTGTTCTTGTGATCAGATGAGATGAACTTTTAATTCTCATAAAAGATGTGAAACGTCACTCCACTTCGTAAAGATTCATTACATATGTGTTGTAGCCTCTATAATAGTTGAAAACTTGACTAAGTAAACTTATTGGAAAAATTAAGAAGAAGAAATACTTCAGCATAAGAAAACTTCAGTGACCTTCTGTTGAAAAGATGCAGCCTGGCCAGGGATGCTGAGTCAGTGTGAGATCTGGCATAAAGCTGTCCTGCAGGTATTGCTGTGCCCTAACCACTGTATTTTAAATCAGTATGTATGTCTTGCAGAGACACTATGGATAGTGTGAAGCAAAGTGCTGCTTTATGCTTGCTGCGTTTGTACAGAACTTCTCCTGACCTTGTTCCCATGGGAGACTGGACATCTCGAGTGGTGCACCTCCTCAATGACCAGCACTTGGTAAATCAGCCTCATTATGCTTCTTGGGCCTTGTGTGTAAAGAGAATGGTGTGACTTCTGCTGTTAAATACACAATTTATTTCTTCTTGAGTCTTTCGACCAAGTGGCTTGCTGTTGTCTTCAGACTTTGGCAGGAAAATGGAAGGAGTTGCTCTTTATTATTTGCTGTATTTATTAATTTTTAATAAAGCTTTGTTTACCTTTCCACTGTGGATATGAGAATAGTATATTAAAGTTCTTTTCCTCTGGCTGTAAATGAATTAATCTTATGCCTTATTACACTAAGTTACATTGCATAGGTGTAATATTAATTGCCCTAGGCCTTTTAAGAATAGATGTGCACTAAAGATTCAAGACTTGATTGGTCATTGCTTAGACTTCCTTGTCATATGATGTCCATGTCATTCTTACTTTGATGCTTAAATAACCCTCTTGCTTTAGAAAGGAGACCCTGGTTTTTCCTTCAGTCCTGTTACTTTATGGAAATAAGGCTATTAATACCTGTGCTTCAGCAGTAATGAGTGCTTTAATCTGCAGTAGTAACATCCAGTGCTTGTGTTATACAAAGCCCTCTCCTCATGTTGGGTTGTAAGAATTCTGTCCTGGATGATCTGCTGCACTAAATTTCTTCTGCTCATGCTTCTCTTGTATAGTAAGACAATTTCTGTCCAGGCTTAATTTTAATACAGCTCTCTTATTTTAGATGTACTGTCCAAACATGAGACAAAGCTAACACAAAAAATAGCATAAAATGCTCTGCAAGCATGGCAGTATCATGTTGTTGAAAATTCTGTTGGATTCTGCAGGTGTGTAATTAGTCTAGCTGCTAGCCAAATAAGAGTTTTTTTTATGTAGGGCTTTGTAATGTGGATAAACAATGTTTTTGTGTATTAAAAACTAGTTGAATTGAAAGATAATGGGCAGGGTCATAAACTGATCCAAAATTGAACATGGGTTTCTTTTGTGTTTTGTTTTGGTTTTTTTTCCTAGGGTGTGGTTACTGCAGCTACAAGTCTGATCACCACTTTGGCACAGAAGAACCCAGAAGAGTTTAAGACTTCAGTCTCCTTGGCAGTGTCTAGATTAAGCAGAGTGAGTCCAATGATGACCCTGATAATACTTCACTGTTGATTAATTTACTCAGCTTTCTAGATCAGGTTAGCTTCCTGTTCAGCTTTGTAGGGTCAGATTAGTTTACTGTACCATGAAATGTGAAGATGATTCAGTGTCACTTCATGTGGGTGCTTCAGGTAACCTCTAAATGTTTGTTGCTTACCAGGACAGAAAGCTGTATTGGCTTGCCCAGACTTTCTTGGTTTAATCCCTGCTGTGCTCCAAGTAGTAATCCTCACTTTGTTGCTGTAATAGCAAAAAATAGTTGGATCAAAGACTGATTCTACAGACTTCACACAAACCCTTCAAAAATAACAAACTGTAGCTTTCAGTTTATCTAAGCTTCTTACAAGGCTAATTGCCTTTGTATTCCTTCTTCTAAGCTGCTGCTAACTTAATAATAAGCATCTGATATTCTGTAAATGATGTAGGGAGTTAAGCAGGAGCAGGGAGGAGTGGGGAGAAATGTCTGTAAGTTAACATTTCTGTGCAGGAAAACTGATGTCACTGTTCTGTTTGATTTTGTTTTCCCCCTCCTTTTGGAAGGTGTGCAAGACTAGGGAGGCTACTTCTTCACAAGTGTGTTTTACACCCAGTTTTATGCAGTCTTATACCCAAATTGCTTGTTTACTTTCTTTTCAAATATGAGGATTCTTTTCCAATATTTAAAAGCAGGGGAGTGCTAAGGGAAGTGAAAGGCTGTTCTGTAATAGAGCAGTAAGAATTAGGTACAATTATTTTGAGCAAAGCTAGTGCCAAACTCATGGTTACCCTAGAATAAAAGGGGTAAAATAAATCTACGAAGAGGGGCAATCTAATCTAATCCTTACCACATTTCATTAGGTATATAAACCTCATCTGTGAATGCTATCTCTTTTTTGCTTTGTTGTATGGATGCTACTGAAGGTGTTAGTTGATCCTTCTGCTTTAGGTCAGACTGTCATAGCATCTTGTACTTGAATTGCAGGCTCACCTGTCAGCAGCCACCAGGCTGTTGGCTGAATCTGTGAATTGCTAGAACAGAGAAAGTCAAACTTTAGTTAAACATTTTGGTGTTAGAAGATGGTTGTCTTCATTCTTTAAAAATGCAAGTAGGCTTTCAGAACAGGCTTTCTAGACTACTGTATCTACAGCACTGGATTTCCATTACTAGCATTTACTGTGGTGCACTCATAGTATGATGGCTTGCACCTAATTAATCTACTGAACTAGACATTGCTAGTGACACAGTTTTTTAAGCTTCTGTCAGAGGTGACCTACAGTCTTCTTTGAGTCCTTTTGAAGCTTGTGAATCAATTAACTTCAGCAGCTGACATGCTGGCTGTTTGTTTTACAGATTGTGACTTCTGCATCAACAGACCTTCAGGACTACACATACTACTTTGTTCCTGCTCCCTGGCTATCTGTGAAACTTCTGAGGCTGTTACAGTGCTATCCACCTCCAGGTAATGCACACATAACAGCACTGGTCATCTCTCTTACACAGTACACTGGCTCCAAAGAGCTACTGCACTGCAGTGTTACCATAGCTTGAAGTGCAAGCACATTGTTTTAAGGCAAAGTTACTGAAGTTTGTACTCCTGAGTGTTTCTGGTAGCTCTAAGCTCCTTGGCCTTTTGAGTTACGTTGTGTTTAATTTTAACAAAATGTCTAACCAGTGTGCATCTTACAAATCACTGGCAGCTGCCATTTTAAACATTCATTAATACTATCGACTGTATTAAAGCCTCCAAGTAGTTGTAGTACAGATTGTTTGGCTTTTGTTCTCACCCAGATAGGTCTGTGGCTTGGAATTCTTTTCCCATGTGTGTGTTGGGGAGTTTAAAGGTTTTTAATGTCTCAGAATAATTTGGTTAATTTGGATTGAGCCAGGGGAATACCTAAGGTAGGGCTTAGGGTTTAGAGCACAGCGAAGTTGTCCAACGGCTCATTGTTCTCCAGAAGACCCTGCGGTACGTGGCCGTCTGACAGAATGCCTGGAAACCATCCTCAACAAAGCACAGGAGCCACCAAAGTCAAAGAAGGTTCAACACTCGAATGCAAAGAATGCTGTCCTGTTTGAGGCAATAAGCTTAATTATACATCATGACAGGTGAGCTGGGACAACACTTCTGTTATCAGAGAGGCTTTTAAAGTGAAAATACGGGGCTATGTCTTGAACAGTTAATCGGATTTTAATGGGGGAGGGAGTGAAGGGGAAAAGAACACAAAGTTGCTTGCAAGATTGGAACACAACCACAGCAATGTAACTGAACAGCGTTAATGAGCTGTGTAGCTTTGGGTTTTGCTGCTTCTTTATTTGATGTTTTGTATTGACCCCACTGCTCTAATCCAACAGAGATTATTTGCTCACAGTATCTGAATTTGCATTTCACTTGCAAAGCATTCTAGCAGACACTTTGAAGCATTTTAAGAAATCTCCACTGCAGAAACAGTATTCTGAATTGAGTGTTCTCAAACCTGTTGCTTTTAACCCTTTCACTTTCTCTCCTGTTCTGTGCAGTGAGCCAAACCTGCTAGTCCGTGCCTGTAACCAGCTAGGTCAGTTCTTGCAGCACCGAGAAACTAATTTGCGTTACCTAGCACTGGAAAGCATGTGCACGCTTGCCAGCTCTGAATTCTCACATGAGGCTGTGAAAACACACATAGAAACAGTTATCAATGCATTGAAGGTAAATATTGAAGTGTGTGGTCTGGTTTTGAGTGTTGTCTTCTCCCTTCCCTCAGTGCCCTCTCCCCCACTGTCCCAAGCTCCCTGTCCCCAATTAAGTTAATAATACTTAATAATCAAATGAGTTATTCTTTGAAGTCTACCTCAGTTTACCTCGATCCAGCAAAATCTTGCTGTGCTGGAAATCACAATGATCAGCTTTTGTTGATTTTTGCACCCTGCTGGTAAATCTGATACCTGGAGCTGTGTCCCCTCTAACACTGGTATCTGCTCAAGTGCAGGCTGAAGATGAATAATTGTTTAAAGATGTGGAATTTCAAAATTGAGAATGCTGAGAAAACAGTTTTATTATTATCTTGCTGGTATTGCACACTGTTCCTTTGCTGTAATAGCTTATGAGGAGTGGTAGAGCAGATCAGCTTGCACTAGAATTGTAAAGACCAGAAAGAAACCAGAAAGACACAATCCCAGGCCATGTTTATGTGACAAAGCAGAAGTCAAAAGAGTAAGACTGATTTGCATGTAAATTTACTTGCATACTTAGATGTTTAAATGTTTTATTTTACTCCAAGTTTGTGCTGGAGCATATTTATACATTCGTCTAAGTTCAAAATATGTATTTGTTCTAGCTGGACTTCAGTTGTTACAAGGCATGCCTGACACTAAACCTGAGGTAACAATTAAGAATTTCAGCCAGTTATTGGTGCATTTATGGCCACTGGTACCAGTTACTCAGTGCACAGTGGACCACAAATTCACCCAGCCTACTCTGCATAATACTGAAGTGTTCTGTACAAACTCCCCCATTCTTTTAGCACCTGCACAGATTTGAATAAGTATGCTACAGAAACAAAACTTGATGATTTGAATTTTTGTGATAGTATTTAAAAGCAGGGAGCTGTCTGAGTCTCCACTGAGCTTTTCCTAGATGACTGAAAGTGAGAAATAAGAAACTCACAGCTTATATAAAGGGTATATCCAAGTTCATTCTGCATCTGAAAAATTATGCAAATTAATTTGTTTTAAATTTCACTGTGTATTATACTAAATTTCATCTCTTAAGTTGCATGTACTTTTCAAACAAAGATGAAATCATCTTGACCTTTGACTCTGTCTTTTTGCAGACTGAGAGAGATGTGAGTGTACGACAAAGAGCTGTGGATCTCCTGTATGCAATGTGTGACCGAAGCAATGCCCAGCAGATTGTGGCTGAAATGCTCAATTACCTGGAGACTGCTGATTATTCCATTAGAGAAGAAATTGTAAGCTGTTGGTGTTTTTCTTAAGTATTTGTTTTGTAGCTGTATTTGGTACCATAAGTATCATTTATTGATTAGGATGCTGCATAGTCTGTGATAGAGATTACTTTTCATGGTGGCTTAAAAAAAAACACTAGAGAAAACTACTAAAACAAACAAACAAAAACCTCCTAACTTTGTAGTCTAACAGCAAAAAATTTAGGTTCAACTAATCCAGGGGACAGGGAGGAACATTGGAAACTTAAGAATTTTAAAAGCTAGTCTTGGTCTCAGGACAGTGTATATAGAAAGCAAAATGAATTTTATATGTGAGCCACCAACACATTCTGTACATCTGAGGGTTAGGTCCTACTCTGGCCAGTTGTCCAGTAGCTTCAAAAATTAGCGGTGAATGCTTATTTGTAGGTAGAACTTTGTATGCTCTGAGAATGTTCAGTCTAAGGGTTCCCAAAACCAATACCTTCTAATCAGCTAAGAGGCCTGATATTTATCCCCTTCTTACCAGTAGAATAAAATAAAAGAAATACTCAACTTCCAACCTTTTTAGGATGGTAAACAAAACTTGTACTTACAGTAGTTATTTAGCTTAGGTGCTGAAGTCTCTTGGTTGGAAAAGTGAATGTGGAAAATACTGTTGGTTGATTTACCTCTTGTGCTGTCTGGTTGTCTCTTGTTGCTGTTGGCAATGTCCCCTGACTTGGCAGATAGTGAGAATTTCATTCTGTTCCCTTATACTCATCTGTTCGTTTAAGAGTAGTAAATGCAACTGATAATAAATTTTTTGGAGTCTCCCCTGAAGCTGATTGTTGCTTCAGGATGCAGAAATCTCAGTATCACCTGAAAAACTCAGATGTGCTTTGGTGACTCTTTGCCTCTGCTATCTTGAGTTTGCTTTTGCCTTTTTTTGAGAGGTTTCCAATTTCCTATTTGATCCTTTCTCATTGGTGGTTTAGATGGTGTTTTTACAGCAAACAAAAAAAATGTTCTGTAAATTGCTCTTGATCACTTAGGTACACAATTGGAAAGTCACAAAGATATGACATATTTGAATGCATTATAGGGAAAGCAATATGTGCCTGGCAACTGCTGTATTCTGGCACAGCATTTCAATGTTCACCTTTCACCTTGGCTGTGGGAACAAGTGAACAAGCTCATGCATCTGAAACTTGAGGCTCCTGGGCCATTGTGGGGCATCACTAGGTGTATACAGCTCGTAGTAAAAGCTAGTCAACTTTCTGTGTTCTGTTTTGTGTGCTCAGGTTCTGAAGGTTGCAATTCTAGCTGAGAAGTATGCAGTGGATTACACCTGGTATGTGGATACAATCCTGAATCTGATTCGCATTGCTGGTGACTATGTCAGTGAAGAAGTGTGGTACCGAGTTATTCAGATTGTCATCAACAGGGATGATGTGCAAGGATATGCAGCAAAGACTGTGTTTGAGGTGAGAGTAACTGTTTTCAATTCCCTTTCAAAATGAGCTAAGAATTAAGGAAGCAGCACATGACATAACAGAGGAAACTTAAGGAGCTCTATCTGTTATCAAAAGTCCACAGTACTGCTAGATGAGCCTAAGAATACTCTAAATCAAGTAATACTCACATTAGAATGTCTTCTGTGAAATCATACCACCCATGATGTTTTTCTCTTAAGTACTCTGTAGTGCCTAGATCCACAGTCTGCTCTTGCAGGAAAGTAGATGAGAAACCTGGGAATGGAAGTGACGGAAAAGATGGTTCTTTTTGTACATTGCATCTCAATGATTTCTAATGTGTTACAGGCCCTTCAAGCTCCAGCATGCCATGAGAATCTTGTAAAAGTGGGTGGCTACATCTTGGGAGAATTTGGAAATCTGATAGCAGGTGATCCAAGATCAAGGTAAAACACCTTCTAAAATACTGAATTGAAGTAGTAATGCTTTTTGTAAAGAATTTAATTCCTAGCATTCCTGAAGGCTAGTTTAAAAATCATTCAGCTCTTGTTAATAATGCAATAATAAGGATTATCATATCTACAAAAAGTGAACAAATTTTTTTCCTTCTTTTAAGTCCCCTCATCCAGTTCAACTTGCTACATTCCAAGTTTCATCTGTGTAGTGTTCCTACCCGAGCTCTGCTTCTGTCTACCTACATCAAGTTTGTGAACCTGTTTCCAGAAATCAAAACTACAATTCAAGATGTGCTGCGCAGTGACAGTCAGCTAAAGAATGCTGATGTTGAGCTGCAGCAGAGAGCTGTTGAGTATTTGAGACTCAGTACTATTGCTAGTACTGATATATTGGTAGGTATAGAGGTTTGTTTTCTTTATTATGCAGTACTCTATCAGCAAGTTAAACTCAACTAAACCTTACCTGATTGCTCAGAAATCTCAGGATTACAATATGGATGCTGGTTCTTTTAGTCTTCTTAATTCTGTTGTAGTCATCTTTAATTTAGAGCTAAATTCCAAGTAGTTACTGCTGTAGTGGGACATATGACCATTAAGACATGTTAATCTGGAGCACAGAAGCCAGGGAAAGCTGGCACAATAGAGGCTCCTAATCAAAAGGCTGGGGCTTTCTTTTGAGAACTTGATGGTGGGCAGGAAAAGTGTAATTTTTGTCTCTTGAAGTTCAGTGATTTAACCTGGTGCTCTCAGGTCTGAGCAGGGCATGGCACATTTGGTTTTGACATCTAATAGGTGCTTAGGTCTGGGTAGAAACTTGAGTATTCTCTGTGGTTTAAGTCTAGGTCTACTTGATTTAAGGACCCTTAAGTCTACTATGATCTAATTATTAAAATTTTCTTTTTTTAAATTTAATATCACCATTTCAGAGAAGTGATACGCTCCTGTTTTCTTAACCAAGTGCTTTGGAAGGACTTCAGAAAGTTTTAAAGCATTTTTTCTTTCAAAAAAGTGATCAATCCCTCACTACAGTAAACTGCATAATAATTTTCTGTGCGGGTAACTACTTCTGCTTTTGCTTTATGCAGTCTATAAGGGTGTGTCTCTTCAAAGACTCAGAAGCTTGTTTGGTTTTTTCTCTGAAGTTTAACTAATACTTTTTTATTCTATGGTAAGGCTACAGTGTTGGAAGAAATGCCTCCCTTTCCAGAGAGGGAATCTTCCATTTTGGCTAAACTGAAGAAGAAGAAAGGCCCAGGCACAGTTACTGACCTGGAAGAGATCAAAAAGGAGAGGAGCTCTGATATGAATGGAAGTGCTGAACCCGCCTCTGTCAATGCCAGTGTTGTTGTGAGTTTAAAAGCTATTATTTCACTAATATAGATGGTGTGCAAGTGAGAAAAGACTGGTTTCATAAAGTGGCTTTTTGGGGATTTAAAACCTCCCATCTGAAACTTAAGGCTGTGGGTGTTTGCTGTAAAGCAGGGGATGTACAGCTGCTTTCCCCTTGCTGCATGGTTGGATGCAGTTTTCCTTTGGAAATCTTCTGTAAGTGGGGACGAACTGTCTGCAGCCTAAAAAACTCCCTTTTATATTGTTATTTGAAAAATGTTGCTGTTCCTTTTCGAGATGTGAATTTCCTTGTTGATGAAATTGCACTGAGGGTGGGTTTATAAAATTAACATATCTAAAAGGAGTTAACTTGAATTTCAGAGTATCAGCTGTTTTTTCTGCTTTGTCTAACATGTTGTTTTGCATCTTGTTTTGGGCTATTGTTTTTAATAGAAGTGGACCACACTTACCTTCACTGGGATGTCCTTAAATCAATATAAAGTTGTTACTTTTTATTTGACAGTACTATTTGAGTTCTGTTATGCTTGACAAGTCCACATGATTTTTCCTTCTGAGCTGAAACTTCTCATTTTATTGTCAGTTAAAGCTGGTAGGATCAATTTTTCCCATAACGTAACATTTCTTTCTGGTTTTAATGCTGGGAATAACTTGTAATTAGATTTAAGATGCTGTAGAAGATTACCTAGAGAAGGAAATACTGTAGCATGCTCCCTGCCCAGTTTGTTATAGCATAATAATTTACTTCTTAGTCACTGCAGTGCATAAGAGTAGCTACTCCAAGTGCAACACTTTTGACTGGACAGAAATCTCTTTCCAGCAGAAAAGTTGCAAAATTTTGTTTGAATGCCAGATTGAAGTGACCGGCAGTTAATACTGCATTGTGCTTTACGAGCTTCAATTAATGGGTCTCAGCCATGTAACAAACTGCACAATGTTACCTTCACCAGTGGCTTTATCTCGTTTGGATTGCAAAAACGTTAAGAAATTTGAGGTCCAAACTTTTAGTTGGTCCTAGTGATTGACTACTTAAAGTCTTTTGCCAGTCTTTCATTATACTGTATGGAGTAAATGATAACTTGGAGTTGGCTTACAAAAACAAGATTTCAGATTCATCCAAATACATCTCATGACTCATCCTCAGATTATCTGGCATAGTGGAAGCTGCTAATGTCTAATACATGGCCATTTTGATTAACAGTCTGTGCTTTGTACTTGCATGTGACTTGGGCAGATATATGCAGCCTCTGTTGCATGATTCTGTGTCCTGGCTGCTTGATTTGTTCTATTTGAGGAAAACACACTTTAAACATTTAAATCTTGTCTCTTCCTCTAGTGTTTGCAGCTTGAACTGGCTACAGGCTCTGCTATTTTTGCTGGTTGGGTTTGCATTCTTTGTAAGATTTGCTAGGCTTCAGAAACCCAGGATTGAACTGATAGTCACTTCTAAAGATGCTGTGATGACCTGTGATTTAGCTTTATGTAAAAGCCACTTGCTTTCTTGATGGATTCTTCAGGAAAGAAAAGCAACATGGGAATTTTATTCCCTACAGTACTTACTTTCCCTTGAAACTAATAGGAAAAGAGAAGGGGGGGGAAATTCTCATCTTTGTCATTTTTCTTCTGCAGAACCAGATATTAGACAGATGAATTTTGGTTTTGCTTTTATTTAACAGTTAGATGGACTAACTCTCTTCAAAGGAAAAAAAGAAAACCACACCTGTAAATGACCTTAAGCTGAAATTCAGCGTGGCAGCTGCTGCATTTGTGAACCTTATTCCATCCATTCAAACCTTGATTTGGGGTGGGGAGAGGCACTGTGCCATAGTGTAGTTGTCTATGCAAACGAGAGAGCTGTGTTGCAGTTTTGTTGCAGTGTAACACCGGAGTGTCTTGTCTTCCTTAGTCTACTCCTTCTCCATCGGCGGATCTGCTGGGTCTGGGTGCTGCCCCTGTCACCAATTCAGCTCCCCCACCTTCCTCTAGTGGTAGCCTGCTCGTGGATGTATTTTCAGATTCAGCTTCTGCAGTTGCACCTCTTGCTCCTGGTTCTGATGACAACTTTGCGAGGTAATTAAGTCACCCTGAAAGGAATTTGAAGGAGAATTTGTCTGTTGAAACAGGAATGAAGGAAAAGCACACATAACTTTTGGTTTTGTTCCAGCATACTGAGTGTATTCCTGGGTGGTAGTTTTGCAGCAAGAGAGGTGTTCTTGGACACTCTGCTGGATGTGCTGTCTTTATTGAATATCTCTTCTAATGGAAAAACTGAGTCTGTACTACTCAACCTGAGGATATTTGCCACACAGTAGTGTCTGGTTTTCATGCTGGTTTTGCTTCTTTGTTAAATTAAGCTGCTTGTGCATCTCCATACATCTTGAAGTGGGGGTTATCTGTCCTGATATGAATACATTTATTCTTATTTTCTCTTCATAAAGTATTCTTATCTCTCCGCTTACGGCAAGCTGCTACTGAAGCAGTGAGATGGATTGTATCCAGGATACTGCTTCCCATATTTTAATGCTACACTTCAGTTGTTCTACTGTGTGACAAAGGGGTGTGAAAAGGGGGATAAAGAACAAGTGGTTTTCTTTTTTTTTAAAGGGGATTTGATACTACAAATACATTAATAGGTGTAGTGTAGGTACAATGTGTTATTAACCCCATTATTATTAAAAGTCCCTGTGGCTACTCTCAAATGTTATTTAGCTAAATTTTTGGGAATGAATGGCATAAAATCACAGAATGTCTTTAAAGTCAGTTGTCTTACTGGATAAGAATGTATTACTGTTGTCAAGGACCAAATTTTGAATGTTGGCACAACAAATTTTCAATGCATCTTAATATAAAAGACATAATTAGGGAAACTGATCTGCCTGGATCATTGGCACTTTCATCAAAATTTTATATCAGGCAATGCATTGTTGCAGGTTTGCAGTGATTAATACTTGATCCTGTGTTTCTACTGGAAGGTCAGAAGTGATACTTGATCATACAACACAAAACCAGGGCTTTATGAAGCTACAGAAGCTTGTTCATGAATTTTTTTTTTTGAGAGGGTACAAAGAGGAACCAATGCTAGTAGTTTCATAAGCAAATGTTACATAAAAAGAGTTTTCTCTCTTTGCAGAAGAAAGTGTAGCAATGCCCAACTCCTTGGTCTGTCTGTAGATTATTAAATGCTTCTCTAATGATACTGAGAAGTTGCTTTTTACAGTTTCCTGCCTTTTCTTAGTGCTGTTGTCACTTTTGTTTCTAATCTGTTGCTTGGGTAAGTCATTCTCTGTGTGCCTGTGTACTCTTGCCTATGCTTAATACTTGTGTGTTTTTAGGTACTGATTGTGCACCTGTAATTAGAAGGGTATCTAAGGTTGATGAGGCCTCTGCTTTTAAGCGCATCTTTGTAGTAGTTAATGTGCAGCTTACCTTTTTGATTTTGAACTTAAACACTTTTGCTGTCACAGTTAAACACCTGAAAGGACTTGGTTCTGTAAGAGGTTTACATTTACTGAACACCTTCAGCTGTCTTCGTGAAGGATTGCTGTTTTCTAATAGTCGGGGTGGGATGGGGGAGAGAAGTGGGGGAAAACATTGCCTAATGCCTAAAACCTTTCTAGGGTACTGAGCTAGGGCAGCTAATCAATTTCTCGTGCATTAAGCTCAGCAGTGCCATTTTTGAGGAAGGAGGTAAAAGAAGTAACTAAGCTCTAAGCTGTCTTTACTAACTCCTGCTGTCTCTGTCGCTACTGCCTTTCTTCCTTTGTGCTGCCTGAACTAGCCCTGACCTGGCTTCATCTGAGGTAGTTTCTGAGGAACCAGCTGATACTGTGCATGATGCTGATGAGCTTTTTCACAAGTAAGCAATACTAAAACCTTGCAAGGCTGGGCAATTTCCAGAATATAGTTATAAAGAAAAACTATATTGTTCATTAACTTAATACCAGCAAGACTAGAGAAACATGTACTGTCAGACTTGTGAATAGAACACCCCTGTGGATGCTGTGGATTTTGTGACAGGCTCATGAATACACAGTTAGAGTCTTCTTTACAAGTCAGCGCTATCACACACTGCTCTAAAATGAGGCAATGCCAGTTGTATGCTAAGTTTTTGCAAATATTTGGAAATAAATAAAAAACAGAGTACTAGTCAAAAGTACTAATATTTGGGAGTGTGTTTTAAGTGCCTTGGATGCAAAAGGCAGGTGTTTGCTGACCACCTCTTCTACTTTTAAGTGAAGGGTGATAGAAAGGACTGAGATCACTGGAGAATGGGCTTCCTCTCTCAAAATGGAAAATGTACATCTCTAGTTGGCTTAGGTGATACAGAAATGATAAATCAAGGAGGGCTTTTTCTTTCAGGTTTAAACAGTCAAAACTTCAAACTTTTCAATTCTGCACGAACCTAATGAGTTTCAGAAGTTCTCAAGACTAAAAAGAAAAATCCTGTTGCCTGGTCCTTTATTAGACAGTGTGTGTGCATATAGCATATTGTGGTTTCCTTCATAGTTTCTCAGACAGCCTATCAAATAAAAGTGTCAGTTCTTTTAGTGTCCTACAAGTGGTGATTCTGGATGTAAAATTGTCTTCTAACTGCAGTTTTCTGCAAAGGCCTCTCTCACAGATTGATGCATTCTAGGTTAACCGCAATCTTCATCCTCTGTGTAAACCCTGAATTTTGTGGTTCTAAATATCGTTTAATGTGGCTCAATTTAAAACAGGTTTTCCCTCTCTTCCCCTAGGTTTGTGTGTAAAAATAATGGAGTCTTATTTGAAAATCAGTTGCTACAAATTGGCTTGAAATCTGAATTTCGACAGAACCTGGGTAAGATCTGTAGTGCTGTGGTTGGCTGTCTGCATTATCAGTAACAATGCCAGCATGATATTCCAGAATTATATTTTCAGCTACAGAAGAGGAAAATGGCATTATAGGCCTAAGCTGTTTTACAGCTCCCACTGTTGTGCATCCCTGGCTTTTGTGTGGGCTCTTGCTTCCTTGAATTTTTATTGTTTTAGTAGCTGATATGAAGTAAGGGGTGTTGAGCTCCAGCATTACAGCTCATGCTGCCTGTTTGTATGGCTGGTGCAGCCAGGTTTATAAATTCTTCTCAAAATTTATATCTTGCAGTATGGCTTATTGTTATGATATGAAACACAATATATTTCAGATGAGATTGAGTGCACAGGATACTGGAACCATCTAGGAAGGAGATGGAATTTGAACACAGGATAGCAATAGAATAGAATTTCTTGGTTCTCCCTTTCTGTAAAACTCTTGGTGGCATAGTAGCATCTTAACAAAATTCTCCAGCAATTGAAAGACTTCACTGATGATTTGACTGCCTGTGTGACAGCTACTGTAGGAGAGATCTAATGGCTTGGTTAAATTGCTGCATTTTGAACTGTGAATGTCTTGGTGAGATAAATCATTTAAACTGTATTTTGTTCTTAAAAGTGGTTTTAAAGAAAGGTAGAAAGACAATGTGTTAGGGCATTGAAGCATGAGTAGTTCAATGCAATTACATGACCTAAAAATTCTGATGTCTCGTTCTTTTCTTTCCAGGTCGTATGTTCATATTCTATGGTAATAAGACATCAACACAGTTCTTGAATTTTACTCCAACAGTAATCTGCTCAGATGACCTTCAGTCAAATATCCTTAAATGTAGTAGGAGTTGTCTGTTCTTATTAGATTTTTGTGTTTTATTGCTGCACAATATAATAAATCTGTTGGATCAAGGTATGGCATCCTTGAACATGAAGAAATGAGAAACTTGCTGATAGCTCTCTGAAGTTCTCATAGGAAGATCAAGTCTTGAGCAGGGATGAAAGATTCTTTCCTTAACGTCCTGGTTATAAACACAAATTTTACTTTTGATATAACAAGAAATTAAGCTGAATAAGAAGGTACTGGAACTGTAGCTTTCACCACTGACATGAAGTAGCAGAAGTAGAAATGTGTCCTTTGAGTACTGCATTAGCAGATAAGCTAAAACTTGACATGGAGATGCATTACCATGATGATGGTACTTAATTCATGGCAGGTCCCTAATGCTTGGTGTTGCAAATTTAGGATTTCTGGGAGATTAAGTAATCAGGCTTGTTTGACTCAAGGCATCTCTGTCATGTTCAAAATAGTCCTGTGGCTTTTATTGTGAAGTCTCTGTGCCTTCACACCTTTTTAAGGGCATCTTTCTTTAAGAATATCCAATTAACTGAGAATTTTCAGAGTTATTGCTTGTGTATGTGTCAATATGAAAAACCCCACAAACTCTTTTCCTGTACAAAACACTGAGCTTTAAAATGTTCAGTAGCACACAGAGAATGAGTGGAAACATGATGTTAATTTCTCATAGAGTTTCTTGGAAGATTTGCATTTTTTATATTATCAGTTCACTGATCTGTTTCCTTAACAACTTTTCTACGCCTGAATCTTCAGACAAAACCTGTTGACCCCACAGTGGATGGAGGTGCACAGGTTCAGCAGGTTGTGAACATTGAATGTGTGTCAGACTTCATGGAAGCTCCAATCCTGAACATTCAGTTCAGGTAAAACAAAGGATTCAAATGTTAGTGAATTAATTGGATGAAAGATGTTAAATCTGGCATGGCCCTGTGACTGAAATGCAAAATATGGACACAAAAAGCTCTCTTAGGTAGACAACTTGAAAATTTGATCTAATTAAGCTTTAAGGTGCTAGGGAGAATCCACTTGGAACAATGTGGTTTAAAACCCCAGCCAAACCAAACAGTCAAGAAGCAGCTACTGATGAAATGTCTCCCTGACTTCTGTCTCTGCTATCTATATAAAACAGCAGTCTTCCTGTTTGCTTAAGAAATCTTGACAGGAATATACGCAGTAACTTCTCCCTTCTGGAAACCAAGAACATTTCTGCAAATAACTTGGCCTGGAAGTGTATGCAACCAGAAATAGACTCTTGTTCTGTCCACTCAACATCAGCTCAGCTGTATAAAATCCTGAGTTCTGGGCTGCATGCTGTTTTTCTAGTCTAAACTGGTTTTTATTGGTATGTTTTCCCAAGGATGTATTTTTGCCCCTTAGGGTGCTATCTAGAAGGATAAACCCGTGCTAAAACTGAGAGAACCTTATAAGCAATTCTGCCAATTCATCTATTGCCATCTAAGGAGAGAAAATAAATTTATTTAACAGTGGATTGAAACTGTATATTAGAATTGTCATGTGCAGTTGATGGATTTTGATCATAAACAGTTCCTCAGTTGCTTGGTTGATTTCTGCTGAGGCTGCCACAAGCACTGTGGTTTTTCTCTTCTGTCTGCAGGTACGGTGGAACATTTCAAAATCTTTCAGTAAAGTTACCCATCACTCTGAATAAATTTTTCCAGCCAACAGAGATGTCTTCTCAAGACTTTTTTCAGCGTTGGAAGCAGCTGAGCAAGTAAGACTCTATACTTGGACCTCTTGTGGTGGGCAAGGGAGGAGAAAGATATATTGTGAATGTAGCTGGTGCAGTACCTTATCCCATACTCAATCCTGGAAGCCATGAGCTCTCTCAGTAGAATTAATTGCTATTGGAAATGCTGTTCATAATGTATTTGTCTTGCAGTCCCAAACAGGAAGTACAGAATATCTTTAAAGCAAAGCACCCGATGGATGCAGAGATCACGAAAGCAAAGGTGGGTGGTGGTGATATTTTTAATTCATCGTGTACAGGGCAATGGCAGGTCATGTTTCAACCCCAGCTGGCACCTAAACACCACACAGTCATTTGCTGACTCTCCCCCAGTGGAGCGGTACAGAGAACAAGGTTAAAAGTGAGAAAACGTGTAGGTTGAGGTAAAGAGAGTTCAGTAGGTAAAAGAAAAGCCATGCACACAGGCAAAGCAAAGAATTAATTCAGTGCTTCCCATTGGCAGGGAGGTGTTTGGCCATCCCCAAGGCAGCAGGTCTCCATTGGGTTTAACAGTTACTTGGGAAGGCAAAACAACACCACTCTGAACATCTTCCTTTCCTTTCTCAGCCTTATATGCTGTGCCAGGACATCTTACAGTATGGGATATCCCATTGTTCAGCTGTCCTGGCTGTGTCTTGTCCCAGCTCCTTGTGCATCCCAGCTTCCTCACTCGTGGGCTGAGGAGCAGAAAAGACCTTGGCTCTGTGTAACCCCCACTCAGTGGTAACTGAAGCATCCCTGTGTTATCAACTCTCTTGAGCAGAAATCTAAAACACAGCCCCATGCCACCTGCTAGGAAGAAAATTAACTCTATCCCAGCCAAATTAGCACATGGTATAAGCTAACTTTATGCATTTTTGTTTATATGGCAGTTGGATCATCCCGTCAAAGTAAGTCCATGCTATGTGATAGGTCATGGCAGTGCTGAGTTGAATGGACAGCTTCTAGCTGTGGTTTGAATTGGATGCAGTCTGCAGTGGCAGCTGGAGACTTGAAGCTGTTTAAAAAAGCACCAATTCACTGCTTAAAACTGAACTGGAAGATAATTCAAGCCTTAATTTATACTTGAGGTACTGGTTGGAAAAGGAAGTGACTTTTTGGCTGTGTTAGGCAAAACAGAAGTGACTGTAACAGGAATGTGTAACAGCAACAGTGACTTTGTACAGGAGTGGCTGTATGATGTTAAATCTTAACTTGCTTCTCAGTTGCTTTCTAAAAGAGCCTTATTTACAGAATAGCTCATTTATCAGGGTCAGCTTTAAAAAATTGGAATAATGAAGTAGTCTTGAAGACTTAAAAATTAATTTCCTCCTTGTTTTGCTGTTTGATGGTGACGATTTGAGTATACTTGGTATTTGTGTCTTCCTCTCCCCCCATCTAAATCTTCTTGGTTTCTTTCACAGATAATTGGATTTGGATCAGCCCTGCTTGAGGAGGTAGATCCCAATCCTGCTAACTTTGTTGGTGCTGGTATCATACACACAAAAACCACTCAGATTGGATGCTTGCTGCGCCTTGAACCCAACCTCCAGGCACAGGTATCTGTGTAACTGTCTCCAGCTTAGATAAAAGTTCTCATTTGAACTAAATACTTCTGTGTATCTGAAACTCCTTTAAGGTATTTAAAAATCACTATTGCAATAGCTGCTTATGACTGCAGACTCCAACAAGAAATTAAATTGTAGCAGCTGGTCCTGGCCCAACTGGGTAAGCTGCTTCTTCAGAGCAATTCTCTTTTCCTCTTGGAAGAGATGGTTACAATATTCCAGACTGTCTTGTGCACTTTCAATCACATTAAGTATGCTTCCTTTTGCTACTTTAAATGATTAAAAGAGTAATAGGCTAAAAGATGAAAGTATAAGCAAGTGAATACAATATTAAGAGTATTTTTACTAAAGCTTTTTTGACAGAGGTGTTACCAAAATTAACTTAGGATTAAAAATAGGTTTTGGGTGGTTGTGTGTTCTGTTCCCCGAAGAAGTGGTTGTACAGGGTCTTTAGACTTTTCCACAGCATTTGCTCCTCTTTAACAGATATTCTGGACAACACCTTTCTGTTAAAACCCAAAAATACTTGAGTAACAGTAATTCTCAACAAGGGTTTGAAGATAGGGTTGGTTCAGCCAGTGGTTTGAAAACGCTGTGATGCTCAGTGGCTTGCTGCCTCTGAGTGTTTTGAGACCTTTTTTCTTAACAAAGCTTACAAAGCAAGTAAGAGGTAACTGTTAGTTTTCACTGTTGACTGTGCATTCCTTTGATGCCAAACTGTTTAAATAGTATTTTATGTTCTTTTTCAGATGTATAGGCTCACACTACGAACAAGTAAAGAAGCTGTATCTCAGAGATTATGTGAATTGCTGTCAGAACAGTTTTAATATTAACCATGTCAGTTTTGGTTTTTCCACTTATATCACTGTCATCATACTGCAAATAAATGTCTTGTACATCACTGTCTGAGTACTGCAATGTTAACCAATACCAGCTCCCTGCCTTAATAGGACTTGACCCTTGTTTGAAATTAAGACTATAAAATGTACAGTACAGGGAAGTGACTTTTCCATTAAAAATGGCTTTTAGTGTGTTACATAAAGGGTGGTAGGGCTGTCTTTTGCTCCTTTTTTTGCAGGGGTCAGGCTTTTAAATTTGTTGAAGGGAAATGGTTTTCGTTGTGGCAATCAAGGATTTCAGCTGAAAATAGCTCAAAAACCTTCTGCTTCAGTACCTTTAAGAGATATTTCCTCTGCTCTGAGCTGAAAGAAAACAGTGTACTGCTGCTCAGGAAGGTTAATTCCCTTGCTAATGTAGAGTCAAAACTTTGTAAAGTTGAACATTGCCACAAGTTGTCTACTGGATGGAAGGGCAGATTTGAAGATGTGTTTGAATCTGATTAAAGTGAACATTTATGTTGAGTCACCAGTCTTTGAATTTGAAAAATGCCACAGGACCAGAGTCTTAAAGGTGTTAATCTTGTAATATTTTACATCCTAATGTTTTCTGATCTTTGGATTGAACACAGAAGCTATTCTTAATCCTCCTGCTTATCTCCATTCATGAGGTGAGCTTCTCTGGTAGGGGGTGAATGAGTGTATACTTGTTCGTTGTTTCTCAGTGAAGTTAAATATTCTGTTCTATGTTTTTTCTGTTTGCCATCAGACTTGACAAGTAATAGTCCTAATGATGTGATACAATTAACTGCAGAAACTAGTGTTGTATAAAAGAAATGGGAAGAAATGGGCCCTTGAAGGGCTTGTAAGGCATGCACTCTTAGGTGAAAATGTAATTTTAATCAATATCTTTTCCCCAGTGTTCATTAATGTTCAGACTCAAGAGCTGAATAACTGATACCTAAGCAGTTTCCTTTCTGTCAGTGGTAAAAATGTCCAACATGGTATAGAAAACTTCTGTTGAAACTGAAAGTAGAAAACCCAGAAGTGTTCAGCTTTTCTAGAGGCTTTTACAGCTGAAGTCTTTGTACCTTGTTTCACATCAAACTCTTTGCAGCCTCTCTGCAGAAGTCAGTGGACAGAAACTTTGGCTCACGCTCCTCAAGCCTTGAGGTGCAACAGAAGCTGCTAAACCAAAGCAGGTGAGGTGGCCCACTTAGAAACCCTGGGCTGGTGTCAGCAAGAGCTACAGATCATGGTGAACAAAATCAGCTCCTGCTGACAGGAGAAGGGAACCTCAGGTCAAGATTTCCTCATGGTCACTGAAAGGAAGCCTGGGACTGCTGTGTCAGAACACATACAGGCAAACGTGCCCAGGAAATGAAGGTGTTGAGTCATGGTGGTGACACTGAAAATACATTTAAATGGGGCTGCTGTCATGCTGCCCATGCTCAGCAGGGGACAGGATTCTCCATGATTGAGTGTGCCTTGCTTTTTGTCTTCAGTGCTTTGAGTTTAAATGATGTAACTGGGAGATTATCACTTGGTTTGGCTGAAGGCTCCTGATCGTACTTGAGTGAAAGAGAAAAATGAGGAACAAAGGTTTGGCTGTGATGTGTGGATTTTGGGGGATGTGTTTTGTTTTTCCAGAAATTGCTGGTAACTGGATATTATGGCTGAAAACTAGGCTAAAGGCCTGGTCTTTCTGCAAAAGTTCTCTGGAACAACTGGCCCCTTTAAGGCCTTTCACATTCTTCTTGCTTAAGACTCTTAAATCATAAATATTGTCATTGAAAATCTTGGTGAGTGGTTCCTGCGGTCAGGCTGGGCAGTTGGCAAATACTGATGGAATACCTTTTGTTTTGGCTTCACAATGTTCTGTGTCTCATTATTAGTTCTGTTATGTTAACCATGCTCTTGGCTACTCTGTTAAAATCTGATGTGCTGAACTAAAGGGAGTCTTAGCAAAGACAGAGGAGGAGGTTCTCTTTTGTATTTTCCAAATCCTGTTGTAAATCTGTCCCCCTGAAAAATGTTCTGTGCCCTCATTAAAGGACACCTTGAGACACTGCACTACTTTATTTCACTTTGCTTTGGTTCAAGCTGTGCTAAAATGTGCATTAAAGTGTGGGAAGGAGGGGGGGTAAGGGAAAGTGTCTTTTCAGTGGTGACTGTGTTAAGCTTATGACTGTTCACTCTTTGTATTCAGTGTCAGCTCAATGAAGCCATGAGCAGAAAAGTGAACAAATTAAAGACAAATACTTGATTTTATTTTTTTTTGTGAATGATGGTTAACTTACCAGTGATGTATCCTGTCAAGCAGACAAAGTAATTTCTGCAGTAAACAGTGTTATTGTTTTTAAGTGCAGTATTTTCAGGCATTGACATGTGAAAATAACTGAATAGCAAAACAGGTAGCATATGTTCATTCTTGACCTACACTCCAGTATGTAACATTTATGGTGATTGTCTTATTTGTATAAAACAAAGTTCTGTCAAATTAAGTGGAGAATTTTCATATAGAAGACTATATATTAGACTATATTCATCAGAAGAACATATTAAGATTAAATAAATGATTAGACCAGTGATGAAACTGTCCTTTTTTTGTCTGGGGGCATGAAGGCGTAAAAAATATTCTTGTGGAACGGTTGTTGTGGAACACAATTGCTGTGATTCTTCTCTGAGAAACACTGGTGGGTTTGTTCACTGGAGTCCTACCTGGTCTATGGATTTCTGCTCCCCCAGTAAGTGAGTTTGATTTTGCTCTCGTTTGGTTACAAATTATAAATACTCTATTTTTAAAAAGCCCCAGGTGTAAAATCTTTCTCCCTAGAGTGTTTAACAGCAGTAAGTACATGAGCAGTGCTTGCTGCAGTAAACTGCTTTAATAGTGGGGTTCAGGCTAAGCAGCACACAGCTGTATTGGATGCAGGGTTGATGGCACTGTAGAAGAAGAGTAATCTGAACTGCTAAATTAACCTTATAAGCTTTGAATGTATGCTTCAGGTTCTTTTCTTATATTTGCTGAAAGGGAAAAAAGGGCACTCTGAGCTTTTCTGCAATCATACAGCTTTTTCGTAAATGACCTGCAACAAAGTAAAGTTTGTCTGGAGTCCCAGCAAGTAGAAATTGCTTGTGAGTGAACCACTTGTATTCTGTTAGATGCGTGTGGGCTTTGATTTCTTGCCGAGGAATGCCTTCAGCTTCATCCCAAAGCTGCTCCATGTGTGTGTTAGTTACCTTTCTAGAAATGTCCCACCATACTAAGGGTGCTTGTGGAAACCTCACCATTCACCTTTGGGTCGTGTAGCACCTTGCTTTCCAACCCTGTCATCTGTGGATGATGACACACATGCTGTGTCCACTTTCAAAGGCAGGGAACAGGTCACTTCCCTTCTCCCACTCAAGTAATGTGCTCTTCCACAGGGTCAAGTTGACTGTAGTGAACCTAATAGACTATTTTTCAGTTTAAATATTTGGTCAAATAAGGAGAAAGAAGTTAGCAAATTCAATTCCTTCTACTTTATTTGAACATTAAATTCCTGATACTGCCCAGTGCATGGGCCAGGTTTTAGCCTCTGGTTGAATAAATCACCCCTGAGCAAGGCCAAACAGTTTCTTGTCTTCCCTCCTGCTCCCCACCCTCAGCTTGTTCTTTATTTCTGTGCCTGTTCTTTATTTCCTCCTGTGCACCCCACCCTGCTCCTGATCAGGAATAATTTATCTGGTGACTCCATTGGTAGTCCAGGCAGCTGCTCAGGCAGTGTGACAGCAAGGCTGTCCTGTGTAATCAGTACAAGAGAACCCAGCAATGAGCTGTGGAAGGATTAACTTGTGATCAGGGTTTAATTACAAAAAATGGTATCTGCAGCCATCAGGTCTGGCTAGTGTGTGCAACTGTCAAAGTCGCACACACAGCCACTAAATGCAATTATTTCTGTGGTGAGCCTTCTTCCAGGGTTATCTGGGTCTTGGCATGGCAGTTGGAATTGCTTCTTAAGAAGTTCAAGTGGCCTACAGCAGCCACATGTTGTGATGACCATCATCTTCTCAACATCCAGCCTGTGTGGAAGGGAGGGATAATCAGTTGGCATTTGTTTACAGCATTTTAGGCTCACAGCTTTTCAAGTGAACTTCTTTCAATGAACTTCTTTCTTTCCTATGGTGAGATGTTTAGAGGAAAGAGCACAGCCCTCAGTTGAATGCTTCTGTCACCTGCAGGACTACAAATAATGTGGGAAATTATTCCATTTTAAGTTCTCATGAGGCAGAAACTCTGGTGTACTCAGCTGCTGCCTTCCATTTTAGAACAGGATGAACTTGATGATCCTTGTGGGTCCTTTCCAGCTCAGGCTAGTCTGTGATTCTCTGATCTCATCATCTGTTAGGCCTCAGGCCTCACTGGAAAACTAATAGAATTTGATTCCCCTGGTCTCTTTTTGGCCTTCTGAATATTTGTAAAGTACCTAGGGATTAAATTTGTTAAAGCTGTGCACTGGACTACTTAAGAGTTTACAGAAGGTCTCTTTTGCAGATGCTGAATTGTGTGTGTTCCTTTTGCAGTTCACAGAGCAAGGAAAACCCCTTTCTCCCACTGCACAGTTAGTGCTGGAATCTGAGGTCGTGGCTGTATGATGCCAGTTCTGGGTTTGAGGTGAGCTAATAAGGTAGAAGACTTGCACTTAATTGCTGAATTCACAGCACAGGTAGGTGAAATGAGAGCTTGAATAGGCAGGTAAGGATTTGAGTCTGTCCTTATAGTACTGCAGTTCTCAGGCTGTTGATTCCTGACCATGTTCAGCCTCCTGCTGGCCTTGGTTCTGCCTTTCTCTTTGTCAGTGGGAAACTGTACCGATAACAGGCCAGAACTCAGGTATGGGGAAAAGAGAGTTAAGGGAAAAAATTCTTTTTGAAAATCCTCTTTTGAAGCGGAGAAAAGTTTTCTTGGTTTCAGTTAAAACTGGGTTTTAACACAACTTTCTCAGCAATTGAGACAAACCTTAACTCTAAAAGTCTTCCTTCAGGTTTCGCGTCCCTTTTGTCAACTCAGCATACAAGGTCAGTCGCTCAGTTTTCAAAATGCTGGGGCATGCTTGAATGTGCTTTGAAGGGGACAATTTTTAGCATAAGGATTAATTTAAACTAGTTCCTGAATTAGTCCTGCAAAAGCAGAGCCCTTCATTGTTTTCCATTCTTGAACATTGTATTGGCTTGGATTGTTGGGAATGTAACTTCTTCCCCCCCAGTAACTGAACTCTAATACTGCTGCACTGTTTACTTGTATTGAAGCCTTGGTTTCCTGTCAAATTCTCCTAATGGGGAGCAGAACTGCACAGGCTCAGATAGTGCCCTTGTAATTATAAAATATACCTGAATTACACTACTAGGAGCATGTTATGAGACAACTGAAGTGGCATTAGTTACCTTAGATGAAATTTCCTATTTTACTATCTTAGCTATTTGAAATAGGTATTTATAGTCGAAACCACTTTTTCAGTCTTTAAAAAACAAACAAAACAAAACCTCCAACCATCAAAAACAACAAAATAGCCCTCCAAACCTGGAATATTGATGTCTGTCTTTTTTTTAAAAGCAAAACAACAAAAACTTAAGGAAGTGAGATGACCTTCCTTGATTAGATGTAAATCCCTGTGTAATTAATGACCTTATTGTTGCTATTAACCAGTTTATACAGCAACATTGTACACTGCTGGGTGGATGCTAACCACATTTTCCTCCCTGAATTATAAAGGCACAGTTGTTCATGAATTTCCCTACTTAGAGATGGCCAAATAAGGAAAACAACTTTAGTACTGTACAGCCTCAGTTATCCTTACTTTGTTGAAGAGGAACATGATCCTTCACAACGGCTCAAAGTGACATTTGTGGAACAGCCTTTGTAAGTTATTTCTTCTTCATATTCAACTTCTCTACAATGCTCTGTCAAATGTAAAAAGAAAAAATTTCTGCTATAATTCATCTTGGTCTTCTTGAGTGTCCTTTGTTAGATGCCCAAAGCCTCCATATTTGGTTTCCTGGAAAACCATTCTTATTGCATGAGATAATTAACAAGTCATAAGTGAGTTACACAGCAAGAGAAGGTTTTAAACTGGGCACTAAAGTTGCAGAAGGGGCTTACCCTGGAGGACAGCAAAAGAAAAGAATAAATTTTAAGAAAACAGAAGTTGTTGGAATTACAAATAAGCAAAAAAATCCAGTTAAGAATATAGTACACATTCAGTCCAGCATGGAAGAACTAATCCTATGCTGAGAACACAAAGATGCAAAGAGAACAACCAGTTGGCTTATTCTGGTAGAATTATTTCTGGTTCACAGACTTTACTTATTTGAAAATTGCTTAATTTACTCATTTTAAGGATATATTTATAGGTAGCCAGAAGTTCACAACTTGCCTTGCTAGGGAGAATGTGTCATGCTACATGTTAGGTAACAATCTGTGTGTCAGTGTGTATTTTCCTCTGCCTTGAAGCACCACACTAAGCACTTTATGAAGCAGAAAGCTGACTGAAAACACAAGTTTTGCAAGGAGTTCAAAGATAGTGTATGAAGTTTATATTAAGGAGACAAAGATGTTGAAAACTGTGAAGGCAATTCATACACTGCTCACACCTGATCCTGCACAATAATCTTTTACGCACAGTTAGGTCCTCTGCTGAGAGAAAGGTTATAGATTATTGAACATTATTGCAGGGGAAGCTCAGTTACTGATGTAGTATGACTTTGGGATTTTTTAAATTGGAAAATAAGATAGTCTACTGCCCAGTTAGTAGTTAAGATGCTGTATCTATGTGCCCAAGCGTGTGAGAGCTAACGGGAAGGCTGCAGGGTAATGAGGGGATAACCTGTTCCAATAAGTTTCTTACAATGCTTTTTAAGATGACAGAGTGAAGGTACTGTGGCTCTCCTGAAGTGCATCCTGTTAGACTCTTTAACTGACACTTCTTAATGTTTAAAATATTGAATAGTAGGGAACCTGTATGAAATCTAAGACGTCAGACAATAGCTTTAGAAAAGTAACTGCAGAAAGGACAAAAAAGAAGAGCCAGTGGATACAAACATGATCATAGCCAAAGGATACATAAAGAAAATTCATACGCTCATCAAAACAAAGGCATTCAAAGCAAATCCATGATAGAGGAAATGAGACAGAGATACATTACCGTGTGGCACTGTTGATGGCACAACAGAGGACAGGGATGTTGAAAGTCCAGAGGTGAGAGGAGGAGATGATGTCGTGCGGGCAGTGGTCAGTGTTGTTGTTCGCAGGGAACTCTGTTCAACTGACTCTGTAGAAGCCGTTGTGATAACATGGGGAGCAAAGGTAATAGTTGTAGACAAAACAGTTGGGATCAACGCTGGCCTAGACTGGGCAGAGATACTGGTAGGGACAGCGAATGAAGATGTTTTGCCATGTGGAGTCAATGTGGTGTTTTGGAAGTAAGGATGTGTAGTGCTCTCAGCAGATCTAAATGTGGAAGTAGTCAGGGAAGTAGGCACAGATGTTGTACTGATGGTTGAGGCCAAAGCAGAAGAGAATGGAGACGTGGCAGTGGATGGCAGCCGGGTGCTGAGTGGGCTGCTGGGGGAAGGCAGAGAGCTGGGATTTGCAGAGGTTTCCAGAGGCACTTCTGTGGAGACAGAGGTTCTGGAGGTGCTGCTGATGGAGGTGGTGGCCGTGGTCTGGTGCGTGGTCACAGGTGGCCCAATGTGCGGCACAGTTGACTGTTCATGGGTGAAGGCTGCCAGGAGGAAGGCACAGGTAAAATTGAGAATGCCCACCTGGACGCTTCACTCCCCTTGCTCAGACATGAGGAAAGAATCAGAAAAGCCAAAGCAGGAACACATGCACATATCCAGAGAGAGACAGATTTCAGAAATAAAGAAATTAAAACCTAAATGAGGATCCACCTGTGGAGATGCAAAGGCAGTCACTCACCACATTGCACCACTTGCCAATATCCAGTCTCCAAGCAATGACTACCTGGCAGTAACTGCCCTATTCTCCCACTGTAGAGCTCAGCATGATATTCTGTGGCATGCAGTGTCTCCTTGGACTCTGGTTTGGGCCAGCTATGCAGGCTGTGTCCCTGATGGACTCCTGACCACCCCATGCACACTCCCTGGCTGGCAGAAAGACAAACAGAGGAGGCCCAGGGGTGGAGCTGGCACTCCGGATCAATCAGCAAAGCACTTGTGTGCCATCAACACCGGCTGGGACTCACATCTAAAACGCAGAACCAGGAAACCTGCTGGGAACAATAATGAGCTCTATCCCAAGCAGAGACAGTGCACAAGCCAAGAAATACAATGGGAAACCAAACAGGTCAATTGCAAAGTAAGAGAGGGGCAAGCAGCCGCACAAAATGCAGAACTGGAATGTGGTTTTTGAAAGAAACAGTGGAGGTAGGGAGGATCAGTTGAGTGACAGAAAAAATGAGAGCTGGAAAGAGCAAGAAGGGAAAGGATGGCTAGGAAGGAGCCTTACTGGGCTGTGTGGAGCTGAGCCATGTTGAGGACACAGTTGAGGAGGGAGAAGAAGCAGGTGATGGCAGCAGGCTGGTTTTGGCCGTGGTGGGAGCAGAGGACTCTGTGACAGGAGACTCCTTTGCAGCACTGGTTGTTGGAGAAGAAGCCCTGGGCCTCAGGGTTGTAGGTGTGGGGCTGGGGCTGGTGCTGGGAGCTGCTGTGGAGGAGGCTGTGGAAGTGGTGGCAGTGGATGGCAGCCGGGTGCTGAGCGGGCTGCTGGGGGCAGGTGGAGAGCTGGGATGTGGAGAGGCTGTTTCCAGAGGCTCTTCTGTGCTGCTTGGTGGGTTGCTCCCGGTGGAGAAAGAGGTTTTGGAGGTGCTGCTGATGGAGGTGGTGGCTGTGATCTTCTCTGTGGTCACAGGTGGCCCGATGTGTGGCACAGTTGACTGTTTGTGGGTGAAGGCTGCTGGAAGTAAAGGAGAGAGCTTTTGAGGATGAGGGCAGCAAAAGTTGAAATGGAGGTGGCCAGAGGCCTCATATTCAGGATATGAACAAAAACAGCAGGGCTGTGCTGCACTGAGTATTCCCTGAGAAAAAAGGAGCACTGAGATTGTGGGCCCTTCTACAAGTTGAATGGTTTCTGTTTTAAAAAGGGAGGAAATGGATAGACTGCCTTCTAACAGGCAACAGCCCACTACCAATTCCTGAGAGAGTAATCTGTCTGGATATGCGTTTGTCTCTTCAGGGTACAGGGAGAGCTTAAACAGAGTCTCTTGTGAGACTGGCAGTTCAGGCTCCATAGGAGAGACAAATGTCCCAGAGCCCTACCTAAGTAGAGCCATGCCAGTGCTCCAATGCAGGGAGAAGGGGGAATGGTAACCAAAAATTAAAACAACTCTGCAAGCAGCCTTTGCAACTGGAAACTAAGAAGGGAAATGGGAGAGCGGGAGGAAATAGCAGGATTGATAGGAGGGAGCCTCACCAGGCTGTGAGGAGCTGAGCCATGTTGAGGACACAGTTGAGGAGGGAGAAGAAGCAGGTGATGGCAGCGCGCTGGTTTTGGCCGTGGTGGGAGCAGAGGACTCTGTGACAGGAGACTCCTTTGCAGCACTGGTTGTTGGGGAAGAAGCCCTGGGCCTCAGGGTTGTAGGTGTGGGGCTGGGGCTGGTGCTGGGAGCTGCTGTGGAGGAGGCTGTGGAAGTGGTGGCAGTGGATGGCAGCCGGGTGCTGAGCGGGCTGCTGGGGGCAGGTGGAGAGCTGGGATGTGGAGAGGCTGTTTCCAGAGGCTCTTCTGTGCTGCTTGGTGGGCTGGCTTCTGTGGAGACAGAGGTCCTAGAGGTGCTGCTGATGGAGGTGGTGGCTGTGATCTTCTCTGTGGTCACAGGCGGCCCAATGTGTGGCACAGTTGACTGTTTGTGGGTGAAGGCTGCCAGGAGGGAAGCACAGGTTAGTTGTGGAAGAGGGCAGAAGGGGAAAGCAAAGATGGTTGGTTGAAGCTTCAGACTGTGACCAAAAGGATAGCCAGATCTCCTGTACTGCAGTGTCTATTCCCAAGTTTGAGGGAGGACTAGAGCTGTGTCCTGTCTAAAAGCTGCTCCTTACATCCCTCATGAATGGGACAAAATGGAAAGGGTGCTCTCCTAGGGGCAAGATCTCTCTTCCTCGAAGATGGCTTTTTTGAATGTTGATGTCTTTCCAAGGAACAGGAACTGTGTAAGGACTGCCCCTCCTAGACAGGCAGGCCAGGCTACATGGGCGTCACCTTTTCTAGGGCCATAATGAAGAGAATGTTCATTCCACCATGCTGATGCAAAAAAAAAAAAAGTGAAAGGAGAACAAAAAATAAAACAACCTTGCAAGCAACCTGCTCTGATGGAAATGAAGAGATGAAAAGGGAGGGCAGCAGGAAGCACCAGGATGGATAGGAGGGAGCCTTACCAGGCTGTGAGGAGCTGAGCCATGTTGAGGACACAGTTGAGGAGGGAGAAGAAGCAGGTGATGGCAGCGCGCTGGTTTTGGCCGTGGTGGGAGCAGAGGACTCTGTGACAGGAGACTCCTTTGCAGCACTGGTTGTTGGGGAAGAAGCCCTGGGCCTCAGGGTTGTAGGTGTGGGGCTGGGGCTGGTGCTGGGAGCTGCTGTGGAGGAGGCTGTGGAAGTGGTGGCAGTGGATGGCAGCCGGGTGCTGAGCGGGCTGCTGGGGGCAGGTGGAGAGCTGGGATGTGGAGAGGCTGTTTCCAGAGGCTCTTCTGTGCTGCTTGGTGGGTTGCTCCCGGTGGAGAAAGAGGTTTTGGAGGTGCTGCTGATGGAGGTGGTGGCTGTGATCTTCTCTGTGGTCACAGGTGGCCCGATGTGTGGCACAGTTGACTGTTTGTGGGTGAAGGCTGCTGGAAGTAAAGGAGAGAGCTTTTGAGGATGAGGGCAGCAAAAGTTGAAATGGAGGTGGCCAGAGGCCTCATATTCAGGATATGAACAAAAACAGCAGGGCTGTGCTGCACTGAGTATTCCCTGAGAAAAAGGGAGCACTTAGATTGTGGGCCCTGTCTACAAGCTGTCTAGTTTCTGTCTTTAAAAGGGAGGAAATGGATAGAGTGCCTTCTAACAGGCAACATCCCAATACCAATTCCTGGGAGAGGACTCTGTGCGAAGATTCACGTGTCCCTTCAGGGAACAGGGAGAACTTAAGGACAGTTCCCTCTGAGACTGGTAGTTCAGGCTCCATGGGAGAGACCAGTGTCCCAGAGCCCTACCTAAGTAGAGCCATGCCAGGGATCCAATGCAGAAACACAGGGGTTTGCGAGCAAAAACGAAAACAACTCTGCAAGCCGCCTGTGTGGCTGGACAGAAAGAATCAAAAATGGAATTCATGCAGGGGCCTACCAGGCTGTGCAGAGCTCAGCCACACTGAGGACACAGTTGAGGAGGGAGAAGAAGCAGGTGATGGCAGTGCACTGGTTTTGGCCGTGGTGGGAGCAGCGGACTCTGTGACAGGAGACTCCTTTGCAGCACTGGTTGTTGGGGAAGAAGCCCTGGGCCTCAGGGTTGTAGGTGTGGGGCTGGGGCTGGTGCTGGGAGCTGCTGTGGAGGAGGCTGTGGAAGTGGTGGCAGTGGATGGCAGCCGGGTGCTGAGCGGGCTGCTGGGGGCAGGTGGAGAGCTGGGATGTGGAGACACTGTTTCCAGAGGCACTTCTGTGCTGCTTGGTGGGTTGCTCCCTGTGGAGAGAGAGGTCCTGGAGGTGCTGCTGATGGAGGTGGTGGCTGTGATCTTCTCTGTGGTCACAGGCGGCCCAATGTGTGGCACAGTTGACTGTTTGTGGGTGAAGGCTGCCAGGAGGGAAGCACAGGTTAGTTGTGGATGAGGACATAATGAGAAGACAAATGTGGTCACTGTAGCTCCAGACTGGGAGCACCAACATCAACAACTTCAGCATGCTGCACTGAGCATTTCTCAGCTAGAGGGAGGTGGGACCAAGGGCTCTGCCTTATAGCTGCCCTCTTTTTTTCTCATAAAAAGGCAGGAAAATGACATGCTGCTTTCCAACAGGCATGATGCCTCTTCCTCTTTCTGGAAGTGGACCCTGTGTGGATGTGCACGTCTCCCAAGGAACAGGAGCAGATTAATGTTTGCCCACTTCAGAAATGACATGGTGGCCAGTGTGGGAGTGACCAGAGCCCCAGGGCAGTACCTAATGACAACCACATCATGGTGCTGATTCAAAAAGAATTTGGAATGGAGAGCAAATTTAAAGAAAATTTGCAAGTGGTCTGCACTCATGGAAATGAAAAAGAGAAAAGGGAGAGCACGCAGAAGCAGAAGGACACGTAAGAGAGGACCTTACCAGGCTGTGAGGAGCTGAGCCATGTTGAGGACACAGTTGAGGAGGGAGAAGAAGCAGGTGATGGCAGCGCGCTGGTTTTGGCCGTGGTGGGAGCAGAGGACTCTGTGACAGGAGACTCCTTTGCAGCACTGGTTGTTGGGGAAGAAGCCCTGGGCCTCAGGGTTGTAGGTGTGGGGCTGGGGCTGGTGCTGGGAGCTGCTGTGGAGGAGGCTGTGGAAGTGGTGGCAGTGGATGGCAGCCGGGTGCTGAGCGGGCTGCTGGGGGCAGGTGGAGAGCTGGGATGTGGAGAAGCTGTTTCCAGAGGCACTTCTGTGGAGACAGAGGTTCTGGAGGTGCTGCTGATGGAGGTGGTGGCTGTGGTCTTCTCTGTGGTCACAGGTGGCCCAATGTGTGGCACAGTTGACTGTTCAAGAGTGAAGGCTGCCAGGACGAAAACAGGTCAATTGCACATGACAACAAGAGTAGGAAATGGAGGTGCTCAGAGGACTCAGATTGTGGATAGAATTTAAAATGGAATGCCAATGCTGTAGGGAGTGTTTCTGGGGAAAAAAGGAACACTGGGATTGTGAGTCTTGTGCACAAGCCACTGTCTGGCTTCTGTCCTCAAAAGGGAGGAAATGGATATAGTGCCTTCCAACCGGCAAGATCCCAGTACTTTTTCTTAGAAGGGCACCCTGTCTGGATATGCAAGTCTACATTTAATAACAAGGATAGCGTAAAGACACTCAACTTTAGGAGAGGGAGGCTCCATGGCAGAGAGAAGTGCCCCAGATCCATAACCAAGTAAGATGATACTAGTGTTTCAAATCAGATAAAGGGGGTATGGGGAGCAAAAAATAAAACAATTTTGCAAGCAACCTGTGTGGCTGGAAAGGATGAGGGGAAAAGCGGGAGGGGGGAATCACCATGATGGATAGGAGGGAGCCTTACCGGGCTGTGTGGAGCTGAGCCATGTTGAGGACACAGTTGAGGAGGGAGAAGAAGCAGGTGATGGCAGCGCGCTGGTTTTGGCCGTGGTGGGAGCAGAGGACTCTGTGACAGGAGACTCCTTTGCAGCACTGGTTGTTGGGGAAGAAGCCCTGGGCCTCAGGGTTGTAGGTGTGGGGCTGGGGCTGGTGCTGGGAGCTGCTGTGGAGGAGGCTGTGGAAGTGGTGGCAGTGGATGGCAGCCGGGTGCTGAGCGGGCTGCTGGGGGCAGGTGGAGAGCTGGGATGTGGAGAGGCTGTTTCCAGAGGCTCTTCTGTGCTGCTTGGTGGGTTGCTCCCGGTGGAGAAAGAGGTTTTGGAGGTGCTGCTGATGGAGGTGGTGGCTGTGATCTTCTCTGTGGTCACAGGTGGCCCGATGTGTGGCACAGTTGACTGTTTGTGGGTGAAGGCTGCTGGAAGTAAAGGAGAGAGCTTTTGAGGATGAGGGCAGCAAAAGTTGAAATGGAGGTGGCCAGAGGCCTCAGGTTTAGGATATGAACAAAAACAGCAGGGCTGTGCTGCACTGAGTATTCCCTGAGAAAAAGGGAGCACTTAGATTGTGGGCCCTGTCTACAAGCTGTCTAGTTTCTGTCTTTAAAAGGGAGGAAATGGATAGAGTGCCTTCTAACAGGCAACATCCCAATACCAATTCCTGGGAGAGGACTCTGTGCGAAGATTCACGTGTCCCTTCAGGGAACAGGGAGAACTTAAGGACAGTTCCCTCTGAGACTGGTAGTTCAGGCTCCATGGGAGAGACCAGTGTCCCAGAGCCCTACCTAAGTAGAGCCATGCCAGGGATCCAATGCAGAAACACAGGGGTTTGCGAGCAAAAACGAAAACAACTCTGCAAGCCGCCTGTGTGGCTGGACAGAAAGAATCAAAAATGGAATTCATGCAGGTGCCTACCAGGCTGTGCAGAGCTCAGCCACACTGAGGACACAGTTGAGGAGGGAGAAGAAGCAGGTGATGGCAGTGCACTGGTTTTGGCCGTGGTGGGAGCAGAGGACTCTGTGACAGGAGACTCCTTTGCAGCACTGGTTGTTGGGGAAGAAGCCCTGGGCCTCAGGGTTGTAGGTGTGGGGCTGGGGCTGGTGCTGGGAGCTGCTGTGGAGGAGGCTGTGGAAGTGGTGGCAGTGGATGGCAGCCGGGTGCTGAGCGGGCTGCTGGGGGCAGGTGGAGAGCTGGGATGTGGAGAGGCTGTTTCCAGAGGCCCTTCTGTGCTGCTTGGTGGGTTGCTCCCTGTGGAGAGAGAGGTCCTGGAGGTGCTGCTGATGGAGGTGGTGGCTGTGATCTTCTCTGTGGTCACAGGCGGCCCGATGTGTGGCACAGTTGACTGTTTGTGGGTGAAGGCTGCCAGGAGGGAAGCACAGGTTAGTTGTGGATGAGGACATAATGAGAAGACAAATGTGGTCACTGTAGCTCCAGACTGGGAGCACCCACATCAACAACTTCAGCATGCTGCACTGAGCATTTCTCAGCTAGAGGGAGGTGGGACCAAGGGCTCTGCCTTATAGCTGCCCTCTTTTTTTCTCATAAAAAGGCAGGAAAATGACATGCTGCTTTCCAACAGGCATGATGCCTCTTCCTCTTTCTGGAAACGGACCCTGTGTGGATGTGCACATCTCCCAAGGAATAGGAGCAGATTAATGTTTGCCCACTTCAGAAATGACATGGTGGCCAGTGTGGGAGTGACCAGAGCCCCAGGGCAGTACCTAATGACAACCACATCACGGTGCTGATTCAAAAAGAATTTGGAATGGAGAGCAAATTTAAAGAAAATATGCAAGTGGTCTGCACTCATGGAAATGAAAAAGAGAAAAGGGAGAGCACGCAGAAGCAGAAGGACATGTAAGAGAGGACCTTACCAGGCTGTGAGGAGCTGAGCCATGTTGAGGACACAGTTGAGGAGGGAGAAGAAGCAGGTGATGGCAGCGCGCTGGTTTTGGCCGTGGTGGGAGCAGAGGACTCTGTGACAGGAGACTCCTTTGCAGCACTGGTTGTTGGGGAAGAAGCCCTGGGCCTCAGGGTTGTAGGTGTGGGGCTGGGGCTGGTGCTGGGAGCTGCTGTGGAGGAGGCTGTGGAAGTGGTGGCAGTGGATGGCAGCCGGGTGCTGAGCGGGCTGCTGGGGGCAGGTGGAGAGCTGGGATGTGGAGAAGCTGTTTCCAGAGGCACTTCTGTGGAGACAGAGGTCCTGGAGGTGCTGCTGATGGAGGTGGTGGCTGTGGTCTTCTCTGTGGTCACAGGTGGCCTCATGTGTGGCACCGTTGACTGTTCATGGGTGAAGGCTGCCAGGAGGGAAGCACAGGTCATTGGTATGTTGCTGGCTTATGGGAAGTTGGGTGGTGTTGACTCCTTGTTTTGAAGGTTTTGTGCTTAGTTATGGGCCAGGATAGGAGGCCTGGTTCCCACTAAATCTGGTTGATTTCGGGTTTGTTTTTTTTTCAGTTAATAAAGGTGTCCATTATCCTAAGTACGTTCCATCCTGTCCTGCTTTTCTTTCATAAGTACTTGCTGTTGACTATTTTGAAGGTTGACCTCTAGCAAGTTATCTCCTTCTTCCTCGAGCAGCTGAGTGGGGAAGAGGTATCACTTGTTTACTGGTACTTTAAAACTGGCGTGCTGCCAACTTCTCTGGGAGGGATCAATGGGAGGGCCATGGCTAGTGAAGGGATATGGATGCATTGGCCAGGGATGACTCTTATCTCTTTCATGACCAGAGCACTCACCTGGTACTACTTTAGTAGTTGGTGTCTTAGCTCTGGTTGGCTCCCTTGCTACAAAGAAAGGGGTGAGAGAAAAGAATGATTGAGTCTTGGGAATGATTCTCGGCAAAGCATGTTGTAGCATCTCCCCATAGGAGGATCAGGATCACAAATTTGGCACGTGGGTCTAAGTGAAAGAACTTTAGCCTGGAGTTGACTGTACACTTTCTTGCCCACCCTCCAATGGTGACTCTTGCACATTGTTCCACGAGGTCATATTTGTTGAATGGCACTTTTTATGGGTGTTCCAGGGCCTAGGCATCCTTTGGCTGGAGATGATGCCTTGGGTTATGCTTCTCACTCAAAATTGTCCTGAGCTGTAAACTGGAAATGTGTTTCCAGTTTCCCTGCCTTTTGTTCACCCCTGCCCCACTGTGCATTCTTAGGGCAGCACTGTAAAAAGAGAGGTGTTTTAGCTTGGATCTTACTGGTAGCTGTAGGGCAGGAACTCCTGGATGCCTGAACCCTCAATAGAGGCCTGTGCCCCAGAGCCAAACCCCTGAAGTTACAGGGAGAAGGATACAGTCAGGGTCATGTGTGGGTCAGGCCCAGCACCTGCTGGTGTCCCGTGGCAATAGCAGGGGCAATTGAGAATGAGTACCAAAAGTGAAGCCTTTGTGGGACATGCTGCTTAGAAGAGAAGGGTGGGAGCTGGAAGAAGGAGGCAGAGCAGCAAGAAGAGCAGGAGAGAGCCTTACCAGGATATGATGTTCCCAGCTGAGTTGAGGAGCGGGAAGAAGCAGATGAGGCTGAAGTGATGGGCAAAGAGGTGGAGCTTGGAAATGTCCTTGTCAGTGGAACTTCTGGGCTGGTGGCAGGGCTGGTCTCTCTCGGGACAGAGGTGCTGCTGGTGGATTTGGGAGGGGTGGTCTGTGTCTGTGTCATGAGGTGCTGCACAGGCTGTGTCAAGGTTGTTCTTAAGTGGGTGACAACTGCAGAGAGAAAAGCACATGTTGATTGAGGGTGGGTCTGAAGGGTGCCTCTGACAATTTGACATGCCTTTTTCTAAAGCTCCTGAGGAAAGAAGAGCCTTGTTGGATGCACATGTTTCCCCTCCCAAGTATTCCAAACTGGGCAAGACCATCATCTGGAAAAGCTGAGGTAGGTGAAGCAGAGTCTTAGGCCAAAGACATCTCTCTAGTCCCTTTTACTCACCTTCTGGGTAGTGCAGAGTGGTTGCTTCCGTTCCCTCACTCTCTGTGGTGAAAGAATGAATATTAGTAATGGTTGGCAGCTGGAATTGCTTGCACAAGAAGACCAATATATATGCACCCCAAGAGTACTTTGTGGGAGAAATGTGGGTTTGGAAAAGAGTGTACAGCTGCCCTCTCACTACAGTAGACTTCCCACCACACACTGTCCCAGCTTGTCAGTTGCTAGTGTAGCAATTCATGTTGTCAAACAGCCTCAGAGGACACTGTCCTTGTTTGTATATCGAGTGACAGACATTCAAAAAGGTTCATATTTTTGGGGGGAGTATTTCTTGCTATGAAATATATAGGGGCAGGGGGAATATGTATTCTGTGGTCTGTGAGTTTTCAAGAACTTGCTTTGAGGCATAGAGATATTTTGTCTTAAATTTGGAGGAACTGTTGGAAGAGAAATTTTAGCTTTAACATCCTATTTTGAGGTCAGATGCTTGCTGCATTGGCAAGATAAATTTCCATTTTAATCACACTTCTTGTCCATGTCCTTTCCTTTCTGTTATCAATATTAAGACCACTAGTAAGAATGCTTGGCTTTTTTATAAGGAGTATATTGACATATGCCTTGTGAGTGATGGCTTCACCTGACAGATGTAAGAAAGTGCTATTTACCTGCTGTTGTTATTTTAGGCTGGCTGAAAGTTGGGCTCTGAGTTGTGGTTTGAATATGTATTGAGGAGGTTGCTGTTTCCCTTTTGGTGGTGGTCTTGAAGGGTGGTGAGGTGACCCCTGCTTGTTCTGTCTCAGTTGAAGCAGCAGTTGATGAGGCAGAAGGTGATGAGGGAGCAGACTTTGGTGTAGTGGCCGTGGTTCTTTTCACTGAGGTAGTCATGGAAGGGGTAGTGATGGTTGTAGTCATGTTCGGTGCGGTAAAAATTGATGTTGTATGTTCTTTTGGGGTAAAGGTAAAAATATAATGTGAGTAACCAATTCATACAAAAATTAAAACCAGATAAATTATAAAGAAGATATTAATATTTTAGAGATAATTCTTTATTTTTCCAATATTTTCAGTATGACTGTTGTATTCATGTTCTCATAAGCTTACTAAATATTTCTGAGGTTACATTTGTTTTCAATTGTTTCATGTCTGTCTCTGTTCTAATTTTCTATATTTTTCTGTATTAGATTTGTTTAATATATAAGTAGTTATCTTTGTGTCACTTTGGCTAAAGTCCATGTGGGCTTTGTCCATTGGCTTTTATTATGTTTCAAATCAGCTACACTTGCAGCTTTATGCAATTTGTATTGAAAAGCTAAATAACATCATACTATAGCCTCCCCTTGCCTCAGTGCACAAATCATCTGTCACAATGTCAGATTTCATGTGCTTTGACTCCTTTGGAACCTGTTTTTACCTCTGCTTTCCCTGACAGCCATGGTCCAAGGTGGTTTATTAGCTGAAGTGCATGTTGGTATGAGGCTAAATGAGGCTCCACAAACCACAGAATCAGAAGGTAATTTGTGCTGGCAGAGTCATCCTCCAGAGAACAGGACTTTGGAAGCCTAGACAAAGATGCTACATTGATACCTGTGTGACTCTGCTTTGGGGCTAGCTTACATTGTTCAGAGCCAATAGATTGGGTGCTCCTTGAACCCCATAAATGAACCAGTGGAAAAGAGGCTGAAGCTGAGCTAATAAAGCCAACTGGAGCTGGGCTTGCTCAATGCTTATAGAACTTCTAATTGTCTATCTCATTTCTCAGATGACTCAGTTTTTGGTTGCACTTTCAACCTAATGCCTATGTCCTGTATCTTTTTATGCACTTTCAAACTACATTTCTGAACATTTCTGGTTTACAAACTTCCTTTCTGGAAGCCTGCACTGCCTGCTTCACGATTTGGAGTCTAATGCTTGGAGGTTGTGTGAATTTGAAATGCATTCCTAGGAATGGCATCTCAATGATGTACAGAGGTTTAGAACAAGCTTATAATAATTTATTTTAGACAATAACACTAAAAACCTACCAGTAGTTGACTTTATTGTGACAAGAGGTTTTGAGGGTGAAGTTCTTGGAACTGTAATTTTTGCAGTTATTGTTGGATTTGTAGTCTCAGGTGATACAGTTGTTGCAGAAGAAGTACTAGGTACTGTTGGAAGTGTGCTCACGGTAGAGCTTCCTGTTACTTTAGGTCGCACTGTTGTTACTAAGAGAAAAAAAATCAAAATTGAAAGATGAGAAATAGTCCTCAATAATCTATTGATAACATATATATTAATGGAATTTTTCTAAAGTAAAACAAGTGTTTTTATAGCTATTAGCAGTAGCTACTATTAAAACCCATTACCTTTTAAATTAAACCTTGAAGAGCTGTTATCCATTGCTTCCTTTGCTATTATGTGCAATGAATACATTAAAGAGGTATTCTTGGAAATACCTTTCTCTTGACTTTAAAGTGAATCTGGCATAAACCCTAGTTCCTATCAGCAGAGATGGAACAATATTCCAATACTCTATCAAATAGTATCCATAATTTCATTATTCACACAACCCACAGAATAAAGTTTTCCAATACCACCTGTCTTCAGGGAAATTAATGGAATTTCTAACAAACTTAAGATCAAGATCTGTAGATTCCTTTCCTGTATCAGGCTATATCCTGTATCAGGGATTTGGTATAGTCAGTCACACCTTTCCATCAAGACTTTCTTCAATTGCTGAAGTGTTATATGGCCAGTCCCTGGTAAGATTTGGCATAAATTTATGAGAGATCCTTTTTGTCATAGAAGGCCTTGGGTTGGCTTAGACTATTAAAGATAATCTAATCCATTCCCTCTGCAATGAGCAGAGATGTCTACAACTAGATCAGGTTGCTCAAATGCCTTTCCAGCCTTAATGGAATGCTTCCAGGTAAGGGAATTCAACAGTCTCCAGGCAACATCTTCCAGTGTTTCACCAGCCTCGTCACAAACAATTTCTTCCTTATATCTAGTTTGAATTGACTCTCTTCTGATTTAAAACCATTACCCCTTGTCCCATCAGAACAGGCCCTACTTAAAAAGTCTGTCTCCATCTTTCTAGTAAGCCCCATTCTAGTACTGAAAAGCCACAAAGAGATCTCCATGGACCTTTCTCCTCCCCATGCTGAAAAACCCCAGATCTCAGCCTTTTCTCACATGAGAGGTGTTCCAGCCCTCTGGTCATTTTTGTGGCCCTCCTCTGTCTTTCTTGAATTAAAGACTGCAGAGCTGGACAGAGCATTCCAGGTGGGCTCTCATCAGAGCAGAGGGGCACAGTGCCCAGTCTTGCCCTATGGGCTGTGCAGCTTTTGATGCTGCCCAGGATATTATGGTACAAGGACATTTTTCATCATTTCACCTTATGCATGTGAAACTGATAATGCTGCTATATCACACAAAAAAGAACATTACTGATTTCATAAACACTTATCAGGACATAATTTCAGTGTGTAAGTTACACAATTGGTCAACTGTGTAAACTAACCTGGTAAAGGTGAAGATGGTTCGGGTGTGGTGGTAACATTTACTTGTCCTGTTACATAAAGGCAAAACAGGTGATATTTGTGAATAAAAACATATTAAAATATCCCAGATAAAGCACATCTCATTGAATTGGATTCCAAGAACTGTGCTAATTACTGAGCTATTCCTGAAAGTATTTAATCTTACATATTTCAGTGGTCAAATTCACATCAAAGAACTTAATTACAAAGAAATCAATACATCTCATTATTATAAAGAACACTAGTAAGTTTTTCCTATCTTTGTTATGACTTTTATGGCTAAGGTCACCTCAGTTTTCAGGGATAGTGGAACATGGTTTTGTATGTAAGGGAGATCACTAGCTGAGATCCTGGTTATCCAAGACAGATTTTTGTTCTTAATTTTTCTTAATTTTATTCTTAATTTTTCTTAAAAAACATTTGTTCTTAATGTTTTTTTTACATCTGCATGAAAATCCAAACTGTCCAGCTAGAGTCTATCCAAAACCTTATTTATTAAGATAGGTTTTCATGGAAATAAGATATATGGTAATAAACCTCAAGCTAATTAAAAAAAATAATCTAGAAACATATTTACTGAGTCCAGTAGCTAAATCTGCTCTTCTGCTACACGTTTCCCTTTATTTCCTGTGAAATGTGTTGAACACCTCTGAGACTCACAGCTCTGCTGAGCCTGTGACTCACACAGATTAGAACACCAATACTGTATTTTACAAGCGGTATAGTAATGGGTTTATTTTGAAAGGAAGTTGTGTTTAGATGAACACTCATTTATGGAGAGATACTAGAAAAATATCTTCTCTGAGTCTGGGCAAAAGTTGTAGTGTGGTTTTCAAGTTACTGTGGAGAAAGAAATGCTGCTTACCACATGGCATGCACCTTTCTTCTTCATGGTCAAAGTATTCATCATGAGAGCAGTTGTAACAGCCTGAAGAAAGGGGAGGAGAAGTTTGTTTTACATTTCTCAGAGAAAGGAATTTAATTTACACTATTTATAATTGAATATATTATATATCTGTTTTTAAAAAAAGGTATCACATTCAACATCATCTATTCAGGTAAGTATTTCCAATGTTGTCCTCAGAAAGAGGTTTTGTCTATGTAGGAATTTGTATATTTTCTCCAGCTTTATCCATTTGTTTAATAAAAATATTAATTTCTCTCTCCACATTTTCTTTCCTAAGTAGAGTGCATTCTTTTGATTTGGTGCAAGTCAGAATTTCTCTTCCAGACAGCCTGAGCTTGATATAATGCTAAATTTAGTACATCTACTGAGTTGATTATGTATTTAAAACACTACTAGTAAGGGAAATATCAGCAAAACTTCTTCAAAAATAACATCAATTAGATTATCATTATTGAACTGTGGCATGACTGAAAACAAACCAAACAACAGCACTGAAACAATTATGTTACTGTTTCCTGGTTTACAGTAGTAGAGATTATTACCTTCAATATTGACATATTTGTAGTTTTGATTTGGACAGTTACAAGGCCTGTAGTGCCAGGTGCATTTGTCATCATCGTAGCCATGGGAAAAAGCATCATCAATTCCTTTTCTTTTATGAGAATTGTAATACTCACAATAGACAGCTAAAGAAAGGACAAGCAAGAGAGAAGATTTTTCTTTTTCAAATTAATAACATGATACTTCCAAAGTACTAGAAGGAAGACAAAATCAATTAACAGTTGGAATAAAAAAACCTTCACTGCAGTGATTAGCTTCTGATGTAAGTATTTTAACTCACAGAAGTCAGATTCTTTTTTGCAAGTACAGTATGATGACATTTCCACAACTTTTCATACACAGTATATTGAAATGTGGAAAAAAATCATCAAAGATGACAACTCTAACATTGATTTGTAGCATGTTCATCCTCTTTTTTTCCTTTGTATTTGCTGTTTTGGAACACCTTGATGTCATTTTCCTGTTTTACAGCGTTCCAGCCAACACAGCTGTGTATATTCCCTTGACATCCACACAGAAATTGATTTCAAATGAAACATATTTTTTTACAATTTCATGCTTTCTCTGCTGGCAAACTCACAGTGCACTATACACTATACACTTCTGCTCTACAATGATAGCAGAAGAAACAATCTGCTTTCTGTGAGCACATTATTTTCTCATTATTCCATGGTAAAAAGAATTAAAATATTTTGGTAAAGTACAGATTTCAAAACCTGGGTGACTGAAGTTAACTCTTTGCCCATGGACAAAATGCAAACTTTGAGGTAGTTATTACTGTTTCCCATGCTGCCAAATGAATACACTGATAATAAAAATCTCTTAAACCTGTTTAAGGAGAGCTTAAGGAAACTCACGACAGAACTCAGGAGTCCTCCAGTCAATGCAGATGCCTTTTTCCAAGCATGCCATGGCGTAGACTGCGATGGCGTCACACATGCACTGGCAGTCCCCTCCAATGTCACACCCACAGGAGTCTCGGACACAGGCCTCGTAGTAGGGCATCCGATTCACCTGCATGGCAAAAGGAAGGGATTCATTTTCCAAGATCAGTTTGTGCCTATCATGCTCTGTGTATATGCGTAGCCACTGCAGCATTATCCACATTTCTCACTGGTTTTCACCACCTGAAAATGTATTGATCAATATCAGGCATCACCAACAGATTGACTAATTCCCAATTCTTAAGTCTTCATTCTTTTTTCACTCTTGTAGTTTTAGCTAATCAGTTAATAGCATACATAGTGTTTGTGTTCACAAAAGGGCTCGTGAAGTGCAAATAAAAAAAAGAAAAAGAAAATTAACGTAAATGTGAGCCATAAGCATTTTTATATGTATTTTGCTGAAACATTTTACCAAATAGAAAATCACCTGTTAGAGCGTGAGCATTTGGAAGAATACGGATTATGCTTATAAATAAAAAAAAGAGAAAATAAATTCTTACCTTATTGTGACAGGCAGAAAAAACATGGCTGTTGATGATGGAACATGTCTTCTCTGCCCATGCTTTACGATAAGGGTTCTTGCTACAGGGGTCCACTACAAAGTACACATCCCCACAGAGGGGATTCTCTTTCCAAGAGTTGACGAATTCCAGCTCGTTTGATGCCACATATTTGCTTCGAGTTTCAAAGTCATCCTTCATGTTGCCATTATAGTTACCACACAAACCACAGATGGTTTCCTAGATTCAATGAAAGTACCAATATCAATTCAGTAAGTTACAGTTCTCACCTTTCCTTTTGGTCACTGACTGTTTCCTGTGCTTTAGGAGTCAATGTCATCTACAAATACTCTCTCATAACATACTTGTGCATGGGTTTCTCCTCTAAACTGTAAACTCTCACATTTAGAGATCAAATTCAAATGTGCAATTGCATAAATTACAAACACTTAGCCCAAAAATTTCCTGAATGCAGTATAGAAATCCCTTAAAAGTTAGCCTCTTGTGAAGATCTCTGCTGTTTTGGAGATAATGCTTAAAATTAATTGCTGGTAGCAGTTCTGGAAAATCTTTGCCATCACAGAGATTCAAGGCAACCATAATCAAATGTTCAATTTGAATGGAGGGACACTTTAAGGAAATTATTCTGCAATACCTGTGTTTCTCTGGAGATCTTGATGAAGAAGTTCATGTGCTTATTCCAAATAAGAGTCATGTTGTATTTTCCTGGGATAATGATATCAAACATCAGGTGAAGGGCATTCTTTTTCACTTTGTATTTTATACCAGGATTTTCCCCAGAGATAGCGAAGGTTTCGTCTCTCAGTATGATTGTCAGATTCTGGAAGAAAATTTATTTGGGAGTTACAACTTACCAAGTTTCAGTATTTTCCTTGCTGAAGTTCAGCTGCTGTGATACTGCAGCAGGAAAACAGTACTTTTTTGATTGAGCAATTCACTGCAGAGTAAACTTAAAAATTTCCTGGCTTCTACATAGACAAGATTCTTGGAGAATGAAACACAACATGAGAATTTTAAAAACCCAAACAAATAGCTATGGCATTTCCTACTAAAACCAAGGCTCTAGGTTTAGCACATAAATCTTGTAAGTGAAATTTTCTCTTAAGATACAGCTAAAGCTTCCAATAAATAAAGAAAACCTGTTTTTAAAATCTATTCAGCTGGATAATGGCAGAAAGAAGAGCTTACCCCAAGGTAAATGCTGATGGATCTGGAGCACGTAACTCCTGATTTCCCACAGATGACATTCTCAGTAACAATTTTGAAAGAGGAAATGGGTCTATTAACACTGCAGCCATCCTAAAAAAATACCCAAAACAAACCACAAGAAGCACAAAGGCTCAGTAGACTGTGCCTGAAGTCTTCCAACTTAAAACATTAAAGTATAAGAAAACACAGGATGCTTAAAATGTCACGAGTAATTCTGTTTTACGAGGCAATGACCTCTGCTTTGCTGGTCAAACTGATGTAACTTCCCTAAAAGACGTATTTATCTGGTACAGAATACAATGACTATTTAAACAATTTTTTTTAAAATATAAAATTGGTCATAATTGCATGAAAATTACGGTATTTTAGAAGTAAAATATTTTCATTCTAAGCATTGAAATAAACATAATATATAGAAACTCAGTAAGTGGTTATAAAGATTCAAAGTGCTGTATTGTTTATTGATGCATCCTAGCACATTTTTGTTAGTCTCTTAAACCCAGCTATTTCTTGGTGCTGAGATGCTGCTGCAATAACCAGAAGGAAGCAGGTTACCATAGCCAATATGTATTCACAGTTGCCATCAAACACAAAACGCTGTCCATCAAAGGTGGTGATGTGGCCTTCTCCATACAGATTACAGGTGGAGGAACACCTTGTTTTCTGAACACATTTCCATTTGCCTTTTGTGCAAGTGCTGGGAGTGAGAACAGAAACCACACTCAGATATCAAAGAAATGCCATCTTCATCTGCTTATTTTTATACATATCCACTTTTATCAATAACATATTCAGATAATGGACTAATGTATACTGAGACCAAGTTATGGTTAATATAAGAACTAGAATTAAAATTTATGGACTGCCTAGAAAATGAATTAATAATAAAGAAGAAACCTTTTTGTACTTTGTATTTTTTGTCTTTTTGTACTTTTATCATTAAAGAAAAAGTATATAAAACCCATTTATTTTTGCTCTTAATGAGATCAGAAATCACTGTTCTGTGTAGTTTGGGGAGTGTTGTTTTGGTTTTTTTTAATAATAGATTAGTAACTGGAAAGGGAATAAAGTACTTTGAGAATGCTGCTAAAGAGATGGGAATCTTTTTGGGGGTGGTTGCTTTTATCTACAGAAAAGAAAGATAGATTTGCCCTCATCTTTACTTAAGTGGGTTGTTAATAATACTTGTCTTTATATCATTTATAGTCACAGGCCCTACTGATGCCTTTATTCCTGGACATACATAAGGCAGAAATTATCCCTGAAGCTGGTACAATGACTCTTATCCATACACATATTATCAAATGTTAAGCTTCTCTCTCTCGTTAATCCCCGTACTCTGTCATGGTATTTCTTCCTTTCAGCTGTTGCCATTTCCTACTCTCAAGTCAGTTAAACACTTATTTTTATGTGACTGTACATTTCAGTAAAACAGAAGATTTGCAATGAAAAACCCTATTATTCTTACCAGATCTCACATTCTGTCTGGATTTGTTCACCTCTTCCATAAGCAAGGCCACCATATTCACATGGACACTCCTCAGCTGGCACACACTTGCCATCAAGATTTTCATAGAGGCCATCAGCACAGACACAGCCTGATTCACACTTTGTGGGTATCTGGGAAAGGCCAACAGATTGCAAAACAAAAAGAAAAGATTGTGAGATGCATTTTATCTTGGATGTGAATGGTGTCAAGAGTGAACCTGTGCCAAGTTCTGTTTGAGCTTGATTTTAGTTTTGTGATGTTCCTTGTATTAATATGCTGTCAGTTGAACTAGTTTCATTGAAGCTGTAACTTATACTTGTGGTCTGAGATACTAAACATACCTGAAGACTGAAAAATTTATCTTCCATCACTACCAGTCTTTCAAAAACAGTACAAAAGAATATTCTTCATATCAAGGAAGCTTATTACAATTTTTCCAATTAGTCTGTTTCCTTAATGTAAGAAAACCCTATTAGGACAGCCCAGATCTTCACCTGGCCCAGGTCTCCTGCATTCTGTGATCAACAGCAGCTAAGAGTTGAGAAAAAATAGAACAGGATGCAGAAACCCCATATTTCCATTGACATGGAGTCACAGCTTATGGAGTACCTGAGCCAGAGATTATAGCCATGTAGTTAATCATCCTTAATGGATTTTTATTCTAATAGAATTTAATTCATTATTTCATGCAATTAATTTCTTTAATAACTTCTTAAATATAGGTACAATTTTTCTGTCCACAGCCTGATATTTAACTACATCATGTAAAATAAAATAATTCCTTCAATTTCACTAGAAGCAATGTAGTCTAGTTTTAAGTAACAACTAGAACATTCTACCTCTCTCAAAAGGATAAATATCCGAGAGCTGTGAAACTCACACATTCAATTCCAGTAGCCAGCATTTGACAGGTAGGGGCACATGCAGCTCCATACTTGTTTTCTAAATTGTCAGAACATGATATGTATTTCTTAGGAGCTTTGCAGTTTTCTAGGAAAAAGGAAGAAAAATTAACATTGAGGAGAAATTAACATAGAAGAGAACAGTGAAGTAGTAATTTTACAAAATAAAGGACAGAAAATATTTCTAAGTAAACAATATCAGACTCCTACCTGCAGGATTTTGAAGTTTGCCTGTGCAACTTAGCCTCCCATTAACACAGTAGCTAGGAAGAAAAAAAAATCAATGAAAATCTCTTCTAAGAAAGAATTTTTGATTTTTTGCAGAATTATGTTATTAAAAATGTTTCTCTCATGTTATGACCTCCTTCCCATCCTTTGAAGTAGAATATGAGTCTTGAATGTGTCTCTTCACTTTTTGTATTATAAAGTAACATCATTTTGGAAAGTGAATGCCTGTTATCACTAATAGGCAATTGTCACTATGAGGATGGCCTATCAAGTTATTCCAGAAGTCTGTCTGGAATATAGCTAAGTACTGTTGACAAAATCTCCTAGTAGGAATAATCAAATCTCAGCTATTATTTTTTATTTTTCTCTGTAACATTTCCAAGCTGAAGGTAAGTAAAATGCTATCTGCTCAGTTAGAATATCTGTAGTTTAGAAAAGGGCAAAAAAGTTGTCTTGAAAAATAAATTTATGCTATTAAAAATAAAGGAGACTGTACTGGTTTGGGCTGGAATGGAGTTAATTTTCTTTTTAGCAGCTCAATGGTGCTGTGTTTTGGATTTGTGACCAAAATGTTGTTGATAACACAATGTTGTTTTAGCTGGTGCTGAGCAGGGTCCCAGCATTCTTTCTCCTCAGGCTGCCCTGCCAGGGAGGAGGCTGAGAAGCAAAGTGCTTTCATTCTGAACAGAAACTAGGAGGGGACACACCCAGGAGAGCTGACCCCACTGACCAAAGAAAGATTCCATACTATACCACATCAAGCTCAGCAATAAAAGCTCAGGTAAAGAAGGAAGAAGGAGGGATGTTCTGAGTTACAGTACTCATCTTCCCAGCAAACCATTATGCATGGCAAATTCATGTTTTCCTGGAAACATCTGAATGGCTGCCTGCTGACAGGAAGTTCTGAATCAATTCCTTACTTAGCTTTGATTGTTCATGATGCTTTGCTTTTAAATAAGCTTCTTGCTTATTATTCATAAAGAAATTTAGTAAACTGTCTATATCTCTACCCATAAGGTTTCTTGCTGTTGTCCTGATTCTCCTCCACTGAGTAAGTAGCTGTGTGGTGCTTGTCTGCTTACTGTAGTTGCCCCTTGACAGAGACATGATGACCCCCTCTTCTCCATTTTCACTTTGTTCTCCTTTAAACTTGACACACTTACCAGGTGATCCCACCAGTCATTGTTGACTGGTCAGGCAGGATGTACTTTCTGTCCTCTAAGTAGCAAGGACAATGAGATTTATGAACACACTCATTCTTGTGGTTCAGGTACATTCCTTTAGGACACTGGCAGCCTTCAATAGGAATATCAGTTGGATGGCATTCCAGGGCTCGGTTGGAGAGTGACAAGCATGTCCTGTCACATGCCTGAGTGTTGTAGCTGAATGTTTGATTGCCAGTGCAAGTAATGGCTATAAAACAAGACAAGAGCGTATGTTAAACTTCATTTACTGATTGTCTTCCTCATAAAAGATAACGTCCTTTTGCTTATTATGTGCTGCTTATTTTGTGCCAATAGTTTCATTGCTTAATGCTTCCAGCTGCTTCTCTTCCTGTGGACGCGGAGCTCTAGCAAAACATTTTGCAGACTAAGACTTAACAGCAAACTATGCAGCTGTTCAGAAGTTTCAGGCAGGTAAAATACCTTACAGCTTTTTTGTGAATCTTGGAATTTAATAATGCAAAGGAAGCTTAGCAGAAGTATCAGTGTATTTTTGAGTAACAGTGAAAACCATGCATGTGTCTGAGTTACAAAATTATAAAATAAAATCTGTAGTCAATTTTCCCTAGTTCTTTCCCATTTTACAGGATAGCTTTATTTTTCTGGCTATTCTATACCTTAATTATCAAGTCCTGGAAGCATCCACATGCTCACCTTAAAGCATATGAATAATCTTTTTCATATAGTCTTGAAATAACAACCCTGTTGAGACAGACTCTAGAAAGGTATCTAATAGTTGGATATTTGTTACCCAATTGCAGGTCTTCTTTCTGATCACTATTTCCTCATTACTCATCTGATGGCAGACCACTAAGAGCTGGTTCAGGTACTCACTGCAATTGTCCATACTGCTCCTCCAGTTCTCAAGGATTAAACCCATGGAGCTGCATGCTCGTGCATATGATCCCAGTGCAGAACAAATATAAGGAAAGGTCTCCTCATAATTACAGGCTTGGTAGACACATCTCTGAAACCCAACACACAGAGAGTACTTTGTTACTGGGGACCAGACATTTGGAAGTGCTAAACCCTGAAGGTATTTGAAAGACATGTGGATGTGACATTTAGGGACATGGTGTAGTGGTGGACTTGGCATTGTTGTATTTATGGTTGGACTCAATGATCTCAAAAATCTTTCCCAACCAATATGATTCTATGCTGAACTACAGAACTGAGTCACACAAGATACATATTACTGCATAACTAAATCTCATGGAAAATATCTGAGTAATTGCATTGCTGATGTAAATAAAATATACTTAGTACCCTAAAAATGCCTTTGTTCATTTGCTCCTTCTCATTTTTAATATTCAAAATGTTTTGTGTAGATTGACAAGTACTAAACTCAATTATGCACATGGTAAAATCGACACTTTACACAGTTAAAGTTGTTGTCATGGACAACTGCAGCATGAGCAAAAATATTTTCTGATTCACAGGGATGGGACTGGTGCCTGTGACCAAACAGACTTTCAGTGTGGTGGAGACATAATTTTCAAAACCAGACCTGTTCCTAAGCTTCTCTGCATTGCTGATTCAATGCGTGGGACACTGTATATGAGTACAATCTGGTTTATATTTGGACTCCCTCTGTCCAACATCCATCATAATAACTTCATACCTTGTAGAAAGGAATAGGGTTCACCACAGCATGGCATTTCTCAAACACTGTACCCTTCTTGGTCAGAATGGAGCAATGAGTCTCAGCAGATATTTCTAATGAAAGTAAACAATAAACATTAAAAAGGGAAAGTTAGGGGGGAAAATGGAAAAGGAAATTTTCAAAAATTTGGTGTTTTAGGCAAACTTTCGGCAATGATGCACAGAACAATAGGACAATTCCTAGCTTGTTAGCTTTCAGAGTCTATTCTTGTACAGCTAGTACAAAGTAGCTCAGTAGAGCTTTTTTTTTCTTTTTCACAATTTATTTTTTTTAAGACCAATAGCAATAGAGAGTTGGGAAGACAAAATCTGGATTTCAGTCTCAGTACTGCTGAGCAAACCTAAGACACGTGTGGACATTGCAGTTTCACTAGACAGATCAAACCACTCTCATTCATCATCTCAATCCCAGATCTGAATTTGTGAGGTTCAATCCTCTCAGTCTCTGTTTCTGTGCAGCTCTCTCATTTCCCTGGTATGGGCTTATGGAAGTGTCAGACAAAGCCAGCTGGAGAGATCAGTTACCACAGCATCATGTACTTACTGTTCAGTTGGCTCAAAGCGCAAGGGTCAGTCTCTCTCTCTAAGGCAGGATGGCAATTTCCTGCCCTCCAGGAATCTACAAACAGGGAGGCTGTCCCTTCAGTGATGTCCATGCTAGTCATGAAGTCATCTGTAGTGTCTCCATTGTAATTGCCACACAAACCTGACAACATCAGAAATGCAAGGGACAGTGGAAATTAAAGAATGCGTGCACAGTGGCCCATGTTTCATTCCATCACAGTGAGACAATTGATTCAGAAGTTCTACATAGAGTGTCAATGACTACTCAGGTCAAGTAGCCAGAAAATGTTGATTATGTACATATTCAGTCACTAAGCCTCTGCCTCCTCAAGTTAAGAGTGTCAGTTTCTAATCAATGACAAAATCATAGAGAAGTTTTTGTCTTTTTTTCAGAAAAAAGTGGTTTTAAATAATGTAAAAAAGAAAGGCCGTGAAAAGCTTTTGAAGTTGCATGTTTTCTTATGTATATTAAATGCACAATGACAAAGAATATGCATTTAGGATTTTGTAAAAGCCAAAGCCTGTCTGTAATTCCCACATAATCAGAATGCAAAATACGCTTGTGTGGCTAATGTTGCTGTGCAATAAACATCTCCATCTGGTGATTTCCAGCTCAGAAGCTTTTAGATTCTTAGGCTCATTGTGTTTACAGTGGTCGTGCACTACATTCAAAGAACTTTGTGCTCCAAGATGCAGAGACCACACAGACTTATTTGTTGCTCCTTCGTTGTGTAGTATAGCACATATTGAAAAAGGCACAGATAAAATACAGAACAGCATTGTGTTATGTATGAAAAATGCGACACCTTTAGTTTCTTTGATTAATTTTAAAGTTATTAGTGAAAAATCAATTCAGTTTCCAATGTTTTTTTTTTCTTTGAATCTGGAGAAGAAAATTGATTTCCTAAAAGATGAATACTAAGTTATCAAAATTATACTCCCTACATTTCCTTTTTTGCAAGGGGATTTGTTTATTTACCAAGTGTTCTGCCTTTGAATTGTGATCCAACTTTCACGTAGGCCTGGAACACAGGCGACGTTTGAACTGCAAGTTCCAGCCCAAAGTTTGTATGCATCTGAACGTACATGGAGGACTGCCTGAAAACAGTGATGTCTCCTGAAGGAACAAGCACGTTTAAAAATAGAGATGTTGGTGATACTGCAAGGTAACAATTTTAACACATATATAAATGTTCTAGCACTCTGTCTACAACTCTTCTCCCACACAAAACTCTCCACAGAGGAACAGATGCAGCAGGAGAGACTTTTAACCTTCCTCTAAAAACCCCTGGTATTAGCAATTGAAAGATGGTGAAAGATGCTGTGTTGTGTAAAAACAGACAATTTAATTTGGATATAACTTATATTCCCCCTTTATTTTTTACCTGATCTGTAAGGCAGCCGCTTGAGTTCATCATCATCAGTAAGGAGATCATTCTGAGAAATCACAATTTTGTCCTGTAAGAAGAAGACATGGAACCAGAAGTAACTATCTTTACAGATGGTATTTATATGTTAAGTTAAGCAGCTGTACTCTTGATGATCTGTGTAAAAGAAAAAAATTTATTCAAGCCTTTTCTTACACTATAACATGCTGCTTTTATCCTTCACTCTGAAAATACCTTCCTGAGTTGATGCAGCAACTGAGATCTTTACTGTGTATACATGAGCAGAAATATATCTTCAGTATTTATCTTCCATAATTTTTAAGTTGAAGCTACCAGCAATGACTTTGAGCACTTATTTTGCTAATCTAGTGATAAAATCCTGGATGGAACCTGTGGAGGGAATACATACCTTTGCAGATTGGTAAATTATAGCACTAAGTGAGGTCTCAGAATGAGAATAACCAGTCTTTTCATACACAGCCATTAGGGTTCCATTGTGTGGCAGGCTGGAACTCTGGAGGGAAATGCAAAAGAGAAGTAAAAAGAGAAGCCATGTCAGTATAACAGTGATTTGTAGAATAAATGTGTATCTTATGAAGTCCTCAGTTTGTGTTCCAATAGGAAACCAAATACTGACTAAAATATATCCATCTGATAGTCTGTTGAAATTACCTTCATAAGAACATAAGTGCAAACCCCGTGGAATCGATATGGCCTCGAATCAAACGTGGTAACAAAAGAGCCTCCTTCCAGTGAACACCTTCCAGGGCAGGGCAAATCTTTGCAGTTCCACTGACCCATCACACATTTACTGCAGAAAACAAGAAATTCTGTGCAAGGTTATTCTTTTCTTCATGCTCTAAAAGCTCACCTACTTCCTAGCAATGAAATATGTTGTTTTTATCACTTATCTCTTTTTGTTTTCTATGCTTTGATTTTCTTTATATACATATATCACTTGAGGTTGCTCATCTTAATTCAAAGTTGCTAAACTCTTGTATGGATTGTCAGTAAACTTTCCGAAACTGTGAAAGGTGCTGCCCTTCGAAAATTGTTTTTAGGCAAAATTTTCCAATGTTCTGGTAAAGGTACTTTTTATTCTGTCATGGAAGTATCTGTTGCTACTCACCAGGTCCTACAAGCTGCTTTCATTGTCTCACCAGGAGCATATGTTTTCCCATTCAGTGTACATGGACACTGGCTGATGTGAACGCATGTCCGATTCTTCGAGATATCATCAAGAACAGTTCCTGCCAAAGAAGATAAACAAAACATTTTTCTCCATCCTCACTTAGCACTACAGTAATTATGGCTTGAGTGCTTTCTGAAATTAGCCTGAGAATGCTATTCTTGCACAGCCAGTGTCCATACTCTGAGATGTAACATGCAGGATATTTTCTCCTAATTAAAATGAAACTGAATATTCACAAGTGACAACAGCTTTTGACTACTTTGTCATATGAAAGCAAAGTCAATTGTCCTATTTTGAAATGCAAATGATAGTAATAATCACGATTTCTGTAATGAATTAATATTGACTAATTTTAAAGGGAATTTACAAAATTCCCATAATGCTGCAGAAATACTCTGAAGCATGCTACCTCTTCCTGGTGTCTGATCAATGTATATTTAAGTAAAGAACTTTAAGCAGATGGCATATCTTTATCCCATCACAAACCATGGTCTTGTGAGGAAAGTGTATTCATAGCTCTGTTCTTGTGAAGAGTGACCAACCATCTTGAAGGACCACAATTACTCAAGACTCCAGTTACATTATGTTACCTGAGAAAGAGCAGTTCTAGCAGCACAATGCCCTGAAATGCACAGCTAGTTCATTATTAAGCAGTCCATTCCACTTGACTGGATATGTGCAAAAAACATTTGTGTGATCCATTAAGAATATGATGAAATGATACCTTCTGGACAAAAGCAGCCATAGGTACAGTGACTGGAACAGCTGTACTCTGGGTTGGAACAGGTTTTAATACATGGAGAACCACATTCCTCATAGATTTGGTTTGCAGAACATTTTCCCACAGCTGCAACAAACAGTGGGAGTCTTAAGATTTTTAAAGTGTAAACATAGAATATTTCACCTGCTACCTAGCAAGGAAAAGACCTTCTGATTTCTGACACTAACATTCTTTTATCCTGCCTCAATATTAATTTCTTCATTTGAGTACTCTTTATTCATATATTATCATATATTCACTCTGGCTTTCTTTAATTTTTCTTGCCCAAAAAATTGGAAACATTTTTTCAGAAGCTAGGAGAATGGCAAACAGGCCATACTGCAGCCTAATGAAAAAAAAATCAGATTTTCTGTAGTACTTCAAGGTTTTGCTTCCAAGCAGTCATTGTAAATAAGAACATCTGAAAAGGGCTACTGAAAATCATCTTTTAATAAAAGGAGCTATGGCAATTATTAGCAAAAGAGTTCAAAGACTTTGGGGGCTATTTAAAAGTGCTCTCTCTTCACTGGGTAATTTTCCAAGTACAGTAATAAGAAAACTGTTCTTAGAACAAGCAGCCCCCTGTAGGAAGTTTGAGAAGTTAAACAGTTTTCACTTGGTGGATGTTTATCTACTTTATTGTCACTGATCTAGACACAGGAGCTATGTTTGGAGCTTCCTTCTTTGAGGTTTCCCTGCCCTCCTTACAGCTTTATCAAAGAACACTGTTCTCTGAAGAAAATAATTTGTTTGATTAAAGACAGTAGAGACTTTTTAAAATATTCCAGTTATTATCATTATCCCTCTATTTAAGACACAGAAAAGTTAAGCACAGTCTCTCATGAACAAACCATTTGAACTTACAGCAGAAGCTTTCAGTTCTCCAGTTGAACACCATTTGGTGGGACATGGCACATTGCCTGGAATACTCTGACAGTGTAGAGCAAGTGCAGTTGTTTTGTCCTGGCTCACTGCAGTCCTGCATATCAAGCTGGCAACGAATGACAAACCTATCCTTGGGCACACTGCAGGTTGGTGACACCAAATTAAGCAGCTGAGAGCAGATCACAGCCTGAATAAAAAGAGAAAGAATATTGTTCCTGGTGGTGTTTCCTTCATATGAAAACCACAGCGGAATAACACTGCTAGTTATTCCTAGTAATATGCTAGATTTTCTTGTTACTTTGTTTGCTTTTCCCCCAGAGTTTTATAATGGATATTTGACTTAAAATGCATGAGAAGTTGACAGATAGAAAGTAATATAAATTCATTGTACAATAGAAAGAACTTGATATATTGAAATAATTCCACTTCTCATTATGTTGAAAATTAAGTCACTTTCTGTGCCATCAGCCCCCCTAAAAATGGCTGAGAACATTACACACAGGAAATGTGTTGTCTCATGGCAAACATGAGACAACATGTTCCATGAAAAACATCCCAGATGAGAAGATCACAAAATTCATTCCTCTTGGAGCACACACTTGGTGCATTTCTGGTGCCTGCATGTTTGTGTTGCCTATCATGTGCCTACTACAGTGTAGGGTCTCAAAGGTTCTCAGGCACACTGATTTTCTTTTCACTTAGAACTGTGATAGCTGTTGATGATGGTTGTCCCTGTTATCAGTGCTGTTATCTGGCAATATGTTGTAGTCATTGTGAATATCTTCAAATCTGTACAGCTTATACTATCAGGTCTCCTAGGTGTTAGATAAAAAAGTTCTTAAAGCTTTACTGGTTTCCATGAATTTCCTGTGATAACCTGCCTGGAATCCCAGAAAGTTCTGAGCTAAATGCTGGTTGATTTTTATGAGTGATTTAAATCTAGCCTCAAAATCGCCTGTGGCCTTTTATTCAAATGTGGTTTTAATGCAAAGAATTCATTTTCTTTCTCATATCATGCTATACAGATGTTGACTGTACTCATTTTCATGGAAGTAATTTTTATGAAACCACTGCCCCTCTGTTGTTGATTTCTATTTATCTTGTCCCCTGCTAAGAATCATGCTGCAGAGAAGCCAAGAAGATCTTTCTTACATATTTTTTGTGAGGAACAGCAGAAATTGGTATCTCCTCAGACAGGCAGATCTCTGATGGATCATCCATTTTTTGTAATGCAGCAAATTTATATGTATCCAGCAATTTACCTGGAAATTAAAGGGTTATAATTTGTCAGGAAAAAGACAGCATTGATTTGTTTACTTGTTGCTGTGATGTAGCAAAACTCAGATTTTCTTCTTTGACTGTTAAATGTCCTACTAGTTAATTTTCCCAATGATAACAACTGCCTCTTGTGGAAGTCAGGGGAGTGTGATCCTTACCACCTGTTTCTAAAAGATAAGAGTCCTTATCACTTGTGTGAGGAACCCATTGTATTATGCTTATAGAAGATAACAGAGTGTAGCATAATCATATGAGGAATGTTTGTGCCCCATGACACTGCTTTACTCAATTCTGATACACAGCAACACTATCACAGTATTCAATTTTCACCTTGACACACTTTAACTCATTCTCCTCCTTTCTGAAATGTCCTTGTCTCTTACCTTCACGGACAAATTCATTCAATTCATAACCATCATAGTTCCCACACATTCCACATGTTTTCCCCATATATTTTTTTTCAGCCAAAACCTAAAATAAAATAGAACAAAATATTTTAAAGGATCACCCTAAGTATAATTATCTATACAGCAATAACTTTCTCAAACAAATTCAGTGCAAGCACTCAATTAAACGTGATTCTTCTCATTAATTTCAGTGACTTTTTGGAGGAAGAATTTTGTATACAGTGAAGTCTTTTCCCAATAGGCAAATAGTGATTTTTTAAAATTAGTATTTAATAAAAAGAATAAGATTTGAAGACACAGGGAATTGAGGGGGGATAACATTCTAAGGATCCAGGAAAAAAAGAAAATAATGCTGAAGCCTTGCTAATATCTCTGTTGACAGAGCACAAATTTCAGGTTTCTTCTCTTAAGGAACTTAAGGTTACAGGAAGACAATCTATTTTCAGAAGAAGGTTATTCAGTTCTCTGTTGTTCTGGAGACTAAAATGATAGTATTGCTACTGGCTACAAACAATGAATTATCATTAAAATCTTAGATCAGAGAAATAAAACTGTATTCTTTGTACAGTCAGATTAACCCAACACTACCATTTTCTCTTATACTTGTGATAATAATGCTGATAAATCTCCCAGACAATTTTCTACATCTCCTTGTTTTAACCAACTTAATCAATTTAGAATTCAGTGTCTTTTGTGGTAATAATATGAAGGTCACACTGAGAAAATGTATTGGGGATTTTGAAAAGAAAACCTGAGAAGATTCTGAAAAAGGAAAGAGAAGAGAAACTGGTAGAAGCACTCGATATTTGAAACCAAAAGATGTCCCAGGGAAGCCCAATAAAAAAGTCGAAACTATGGCATACAGTATTAAGTTCTACACAACTTTAAACATCTCTTAAGAAAAAGACTGCAGCTGCTGGAACACCCTGAGGAAAGATTAAAATATGTGCAAGTATCCACAAATCTCAGCACTGGTGGCTTTAGCTAACTACCAATGCTGCAAGGGTAAGTAATATGCAAAGTTGATTATTTCAAGAGGAATGGATACAACAGGAAAAGAATAAATATCAAAATAGTAAATACATGGAAAAGCACCCATTAAGTTCAGAGAGTTCTTGCCATTCCAGTAAATCAGTGAGAATTTTCTTCCCTGCTCTATGAGAACATTTTACTAACCATGAGGTAGTCATCATTGTTCCACATGACCACCAGTTCCATCTCCATCAGCTTGGCTACCAGGCGGATGTTGCGTCCATAAGGTGCTATTTGGATTCCATTGCTGGTGTAAGGCAACTGAATGACACTGGAACAAGGTGAGAAGAAAAACCAATCTCATAGCAAGATTATGCAGGTATTAGTTATTTATTTTGGATATGATACATACCCAGTCTGAGTACGTACAGCAACATGACACAGAATTTTTTTCCTTTTTAACACTGACATTTCAAAACACATGAAAGTTTCTGTTGATTGAAAATCCACATAAGCAGTTTCATAGCAGGATCACCCAAAAATGGGTTGCAGTGATTCTACTACTGACAATATTTGCACAGGACTTAGTATCTTCACTTGGTTTGGTTTTCTTAGAGCACAGTTGTTTGTTTCAAGAACCATGAAGCTGATTATAGTGAAACTAATGCTGATTATCCTGAGAAGAGTCTATGGCATTTTAATGTAAGAATTATGACTGAAAATTGACAATATCAGAGAAACCCATAAAGAGAATGTTATAGAGTATGAGTGCTTGATGGGAAGCAATATATAGGGGAGTATAGTTCAGTTAGGTGTGTTAACTTTAGTAATTTGTTAATTCATTTTTGACACAAAGCAGTTGTCAGTGCTCCTGCTATATAACTCTCTGCACCTGTTATGTAACTCCCTGCCTTCTCTAAGCACTTCATGCCCCATTCACGGCAGAATCTTACCCAACACTCCTGATAGAAATGCTGCCTTTCTCAACAATGACAACAGAAGGTCCAAGCTCAATAATGATCCTTGCAATTTTTTTGTCCAGCCCACGACGGAACTGAACATTGAAGTCTGGGCTGGTCTCATCACATACAGTTGCGAAGATGTAGTTGCAAGTCCCACTGAAGTCATACTGGTATTTATCAAAGGTCGAAAAATGCCCTCCTCCCCAGGTAGAACAGGAATCCTTGCTCAAAACTAAAAAAAGAAAGAAACATGGATTTAGCATATTTGCTCATTTTAATTAGCATTTCAAATATAAATACTAGGACAAGCTATTAAGCTTCTGCTCAGATTAATTATGTAAACAACATTCTAGCCCTCTGTTTGTTTTTTTTTTTTTATTCTTGTGTAATCTCAAAATTTTATCTCAAGTCAGGAAGTTAAACAATATTAGGAGTGAGAGCAAAATTCTCATTTACTGTAAGCAGAGGAGAATTCCCTAACTTCCTAGATCAGAAAAAGCCCTTTCAAAACTTCTAAGGGTAATATAAAGATTTACCTTCTTATTTCAGTCTGCTAGATCTGTTTGCAAAGGTGACAGCTTGCTACTGGACAGAGCCTTAACATTTCAGGCACAGCATTTACCAAGCTATGGCATATGGCATTACTCTATCATGATTAACTGCACAGTCAATCACCAGATATCCAAAGACAGTCTTCAAAGCCCAGCTTGTAATTCCACACTCTCTCAACTGTGTATTTATGTGACAAATTTCCAGCCATTTTTATAAATATATGGATTGTTTTAATCAGTTTTAATTTTTAAGAAGTAGTCTGGAATGTTCATCTGAATAGACAGATGTTCATATGTGGAAATGAGTCCAAAAAAAAAGCGATACAACTCCAGCACCTGCTGTTAGATAGTTCTCCACCTACTTACAGCATTTGAACAGTCCCTCTGAAGCTGATAATTTTATTGAAGTACCTAAAATCATGTCCTCAGTTCTGCATTTCCAGACTTAAGATTGTTACTTTCATTTTTTAATTATTTCTGCTTATGGTATCATATGAAGCTCAGGTATCTTAGCATATATCTTAGAGTTACAAAGTATCAGATAAGTTTATCAAAGTCTACATGCAATTTACATTTATTGTTTTAAAGACAAAACATCTCTTTTAACTGTAAAGGAGAGATCAAATAACTGCACAATGCACAAATGGTTTTATCCAGGTCATGCAGAAAATACTGTTTCCCAGTGAGCAGTTACCTGTTGGCAAAAAGTACTCCTCTTCCACACTTCTGTTCTGTCCTGAAGGTCTGACTGGAAAATAGGAATTGTCTGATTGTTATCACTGATCCTTCATGCCCAAATCCAGCTAATTTAATATACTGTGCCTGAGTGATACTGTCCACCAAACCCCAGAGTGTGCCAAGGAATGATTACCCAGGGCTGCACAATGGTCAGAGTGCAAGAGGCACCCCTTTCAATAAACACAGGAGCATGGTCACTGTGTTTGTTTTTATTTAAATTTTATCAAAGAAAAATTACAAATGGGAATTCAATAACTCAAGCAAGTTTAAATCCAGATTATGTGTTTGTCTTTTGAGTTCAGCTGTTACTAAATAAAATCTAGGGATTTTCTTTTAATTAGTCTATATCCATGCTCTACTGTTTCTATTGCTGTAAGAACAGACAGCAGACAGAGATCAGTTCCTAAATATTAGAGAATTTTTTGTCAGATTAAAACTCTTTCAGCTATTTTTACTTTACAGATGAACTCCATGTAGCTTCTCTATGCTTATACTGAATGAGAATTCTCCTAATTCAAGCCACTCTCAGTTTCTTCTGTCTAAATAAATGCTTATTAAAATAAATTTTCATTTTATATAATTATTTTTCTTCTACACCTCCACATTTACCCCAAATGGGATAAAGAAATTCATTCGGCTACTGGACTGCAACAAGCTTTGGAGTACAGAGAATTGATTTTTAATGGTTTGCAGAAGCAAAGCATATTTTACTGTAAAACCTTAAAAATATGAATTACTAGGAAGATTGTCTGTAAATAGACTAGGAGAGAAAAAAAATCAGAATATTAGGACTTGTGTCCTTACTTATTTTGGAAAGGATCTTGTGAAAATTTTGTGTTTTCAGAAGGGCCATAGCCTTCTGTACCCTGTAGCAGAGTAACATCATATCCCATAACATATATCATGTTTGCATGATGACATTTATTCCTTCTTGCCATGGACATGGAAAACTAAATGACTATTGAATTAAATTCAAATTTAGAAGTCAGTGCCTCACATTTCTTCAGAAAAGGACATGTGAAAATTGTTGGCTCTGCCTAAGGGTTGATGTAGCTCTGTATTTTATTTCCAGCAGTGACCATTAAAAGCTTGCCCAAGGGAAGACTGCCATCAGATCAGGCATTTATACTTCCACAGATATTCTCTCAGTCTCCAATTATTTTGAGTTCAGGGAATTATGTGAGGCTATTGAGATTCTTCTGCTTACCACTCCCTTGTGCTCTGGCTTCCAAGTCCTTGTCCACCATCATTTTGAACAGAACCAAAATTTCTTTGTAGTAGAAAATTCGACAATAACTACAGTCAAAAATTGCCACTGAATTTTGAGTTAACAGTTCATGGATACCTGCCTTTCCAACCATACTTCTGATAGCTAATATTTTAAATATTATGCTAATTTCTTTTGTTTTGGCATTGCAGATTGTTTTACACAAATAAGAGAGTAGTACCTTACTATTTGTATTTTTCATACTCAGAAAGACTAGCACAAATTTACAGTAAGTAGGTGGCTGGAGTTAATTTTGCATACAGATTTGGATTTGGATGGATGCACACAAGTCATTCTTTGGAGTTCAGGGTAAACTGCTGGTAAACTACCCAGAAGTGTGGCAGCAGCTGGCACAGCTGAGCACTGAAGCAGAAATCTGTCCTACTCTGATCCCACTCTGGCTGCTGGATATAAAGATGAGGAAGAAGTATTCCACACTCTGATTCTCCATTTGCATATAAATTTGTTTTAACCTGAAATCTTTAAAATAATTTTCACAGACCTAATCTACATGAAGAATGAGCTTTATTTAGTTTCCTGAATTTTGCAATATCAAAAGAATCCATATCCTAAATTTTCAGATAGTATTAGGCAGTAATATGTAGGAATGAAAATCAAACATATCACACAAATTACCCCAATAGCATATTTCTAAATGTGGAAGGCTATTAAACTGCTCACAGTTTCTATCCTCAGGCATCAAAACCTCAGCATGGTACACTGAAGCACTTTCCATTTAGTTTAAAACTTACCCCGGTGAGGCAATGCATTTTTTTTTTACAATCTTTTTACATGCAAAGTCTTCTTTAGGAATTTCTAAAATTTAATGCTTCAAAACATATGCTTCTTGAGGCAAAGACTTATTTTTATTATGTGGTTTGTACAGTGCCTTCTGCAATATGGACTTGATACTGAATAGAGTTGTCACTCACACTTGAATGCAAACATTAAAACCAGGTCAGACACTTACTTCTTTGTAGAGATTCTTTCTGTTTTTGGAGAAGAATGGGGGACCAATAATTTCCTTCAAAAGCTGTGAAAGGAAAAAGACAACACAAGGAAGTTATCCTCTGAGCAAAAGAAGTTGAATATTTGTATATTTATTTATTTTTAAGCATGCTGCAAGCCAAAGCAGGGTCAGCACATATGAATTGTGCTCTGTCACACAAATATGAATGACAATTATAATGGAAAATCACATAATTCCTATTACATAATTACGTAATAGAAAATTATTCTGTACTGGACAAATGTTTCCAAAATTTGCCAGAAATTCAATGCAATATGAGAGCTGCTACACTTCATACTAAAATCCTATGTTCCTGTTAAAAAAAGCGGGATAAACCTTTACTTATGTTTTTGAGTTCTTGTTTCACCATCTGGGTAGAAGTAGTGGAAGGAATAGCCAAAAGTGTGAAAATATGGGGAATAATTGTCCTGTGTGGTCTTCACAAGAGCCGTGGGATCTGGAGCTGAAGACAGGAAATCCCCAGGCGTAGTTGTTGCCTTTGCTGTTCACGTTAAGGCAGAATGATGCAAGCTGTCACCTGCTCCCTTCCACACACCTCTTCACAAAGCCTGGTTTGGTTAGGAGAAGCCAAGGAATGTTGAGCAAATGCTGACTGCAGTGTGGTTCCTTTCCCATGTCAAACGCAGACCTGCTGCATGAGCACAACTGCTCCATGTTCTCACACATACCCAAAGGCTCTTTCACCCAGCATTTTCCTCCAGCACTGCTGAAGTGAGCTCTCAGAGTCAATAGCTGGGTGGTAAGAAACCTAAACAAGATGCAGGAATAAAGATCTGAGGTGCTTCAAAAATGTACCACTCAAATTTAAATTTTCTCATGTCTGGTATTTCTAAGATAGCAGGAGCAAAGTATCTTGTAGAACCCATGCAATTCTTTATTACCTGTTTAGGATCTTTTGCAATATAGAAAATGTTGTGGCAGAAGGTTTCTTTCATCAAATAAACCAGGCCAAATCCACATAAATATCTATATATACACCACAGCTCTGCAGGGTGCTGTTGCTTCCTTGGATACTGCAGTGAGTGGAAGCCTCCAGGGAGCTCACCAGCTGGAGCAGACTCTCAGCCAATTCCATGCTGTGCTGCTGAAGGTGAGGTAGTATTTGCCATGCGCTGCCTCAAGGGCTGCAGGAAAACAGGTGAGGCTCTGCCTTTTATGTAAGGCTAGGTTAAAGCACAAGAGGGAATTTTGGAACTGAGTGTTTCAGCACATCCTTTTGCTTTGGATTTCAGATTCAGACATCTCTAACATTCACAACAGTTTATACCTCAATTCTTCTATGAAGCAGTACTTGCTAAACAAAGATGTTATCTGGATAAATTAATCTAAGTTTTTAAGAGCTAAAATACTATACTGGTAGAATTGCATACAATAAATATTTAGGCATAAGGGAAATAAATCAAGGATATAAATTCAGTGAATTGAGTGCTCCCATCCTAATTGTTCTAATAGCTTAAAATGGCATTTATCTCAGCCACTCCCAAGTTGTCTGACACACTCATCACAAAATCATTCTAATCCTACTCATGCTGCCTTGTTGTCTAGAATTGGTCAGCACTGGCCAATAATTGTTTGAGATTTTGCCAGAGTTTTAGAAAACCTCCACGGTTGGCCTGCAACTCAGTAGGCATTTCTAAAATGCAGCATGCTCCTTCCAAGTTCCTAGTGAACCGTGCATCACAGCAAGCACACCACAAAAAGGAACAGTTTGTGGCTTTCAAGCTTACACTCTTCATGCCTAGAGTTGCTGCTGCCTTTTTTGAATGCCTGGATTTTGATACCTGCATTTGTTCAATAATCTAATATTGGCTTTATAGTTTTCCAATCATTACAGCTTAATCCTAAACTTTAAACACCAATGAATGGGATTTAGAAGTGTATAACTGCTGCCTTCCAAGGATATTAGATTTGCAGGAATTGCATATACACCTAAAACATTACTTCAAGTCAGATCTATCTAGAGAGCTTGATGTAAAGTAAAATATCTAATGGACAAAAATTTTAGATTAGAACAGACAAATCAGTTCACAAAGCTTGTTTGATAGCTTTTCAAACTCAAGCACCTAAGCATGGCAAACAAAATTTAACATGCACTTCAGGTTTTGTATTTAGATTAAATTTGAGCATAATAATCATTCTGGATTATATGGACATGTACAAGGGTTAGATTGTAAATAACTATGGATATGAAATCCACTTTAACTTTTTGCCCAAAGACTAGCTAATAAAACAAATGCAGAGCCATTTGGTGACTATCTGCCAATCAGTATCCTGTCAGATCAAACTATTATACTAATTACAGTACAGTAATTATTCTCAGCATATACATTCTTTTTCTCACACTCAACTCTGAAGAGAATCTCTGAAGTTAAATCTTCCTGGCAACACTATCAACAAGAAGCACACAAAATGGCAGATCGTACAGATGTAGCAAGGACTATGGCTATGCAGAATTTGTATTTTGCAATCATTTAAGATTTTTTTCATTTAAAAAAACTGTACTAGTGTTAAATGAGATTTCTAAAGTACTGAAATCTTCCTTTCTGACATTTTTACTATTACTGCAAGTATTCTGTTTTCCTTTGAGAAATGACATAAAATACTTATTTTAAATTATCTCAACAGAAATACTTATTTTGAATTATCTCAGTAGAACTTTACGCAGAGTTTCACTTCTCTTGGATAAAGGAAGGTTTTATTTCCAATTCCCACTCTTCTCCAGCTGGCCAACTTCCTTGAGAATGATATCTGTTGAAGTGCAGTTTCTGTGTGGTCAGCCTGTCTAGTTCACAGCAGCAGTACAAACCAGGGAACATGACGTACTATGAAGAAATCAGTAATTTTGTTCCTATACTCTGGTTACTTTGAAACATCCCTATGGGAAAATACAATTTTATGTTGTACTGGCTTCAATCAAAGTATTTCACATCAGATAAAAAAATGAAAACAAAACACTGAAGTGAAATCTTTGTACTTCCAACTTGCAGAAATAATTTAAAACCTCTGTTTTGTAAAGAGTTCTGTTTTTCTCTTCTAACTGGAGACAAACAGAAATGTTGAAATGTCAGATGTTCTGGAAAGGACAAGAGCTTTAAAACAAATTATAGAAGCCTAAAATTCAACTTAACACTGAGGGTACTGGTAAAGCTGTAGCTCTAATATGAGTTATTAGTTGCACATGTTCATGATGATTTCTCCTCAGTATGAAATTTTTACCTCCCTTTGTCTCTTGCAAACACAGATATGTGAACAGCATAAATCAAGGTGACTTCCTAGTTACATATTTCATAAGAAAAAGTATGACTGTACACAAACCTCTCAAAAGGATCCATGCAGTTTTGATTATTGAAATAGCTAAAGAGGTGAAGCTTTGATTTAATCAATGAATCAGCACCTCTTATTACGAAGACTAGAACTAACAGTTCTAATCAGGTTTCAAGTTTCTGCAGATTTTTTTTAACTCAAGCACGTTTACTGATTTTCTTGTTATCACTTTCCATAAGATTCCACATCAAATGATCAAATATATGTCCTTACAATCAATATCTATATTTCTACCTAGAGACAGACTCAAGGTACCGAACTTGGATGCAGATCCATAAAGAAGAGAATTAATCCTGGCTTTGACTCATTCTGAGGATACCACACTTGGATCTAGAGTTCAAAACAATGAGCACCCTGCATCTTGTCCTATTTAAGAACGTACAAATCAACATCCAAAAATTGCCTGATTTCAAACCTTTCCTTGACAGAATGAAATCTGCTTATTTTCAGAGTCTCCAGTCTTGTGAGGCATTCCAAGGACTGAAATGTTGACACATCCCAAAGGAAAAATCTGCTCTGTAAGAATTTTCTAGATCCTGCGTCTAGGGTTTTTATCTTTAAATTCAACATAGTCCTTTGTAGAAAAATTCTGTTTTGGGATGGCCAAGTTTACATATAAAGCTTGTGTCTGTGTAAGTGTCTACAGCAATTTTCTATTTGATTGCAAGTATTTCTATCAATACATCTATTATCTAAAACAGGAAGTCATGTAGATGAAAATCTTGCTCTTGCAGGTAGCAAAACTTGGGGTTAGGACCCACATTCAGGTATGTGACTTGATATTGGTTACAATGGTGCCAATAGAGTGAATGGAGTTACACCTGATTTATAACAATACAGCTGAGGTTAGGAATTGGCTCTGAGAGTCTACTAAAGGGTTGAGTTGCTTATATTTTAATTATTTTCATGCTACAGTTTAAGCCAGTGATTTAAGAGCAATAAATGTCCCCATGCAATTTGAACTACATGATTCATTAAATGCTGTAAACACAACACAGAAGAAATAAGTTGAACTTTGTTTCACCTAAAGCAAGTGAAATATGCTTTCCAGCAGCTTGAAATCTTTTCTTGAAATTCTAATTGTAATAACTGGTAAGTAAAGAGAATATACAGAAGAGATAAAACAAACAAACAAACAAACAAACAAAAACATCTTAAGCCATGGCAAAAAGACTTTTTCTCCAAAAATCCACAGGTAATAGGACAGGAGGAATAATGAGTAAGGTGGCTGAGTAGCTACAGAGCCAATGAACTTACCTATGAAATCTTCTTTCAGAAATTACAGATTCATCTGGTATACAGGTGGGTTGGATCAAAAAAGTAAAACAGACCTCTTAGAAAGAGTGAAGGATTGTACTGAATAATATATGGAGGAATACATCAAGAGTGATGTAAAATTTTTAGGTTAGAACCATTTGCCTGTTTTCCAGCATAGGATTTGTTCATAATTCTTCAAAAAACTAATGCCAACACAATGCTTATACTTAATGCTTTTTGCAGTTCACATAACAAAGAAAAATGATTTTGATTATCACTCAACACAGAAGATATACAATATATATCTGCAATGACATCGCTAGGACACCGGATCATGAACATCTGAAAGATGAAGGCGCTTGGCAACTCGGAAATACAACAGCAGTCCATTAAAAATATTTCCTTTAACTAGGGAATGAGTTTTAGGGAAGAATCCAACAAATCAGTGACCAACTTTCTGAAATAGTAAAGAATGAATTATTTTATTTCAGCCATGTACTTATTAAATAACCTATTGTGTTTTAAGATGAAGCAGAAGAGAATATGTTAACTGAATTCTGCAGTTTGAGGGAAAGGAGAACAAAACCTGAACCTCATGTGATGTCATACTACAATTTTCCTTCAAGCCACGTACCAAGAGGAGCCAGGCACCCCGGACTTACCGGCAGAGTGCAGGAAACTGCAGAAGATGAGCAGTACCAGTGTTGGGAGCATGATGCACGCCCTGCCTGGGCAGTGTTCTCAGTGCTCCCCTCTGTTCCAAGCAGGCAGTGCCAATGCTGCCACCTTCTAGGCTGCCCTCTTCAAGCTTGGATGCTTTATATATAGAATTGCCATGCCCTCCCTCATTCCCACAGCTTGCAGAAATTCTAACAGCAGAGTACCCGCCAAACAGGATCTCCTCTTTATCAAGTTCAACACACCTAAAAGCCACTTAGAAAAAGAAGAAAAAAGAAAATGCAAACCTCCTCCAGTTCATTATCATTCTTACAAGGCTTTTATAATGGCTTCTATTTGCAACAGCTCAAACACTTTTACCTGCCTCTACTGAACAAATCTGGTATTATACCCAAAAGCAATAAGACAAATAATACACAAATTATGATCACTAGCTGATAAGGAAAGGAATAATATTGGACTAGCACACAAAGTGGAAAAATGAAACACAGGGGTTTTGGAACTGCTGAAAAGACTGTGTGAATAAAAGATGGTGAGACATGAATGAACGGAGATACAGATCTCAGATTTTTGTATTAACTCCTCTTTCATTAACTTCCATTCACTCTCCTGGGTGATTGTGTTCATCTCTCCCTCGTGTGACTTTTCAAGCAAACTAATAAATTTTGCCTGGGTAAAGAGGTCTATCCATGGCACAGCTGATTTCCTGATTGCAAGGGAGCTAAGTAAGCCCTTGCCCACCACCTTAGCATTGCCAAGGAGAGAGGGCAAACTGTATTCCAAAATGGGGCAGACTATTGCACTGTGGTACTTTGGAACCTTTCACAAGATGATCTCCACCTTCCCACCAACATCACAGATAACTTCTGTTACACTTGAATCTCTCCATATTAGAGATGAAATGTTCAATGCACTGGATATGTTCAAAACATCACTGCCACCGCTGATTTGACAGTAAAACAAGAACTTGCTTGATCCTGTAATTTTTCATTGGCAAAATATTTGCTTGTGGAAAACATAGCCTCAATATAAGAAAACGTTCCCTGTAAAATATAAATTGCATGGGTTATCTCTCCTTATGAATTTCTTCAGCCTTTCCTGTTTTCACCTATGCAATACTGAGGTGAGCCTCTGAAGAAAGTGGGAATAAATGGGGCTTTTTCCTCGGCAGTCTGCCTGCACAAGAGGCGCCTGCTCTGTCATGCCCACCAATATCACAACAACCAGATCACAATCCATGCCCACAGCTGCCAACACTGTGTGTGCCCTGGTGCTTCCCTGTGCTTCCAGCATCCAGGGGCAGTGCTTTAAAGGTCAGAGAAGGGAAGGGGAGGGAAGGTCAGGCCAGGGGAGTGAAGGGATAGGGAAATTCTGAGTTACCTCTTCTGAGTGGTGGGAAGAAGCCCAGGAAAGACACTGACTTAACCTAATTTCAGCCATAGCTCAATGTGGTTGTAATTAAAAGGAGAACGTTAAATTTTAATTGACATGAAGGTTTGCCTTTTTGGTTTTCACAGTTGTTTTTCCCCCCCCTCACTACTCCCCTATTCTCTCCCCAACAACAGAAGGTGAATGAAGTATATGGCCGTTGATAATAGAACTGTGACCCCAAATTTAAAATTTTTGCTGAAAATTTTCTGCATCTGCCTTATAAAAGCCCTAAAGTAAATGAACAAAATCACCTGTGACTCCTGAAAATCATGATCAAAGTGAAAAATAGTAAGTCCTCAAAACAGCCTCTAAGCAGACTGATTCCATGATAAATACATAATTATGATTTCACAATTGTACCTATTACAGTATTTCTGGCAAATCACCTCTAAGTTCTTATGAAATCCAAAACAGAATTTCATTTTTAACACTTCTAAGAAGCATCTTCTTTATGAAGATAAGGGAGTGCAGTGCTCCACATCAACTCAAACTTGATAACTGATAGTGTCAGACAGAAATTTACCTTTCTCTGATGGAAGAGAAAAAAAAAATCACTGTTGTCAAATAGAATTTTTTTTTTGTAATGTATGTTCATAATCTTTCTGTCAAGCAGTAATAAATTAAAACAGCTGACATCAATGAGCATTTCATTACTTCCTCATTTAAAGAGCTGGGCACTTTGGAGCATCACTTTTACTATCAAAGGTGGCAGACAGAGACATCATGGAATTAAGATCACTGGTAACAGTTAATTTTCCTTTTTTATCACCATAGCTTCAAGCTTTTCTCTGTAGCCCTTATATTTACAGAAACCTTTTATATCTTTACTATATGGAGCTTACAAAATTCTCAAGAAATGCACATACTGACAAAAGCTATTACAAATATTTACTCAAAATATTGTTGTTTTCAGTTCCCTGTATTTGTAGCAACATACTTAGCCGAACTCATTCTGTCTGAGAAGTCAGGATAAAGATATTACCTTCAGCTTTCCTGGAAGGAATTTCAGTCACTCAGTCTAAATACTTATGATTCAGCAAGTTATTATTTTATGGAGACATCCCATGATGATGTGAACACAGTTAATCAAAAGCATCCATCTACAACTGCATTTAAGTCAGGACTCTAGACCAAGGAAAGAGCATTTGCTTGAGGACTATGAGTAGTGACTGAGTTCACAGTACACAGATAATTACTTTACATGGAAGAGCTTTGTGAAGAACTGCATGCCCAGCTGTAGTGAGATAATGATGCCTCTAATTAATGTGGATTTTTTCCATTTAATAATTATAATTGGTTTAGAACAACATCATTTATCAGAAACTGCTGTTGTAGAGGAGAGCAGAGATTGTTGTGGCCATATTTAGTATTCAGGAACGGGTTCTCAGTATTGAAATACAGTTTAGTCTCCAGCAACATGTACACTTCTGGAAGATTTCTGAAATGTCAAAGGAATTTATGTAAGCCAGACACTATGCAAATTGAGAAAGTCATAACACTTTAACTAAGTAATAGACTATCTTGTCTACAGTTTAATTACTCTAGGAATTTTTAGGTATATCAATTACAGAATATTTTGATGCTTTTATGCATATTGCTAAGAAAATATTCCACTTCCTGTAATATAGTCATTGTATATTATTTTAGCAGCCTTCATATTTCTTGGATAAATAGCTACATATCTTTATAAAGAGTCAGACCAAAATATAGCATTTGATTACCCCTAGTCCCTGTGGGTGTATAAGTAATTTCCAGCTTTGGAAGCTTTTGCCTGTAAGTTTCCATTGCTCTCAGTGGAATGCAAAGATACAGGCTTTACAGATATAGCAATCTGACACAACAGCTGAGCTGATGGGTTTTGTCTTTGAGCTCTGAAATTTGATTTCCTGTCTAATTCAAATTTTGAATTTAAAATGGAATCATTTTAAGATAAATTGTTTTAATATGACGCTACTAAAATCATCTGTACTTTAACTTCCAAACTATTTTAGATGCCCAGCCTTCAAGTAATTGTTTTAAAATACTCATGATTGAATAATATATGTAAAATGAATATAACATTTATTGTCTCATAAATGCTGTATCAGAATTACATAAAATAAGGCTCTTGAAATCAGCTGGGTTATCTTTTATCCTTTATGACTGAGACATTCACTATGACTGCCAGGGCAACCTTGGTTTCTATCTACAATCCAATGAGCTGTAAAATTTTCGTAGGACAGTTTGACAATCCAGGGTTCTTATGGTATAGATTGTCTCAAGGTAACACTATTTATTTTCTGTTAGTGGAACTTACACAAGGTCATTCCATTGCCATTCCACTTTTTAAAAACAAGCCAAAAGCACAAAATAACTGGCATTAATGTGCTAAACAGAAGAAAACAAGCTCCCATTTTTTCTTCCTGTTTCTCATCCTTGTCTTTCAGGTAATGTAGCCAGAGAGCAGAGGATCACGCTGAGTGCAGCTTCCCTGGGCTGAGCTTATGGCACCTCCCAGGGGCTCCTGTCTAGTTGTGTGAGTAGCTGGCAGGCACCACACGGCCAGCTGGTTGTCTCTTTTGCCAAGATGCTTTCCAAAGAATCTGGCAGTAAAACAGATACATATTCTGAGAATGTTCCAACTGTGGTAAATAAGAAATTTTTGGCTGAGAAGTATTCACAAAAAAATCATGACCAGCTTATCCCTCATCCTCAGCCTATGTCCCAGCTTTAGAACTTCCGGGTATTTAATGCTGTGTGCCTTTCCAGCTGCTTTCCTTAAACAGTGTGTATAGATGAAAGTGAACAGAAACTAAGAAATAACTAACAGCAGTCTTTCACTGTTCCAAAAGTAGCACTCTTATACTGTTCCAAAACTACTTTTGAACTGAAAAGACTGTAGAGCCAAGTTTTTCCCATATACCTGTTAGAAAAAAAAAAGTAGAAAATAGTTTAAAATCATGCCTCTAAAAGTGGTAAAGACTTCACTGATTAGTACTTAACTTTTAATTATAATTTGTTGGGGACAATGGCAGGAGACCTCCTTGTGTTGGCTTCATGCCTCTGGCACTCCCTGTGATGAATATCTCAGATATGTAGCTGTGGGGACCTGGGTTGGTGCAGCTCACTCTTTATGTCCTGCCAACACCAGAGGCTGACAAAGCTGCCACTCCCACAGTTCCCTGAAGCGTATCTGCTGCCCTGAGGACAGGGACAAAATATTTCAAGTGTTTCTGGAGTAAAACCATTTTGGGGGAAAAAAATGAACCACATGAAACAAAGCAAGGCCTGCTCCCATGATACTGTGTTCCCCTTCCTGCACAGGAACACTGGGAAGACAAACTCTGCTTGCTCTCAGCTCCCACACCCTTCTCCTGCCTCTGAATCCTGTGCTCCTGATGCTGGACTCAAACCGGTTTGCATTCTGATCTCTGGAGTGGTTGGGGTGCCCACTTTGTTCTGTAAAAATCCTGAATTCTGGTCATTTTAGCTACAGAGCTGACAGGAGAGAACAGAATAATAGGATTGTGGAAAGAAACCGCAGGAGGACTGTCACCTCTATTCATGTCTGTCTCCCTTCGACTTTTTAACTAAAATTTCTCTCAAACACTATGATCATGAACAAAATTCTGTGCAGATTCTCTTAAGGCCGAACTTATCTCCTAGTCATTAAGGAATCTGCAGAGGAAGACTGTTTCTCTCATTATCATTTGCTTCTAATAGAGAGAAAAAAGATTAATGATGACTTCATATAGTCTAGAGACAGATCAGACTTTGTGCTGAGCTAAATCCAGACGTGGAGTGCTCCTTTTTTTTTTTTTTCCCAAACAGAAAATATTGAAACCAATTTCATTTTACTTTTATAATTCCTAACCTATATTTTTCCTCTGAGTTACATTAACATGGAGAACGTTTATCTGATGGACAAAAATTGGTGAAAGCACAGGTCAGGGTTTTTTTCTCTTTTTTGGCCTTTTGGCTTTACCAACTAATCAGTATTCCTTTTCTAAGGGAAATTCAGGGAGTTTCCTGAATTATACATCAGCTCTTCTCCTGGGTAGCATGCACTTTGACTCCATACTAACCAGAAAATAAATGGAAAGCATTACTTATGAAAGCAGCAGTGGCTCATATATTTCTAGCTTAGTTAGAACTCAGTTCAGTAAGTTATTTAAAACATCCTAAATTTTCTTAATTGCTGTACTCATAATTGCCACATAACTAAGCTAAACTTGTAGTTTGTAATTAATGTTCAAACCGGACTTGGAAAAATAAAATTATTTGCTTCTTTTTACATCACAGCTCTGTTAACTTAATAATCAGATAGATTTTGTTACCAGATATAGCATGAAAAGCAAATACATTGTGTGAACCAGGAATTCATTAAGTACAAGCTTTCACCTCTCCTGGTAAGGAAGTAAAATAGAACCTGTATTTACACAAATATTAAGGGCTGGGAACAGGACGTCAGTGGCAATCCGTGTTTAACTTGTTCTTTAATGTGTGTGCATTTTAGAACAGATAAGTCTCCAAACGATGCTAATATAACATATCTGCTAAGATAATAAAGTCAAGCATAAACTTGTGTTTACCCTTTACTTGATATATTCTGATGCTTTTTCTTTTAGCATTTTTGGTTGACTTGGATTTAAAAAAAAAAAAACAAAAAAACACCCAAACAAACATAAACAGCCACTGTAGTCACTTTTCCAAAGTTCTGAATCTCACAGATGTCTGAATTGTGGTAGAACAGATTTGAAAATCATGATTTCTTTCTTATTCTCAAATTTGAAAACCTCTTTCCATTTCTAAAGAAATTAAGTTATTGCAAGAATGAACCAAAGGTAAGGGTGGAAAGGCAGTTTCCATGCACAGTTCCAGAAACAAAGGACAGGGTGGCTATTTTCCCCATGGGCAGAGAGCACTCAGTAGGGAGAATCATAACAAGAATGCACTGACAGAAATCATGCAAGAACAAAATTTAACAACTTGCATCACTTTTGAGTGTCTTTACATTTGATTATTCAAATATTACAGAATTGCAGCTGCAACTTTTCTTTACATCTTCTTGGTCTCTAGGGCAGACAGCTGTGTTTGTGTCATGTCTCTCTCTGTCAGCTGACTATTTAATATATTGAGACCTCACTGCATGGAGAGACTGGCAGCCAGGTAATGTTTATCTTAATGTAGAATAAAGATGTCAACACTTTCATTTTCTCACAAAGATCTGAAAATTATTTTTCACCTTAATAAATGCTATAAATTCTGTCCTGAAAGCCCTTTGCTTCTGTGCATGAGTAAATGTAATCAAATCTCCATATTATTATTAGTCACACTGGTACAGAAAGAACAGTTTTTGCTCATGACAAAATCCCCCACTATTTGAAAATTCTGTGTAATTAATTGAACATGCACTTTTAATACTATTATGTTCCAAAGGAAGATTAAACATAATAAACTATGAAGAATCAGTTGGAAAATGAAAACTAAACATAAAATTGCCTTTATGTGGCAATTTCAGTTTGACAAATGCACTGCTCAGTTTTTAAGCCCAGCACCATATAGCACTGAATTGCTGCACTGTGCCATGCAGTGATATATTTATTATCTCAAGCTTGGATTTTCTTCCCTTGGGTCAGGTGGTAGTTGTCTCATATACAAATGTACAGGACAAATATAAAGGACTATTTCCACAGAGTTTCAGTAGGATCCAGACTTAACTTTAGTCCTTACACTTGTGAGTAGGGTTACTCCCTTGTGTTTTTCTCAGGTAAATGTTCCACTCCATTAATTACTGACTTGAAATCTCTAGTTTCTCATTGTTCAGTTTAAGAACAAGCAGAGAGGCTAATCACAAAACATGCACATATGTTACCTAACTACAATCCAACATAACCAAGATATTTGTCAGATGTGTGTTTTAAGCTGCAAAGAACTGATTACTAAGAAAATCAAAATATACATTGTTAAATTCGTCTAAGATCTTATCCAAATAAGTTAGATGACTTAAATTGCAGTTCTTCCACCTGTTATTATTTACGATTTGTACAAATGTATATATGTATGGTATGCATATACATATTATATGTATATACCTATAAATCCTGTTCTTTTGATTAGTTATTTAGTGAGTCCAGAGAACCGGGCTGCTGTCAGGCAGACAATTGTAAACAGAACTGAAAACTCTGACTAATCAAAGTGCTTAGCGTGGGCCAAAGCATGGGAAAGAATGGCAGGGGCAGGTTTTGTTCCACTGATGTAATTCTGGTATGACGCTGGTAATTCCATTGGAGTTAACCTCACAGCAGTTCCAAGGCCTGTGGCTGCTGAGCTCTATATGGAGTACTTTCCTTAATTTCTCAACCAGAAATCAGCAGAATACTTGCTTGTTGAGAATACAAGAACTTGAAATTGCCTGAGGGCAATCTGGCAAGCTGAGCTACTCCTCTGTTTACATGTTTTCAGTGAAATAAACTAATACACCCATGAAGGCTGGCTCATGAATGATAAAACTCTCATGTACTTTTAGGGTAATACTTTCCAAGCCTCAAAAGCAGTGGAATATTCATATCTGAGAAGTGCCTGAATGTAAAGGCAATAAAGAAAATAAATAAATAAAGTGGAACTTTAGCTATTCTTTTATCGTATTTATCTATGTTCCACACATTTCCAGAAAGAATCTCATTTAATTGTGTTTCATTGATCTCACCTGAAAAGTTAGAGCTTACAATGTTTGCCTGTGCTCTCACCAATTACTACAACCTTTCACGATGTGGTGGAGAGGTGCCTATATAAATGTGCAGGAAATGTCATGTGTTCCTTGCCCTCACTGATAAGCCTATGTTTCTGGTTACTCTGGGGTTTGGCAGCCTCTGGACTTTTCAGTAAGAAGCAGACATCACAATGTGAGATGTTTCATACAGTCAGAAAAGAATGGGAAAACCTTCTTAGTGCTGTCCCTTCTCCTGGAAGAACTGCAAATACAGGTGCAAGGAAGTTTAATTCTTAGAGCATCCTCATTGACTTCTGCTGAGCTTGATATGAAAATGGGCTTCCCACACACCTTTATTTTGAGAATTGAGTTTCAAACATCATATTGAATTCTTACTAACTACTACTGCATCATACTTATGATTGTGCTTTCTTCCAGCAATGTGCTACAAAAAAAGACAACACATCTGCCAGGTATTAGTTCAAACTCTCATTCTTCCCCAAGGTGAGCATGATGTATAAGTGGGGCTCTTGTTTAAAGAGCTGATGTCTAATAAACACCATTGAATGCACTAGGAAAGCTGAGGTCACTGCTGGCACACGATGCGTGACAAGCAGTGAGCATTAGAGCAGTCCTCACTTGCTCTCAGGTAAGCTCATTGAGGTATAATGTCAGCTTATGGAAAAGGCTGCCAATTTGGTAAAGAGCATTGCTGAGGATTACAGCCTTTTGCCAGAGCTTTCTGAACAGTGAATTCAGACAGGAGAGTGCTGAAAGGCTGGTTCTGGATTTGAAACTGTATGGGAAGGCAGCACAGGTAACAAATGATATGTAATATACTTGTAATGGACTGATGAGAAGGTGCTGTACAGCATTTTCCATTTGCTGTCATTTCCCATATAATGAAAAATTTGTGTTCAGTTTATTATCCTCTATTTCAGTAGATCAATGAAAAGACCATGCTGTTTGTTGGAAAGATATTTAGCAGCCTTATATCCAATGGGAGACAACAGAAAGAACTGTTTGTAGCCACTCACTGCTATCTGAGAATACCCATTTATTACAGCCTATTCTGACAGAGGCAGGTTTTCTGCAGAGGGCTGCATGCTACAAAGCGTTACAGCTCAGCAGAAGTACATTAATAACTGTGAAAATATTTCTGCTGGTTTTGTCAGTGCTAATTGTCTCTTCCTCTATCTTGTTCTGTTTGCAATGATGATAAACACAAGTGAGAGAGAGAAAATGGTGTTTTACAGCAGTTTTTTATAATGGCTAAACCTGAATGACCTTTCTCCTCAAAACTGAAAGCAGTGGGGTGGCTGCTGTTGGGAGATGGAGGCTTTCTACTGTTTTCTACAATGGCATGTTGCAACTCCATGATACACCAAGAAACTCAGCTAAGGCAACCTGCATCATGAGTGTCCTGGTACTGGCTGGGATAGAGCTAGCAGCTTCCTTAGTAGCTGATACAGTGCTGTGTTTTGGAGTTAGTATGAGAACAATGTTGAAAACAAACCTCTGTTTTGGATGTTACTAAGGAGTGCTTACCCTTGGTCAAGGACCTCAATTTCTCACACTCTGCCAGTGAGGAGGTGCACAAGAAGCTGGAGGGAGCATGGCTGGGATGGCTGACCTGAAGTGGCCAAGGGGATGTTCCACACCACAGAGCATCATACTCAGCATATAAACTGAAGTGAGTTACATGGATGGGTACAGCCACTGTTTGAGGACAGGGTGGGCAATGGATAGTGAGTAATTGTATTCTGCATCACTTGTTTGGTTGGGTTTTTCCCAAGGTTTATTATTAGTTATTAATGTAACATCAATATTAATTTTTATCATTAAGACATTTTCATTTATTAAACTACTGTTATCTCAGCCCATGAATTTGCAGGTTTTTTTCTTTTCCCTGACTCTCTCACCCCTCCCATGGCAGAGCAGAGGCAGGGGGAAGTGAGTGAGCAGCTTTGTAGTACTTGGTTAGCAGCTGGGGAAAAACCCTGACAATAGATCCTTACTTGGAAATAACTTTGTCTTGGATCAAACAAGATAACAATTGTGACCATTCTCCTGACAATCTGGGTTGAGGACACTAAAAACTTACATGATCATTCTTCCACATAACAATAAGTCCAATAGGGGATCCACTGGACTGCTGAAGGCACACAACGTTATAAACCTGTCCCTGCATGAAAGTTTTTTCCAGAGTCGCAGATAAAAGCAGCAAAATGCTTCAGACACTGTTTATACTGCTACACTGAGTTGTATCACTAAGGTTATAATTCTCAATTTTTTTTAAACTAGATATTAACATAATATTGTGTGTTGTTCAAGATTTAGCACTTTAATAGTGCCTACTTACTAAATTAAAGCCTAAAGGATCAGCAGAAAGTAGTTAAATGACCATGAAAGTTCTCATCAGCAAGCACCAAACTCAACAGATCTCTCAACAATGACAGCATGAATCACCACATCAGGATATCCTTGAGCCTTTAAGGTTATGAAATATTTACAACAAATGTTCTTTAGTGGACTCAAATATAAGAATACACAAATGGAAGTTGACTCTAGGTTTTTGATTGCTTATTTTTAATGAAAATACAACATCTGTCCTTTTCATGTTGCCTTCTCAAGTATTTGGCCCATTTTGAAGCATCTGGATTTAGAGAAGTCATGCTATTGGTTCAGCAAAAGGAAATGTCCATTCATGGCTACTAGCAAGGAGGGAAAGATAAGAAACTCTCATCATTACCAAAGCGTGTACTGCTAAGTAACAGCATCTAAAATCTCCGTATTATGAAAGAAAATAGATTTTAAAATAACCATAATGGTTTGCCCAACTGTCTTCTGCAGACCTGGGAGACATGGAAGATCATCAAGGTGGCTCTTTCTGGATCTGACAGCAGTGATGATCCACATAAAGACCAGCAATACACCGTGAGACTCTTGGCTACAGCGTGAGTGGAAATGTCACTGATTCAGGGAACTTTTGTCTGATCCCCTACACAAACGGTACTGTTCACACTCTATCTAATGTAGCAATACAAAACCAGAGCAACAGCATAAGAATTTGTGGAAATTACAAAGAGTCCTATTAACAAGGCAGTTATGAAGCATCTGTGACTTATGATTTTACATATGACATCATGCTTTGTTGATAATCTTACTTTAGGATTATCTAAGAAAAAACCTCCTGAGCAACTTTAAGAAGATTTGAGCTATACGACATTCACTGGAGAGCAGTCAGGTAAACTCAACTCCCAGTGCCCTAGAGTCAAAATCCAAACATTAAGCTAGTATACTTGTTTTTGATTCCTTAATTTTTAACAGGCTTCTACTTCAGATTTTGGAAAAAAGCTGAATTTTTTCCCTACCTCTGTGACACTGAAGTTCTGTGTACCCATCCATTAACAGGAAGAAGAATCCAAAAATAGTAAGCTCCTGAGATGTGATTTTATCCTTTCTAATGTGACAAACCAGGACTTTTGGTGGTCCTATCTGCAATATTTTCATGTGTGACATCCCTACCTAGATGCGCCTGAAGCATTAAGAACTACTACTCAATAGCATTGTCTCTAACTCAAAAAAATATGCATATGCATACACAGAACAATTCCTCAGTGGAATAAAAAACACAAAACCAAAATACAACCCCATCTCAACTCCCCAAACCAAACGCAGCTGTAATTACAGCTGCAGCAGCTTGTTTGTGGTCGGTATGGCGTGAAATACACTGCTAAAGAGCATCTCTCTCTTTCCAATGACTAGTTAACTCTTCCTTTTGGAACCTTCCATGCTATTGAACATTATACTGAACATTGATCATTCATTACCCATGAAAATCTATTATGACTGTGCTATTCTGGTAAATTCAGACAGACTCAAGTCTTGAGAATGACTCTCAAAGTTCCAACAGCAATATGGGTTTATGTAGGCATGAAGGGGATGCCTGATTAAGAAACCATCTGGTGAGCTCAAACTATTTTAACCCATTAATTGAAAATGAAATGCCTTTAGAGCAGGCTCTCCTGAAAGAGAATAGCTGATCACTTCAGCCGTGTGAAATGCAGCAGAGCCAGCTACCACACAAAACAGAACTGTTAGCCAGAAGTTGTGTCCAGCAACTCAGAACTACTGCAAAAACACAGCGAATTATAAACCACAGAATCAGGTCTCAAGATGCAGTGACTCACATAATTTCTCAGCATTTCTCTGGAAAATTATCCAAACATCATACTCAGTCTATTCTAAACAATTCATAGGCTCCTCTTAGCCGAAAAAAGCCTCACCTTTCTGGTAGCATAGTCTTACTTGAAAACGACTTAGGAATTTAGTGTCATTGCAAGCATCAGCTGTACCATTCCCCATCCTACAGCAATGGTTTGTGACTCAGGATTGTTGATGCAGCTTTCCTGTCCAAGCATCCAGGAGCCGCTCCAGCGGTACCGCACTCGCACCGCCTGAGCTGGGCCCGGGCCCCCTCACGGCAGGAGCTTCCTGCACACCCCACACTGCACACAGCCAGACAGGCCTTCCTTACCGGCTCCCTGCACACCCAAACTCTGCACACAGCCAGACAGGGCTTTCTTACCGGCTCCCTGCACACCCCACACAGCCAGACAGGGCTTCCTTACCGGCTTCCTGCACACCCCGCACTCCGCACACAGCCAGACAGGCCTTCCTTACCGGCTCATCTCTGCGTTTCCCACAGCAGGCTCCCAGATGCCTGGATCCTTATAAAAATTTAATCGCAGCACAGCAACACAACTACCAACTGGAGTTGGTGCCCGCTGAAAGATTTCCCGAGCTTTTACCCCGACAGTCTGTGCACCCAGACTGTTTGGGGTCTTCCAGCAGTCATCAGCACCTGCCGTGTCTCTGAGTGTCCCCACCTGGGCCACGCGTCCCCGGGCCCTTTGTTGTGCAAAGGCCCGGCACTTCACGGCCCCTTGCCCGGGGCTCTCCCCACACAGAGCTCAGCCCTCTGCAGCTGCTCACCGAGCTCCCTGCCCCGAATGTGCCCCTCAGCAGAGGGGTACACTCGGCAATTGGAGGCCTTTCACCTCCCGGCCTCGGGATTTAACCAAAACCAGCTGCACCTCAGCCTTCAACACTGCGCTGGGACAAGCGCAGCCCGACTATGTGAAGGACTTGAAGCGACCTTCTCAATAAAAGTGAGTTTTCCTGAACATCCGTCTAGAAAAATTACCATTTAAAAAGATAATTAGAAGAATGGTTTTGATTTAGAAACAAAAGGGAAAGAATTGGAGAAGACTGTAAACACAAACCCACAACATCCTCACAGCGCAGCCTTTTAACTCCGGGCGCACCTTCCTCTCAGCAAGCCCCCGTGGCCTGAGGCAGCCTGTGCATAGCCCCCTGTGCGTTCTCAGGACTCTGACTCCATTAATCCTACAGGCTCCCTCACTTCCCATGGAGCTCTGCTAAAACTCTCTTCCCACTTCCCAAACCTTCCCTTCCCTGCGGATGCCCAGCGGCTTGCATGGACGTGCCCTAATACAAGAGGCAGCTGGTGAAAAGAAGGAGGTCTTTTTCTCTCTTACTACTTAGCTGCTCTTTTTTTTAAGCAAAATACTGTCAAATGTACGTTAAATTGCAGGCAATTCGACAGAATGCATACTGAGACTTGTACTTTGAAAAAATTGAGTAGGGAGGTGGGCTGATGTGGTTTGCCAGGTAGTGTATCCCGCAGACACCTCTTTTGGGGTCAGTGGTCTCTGTCATCCACAATGCCTGTGCCAAGTCTGTCAGAGCCCCCTGAACCCATCACTCTCAGGGTGAAAGTGGCTCAAAGAATGTGTGCTGGGACTGGGTACACCCAGGGTGTGTCTGCAGCAAGGTGAGGATGGTAGGTTTTGAGCAATGCCAGGGTTTTTTTATTGCCAAAATATAGATGTCTATCAGTGATGCTGGCTTGTGTAGACCTAATTGACTTTGTTTCAAACTTGGGTCTGTTTTCTGTCTCAGTACTAATAAAACACAAAGGGCATTTATGTACATCTAGTGTATTTAACTGAGCTCATCGATTTGGTCTATTTTTATTATTGAAATTTTGATCTTCATGTTCTTCAATTTTTTGGATGTAGTTTGTTCAAAATTATATATGCTCTACTTTAAAATGTAGTTACCATTGAGGTATCAAAACCATAATCTTTTTGATGCAATTTAAATATAGCATGCTAAGAGGATCAGTTCATGAGTTCTAGGCCATAAGCAGGAAATTAAATAAAGGGATTTTAAAAAAAATTTAAAAGAGGGGAAAACATACTTGTTTGTTTTTATATTTTCCTTGACTATAAGTATTATTGTTTCAAATCTGAGAGAGTCAACGGAGACTTTGGTATCTCTGAAAAACAGGATTCTGAGTAGGTCAATAATCTCCAGAACAATAATTTTTATATCAAGAAATCCAGTAAAATTTAAAGTGTTTACCCTTAACTGATTTTCCAGGACTTTAACCACGCAATCAACAGATAAAGTATGTTTACATATTGGTAGCAGTCAGTGAGTCACTATTTAGTATTTACATTCAGTGATGATGTTGATACCAGATTGTGATATCTCTGCAAGTTCCATATGGGCTTTTTTCCCACTTTTGGTCTACCAGACAAGTTTATCTCATCTTGTACCTACGAATCTAAAGTATATTTATATAGATTTTGTTATAAGGACAAAATTGTATTGTCTGAAGCAAAGCATACGTGGGGAAAATTATTGCATGACATCTTTTGGCAGTATTTCTTTGTAGCAAATGCTGAAATTATTGACGAGTTTTTCAGAGCAAAGTGTTGCCTATCTGAAATAAGAACTTGTGGTGGGTTGACCTTGGGTGGATGTCAGGTGCTCTATCACTCCCCTACTCAACTGGACAGGGTAGAGAAAATATAGCTAAAGGCTCATGGGTTGAGATAAGGATGGGGAGAGATCAATCACCAGTTACTGTCACAGGCAAAAAGACTTGAGTTGGATCTGTTACTGAAGATTTACCCTGTAGTAAATCAGTGCTGGCTACTCCTGATTGAACTTCCTTGTTCTTCATGTCCATTAAAATGTATTCCAGGATTGGGTGCTCCATCACTTTCCCAGGTATTGAGGCTGACCAGCCTCTAGTTTCCTGTGACCTTCCCTTATGGGAAATACCAGGATCTCACCTTGTCTGTCAATTGTTCCAAATAATTCGAACCAATCACTTGCAAAAAAAAATCTTGCTAACTGTCAGTTTGATATTGGAAAATCCTAAAAATCTCTTTGTGTGGCTTAGCAGTCTATTTTGATTTGTTAAGTGTTGCTTAAAATACCAGCATCTCCAAAATTCAAAAAATGTCCGGAATTATTTGGAGTTGCTCAGAATTGTTTGCATGCCTCCTGTCAATTATCTCTGTATTCTCCAGTAAGTATAACAAAAGCAGTTCCTTAAATAGAATCATTACTCTTAGTTAGTAACCATTAGTTATTCAAAGAGCCAAAGCTAATTGCTTTGTATTCTAGTGATCTTTCCTTCCTGCTGTCTGAGGACACGACTTCTGGCATGATCCCAGCAATCCTCCCCCAGATGTCTCCTCTCCTCATTACTTTCCTGTGCCAGGGCCTCCCTTAGTTCTGGACCATGCTCTCCACTACTGCCTGCTGTGTAATCTCCAGGCAGGAAGACAAATCACAGTGGGGCAATGAGGACAAATGTTGGTGTCTCGAGCCCAAGGCAGAGAATCTTTCAAGGCACTCTGAAATGGTTAACAGCATTCTGTAGAAGGTTCAGACCTAAATGTCTCCTACAGACCCTAGGTGGATTCCATGACTGGGTTAAAGAGGCTGTTTCACTTTTAAGGTAAGCTGTTCCTGCAAGGCCTAAAATGCAATCACTAATTTGCAAGATCTGGTTTCTCTGCCTTTCCCTGAGTTGCAGAGCAAGGTGACTTCTGCTTTAGGGTAGGGAGCTGTGGTTCAATCTCTGCTATTCCCCATTTCCATTAACGCCTACTTCCAGTGGTACTGATCCTTTTTACTTCCTAAACAGGGTGTGATAACACTGTTCTGCCAGGCAGGAAGAAAATTATTTGTGCCAATCCAAAGATGAGGATACTGTGAGAGATAGAGATAGCACTGGAACTGGATCTGCCTTTGCTGATTGTTTGGCTGACTAGGATTTATAGCAAGCAGGACCTGTGTCTCTCAGGGCACCCCTAAAAACCATTCACCAGCACAAACTGACACATCCTTTGTACCAGTCTGTGCTACAGAAAATTAGATATGGTTTTGTGGTTGTTTTATTCACCTTCAGAATCTGTCAGTCTGAGTGACTGGCTGTTTACATCCAATGCCAATGACAAACCTAATCAAGAGGACATCTTCTCTGAGTGCTCTGCTTCTGTCACCTGCTCCATGTGTCTTTGCAGTCTCATCTGTGTGGGCCTTTGTGCAGGCTGAGTACGTACCACAGAACTGCAGCCATTCCTCCTGAGAACAACTCTGTGCTCATGGAAGGTAATTTCTACATCTTCCTTTGTGGCAACAACTTTGAGGAAGTGCTGGCCATGTTGAGCTTTGGCCTTTTTGAAGATAAGGAGTATGGCAGCCATTCTGAACAGCAACATTTAGAAGTGTTTATTGTGTTTCTTTGGGGCTGGTTTAAAACAAAAGGCTGGCATCATGAGAGCAGTACACAATTTATTAAACTCTACAGTATTGAAGGCAAGGGTGGAAATAAACTGATTTGGTGTCACTGCCCCCTTTGAAAAGCATCTCCTCTGAGGAGAATATAATACTGTGCACTTGCTTCACCTCTGTGAAAGGAATCGTCTAGAGCTGCAGGTATAGGAAGTCTGGTATGATGAACAAGGAGATAATTTAGAAAGAAAATCCTTGCATTAGCAAGTACATAGCAAGTACATAAAATATAAAAGGGCAAGATGTATTTTTACTCTTCTGGTCTATTTGCTACTAGATAAATAAGTAATTAAAATGGTACTAGTGACTTTTTAGATTCTCTTTGGGTTGTGTTTTGGGGGTCTCCATTTCTGTTTGAGAGGCTTGGACATGAGTCTCCCTTCCCAAGCAGCCTGTGAGAGGGATGTCACTCCATGTCATGATGTTTCATATGAAAATGCTACCTTCAGAAATCCAAAGTAGAAATGTGTGGATGATCTCCCTAATACCTAATCACAGAAATCTATTTGAGCAGAAGTAAAAAGATTTGCTAAGTGGTATAATAGCATATAACAGAGAAGTGGTGTAACAGCAAAATTGACTCTTGTCTGTCCATGGGCAAAAGCCTCTGGGCTTCCCTCAGCGTGTGACCGGAAATCCGCTATATCATACAGAGAATCCGTGTGCCTTGGCAGTTCTGCAGTTTAAACTTGATTGCCCACCCAGAACTCCCTATTGTGATCCTCAGGGAGACTTGGCTGCTTCTGCATGCACTCCACTGTCCCTTAATTGATTAATATTGCTTCATTTATAAAGTTCCACTGGCAAGAGGTGACATTTGTATAGTTGCATTTGGATGGTGTTTGATATATTTCTGAGTACAGAATGGCTGTCAGATTTGACAGCACAGTAACAGCACTGCCCATGTTTTATATGCAATTGTGCAAGGTGATTTGGGCATTTCTGACTTTGAAAGCCAAAAATTTCTTCTTTGATCTGCACACAAATTAATTATTTAGAAAAACACCTTCACAGGTTTTCCCTTTTGGCTTTACACAGAACAGGAAAACATTGGACCTGACATACCTATGTATGGCAAAATCTAGTGCTCTATAGGAATCCTTCCCTGGATTTACACAGGTGCCATATTTATCTCTTTGTAAAAATACATCTATTCATATTGATATTTATATTTGTTGATGTAAGAACTGCACAATTGTGACTGGTACAGTCCCGATAAGTAGTAAGCAAGAGCTTTTGTGTGTGCTTTTGGCAGAAGCAGGGGTGTCTAATGATAGGTGCTTGGATTTTTCTGAATGCCTTCTTATACATGAGCAAGGAAGTTATTTGTAGAATTCTCAGCATGAAATAATTTAGTTTGCCTCATTTAATGTAAAAGTGTCCATTGTTAATCATGTGGAAAAGGAAATAAATAGCTGTGAGGGAGAGCAAATAAATATTTTTTCTTTTGCTTTAATTATTTTTAAGAAAAGCAAATACACAATTACAGTGAAAGACTCTATTTTTCTCCTTTTTTTTGTAACATCTTTTTTATATTTAGTGTGACCTTTATGATTTTACCAAAAGCCTTCTTAATATCCTCATGTTTGTTTATGTGGTGTTTTTAAAAGAAAGCTTGAAGCAATGAATCAAGACCTGGTTTACATCCAAATTCAAGTTTTGCAGTCACTGTCTCTTTTCTATTGGACTTTTGGACCCAGACACAACTGCCAAAGGAGGATGAAGCTACTGAAGTCTGAGGCAGCCTGGAGTGCCTGAGCCTGGGGCACTTGGTCTTCTGGCCTGCCCAGAGCTGTGAAATCATTGGTGAGCTGTGCCTCTAAGTGAAACAGCTGTGGGAGGAGGTCCAAGAGCTGTGAAGAATCTGAAAGGATGAGGAAGCTATGAAATGGCAATTCTCTGAGCCCCCAGCCACAATACTGCCAGGGCAAGGGCAACCTGAGGAGTATCAGGCATGGCTGAAGGGCAGTGGGGCAGTGATGAAGTCTTTGGGGATGGAGATGGTGCTCAGCTTGGTTCTGTCACTGAAGGAAGGCTCTGAGGATGACTCAGATCCCTCAGGTTGTTGCCTTTTCTGAGGAAACAGCATTCCTGGGTGCTGCTCTGGAATGCAGTGCGGGGAAGAAGCACAAGTTAAAAGTCTTAGAGTAGTTACAGAGCTGTCACCTCACTGGGGTCATGAAGGTGTGGTGGGATAGGTCACATGGTTGGAGTGCACCAGAGGAGTGACCCACCAAGAAAAAATTCAGCTGCTGATGCACATAATTTTCTCTTACAAACCCAATACCTTCTCAAATGAATATAATCCAGTGTGGTTTCCCACTGCTATAGAAGGAGAACTAAGGTTACAGCAAAGATGAGACAATGGTGGTCATAAATGAGGAAGTAGCAAGTATAAGAAACAAAGGATCCAAGTTTGCCAAAGGTATTGGTAAGAGAATGACCTTACTTCAAAAACTTTTTCCTCTGTTCACATCTTAGATATTTTTATTTTTGAAATGTTTAGCAAACATCTTGGATATATTAATGAGACAAGTAACTTTAAAAAATAATTTAAAATCTTCCAACCATGCAGAAAAACCCAGTAAATAATAATCCAAAATTATATGCCACTACAAATGCAAGATGCTGAGGCTAGAATTCCAATAAACAATAAGAAAATGCTTCAGAATATAAGTATAAATTGTGTATTTCAATATCTAGTAATGCTAAAAAGATACACAGGAGTGGGTTTCCTATTTCACTACCAACATCTGATTGAATTTAAAGTAAATATCTTTATATATTTTTATCATAAAAATAACAGTGTTATATTTATTGAGGACCTGCCTGTTCATATATTAAGGGTTTTTTTACATGAATGCATGAAGCATGTCAGCTAGAAATACTGCTTGGGGTTTTTGTTTTAAATATGCTAGTAGTGTCATGGGTGAGTAATTTCTATTTGACATTTCAAGAGCTTAAGAACTACACTAGGTATCTGGAGCTGATATTGAAACAGGGTTTTAACCTCTTTCCTCATGTGTTTATTTCTGTTTCTTTAACAGATAGTAAACATTCAGCAATCTTGGAATCCAACGTGATAAGATTCTTTAATTTTTCCTCACCAGCCAGGCCATCTAGCCCACAAAGTCTGATTTAATGTACAAAAAAACAAAAAAAACAAAAAAAAAAAAACAAAATAAAAAGGAAAATAAAAGAATTGGATTTGTTTTCATAGTGATAAGGTTTTATGGACAAAGTCTTGCTGTGTGTAGAGTTGGAGTGAGCACACTCTATGTGGCACAGTTTTGTGGAAAAAAGGAACGGGCTCTCCCCTGCCGAGCAGTACAACTGATCAACAAATAACAAAATAACCTGCTCATTTATCAGAGCTGGGAGTGCAGGGGAAGGCACTCACAGCAAGGAACTCCCAAACTCAGGTTAATGACCAGTCTTACTGCTCCTAGAAGACAGATCACAGATGGGTGTTAACACTTTTCTCAGTCTGTTGCATCTGCATGGAACGAATGGGGGACATTTAGTTTGAATCAAGCAAGATATGCTGCATTTTTAGCATGTTTTGAAAAGGCAGTTTACAGCATCTGGAAAATGTAGACTGTAGATTTCTGTCAGCTAAGAACAGTGCTATTGCCTACTGACTAGAAACCATTTTGATGATAACTTCAGCTCAGCTGAACAAGATTTTAACTCCAAATAATAGAAGTAACAGTATTCTGCTATGCCTGTTTGTTGCTTAATAGGGTTAGTAATCCACATCTTGTTTTACTTTCTATGTGATGCAAATTTAGGAATAATGAAAAGAGTGCAGGAACAGACAGAAAACATAATTTTCTCCAGTCACTTTAACTACCCCAATAGATGAGAAGACTGTCTATTCATAGTGTCAAGCCATATCAGGCAATCTGTTCTGGGACATAGAATAACTCTGCTGTTTTTTTTGCTGATGAGAACATTTGTCATTTGCAATTGCCAGACTGTACATATGTTGGCATTAGATAAATTCTCAGTATGCTTCTTGAATATTTTCTGCCTACCAAATGATTTATGGCTGAAAACAAATCTGAGGAACTCCTGTCTTCTCTAATAAGCTAATCAGACAGTTCTGTTCCCTCCCCAGTCCGTGGGTGTACAAACCCATGTCTCTTACGGTTCACCAGGGTGCACCGATCACCATTAAACTGCCTCCTAGCCTGTGCAGAAATGCTCCTTTTTACAGTCTTATTGATGCTGTGACACAGTGCAGCAAGATTCATGGAGGGGAAGTAAAGCAAATGAGAAGGATCATGGCCCTCTAGCTTCTGGGATAGGGCATTCATCTGGGAGGTTGAAATATATCTCTGTTAGGCCCTGCAAAAACTCCAGCTCAGTAATTTTATGTTATGCTGTCATTTAAACCCAGGAGTAATTCTGGAATTAGCTGTGTTACATTGTCCCCAGCATTATTACAATTTCACACATACTTGGGTGCAGTTTAAAAAGGATTAAATTGCCTGTCCTAGTGCACTTAGCATGGCATCAAACTAGGGAGGGTTCATTAGCAGGGTTCAAGAGAGGTTCATGGCTGTAATGCTGTGCTCACTACAGACCTTTGCAAAGACAGAAGTGCTAAATGCTTACTGATCTCAAAGCTAAAATCCTGAAGCCAATCACTTGAAAGATATGTTTGCACACATTTTTTTTTTTCTACAATGGCTGATCTAAATGGAGGCAGTGTTTACTTCTATGTTCATTTTTCCCCCCAAATCCGAACCTTAGGAAACAGAAATGTCTGGTTACATTTTAAGAAGTGGCTTCTGTAATCAAATCAGTGGAGTTCTGTGTCATGGCAGATTTTACTGGCTCACAAAAAGAAAGGGAAAACTGATTCCAGCTAGTTGTATGTAATATATTATCTTGTTCTGTGTTATTTAAACAGTCCTAGTATCTGTGACTTCCATCTGTTACATACCAGGGAAAGCATCACATGCTAAAGTGTGGTAGAAAATGGTGTCATTTTCTTTCCATCTTCATTCAAGATCAGCTGTGTGGCTGCCTTCTACACTGATTCTCTGAGTCAATTTTGTTGCTCACATTGCTTCTAATTTTCTCATGGGTATTAATTATAACTTCATTGGCTGTAAGTAGAGTTCCTGCCCTTTTGGAATTGTCATTGTGTTGCTGTCATGCTTCCAGAGAGCAAACACTGTGCCTGCTTCCCTCTGGGAGTAGCAGTTCTTCCTGTTTTGGAGCAAAGTCAGTCTCACCTTTAACCACTATGGTAGCATCACAAGATTTTTACAACGAAACAGTTATTCTGTATTTCTGCCTGCTGTGTCAGGTAGAAGGAGAAATTTAAAGTCTTCTAGTCATCATTATCCTTCCATAATTCTAAAGCAAAAATGCTCTAGATTGACTTAAATACTGCAGTTTAAAGAAAACAAATTAGATTGTGAATTCTCAGTGAACACCAATGAGGTATCTCATGACAGTGAATATGAAGGATAAGCCATTATATGGGGAAATGTCTGCAAAGCTTAATTTTGGACCAGTAACAGGCCATATTTGAACCCATTCTGTAATTAGTAATTTCAAGGAACTGCATAAATCAGCTTTCCCTTTAGCCATGAGTAACTTCCTGAGACAGGCTGGTTGCTGGGGATTGCAACAGGCTCCCGGCAGTTCTGTCTGTGGCTGTAGGGACTGCGAACAATGCCAGGAGAGAAAGTTGGTTAATAAGTTACAGTGCCCTCAGGTTGGTTTATTGTCAGTGACCTGGATCATGGTGCATGCTTTACAATGAAGTAGTTCTCAGTGTCTTGTTTGGAGTGCCCACTTTGAAGTGTGGTAGAATATATGCAGTCAAAAGCCAATGGGAAACCAGCAGCTCATGTAGAAGAGCACATTATGGCAGGAAAGTAAATAGCAAACTTTCAGAGGTCACAGACTGGTCTATTGCTTTTTTTTTTCCCCCCTGTATTCTGGAATTTGGACAGCACAGTTGGCTGACAGAGGATCTAATTAGAGGTCACACAGGGCATGAGACTGGCAACTGTCACCCTCCTGTGGGAACAAGTTTGGGTCTGTATTCTTTGGGCTTGCCCGGGAATAAAGGGAGCAAACATGATAATGAAGAGAGACTGGCATTACTGTTTGCAGGCTTCGTGTCCTTTGCCCCTTTCTTTGGTCAATGAATTCCTACCAGGGAAAGGTCCTTCTTACTATTTTCCATTTCCTGTGCAATGTCTTTATTTTTTGAGCCCCACCATATGTTGCCAGTGAATTTTGACAGAATACTACTCCTTGATGTTTATTCAAATAGTTTCATCTTTGGAACACAGTGTAAAGGTCGTCTGCTGCTTGCAAATTCTCACAAGGCTGGGACGGCAAATGGTGTTAGTTTTGCTGCAGCAGAAAATGGAGAAGTGAGTCATCCATGATTGCAAAGTTTGTTGGCATAACTGCTAGAGAGAGAGAGAGAGAGAGCTCTGTACTAAACTGTCTATAGAAATGGTTCCTAGCAAAGGAATTTCCCTTTTCTTCAGAAAAAAGGAGGTATTTGGTCAGAGTCACTTATAATAATCTTTTCAAGCTCCTCCTCTTCTGACTACCCAGCTTCATCCCCAGATGGCTGACATAGCCAATCCTCTGCTGTGTGACTTCCTCCTATGGTGATGCTTTTGCTATTTATCTTCTTCCAGTCAACCTTTTTATCCATCGTCATTCGCTCCATGTGCTCACTTTCTTCATATCTATTGAGACAGAAATGTACAAAGCAAAGCAGGTAGCTGCCAGTACTCAGTCCTAAAGTGCATTAGGTGATACTGCTGCTTGACCTGTGCTCTTTGAGACTGGGTGCCAAGCTGAGAAAGACAACTTCCTTCTTCTAAATTTTACAGTTTAGAAATAAGATTATAATTTTAGCAGCAGTGCATTTGCCAACATCAGCTGATCTTTGAAAATCATGTTCCTAGGCAATGCAACGCAAAAGAGATTAGCATAAAATAACAGATAAATGGTAGGATTTACTGTATAAATTACAATACTGCATAAATTACTGTGTTTTACCTGCCCTTTCCATCATTCAGCTACCACAGCTTCACCAGTTCAATTTATCCTGCCGTTCAGTATCTGTACTTTGCCAATGGCGTGGGGGGGACAAGTGAGGGAGCACAATGGAGGAGTCGTGACTGCGGAGCTGCGTGAGGAGCCGTCCCTGTCCCTGTCGCAGCGGGAGCGGGGAGCGGCTGCGGCAGCAGAGCCGGTGCCGCAGTGAGTCAGGAGCCGAGGCAGCCCGGCCCGGGGAATGAATCACCGCGGGTACGGGCTGCGCCTGCAGATCGCTGCACCAGCGCCGCCGCTGGGGGATTTCGGCTTCCTCTCCAGCAGAACCGGGAGCCCCAGCTCCCGTCGCCACCTGCACAGCGGCTCCTCTCCCTTTGCCGAGAGAAATGAGGCTGGGCTGCGGGGGAGCTCGCACTGGGAGTCTGGCAGGTCTCTGCAGCCGGGAGCCTGAGGAGCTGCAGACCTCCCCTCCTGTGTATGGAGCTGGTTGCTCAAGCACCTTTGGCCTGCGACGTTCTTTAAACATCACAAATAACATGTTTTCTCTCTGAGTAGTAAATTCCTGTCCCAGTGTAGTCAAGGTAAAAAAAAAAAGCCTGATAGGGTTCCATCCTCTGGGGCATTATGTTCTTCAGTCAGGCTAATTTTCTGCATATGACTTTACATTTTCATGTTATTGCCAGAACTGTTTTGTATTGTTGCTTAAATAGCTTCTACATTTCATACCAGGTCTAACTGTGTTTCAGTGGTGGGTAAATAATAACATTAAAGTGCAAGAATTATTCCTGGTAGTTACCTGATATGCCAAAGTGAAAGTAGTAGATATAGTACTATTGGACAAATGCCAGATATATGGATAAAAGTATGTAAACGGGTTTTGTTGGACACTTCTGCAGGAATATGTGTGCATATACATTTACATACACATTTTTAAAGGGGAAAAAAAGGTAATTAAAAAGCTAATCTAAAAAAAAAAAGACTTCCCTGGTATTAGCCTAATTTATTGGCCCCACCCAATGTTGAGACACAGTAAACAAAAAGCTTCATTGCAGCTGTGTGCATCCAGCTGTGGAAGCGCAATACTTCAGCTGCAATGCATGAATGTGACTTTTTCTATATTGTACAGTTGGAAAATTATTTCAGTGCTGAAAAACAGTGCTCTGTTAGTTTGTTGCATCAGATCTAATTTGATCTGATACAAGCATTATTATAAAGTGCTTTTCTGAAGAGTGTAACATAAAATCATCGTTCTCCCACATCCTTTTTGTTGGCTTACTAGTTTGCTTCTGTTCTGTCTTTCAGAGAATTTTTAAGCCTGAGACCTTAGCACCTCTTCACCAAGCATTTGAAAAAATTCAGAACAGTCTTAGTAATCGGACATTTTGGGTATTTGAGTATTTTCGCAGACTCAGTTGTAGTAATTTCTCTCATCAGTCTGTGATAGAGAAAACTTAAACCTAGGGTAGTAAAAGGGTGTTAATCTCCACTGGATTCTGTTCAGAAATGGAGGAGACTAAGAAGCAGAAATGTATGTTTGGTATTTAGGCAATGCTGTGGAACAGCTCCTGGATATTGCAGCAATATTGTGAGGCTACATCCCTAGCAAGACATCAGTTACTTCCAGTGTTTGGCTTGGTGAAGTTATGTTGCCATTACTGAGATGTAGGATAAAGCATTGAAACTCTAAGGACCTAAGGAAAAAATGTCAGCTGATGGTCTATAGATGTGGGAGTTGCTGAAAATAAATAAAGCAGTTGAGACACTAGATTTTAAAATCTGGATGCAAAATCTATGGAGATATGAGCAGAAAAGAAAAGGGGCCTTAATTTCTTTTGCAATGAATGCTAACTCACAGATAATTTGTTTTTCCCTAGCCATTGGTTACAAATATAATAGTATGTTTCTTACTCTCTCTCTGTTGTTAAGGGGAATCTGTTCCAGTACCCAGCTACCCTCTGGATGAAGAACCTTTTCCTAATGTCCATCCAATCTGAATGTCCCTTGACACAGCTTCATACCATTATGTATTATCAGGGGTTGTAGTTATGTCTAATAAGATTATTCATTATTTTTTGCATCACTTGCCATCTATTTGCACAAATAGAAGAATTGTTTACAAGCATTGTGATTCAGGGCCTGAGTCCATCTGCACAGCGGAATTTAAAAAAAAAGTAATCAAAATAATTTCTGTATGCAAAAGCGTTATTAATAATTACTTAGTATCTATCAATTTATATAGGGTCTGAATTAGATGCAAATCTCTTTCTGTACCTTCTGTCTATGAACCTTTTTCTCAGGCATAAGCTTCCAGATCTGTAGTGTGCTATTACAATGAGTTTCAGTATTTCTGTCTCTTTCTCTCAGCCTCCTGGTGTGGTCAGAGGGTTACATTTATCCACCGCTGTCCAGTGGATCAGCAACACGGCACCTAACGCAAAGCATTCTATTTTTATGTGAAAATAAAAGAGCAAAAATATCTACACAGTGGCCACAGCTTTTGTGGATGACACAGATATTTTCCCTTGATCCCTTTCCCTAATGAGAAGTAATGTTGCCATCTGCTGGCAGAGGACGAGGACAGGCTGCTTCTGGTGCTTTCTTCATGAAGCTGATGGGTTCCCTTGATGAGCTACAAATCCTTTCTTTCCCCCCCGTGCTTGATTCATTGATCTTGGCCATATCTTTAACACACCGAGGTAATTATTTCTGTGTGAGGTCCATGAGTTATTTATGAAGGTTTGAATCAGAAAACCATCTACATAGTAAGTTTTCCTTTCAAGTATCCATTGGCCTTGTCTTAATAAAGGAGTTTATTAAACATTAATGATGTGGTCCTCATTATAATTTAATTAATTGGTGAAAAAAATTTTTCCTATGAAACAGGGAATAAATGTATGCCTTTGCTGTAAACCAGGAGGTACTTTTCATTGCCACCTTCACAATAAAAAAATTTTTCAGGTCCTCTAATCTCAGTCAGAGACTTCAACAGTAGATTCAACAGGAAGAGACAGCTGGTACCTCAGACCCTGCTCATCTGTCTTTTAATGCCTAGTTCATGAATGAATGTCTTAAAATATTGTCTAGGAATGCTGGGACTAGGAATAGGACTAGGAATGTTGCTGCTTCACAAGGGTGGGGATACCAGAACAAGACACTGATTCAGTGCCAATTGACACGTTCTGCTTTGCTCTTGAAATGTGTTCTCCTTACATACCCCTGACCTGGGCCGTTGTCTGGAAAGATACAGAAAAAAACTCACTCATGTCCCACTGACACTTTTAATGGTCTGATGCCATATCTGGCAGGTTATTTCTAGGACTTTTCTTAGCTTAGCTTGGAAGAGCAATTCATATTCCTCTTCTCAGTTTGAGGGAAACTTCTTAAGACTGGCTTCACTTTATTTCACAAGACTCCATTTTTAAATCTTTTCTCTCAAGCCACTGCCCCTTTGTAAAATGACTTAATCTCATTTCCTGGATAAGTTTTATAACCCCATTTTGCTTATTTCCCCAGATATTAAGTGTTAACTCAGTGCAACTCCTAGAAATGTAGGAAAAGTTAAAAAAAAAACCAAAACAGAACTCAAAACTCCAAACGAAAAAGAAAAGTATAAATTTGATCAAACAGCCTTTTCTTCTTATCTGAAACATATTTTATTTAATACAGCACCATTTGACTTTGTTGTTTTTTTGTCTCCTGAACACAAAATAATGATACTCTTCTTCCTCTTTTCATAAAACTGCTGATGCTGAGGAGACAGATGGAGAAAATGTCCTGGTTTGACCTTGCTTAATTTTGCAGACTTCATGTGTATCGCAGGAGCTGATGGTGAAAAGCCCAGGCCTTTTAAAGGCTATGGGAATGCTTTTTCATGAGTAACCACAGAGGGGCTCTGGAGGGTGTGTGATACCACACCATTCACTCAGAAAAAGAGAACAGTTTTTCTGATGCTGATCATCTTCACCAACTGCTGGATGAAAAACTATGTGTTTTGGTTGGAAATGGAATATTATAAATTGCTTCTCTGTGCAAATAAATGCTATATCTGATGCCCAGACATTGGTTAAGTGTCGGATATCAAATGCTGCGGACTAGAGGAAGCTGTAGCTTTCCATTAACATGCAAATCTCATCATATGATAAAGTGGTGAATGTAAATAGCAGCGGTGTCTAGAGAGAAATCATTCTGACTTCCCAGGGTTTTGGCAATTAAAGGCAAATTTGTAGTAAATTCTACTTAAGTTCAAGGAAGGATGAGAAAGGAAACATGGCAGGAATTTGCAAAGAACCCTCCCTAGTTTAGGCCTATGCTGATGGCAATGTGAGCAGATCTTGAGAGATCTCAGATTGCAGCTGTTGCGTGACATTGTTTGAACTGAAAGCTTTTCTCCTTCCTTGTGTCCCGGGAGAAGCACCTGATTGGGGCTGCACATGGCAGAGCATATCTGACATGCTGCTGATGAACAGACTGGTCTTTAGGCACGTGTATACTGCAGAGAAAGTATTTGTCAAACCTCCTGCAAAATAAAGGAGGATTAATGCAGAAGATGAAAGCTAATCCTCCCTGCCCCACCTGGTTGAAACTGGATCAGAATTTCCATTGCTTCTTCATATGCTCAGTTTTGTGATAGCAGGAAAGGAAGGAGGAAGAGGAGATTCCTTGGTTGTAGTTAAGGCACAAAGCTGTCTCCCACTATTTCATCCCTAGACCCTGCAGGATGTTCTTTGAGGTTGGAAAACCATAGCAGGAACATGCATTGGAGTTGAAGCAGGAAGCTAAAGCATATATAGTTAATTTGGGGGGATGAAGGAGTGGGGTAAAGTGAACAGAAAGGTAAGGAACTAGGATTTGAGAGGGAAGGGACTGGGAGGTGACAGAGCAGGGGACTAACAGGAACTTGGAAGACCTGAATTCTAGGGAAGACTTTTCTGTAACCTAGGTTACTTCCTTTAACCTATTTTTATTTGCTCTTTTATTAAATTGCAAATCCCTTATTTCTCTGTGTTTTGGAGAGTCTTTTGTTCTGCCATGTCATGTTTGAGTACTTGGGACTTGGGCAAATTAAAGATAGGCCAAAAGAGATACAAAAAACCCTATCCATGAATGTTCTGTGATTTGGGGTTTTAGTAGGTCAGCTGACAATACCCTGTACTTCTGTGAACTGGCACTGAAAATAAAATCCTTGCATGCCCAATACTCCTATTTTCTGCTGCAGCCCAAGAAGGTTTAAACCTAAACCTGAGAGGGTCCTCACCACCAAAATTGTGGGAATGTGGTGGTGTAAATCCTTTCATTCCTGCTGAGGCTAAATAACTGTGAGAAAGTCAGCAAGTTTAACCCCAGAGGGAGCTCTGATAGGAAAGAGAGATCCCAGTTAGTTTGCAAGTGAGAAACCCTGACCACAAGGCTTATACTGTTTATTGTATCTAATGCCCTCTGATTATTGTGCCTGTGAACCCATCAACATTGTGATTGATGAGAACTAATCTGAAATAACTTTCTGAGTTTCTACGCAAACTTAGTTTCTATGCTAAGTAACTTTGAATGCATTTCTTAATCATTAAATCTCTGTGTTTACCATTAGATTTTCAGATGATTAAAAACAACTGTGTTCCACCTGGGTGGGACTTCAATAGAGCCATAGCTGTTGAACAGTAAATTTTATTTTACTCTGGCCCTTTTTGATGGGTATTTAATTATATTGCATGCAAAGACTCGGGATTTGAATTCTCTATTGTGCTATCTTAAGCCAAGTTCTACTGAAGAATGATTTGAAATGGACACAAACAGTTTTGATTTTTTTGAAAGTAGTGAAACAAAATGGTAGAATTAGGGTATGCCTTGTCAAGAAAATCTGTTGTTGCCAAAAAAGTTACTACCCCAAATGCCAAATCATCTTTTTGTATAAAATGTGGGAAGTTTCAAAATACACTGTATGTTTGTAAGGGAGATTTCTACCACAGCTTCTTACATGACCTTAAATTTCCAGTTTTCTTCTCTTGCTGTATTCATCTTGACTCTTCTGTGGAATTTCTCAGCTGTCAGTCTTGGCCACAACAGCTAAACTGCATTAGCTAGATCTAACCAAAATACAGCATTCACTCCAATTTGGGTAGGTTAGTTTGTTCTAAAAAGATAAGATTTTTTTCTCCATTATTTGGAGTGTACAAAGTAATTTTTTACACAGTGGTGATAGTTGCCATAAGGTTAACAAATTCACATTTATAATGCAAATGTTACCCCTGCGTGAATGCCATTCACTTTAACATTGAGTTTAAAAGAAGAACATAATTGGAGGAGAGGTTCTTCATTGCTTAGCACAACAGGTTCGTGTGTGGGTGGACTCTTCTGTGCTACAGCTACAGAATGGGAGAACTGAATCTTCAGATGTTCTTTGAAGGAAAATAAATATACTTAGGCAATAAAGTGAGATATATTTAGGTGGTCAATGCATTATACAATTGAACAGAAGCTAAACAATACTGTTTGGGCTTTTCCTTTCCTTTCATGTGTTAAAATTCTGTTTGTAGCCCTGCATTCAATTCAGATGCTTGAAGAATCACTTCATTTCAGTGTGATAGTCATAACAAAATACCCTGTTCAAAAGAGTACCTACAGTCACAGTCAAAATTCATTGTCCTGCTCTGCTGCATACAAACATGACATATTAGCATGTGTGAGGACTGTCTTTATTTAAGTTCCAGGAAGAGGCTGCTTGTCTTAGGGAATTCTTAGTAGAATCATATAGTCAAAGAGTTTAAGAGAAGCATTTTTTTAGAAAACCGGAACTTCCTTTCCTTGAACCAGGAACTTGCCATAAGTCAAGTCACAAACGTAAAGATGGGTGCAAACTCCACATATAGGCACTCTCATAATGGTTATTTTTTTATCAGCTGTGGCATGCAGCTGTTGTTAATTCTTCAGCTCCTCCTGGAACGTGTATTGTTTGTTCCTTTTGGAAACTGGGCGGAGATTAAATAATGAGTGTCTTTACTGGCTGTTTATCTTGGGCCAGGCAGCTCTTTAATGACAGCTGCTCTTTCTCTGTTGTAAAAAGAATTTTCATTTTCAGCATCTCAGGATTACAGCATGTGCAGCATCTGTAGAATTTGAAACTACTTCAAACCATTCAGCTTCTCCTCACTGTTGTTCCCAAAAGTTAGTCTGAATTTTCTCAGACCAAAGTGATCCAATTTACAGATGCTTTACTCCACAGATGCAGTAAATGAAAAATAAGCACGTCCAATAAACTGAAAGTACATTTCTATGTTGTGATGAATAAAATATCATTTCCCTGAGCTGCATGCTGAGGCAGCTAATTACAATGCAGTTCTAAAAGGCAGAAGTCCTTTGTTTAGGCTAGAGTTACTGTGTTTGGTGAGATAGTTTTACAAGCAGCAGGCTGTATTTGTGAGATTAAAAGAACACTCAGTGAACAGAGCTAGTAATTATTTTCTAGTTTTCACTGTTCTGAAAATAAGTGTATGCACTGAAACACGGTGTGGCGTATGCATTTTTTATTTGAAAAATTACTTCAATATTTAAGGAGTAGGATAAATGTTGATGCTTGGGGGTATAAAGCATTTAACATAACCAAATAGCTGATACAACACAGTCAGTGCCTTTTTGTGCTTCAACACAGTCTCCTCTTTGCTTTGCTGATGCAGAATGACCACTGGCGCTAATGAAAAAATATATTAATTATTGATGGATTTGATTATGATTTGAGTCAGATAAATGTCTGCCTATAGAGACTAGAAAGAACACAGGACTTTCTATTTAATTTCTACAACAGAATATACATACTGCTAAAGCTGTAGTGATTTAACCTCAGTACCATTATTTCAGTTGTTTTTTCAGTTTCTGGCCAAGATATATAAAAAAAGATCCAAACACCATTAACAATTAAGAAAATTAATGGTCTATAGTGTATGGTACTATGCAAATCATGACACCTCTTTCAGTCTTCATGCTTTTGCTTCTTATGTATTTATATTTTACCTTTTTCCCCTTCTCAGTATTAGAGTTTTACCCTTTTTCCAATCATTCTTACTTTGTCTGATCACTAGGGAAGCTGCAGTTATTTGTGAAGGTTTCTTTTCAAACTTGGTGTGTGATGAATTAACTCTGACTTTAAGATGGCATGCAAGAAGAAAAGACTAAGCTGTTATGACATGGTCTTATTTTTTACCTCTTACACTCTGCCTCCAACTCAATTATTGCTTTAAAAATTGAGGTAAATTTTTTTCTCTGCTAGAAGACAGCTGGTATTAATGGTACCAAATAAGTCAGTCTATATGTCATACATGTTTGGGGTTTTTTATGATAATAATAATTATCCTGTTGCAGTTCATTCATTATCACATTTCCTCTTCCCTTTGATGGGGAGTATTAGATTGTCCCTGACAATTTATTGCATTGCAGGTATTAACAATATATGTTATTTGCTACTGTCAAAATGTGTGTGTTTATTACAGCCTAAAGATGGCCATGCATTTAAGAAAGGAATAACTATTCATTGTATCACTGTGAGTAACTTATGAATAAGGAAAAATTGGAGCTGTAGGTTTTTATCAATGGAAATTTAACACTTTCCCAAAGCCTATAGATGTCATGAAATGGAATACAAATTTTCTCCTGAGTTCAAAAATAAGAGAAGGTGACTATGCAGTGGAAGTTCCTGGAAATGCCATCATTTGAGTAACTCACACCTAGATTTAAGAAAATAAAAAGTAGACTTCAGAAAGTAATCATGTTTGCAAAAAGCAGAGATGATATAAAGAGTGCGTGCTTCCACATTCAAATAAATTACAGAATACCTTTCTATTACAGTTGTCTGTATTCTTGGACTGGAATTACCAATATGGGTTTAATTGATCAAATACAGTTTTATAGTCAGTCTTTCTTTTTTGTGGCTTTTATTTGTCAGAGAGTCTTTTTTTCTAACAGTTTGAAGTAACTCTTATGTAAGAAGGATCTAACACCAGCTTCTATAAAATGATTGTGTAGATAAGCAGTCTAGTTTGTAAAAAGAACACATTGAAATAAAGTAGGTAAATAGAGGTGAGAGGACAAGTCTTGTCTAAGAAATGAACCCTGTAAAAGAAGGCTACTAAATACTCATGTCTTACATAACATCTCTCTGCAAAGGTGGAAGAGATAGGAATGAGTAGGCAAGCCTTCAGAGTGAGAGGATTAGTTAGTGTTCAAATAGTGGGGCTAACTGAGACTTTTATTTCATGAGTCAAATCCTGGGAGAAAGTTCTGAATATTGATGTATTTTTCCTTTCCTACAAATACATTGTTTTTCTTTAAATCTGAAGGAACAATGCAGATTGTATTTTCTCTGCACTGAGCGGCATCTACAACTGAGCACAAATCTCTGTGCTCACAGAAATCACTGTAGGAGCTATAGACTCAAAATCCCATCCTACTTTAGGGATAATTTTGGTTGCATGTTAAGAGGAGGTCTCAGAGAACTTTTGATTATTCATGCAACATAGGAAAAGTAGGAAGTGGAGGGAGTAGTCAGGAAAAGAAGAGAAAGAAGACATGGATTTGAGAACAGAGTATGTGTCTGCTTACCAGTATCCATGCACAGCAGTTCAATTTTCAAAAGAACTGGTTCTTTATTTTCTCACAATTTTTTTTCAAAGATGCTGAAATGGATTCTTGAACGCACACATCTGGGAAGAAAAACCACCCCCACCCCCAAAATGAAAAAACCTTTTAAGGTCTTTTGAAAAAATGATTTGCTGACAAGACATTCTTTCTGGAAAGTATTCACCTTGTCTGTGAGTTCTCAAGCCAGTCACACAACTGTGGGACTGGACTGCCCTCACCTGATAGTAGCCTTGCAGTAGGTAAAGGGGCCTCAGAAGAAGACTGGAGTGGGATTTTTCATAAAGGCATGTAGTGATAGAGCAAGGTGGAATGGCCTTAAGCTGTAGGTTTAAATTAGATAAAAGGAAATAATTTTTACTGTGAGGATAGTGAGGCAGTGGAGCAGGTTCCCCAGACACATTGTGGACTTCCCATCCCTGGAGGTGGTGAAGGCCAGGCTAGATGGGGCTCTAAATAACCTTGTTCATTGACAGGTATTCCTATCCATGGCAGGGGGGTTAGAAATACATGGTCTCTGAAGTCCTTTCCAACCCAGCCATTCTGTGAGTCCATGATTTCCCCAAGCACGTGTTCAGCACCATGGCCAGGGCAAAGGTAACAAGGACAATGGTAATGTGTAAATACTTGAAATAACAAGGAATCTTTCTGTGGACACGTTGCTGGTTGTATATCCAGATGTATATAGATGATCAGTAGCATATGATTAGCGAGATTCACCAGGCATAAAACTACTTAATTTCCTCCTTCTCTTGATAGTCAGTCATTAACTGTATATTTGTTTCTCTTGGAAGTCGGATCTGACAGTAAGTAAGGGAAGTTGCACCATATTTATAAACTCTTAAACAAAAGTGAAAGATAATAATGCCTGAAAGGAACTATGGCCATTTCCCCTTCAACAGTTCCTTGCTTAGCTTCCTCTTTAGTACCTCAAGTAAGGGGTTTAAATGTTTATTCTAGGAAGCTTATTCCAAGTATGAGAAAAAACACAAGAAGCTCAAGAAACTCAAAACTGAATCTGAAGGTGTAGTTTAGCTTTAGGTAGTGAATAAATAATATTAATATTAAGGATGTGCATGATTACTCTTCTCTTTCTACCTCTCTATCAAATATAAAAATGATCTTAATAACTCATGCCCTTCCCCACGCTGGCCAATCAGGGCGTATCCCCTGCAAGAAACCATTTGTGATAAAACTATATGTGGAATATTCTGGAAAAGGAGAGACATTCTTTCTTACAAAACTTCTAGATGAGTTTATTTTATCCTCTTCATTACTTCTCTCCTGGTTGCCCTTTCACAGCCACATTTTGCAAGCATTGAGCTTGGGTTGCCAAGTTTTACTAGATTTGGCCAGGATTGGTGGTGTGCAAAGCAGAGGACAAGAGATGTTGCTGTCAATGCCCATTGCATTTATTACTTTTCCTTGATTGGTGGTGGCAAACTACAGATCTGTATGTCCTTTTGTAGTCTCTGGCTGTTAAGACATGATCCTTTGCCACAGAATAAGACTTATTTCAGCTTTCAGAAATCTTAGATCTGATTACTGCTTATTGTCTGTTTTCCCCTATTTAAGTTATATGTCTTTAGTCTGTTTTCTTGGTGAACTAATGGAAAAGAAATGCAATATATGACATGGTGCTACTTATTTCCATCCTGATCTCAGAATGCAGGTCTCCCACTGTCAAGTCATCTGTGCTGTGGTCTTAGCAGAGTGCAGACCTATTTTTTCTGGATGCAAACAACACAATTCCACTTTATCCCTGGTAACAGCATCTTGGAAACAGTGATCCTAATCATAATTTTGGGCTGTTCTTTCCATCCTGGTTCTGCCACTTCTTCCAGTGCTTACACACATACGTATTCTTTTTCACATACATTCACATTCCTACTACCATCATCTGGTTCTGGGTTTAGTTCTAAAAATCACTGATTTTTCACTGATTTTTTTGGGTGCAACCCACACTCAGTGGCACTTCATGTAGAAGGTATGCACTTAGCAATGGAGAAAGCAGTCTAGGAAAATACAGGCTCCCACAGTCATCCATAGTGTCCATACCTGTTCATATTCAATCAATGGGAGGCATTCCAAGATCCTTATAAATGGTTAACAGAACTAGAACTTTACAGGTGAGCATTCTTTACAGGTGAACATCAAATATGCTTATTGGAATGGAATGACCAGAATAAGAATGTTGTTTTATTTTTTTTTTAATGTGGTCCCTCCATGAATGCAATATAGAATATGACAATGTTATTTTGTGCTTTGTTCTCTATACCTTTAATACCACTATGTGAATATTTTGAATGTCACTGGTCACTTAGATGGTATTATTTGGTACTTGTCATGTTGGTTTCAAGATATTTTTTGTGACAACTGGTAAATATCATTGTGCCCTTTGTGTGTCTGTAGGAAAGAAGAGAGTCTATAAGAAAGAAGGATGGGAAAACTGTGTGGACACACTGGCATTCTTCTTTTGAATTCACACTATATAGAGATAGTCACTGAATTTTATCTACTGTTTTTAACCCTCTCAACATTGTAGGCTAGTTCTGCAACTGTCTTTCAGTTTTGTTTTGGCTCTCCTGAATAATCATGGTTCTTAACAAATGATGTGGCTTCACAGTCACCGCTCTTAAACCTTGACAGAGCCCATCAGTGACTTCTGTCTGTTGTGACAATCGCCTTTCCTACAGCTTGTTGAAATATCTAGAAAATTTGATGATCCAGGAGGTAACTACCCATGGGATCTTGCTCTCCAACTGCTGTTGAAATGTGGCAGTTTTGTACTTGAGCTTCTTTAGAACATATAAGGAATGGCATCCAGTCTTGGAAGTTTGTTTACTGTTCAGTTTATAAATTTATTCTAAAATCTCCTTTTTCTTTATTTTGGACTAATATGTTATCTTGTCTCTATTACTGCTCTGCCTGGCCATGCTGGTTTTTGTTTTCATTCCTAGTCCTTCTAGGTCTGTTTTGGTTTGTACTATTTGCCTATTTGAGCCTTTAATACGGTGCCTGTAAACAGCTACGAGATCACTCCTTATTTTGATTGATTTGTTCATAGGAATTTCCCATTTTTAAAGTTAAATATTAATCTGCTATTAGTGGCTTTATTATTCCCACAGGTGTAGAATTATGTGCATTAAAGCATTATTAAAACATCTCATATCTCTATTCCTACATATAGCAGACAAGTCTCCACAAAAACACATTGCAGACTCAGTTCTCTGTGCTTAATAATCAGATTTCCAACAGGTAGTTCTGGTAAACTCTGCCTTATTGAAAATTTTGTTCCTAGCTGATGTCCATGGGCAAGAAAAACAAAACAAAAAAATCTCCACAAACAACCCCAAACCTTAGCAGTTAAAGAAAAATAAATTGTCATTGCTCTAAATGTATTGCTGTAGAGTTTGAGAAACTACCCAGCAAGAAAAGTAACTTCTAAAAAAATGTTGATAATGTAGCTAAAAGCCTCCTTGACCCTGCTGTTTCAGTAGCTGAACAATGTCCACTCCACAAGGATAAGCCTTTCTTGTAACTGAAAGCTGTGCCAACTTCCTGAAGTTGGTGTGTAACCAACTTCTATATGGATAGAGGGATTGGGCCAGCAGGTCCTCTAGGCCTAATTGTCCTTGCTAACACTGTGTCTCTGTCAGCTGTTGCAGAGGTATTGCAAACTCAGTCATGGAACTGGGGAGGCACACAAACATCAGGCTCTGTCTCAGAGAAATTTGTTTGTGACTAGCAATGTTCATGATCTTGTGAATCTTTTTATTAGGTTTTTCACAGAATCAAGATAAAGATTTCCATGAAACTGTGCTGGTTTTGGCTGGGATAGACTGAATTTTCTTCATAGTATCTGGTCTGGGGTTGTGTTTAGGATCTGTGCTGAAAACAGTTGACAACAGAGGGATGTTTTAGCTACCCCTGAGCAGGGGTTACACAGAGTACAGGTCTTTTCTGCTCCTCGCCCCATCAGCATGGAGGCTGGGGTGCACAAGGAGTTGTGAGGGGCCACAGCCAGGACAGCTGACCCCAGCTGACCAAAGGGATATTCCAGACTATATGGCTTCGTGCTCTGCAGTGTAAAGTTGGGAGGAAAGGACGAAATGGAAGGACACATTTAAAGTGCAGTCATTTTGTCTTGCCAAGTGACCGTTGCATGTAATGTAGCCTTGCTTTCCTGTTGGTTCAAAGCATTTTTGTACTGAATTTTTTCTTTTTTTTAATAGCTTTTGTTTTTTTTTACTGTTATTTTGCAAATTTTACTCATGATATTTAGTGATATTTGTATTGACACAGTTACGGACGGGAAGTAGTTTTTGTGAGATGCATTTGATTACTATATGAGGTAATATTAAATGAGAATATGAATAGTGGTAATGAAAGATACAGAGTGTTTTGGTTGGTTTTTTTTTAAATCCAAATGACAGTATTTAGGTAATTTTTTTTCTGACATACAAGTCTTGGATTGAATGCAAATACCTGACCGGGATTGTGTAGACAGTTAGAAACTGAAGTCTTCTATTCTTTAAATTTTAATTATGTATCCTTGTCACTATTTTGCTGTCTTACAGCTAATCAAATTAGAAAGCTTTTTCTTAAGTCTCATGTAGACTGTGCATGAAGTCTTACCTTACTCATGCTCATGACTCAGTAGCATACACTAATCTTCTGTTCACATCAGACTCCTTTTATATTTTTTACATTTACTTTGTGACATGGGAGTTGCCAGATTGTATGGGAGTTTCTCAGGAGTCTCACAAAGAGGATACACCTCCTTAGTCAATTAGAGAATTTATTATGAAGGTAAAGCATCAATCACTTCCAAGTTCATCCAGGTGTGCTTTGTTTGCTGGACTACTATAATATTATTTATATAATCGGATTCGAGATAACATACAGGATTATGTAAATACTGTTTAGCTTCATAAAATCAAATTCTTTTTATTCAAAATTACTGAATTATTGTCTGTATCTTTCATGAAAATGTCATCTAGTCATCCTAAGATATGATGAGGTGAATTGCTCTTTTCAAGTACACTGTCCCCTCAGTTAAAAATTATTCTTTTTGTGCTTGCAGTTTATTTTGGCTCAGTTCCACATACTAGCTTACATGAGAGAGACCTAACAAGTCCAGGGTCATGACATGAAAATGGCATTTTCAACCAGAGAGAGAGTTTTTTCTAGGACAGCTACAAAGTAGCTCCTGTTAAAACTCAGATAATCCATGTTTTGTAGTCTGTATTTCCATTCGTATTCTGTGTTTGACATAGGTCTGTTTATAATAAATACTGTCATTTGTATAAGTAGTAGCAAAATAAAATCTAGTATAACATCAGTAAATTCAGGAGTATTTTTTGCTTTGCTTTGGATGAATCAATATGAAACATTCCTGTGATGATAAAACAAAACAAAACAAATCCCAAATTTAGGAAATGAAACAAAAGAGTTGAAAAACAGGCTTTTCTTTGCAATATCTGTATCACCATAAATTTCTTGCAAAGAAAGGGTATATTCAACTCCCAAATGCACATAACATGAACAGAAAACATTAATTTTTCAAGTGAAGCCTAGAAGTATGATTTACATTTTATTTTATTATAATACTCTTCTTCAAGCACTCATGTGCCTGTCTCACTCTTTCAATGTGTGTAATATCGTAAGATATGTTGAGCACTTTGTGATAAATCTACATAAAACCCCCTGACCATTGTTTAATAATTTTTTTTCTTTTAAACACTTTTTCTGAATGAGAGGTGATTTACAGAACAATGTTCCTCTCTTGTCAGAGAGTGCTTGGATTCAATACCTTCAGAGTAAATGCCTAATTGCATTGTTATGTTCAGTCTGCATGTTCAGTCTGGCCAAAATTACCTGAAAAAGACCTTTTATTAATCATATGGCCCTCTGAGATGGTGAAGAGATGTTTCTGTTATAATTTATGCACAGGTGTGTGGTATATGGTAAGATTTTGGTAGCAGGGGAGCTGCAGGGGGGCCTGTGTAGAAAGAGACTTGGACAGCCCTGTGCCAGACAGACACTGGCCAGCTGGCTCCACACATAGCACAGCATGCAGATTAGCCCATCAGCCACACTGGCGGCTTGGGAATATATTTATGTGTTTGGAATTACATTCAAGAAAGGTTGGAAATATATTTAAGAAAGGCTAAAATGCTGTGTAGCAATTAGAGAGATGAGGGAGAAATATTCTCTTGAGGACAGAGAGTGAGAGAGCTGCTGGCTGAGGGTTTGCAGTCAGCCAAGCTGAACCCATCACAGCTAGAAAAATGAAGATTCTTTGTGTCTAATTACAGATTTGCCAGACTGCAGCAACACTTAATGCAACATTGGTGAAGCACTGTTCTGAACTGGAAGCTTTTCTCCAGTCTCTGTGTTGGGAAAGTACACATAAGATATTATCACTTATCTCACAGACTTGCTTTTGATTTAATATTTTTATTAAGATATTTGCTTTCAGCAAACATCTCTTACCGAGTTTTATGAAATACTTTTCCTCTATAATGTTTGTAACCTACGTAAGCAACACCAGAAAAATAACTGTTCTTCAGACTGGGCAAAGAAAGGGGATTGCGCTCTGTTGTCCCTGTTCTTCATGCTAGTTCACATCAGCAATATTCTGTTGTGTTATGTTCAGCTAAGTCTTACTTTCCAGGTCAAGTTAAGAATTCAGCTTTATTTTTTATAATCTTTTTCTTTCCATGAACTGAGAAACCTCTTTAGAGGTAGATAAAAAATTCGGGCTTATATCCATACCAAAGTTTCTATTCCCATGAGCTATATCAAATGTTTAAATGTGGTCACATCTCTCCTCCCTTTTCTCATCAGTGACATTAGATTCTCTCTAATTTCTGCATTGTAGAGTCAAGCTCCTTCCTGCTTAGCTGGTCCTTGGAAAAGTGAGAAAAAGAAAATATTCTGTGCAAAATGGAAGTGTTTCAAAATTAGGTGAGAGCCTTAGGGCCCAGAGACTCAGGTATTAGAATAAAATTGATCAGTTATAAGGGACCTAAAACAAACATCTGGTCCAACTGTATTCTCACAGGAAATTACAGAATCATAGAATGATTTGGGTAGGAAGGAGCCTTAGAGATCATTTCCTTACAACCCCCTTACCATGGGCAGGGACAACTCCCACTAGACCAGGTTGCTCAAAGGTTGCCATTTAACCTGGCTTTGAACACGTACATAGATGGGGCATCCATAGATTATCTGGGCAATCTGCCCCAGTGTCTCACTTAGTTTTTCACACCCCTTAAAGTAATTAACTTCTTTCTAATATCCAATCTAAATCTACCTTCCTTTAGCTTTAAGTCATTCCCTTTAGCCTATCACTGCATGTTCTTGTAAAAAGTCACTCTCCAGCTTTCTTGTAGGTCCCTTTTCAGGAAGGTGCTTTAAAGTCTCTCCAGAGTTTTCTTACCTAGTGCAGGCCTCTCTTTGTTCAGAATGCTGGATGTGTTATTCATATTGGGACAGGAATTTTGTGGAGATGCATATATCAAAACTATGAGATATTTTGATGCTCTGAGTAACAGTTCTTTTGAATAAATCAATTACGTACAATTTGAAGTTATAATCAGATTTTTTTATTCCAAACATTTTTTATCCAGCCCTTACAAAATTTGAACATAGGTAGACCCAATGGATGTATTGGACTGAATGGCATGGACTGTCAGTCTCACTACTGGCATTTTATAGTGCAGATAAATGACTTCTCCGAATTGACATTTGAAAAAACAGTGACTGAAAAGGAGAAGGAGGAAGGAATGCTCAAAGGTATTTTTTAGTTTTGCTTTCCTTTTGTCCCCTTTCAAAAGACACCTTGAGAGTATTCTGATCCAAATTTTGAAAGTGCATGGAAATAAAAGATATAGTGCAAAATATCATGGAAGTCTATAAAGGAAAATTTTTCTCAGATTGTCTCATTCATCAGCTCACAAAGCATTCTTCTATATTCATTCTTATATTCACAGTGTTGCTCTGATAATGTGCTGTATTGACAATATTGTCTTTTTAATGACTCAAATGTTAGTTATAAAGTAACGTTGTTAGGAAATGTGCATGGCAGCTGGAAGACTTGGATACAAGTCAGACGTATTCTCATGTTTGACGCAGTTATTCCCCGTCCTACAATACAGAGGCACTATTAACTACGTAACTGCTGACTTGCATAACAGAAAAAAGTTAAACTTTACCATGACTCTGGCAAGTTTTGCAAGGACAGCAAATTATACCAGCAGAATTCTAGTATTTGGTGGTAATAAGAGGAAGACTAAAAATTCTTAGCAATTCTTACTTCAAATGAACTCAACTTTTCATCATGTCCTGTGGAACCATCACCACACCTTTACAATGACTCAGAATATTGTTTATCTCAGCCATTTGATATTAAGTCTTAAATTTATGAAAATCTTCAGTAGAGCTGTTGGCTACAGGCCATAAACTAAGTCATTCCATTAAAAGGTGGGGAAAAATGAGAAAAGTTTTATCTATCAGCCAAGTGACTAGGCTGGCCATGCTGAAAAATATACTGTGTTGAGCAGTGATATTTGAATATCTCACATAAATTCTTGATTAAAAGCTAAAAATAACTCATAGCAAATGTTCACTTGGAGGCAATATTGATACACTGCTGCAAAAAGGAAAAAGAGAGTGAAGGGTTTGCTCTCCAATTTTTTGTGACAGTGAGTCTGATTTCCCATATAAAAATATTAAGTAAATGCAAATTTACTTCAGTTCCACCTTCAGTGTCAATAGGAATTTTGAGACAAGGAGATGGTAGAAAATATTAGTAGAGGAAAATTGCAATTAAAACAGATACGCTCAGTTCATTTCTTACTCAAATTCTTGATATATGAGCTCCATTGAGAGAGAGCACAGGTTTAGGTACTCGAGTTTTGTCTAGAATATTTTCTAGCATCTAAGTGAACTATATTGTCAGAAAAAATCCTCTCCAGAGGACAGAGGGGAAAAAAAAGCACATTTCACCAATATTTTTCCCCACCTTTTCCTATAGAGAAAATAAAAGATTTGGAAAATCCCGTTCTCCTGGGGTAAAATTACCAGAATATGGTATGTGTATTACCAGAGTAAGATGTGAAGTGTAATTCCCTTGGTGCCCTTTCCATGCTATCTCTTCTTGGCTCAGTCCATTTCCCTGTAGTAAATCCCACCGATGCTTGAGCAAAAGAGAATTCTAATATTATTTTAAATTTTCAAGCATTTTTTCCTTGTGTATTGATGTAGAAGCTGCTATGCAGAGGCTTTTTGCAGACTAAAATTTTCCTTACTCTTAGAAGCTAAGTGTTAGTAGGAAAGCGCACTAATTTAAGTTATTTCCTACATCCCTTCCTAATCTTCAGTAATTGTGTGTCACATGTTTATCCCCACTTGTACCTAACTGGAAGAGAAGGAAGTGTTTTGCAGCTTTAGTCTCAGAGGATGAGCTGCCGACTTCCAAAGAAGGAAGTACTATGAGTGGAAAATGGATGCTATTCTTAAAATTTCTATGCCAAACCACTTAAGGAAGGGCATGTAAGAACATTATACTACAGCCAGCATCAGAAGATACCTTATGATATTGTATTTCTTGGAATGAAAAGTAATGCACATAACCCAAAAGCTGCTCAAGGTTACAGTGATGAAATTGATTCTATATCAGTTTTACATCCATCTAAATGCTGACTCCTTTTGTGTTGATAATTTTGGATTAATCTGTTGGCAGCATGCATGTCAAAATGAAATTCACTCCCATTACTTCTCTGTCATTGCTTTAACACTTCCATGTACTGTTCAGCCTACTGCTGCTAGTCTCTATTTCTGGTTAAGTTTTTGTCAAGGTGTGCCATAGGGGGCTTAAATGCCTCAGTCAAGGAAATACAGTGATTGTATACGCTACATCTCTGAATTCATAATTTGACTGGATTTTACCAGAGCAATTTTACAATGGCTGCCAAGGGAGTTCCAGCAACTCAGTTCAGGTGATCTCTGTGCTTGAAATAAAAAGAGTGATGTGCTGTTGTATGGTCATGTGTAAGGCTGTGTGTGCTCTGGTGAAATTCTGGCAGGTGGAAGAGTAGGAGAACAAAACCCTATGGCCACTTCTGCAGAACAACGTTACTGATAGAACATTGCTGCTTGGCTTGGTAGCCTGTGATCAGCAAGTCAGGACTACAAAAGCAGATAAGGAAAAGGCCTCAGTCACCAAGTGTAATTGTACTTTTTGAGGTATTTGTACAGTGGTCATCCTGTTGCTGTGGCAAGACTGCAATTAGATTTCTTCTTGATATGTTAACTGATAGAAACAGACCCCACATTCTTGAAAAATTGTTTATTCTTCCTAAAACAATAAACCCAGTCAGGTCTCAGCTGAATTTTATCTTAAAGTTATATAAATGATACATATAGGCTCTCTTATTCTGCAGTGTGATTCAGAATGAAGATAATATTCCATGTAGATTCTCTTTTTAACAACAAGTATATCACAAAATAAATTTACCCTGTAACTAAATGAACATTAAATGTTAGCTATGCTGATGGAACGATTTGAAATAGTCTCATAAAAATTTTAAGAGTAGGGAAACAATGCAATGACATAACCATGACTCAAAACACATCTTTTATCTCTGCTTTTGCATCTGCTGCTACAACAAACATACTTGTCATGCAACCAACTTTTCTTTTTTATGCTTTGGATTTTAGCAGTGATTTTTGTAGCACTGGTGTTGGGGCTTCTAGGTCAGGCATATAGTGAAAGCTTATGGGAAGTTGTACTACTGCTCACGGGCTTCAGGAACTTTTAAAAAAACATCTCTGTTAATACTCAACTGTGGAATCTAAACATTGAAATCCTTCTTCTTGTCCTAGCTCTGCTGCCACTTGCATAGTGACAGCATGCAGAATTATAAGTAATATCTTTGGTAATAAAAGCATCTGAACACCTGACCAAAATTGGAAAGAGGAAGGTAACTTCTGATTAAGCTGACTGGAAGCAGGAATGGCACCAAATTTTACAGAAAGGTCAACTCAGGTATATATTACTTATGTAAGCTTAGGAAAAAGATGGTAATGATAAAGTGGAATTAATTTTGTTGCAAAATGACTGGTTAGTTCAGGTTGTCAAACAATTTATGGTAAATAAATTATTGCATGCATAAAGATGTTATCTGTGCATTACCAATCAGGTTCTTTTGGGTTAAAATTTATAGTCCAAAAACCCTTAAGGTAGCTGAGCAAGAAATAAACCAGGCTATGATGTCTAACTCAAAGACAGATTATTTCTGAAAAACGTATAAAACAGATGGTAGACAGGATCGTTACCCTTCTGTCAATAAGGAAACAGAGACAGTATAGTTTAGGACACCTTCTAATGCTAGCAAAAGTACAAATACCTAGGACTTTTGGAGATAACGATCTGAATTTATTTCTCTTCACATCATCATAACCATGTAAGCTCAAGTGTGAATTCTGTAAGAGTGGTCTCAGTGCTGAAAGGCATGCTGATGTCCCTTATTCTCCAGTTAGGGGTGTCACAGCAAGCCCCATATATGTCAGAAGAAGGGACAATGGGAAGTTGTTGGCCACTCTGAGAAGCAAAGACTGCGGAAGGAAAATTGTCATGTGTAACTTCATAGCTCAAGAAGGAATCATGCTCCCTGTACAGGCAGGACAAAGCTGGAGCAGAGTAAATCAGTCTCTAAAATTTGGAAGTGCTTAGCTAAAAATAGCTCTTCTCCTACACAGAATATATTAAAATTATAAAAATACCAGCATATTGAACTGAGGAATTGTGCAACTGCAGTTGAGGGATGATTATCTTTCTCAGTCACAAGAAATTAATGAGACTGATTCCATCGAGATCTAGAAGTTTTGTGGCAAAGAAACCTGAATGGAAAATATGCAAGTTTCCAGCTTACACCTGTCAGCATACACATCCTGTTCAATCTGAAAAGGGGTCGTGTTTGCTGTGTACATGGAGATGCTGTTGCAGTTTGCAAAGACTATATAGGAATTAAGTCATGGAAACCCTTTTTCTTCTGAGGAAATAGTTCTAGCTGGGAGACTATCTAGAAAAACACAGAGAGAATAAGAAAATCTTAAAAACAAGTCCTTTGGGAATCTCCTAAGTAATTTTAGAAAACACTTCCAAACTAAGAGTTTTGGTGGCCTAAAAGACATAAAATGCCAAGTGAGGAGATGTCTCTGAGTTATCATAAACAGTTGGGTTTGATAAAGTAACCATTGAGCAAAGATCTCTGTAGTGGTTTTGCTTTGTTTTCTATGAGTGGTTGGTTCTAAGTGGTTATTACTGGGTTTATTTTTATTTTCCAAGAAGGAAAATAAATCTATATTCTTCCAGTGATAGATTCAGGAGAGAGTAAAGGGTTCCTACTTAATTTCAGTCAGGATTGTTGAGTGATATGCTATGTAAGGATAAGAGAAGCACAAATTTGTATTCTCAAATAGAGAAAGGAGAAAATCTAAATACATCTTTTGAGATGTATTGAGGGAAAACAGGAAGATGTTCAGATAAAGTCTAGGCTATAGTTGGGATAAAATTATTTAATAAAAAAATAGCAACTAAAGAATATTCTTTTATGATAAGAGAATGTTTCTAGTTGACAAGAGCAGTCAAAAGCGCTAAGTAAAAAGTTTCCTTGGTGTTTTGAAAAACATAAAAGTTCTACTTGTAATATGATCAATGAAAGTAACAAATACTTTAAATGATCAAGTGGGTTGCAGATTTCTGCACTGAAAAATGAAATTATTTCTGCATTGAAAATTACAGATTTGTGCATTGAAAATCTGGTCACTGCATTGAAAATTTTTTGATGAGGAAATGTAGAGACTGGAAGCAGATATGTTACAAGATGTCTTGAAGGAAGTGTGCCTTTACCTCAAGGAGCCTGTGCTTCGTCTCCAGGAGAGAGCTGCAGAAAGACCTTCTAAAAGGAACTTTTTGGCACAAAATAATGTGCATGTGGAAATTCTGTATTTCTAAAGCAGCATTCCAAACTGGTTCCTGATTCTGTTTTCTGCTTTCTTTCTTCTTGTCCCAAGGAATGTCTTTCTCTGCACAAAGCAAAGCTGACCCTACAGCTTCTGTAGGATCCGATGTGGGACAGCAGACTGTAATATTATCATTTATGTAGAAAGTTAGCCACAATGAGCAAGAATGTTTAGGGGGATTAAGAACAGTAATGTTTTTCCATTTACCCTTCTTTTTCCTTTTTCTCTAAAGCTTAATATTATGTGAGAATTTCTACTACTTTGATGGACATTCTATTACACCATGATAAAGTTTGAAAGAGCACCTCTTTTACTGTAAAATCCTTGAACCTACTATGTCACCCAGTCTCAATTAGATTTTAGGCAAAATATGCAGTATAGGCAGTATTTTGGTTTAGATGTTCCCAAGAGGTGTAAAAATTAAAGAAATCCAATAATTGCCTGCAAAATAATTCCACAACACATGATGTGCCAGTTTATTTGTAAGAGTTACTGTTAATTACAACATTCTTCACAAGCATCACTTAATTTTTACAGAAATGATTCTATGTGATGATGAAAAATGAAAAATTCTTTGGTTTTGAAGCCTTTATTTTAGGGTCTCACCTTAGAATTTCTTCAAGGAATTTCTTTGTTCAGCCACCCCAAAATTCATTATTTGTTATGGGAGTTACTGAAGGTTAAACTTGATGTGAGCACTTGAAGGATTTAAAAGCACAGCATCCTGTAGATGAAGTAGAGCAATAAAAAATTACATGATTACTGAATCAATATTATAGTTTCCTGTATGCTGAATTCCTTCATTTATGGTGAAAAACGATTGTCTGTTTGCTTCTTATCTTCTGCAAATATCACACCTGTTTTTTCACCCCTCCTCTTGCCCCCTCCCTGTGAATCTCCTCCCCTGTGACAGAATCAATTGCCTCAGTGGGTATTATAAAAAGCTGAGTTTCCAGTGGAGTTCCCATTCACCCACCTTAGCCACCATGGGGCTAAGAGCGGCCAGCCTCTTCCTTCTCTGGCTGGCTCTTTCCTCTGCTAGTGAAATAAAAAAAGGTAAGCTCTGGAGATGAAATGGTAGCAGACTGCCTCCTGGAAAAGAGGGAGAGAGTTAAAATATTGTTGTGGAGCTAGAAGGAGGCTGTGCATTTAAATAATGGTCTGGAGTTTTAAGACGCCTTAAATCGCTTAAGCTTTCAAATACTGAGGCTGCATTGCTTGGACAAAATTGGTAGATCCTACTTTCTTTGGAGAGATTAGTACCTATCTCTACTGCATTGATTTCTAGTTTGATGTGCTTGGAAAATATTTTCAATGTTGCTTTTCTTTCCATGCATTGAGTCTTTATAGGTACGGCAAGAAAGGAACTGTAGGACTTTGAGACATTCATTGCTAAAGTAAGGAAGGAAGTGGATGATTGTGTCTTCTGTTGCTTTGAAACAGCATAAATTGTTCCTCAAAAATGAATGTAATAACATTGAAAAAAAACTTATTTTGTCATTTAGGACATTTTTAACCCTTTTGCAAAAGCTCTAACTTACTGTATTTGCTGTCGAATTTGAAGTGATGGAATGGAGCATTCTTACTGAAAACTGTTTTTTAGAGGAATAGGTGATTAATTATACCCAGTGATCAGGTTTGGGCTATTGGTCTGCTGTGTCTTGAATTCAGCGATGGGTGGAAAGCTTTACCTTGCATTTGGTCTTCCAGCTGTGAGCTCTGGGAAAATCTCTGTGCAGCCTTCCTTCTGGGGAGGGAAGTGTTCCAGCTTGGCTGGATGTATCTGGTATGATTGATACATCCATCAAAATACAGTAACCTAGGGGTTTTCTTAGCAGTTTTGCTTTCTCATGTTAAATGCTACAAGAAAATCTTGTGAAACGTTAAGATTCCCAAGGATGCTCAGCTTTTATGATTCACCCCTGATCTACAGTATCTGGAGATTGATCAGATATTGTTGTTAATTTGTATTTTTTGTTGGTATAGATGGCAGGGAAAGGAACAAATAATCTTCATGTTTTGCTATTGCAAAAATTTTTTTCCCTCCTACCATGGCTACTTTCTGACCTATCTTCTGAAAAACTTCTGTCTTGCAGTAATAGAAATCACTACTGCTTTTAAGAAAATAAATATTTCACTGAAATCTCCTGTTGTGCAAAAGCTCTTTCATAACATTTAAAATATTAGCCTTCCAGAGTAGGTAGTATTTTCTTGTTTTCCTACCTGTTTTGTTTCTAGTACGTGTTGCACCAGGAAAGAAGATAGTTCTTGGAAAAATTTAATATTGATAAAAATAATACTGAGATTCAAAATAAAATCATATGCTTGACACAGAAGCCAAGTTAGAGGTCAGTATTGTTTCCCCACTTCATGCAGATAAGTTCCTTCACTTCAGTGAAAATTATAGGATATACCCTGGTCTCAGAATTATTTATTAACATCTTCTTCTGCTTTTGAGATTTCCATATTTTCTGCTGACCTGGCAGATCCTTGATCCGCTTGAAATCCATGGAGTCACTGTGAACATAATTGCAGGTGGTTCTTACTGTAAAATGGAACACTTACCATTTTTCACGCTAGATAATTTCTTGCACTTCTTTTCATCTCTATTTCTTTTTCATCACTTAACAGGAAGGACAAGAAGCCATGGCCACTATGTCTGCAGCACTTGGGGAAACAACCATTTCAAGACTTTTGATGGAGACATCTACCAATTCCCTGGCCTTTGCGAGTATAATTTTGTTTCCGACTGCCGAGAGGCTTACAAGGAGTTCTCTGTCCACATCCAGCGTGCTCTCGACAGCAATGGCCATCCTGAGATCCAGTATATTCTGATGAAAATCAAGGATATAATGGTCTACCTCAAACCCAACCTGGTTGTGGTGGATGGGCGGATGTAAGTTCCTTTGCTATAATGGTATTCAGAGAAATGTGCTGGCAAGATAAAAGCAGGATTGATTCTTTACACAACTGTCAGTGTGCCATTTCAGAAACTGCTGCAAAGCATTTCCACTGACAAACAAACAAATAAACAAACAAAACAGCCTTTTGAAATTCAGCATTAAAATTGCTTTGGGGAGGGGCTTTAGTACTAATTGTCATTTCTACACTGGCATAAGGAATTATTTAAATACAAGTCAGGAATAGGTTTGAGCAAATTGCTCTTCCAGTTGTGCAGAAAACAGTGCAGCTCATGAGCCAGATTTTTCACTGGCTTAAAATGACATAGCTTCATTTTTTCAATGGCATCATCTTGAGTTTACCTTAGCAGATGGTCTAGCAAATCCTTGAAAAGGAAATGCATTTCTCCTCTTATTTTCTGACAGAAGAGAGGTAGCTTTTTCTGATCTTCATACATAATTCTTAAAGATCTGATGGCCATTCCTCAAGAGAATTTAACAGATTAACACAGGTCAAAATTCACAGCAATTTATCTGTTGCACTATGTACTTTTTCAGACTGAGCAGTGTTATTTTTCTCCTCTTTTAACATGATTATACAAGAAACTTGTGTGACACATTACTGATGCTAAGTAGTGTCTTAACCTAGTCTTTCCTATCATTAGCTTATCCTTGTAGTGTGTGCCTTTATACTCTGAATCAAGTGAGGAAACTCATGAGCTAATTAGTATGTTTTAGCATAATTGAAAAAAGAGAGCCTTTTAATTGTCAGTGGAGAACTCAGTTTTGCCCAAAATTCAGCTTTTGCTCTAACGTTTGGAAGACACGTGCATGCAATGAAAATATGTTCAACAATTGAAAGTAACATTCACTTTTCCAAAGATCATACTAGAATGCATAATAAAATGACAGAAAGTTACAAAAAGAATGCATTATTGCCTCAAATTGAAAAAGCTCTTTATTGTGCATTCAAGTCTTAAAAAGAACTCTATGAGAAACAAGTTAGAAGTCCTTTTAAAACTGTTTCTCTTAAACAAAGCCATTTTTGTCTTAGATAGATTTTATTGTCATAAAACAGCAGATCCCTGCCAAACTGTTTTGCTGCTCTGAGAATTTTTTTTTTTTTGGTAGAACTTAATTTTCCATATTGCTTCTGAAATGATAAATTACCAATTGTCATGCAAAATAGCATTTCACTGTGCTGAAGTGAAAACTGTAAAGTAGAAAAGTGTATGGATTAGCCTTCAGGTACCTGATCCACTGTTTGATTGAATGTCCTACTATTAGAAAAAAAAGATAAATATTCCATGCTGTGATAGCTAAAAGCTGAAAAGATGTCCAACATTTTATATTTCCCCTCAAGAAACATAATCCCTCAAGACTTCATTGTTTATTGATGAACAATGCAGTCAAAAGCAGAAATAATGATCTCTGAGTTTACATCTAAATGTGTAAGTCATTTGGGCATGTTAAAAATGCCTGAGCTAAATAGCTGTAAAAACCCCAGTGACAGCAAATCAGGAGATAAAGTTCTCCCAGTAAAGAGACTAGTTAAGAGATGTGCATACACATGCATGAATCTTGATGGATAACAATTACATTGATAAATTTGTAGAAAAAAAAACCAGTTATTTTGACTGGACTCCAGTTTACATTGCTTCTATTTGAGCAGACTCTAGTTTTCTGGATTTTATAGGATAAGACTGCCTGCCACAATTATTTTATTGCTGAATGAAATTCAGCAGTTCAGTTTATTTGTAAGACAGACACAAATTGTTATCACACAAAAATATCTATGCTTAGCCCTCTGCAAAGTGTCTTTTGTCACCATTAACAAGCTCAGTCCTGTCCAGTTAAAACTAACTAACTAGAGAAGAGCTACTGAATTCCTCTTAACATGTTCCTTTCTTTTGAAAATTTTGTTGGCTGTCCCTGTAACTGCCTGTGCATTCTGAACTCTTTCTAAAAGAGGCAGTTTCTTGCAATGGAACATTAATTCTCTCTGAAATGGTTATGAGATATTTTGGCAAAGAAACACTGTAAATTATCTTGTAGCTCCTTTCATTGATGTAAATTTTTAGTGAATGTTTGAATATCCTCTGTTAATAACACAATGATGATGGTTTTTCTTTGATTAATTTGAAGGTGTCTGACATTTTGGTATTTTTTAAGTTAAAGAGCCCAAAGTGTTGGGTAGGCTTTTCCTCTGAAATGGCTTTGACTTAAATGAGTTTTTGCTATGAGTTATTGTCCCAAGTGTCAGAAAGAGAAGACTTTATGCCTCATTAAAACAAGGCACCCTGTGCAGTTAGAATGAGGTAGTCAGAGTAGTTTCTCTATTCCTTGGGGTATTTGGCTTATTACTGACATTCATATCAGCCCTTATGTTTCCTAACTAATGCAAAGTCTGTGATTTTCTTCTTAGTGTGAAGACACCTTACTACTCCTCTGGTGTCCTCATTGAGAGCAATGAAATTTACACCAAGATTTATGCCAAATTAGGCATGGTTCTGATGTGGAACCAGCAGGATGCCCTCATGGTATGTATGATCAAAGTTTTTTTAATTGGTATTTCCTGGGTTTCCTGGGATATTTCTCTATCTCAGTGGGAAAAAAAAAGAGGGGGGAAAAAGGAAGAAGAAAAAGATAATTCTTTTCTGTTTTTCCTTTTTCTTTTTGTTATTTAGGTGGAGCTGGACAACAAATTTAATAACCATACCTGTGGTCTCTGTGGGGATTACAATGGCATTCAAATCTACAATGAGTTCATCAAGGGAGGTGCGTTATCCCACCATGCTGACAGTTGTCCCCAGAGACAGGCTGACAAGCCCTGTGCATAGAAACATCACAGGAGAGCAAATTTCACTTGAGAGGTTTCTGTGATTGCCCCAGACTAAACATGAAGTTCCAATTCTGCATTCCTGGAATTCCTACATTCTAAGTTTATTCTCTTCCAGATAAATCTTTTTGTTCTTTACTAGCCTTCTTTTCCTGTTTCCTCTTTACATTTTTAAGCACAGTTAGACATCATGCAGAGCAGGTACCTGTGTCTAACAGGCATATTTGTTTCCCTTGATCAGTAGCGTTCCAGAAATCAGGTGCTCCTTGTTGTCAATTTTTGGGGCTCTGCAAGTTCTCTTTCTATTTTTTCTCATAGATGCAAGCTACAATTCAATTACATATGGGAATATGCAGAAGATCAGCAAACCCAATTCCAAATGTGAAGATCCAGATGAAACTCAGGCTCTTCCAAGCTGTAATGAGCATGTAAGTATTTCTTGTGGTGAAATTCCTTGACATGGACACATGGAGAGATCCTTGTGCAACAGGGAGTTAGTTGCAAGGAGCTGGGAGGACTGTCCCTTCCAAAATATATGGTTACTTTTTCCTAGCTATTCAAAAGACAACAGGTTTTTTTTTGTGAGATAAGAAATGTCCAGAAGCTCAGATATCTGTGAATCTCTTCAACATTGTTCCTCTTCCTCCTCAGCGTGACGAGTGTCAGAAGTTGCTGACCTCCTCTGCATTTGCTGACTGTCGGCTGCGTCTTAATTTGGAGATGTACATCCAAGCGTGCATGCAGGACAAGTGTGCCTGCAATGGGAAGGACGACTCCTTCTGCCTCTGCAGCACCATCTCCGAGTATTCCCGCCAGTGCTCGCACGCAGGCGGCCGCCCGGGAGAATGGAGGACACAGAGCTTCTGCCGTAAGCAGCTACACAAATTTTACAAAGATCCAAAGGTTTCGTGCATGTAGCGCCATGAAATTTAAATTGATTACTTCTTTACAAAGCTGTTGGGATGTAATATAAATTTCATATAAGTAGTGCTAAAATATTATGGTCTCCTTATTTTCTTCTTCTGTTACTTTTACTACTGAGAAATATTTTTCAGCAAATTCTGTTCCCATTAAAAAAACTGAGATTTGATGTTGCAGAAGATGGGAATAATTTGATCTATTTGAAACCATAAGAAGTAAATATAAAAACAAGGGAAAGCAGTTCAGATTTAGATAAACATGCTTTGCCATGTAAAGTGTGGCTTGAGTCACCACTGACTTGAAGGGAGTAGGATGTGGTTTCTCAGGAATGATGAACTTAACACTCAAATAACTCCTGGGATCTTATTTTTTCAGCCAAGACCTGTCCTGCTACCATGGTCTATAGAGAAAGCAGCTCACCCTGCATGGATACTTGCTCACACTTGCAGATCAGCAGCCTTTGTGAGGAGCACTACATGGATGGCTGTTTCTGCCCTGAAGGCAAGTGTCACTCCAGCTGTTGCACTTGGGACAAAATCAAGAGCCCTGGCTAAGGAAGTCATACAAAAATACTACATGTAGTCAAATTATATCTTAGAAAAGAGTTGTGCTAGTCATTATTTTCCCCCCTTGAGGAAAATAACTTGAAAATTTTCTAAGGAGGTAGTAATTGATTGATTAATTAATTAATTTAGAGTTCAAACATATTAACACAGTGACAGGTAATAGACCTGCCTGTTAATTCTCAACAAGTGGGTTTTTGATACTATATAGTAAATCATGCTTTTTAAACTGAATAGTTCTGAGACAATGGACACCATTTGCCCGGAGAGTGGCAGTGATGGACAGTGAGTGAAATTCTCAGGCTTGCTCTCAACCTTAGGAAAGATTACAGTGATAGTCTTCACAGCTAAAAAGACTAAGAATCTAAACATGTGTCATTCTCAGATTTTTCTTATTTCTCAGATATTTCTTATTGTTGCAATAACCTTTTTATCCATGTATAGCTATATAAATAAACAGACTTGAATTTTCAAAGCTGAATCAAAGTGTTTTCTATCTGTCTTATATTGCAAAAAATAGAACCAGTATACTTCAAAGTTTAGATAACCTCAGCCTGTGTGGCAAATTAGAGCTTTTCCTCTGTCGAAATTGCTTATTTGAAAAAGAGCTGGAATAGTTAATGTTGTGTTTTATAGGAACTGTGTATGATGATATCAGTGAAAAAGGCTGCATCCCTGTTAGCCAGTGCTACTGCAAACTTGGTGGAAAGAGTTATGCACCTGGAGAAAGCATTTCCAAAGAATGTGAAGAATGGTAAGGTTGCTGGTGGTTGTACACCTTTCTTTGAATGATTTTAAATGGGCCTGTATTTTTCAAATTTCCTCATGGTCATAGGAGATGTTCTGAAAACTCTCTGAATTTAATGTTTACGTTGCGTGTCTATAGAACAAAATTCCTGGTAAGTTTCTATGGCATATGTCAGAGGGAAAATCTCAAGGGAATGGTCAAGGATACAGTTTTAAAACACCTGGAGATAGCTTGGTGGTTGCCAAATATACAGATACATTCAGTGCTCTCAGCTCTTGTAATAACTACAAGTATTTTTTGTATTATTTGTCTGTTTATAGCACCTGTAATTCAGGCAGATGGACCTGCAAAGATCTGCCCTGCCCAGGCACATGCTCAGTGGAAGGAGGTTCCCATTTTACCACCTTTGATGGGAAGAAATACACCTTCCATGGAGACTGCTACTATGTGTTGGCCAAGGTACTGTGTACAGTGGGGCTATTCTCTTGTAGAGTAAAACAGTGTCTGTAGGCCAATGTGTATAAGCTGGGAGTTATTGTTCTAGTCCACTTCCATTGGGTGAGGGAAGTCAAAATGCTGGAAGTTATACTAGAAAATTCAGGATTTAGCTCTAATTGCCATACGATGAAGCTGAGGACTTATTGCAATGAGTGATTAATTCAGTGAAATAGAAGACTGCCTTTGCTGTCATTATCCAGTGAAGTCCTTTGTATGTATGAAATAGAAAGGTCTCAGGATTAGAATTTCTTGGCCACTTCTGTAATAGCTACTTCTGAGTGTCAAAGTCAGGTGGGGAAAAGAGGTAGGCAGCTGTTTCATTTATCCCTAAAATACCTGGTGTCAGTTTTTCTAGAGAATGAGGAAAATCTTGTTGAGCTAGGAAAGTTATTGTAACTGATGAATTTAGTCTTTGTTGTGGAAATCATTTCATGAGATTTTTAATATGACTAATGGACATTTCTTTCCCTGTGATTGTAGGGTACTGCAAATGAGAGTTATGCTCTCCTGGCAGAACTGGCTCCCTGTGGCTCCACAGACAAACAGACCTGCTTGAAGACTGTTGTGCTGTTAGTGGATAACAAAAAGAATGTAAGTGCTGTTCTGTGGATTCTGCTAGATATGTTGAAAATTAACATATTTCCCTTAATGTGAGTGAATACTTTTTTCTTCTGGAGTCATAATTGTGGATAGATAAGTAACTTCAGACAGGCTGACAAACAGCTCAGATTTCTGCCCTGAGAATTCAAAATAAACCTAAACTTAAAAATATATGAGATTCAAAACAACTGACATTTCCCCCTCTTCTTTTCTCTGCTTTGTGTGTTATGATTTTTCTCACAGAATTCCAGGTGTCTGGAAGGAAGGGTACCTATTCTTTTCCACCATTCTCATAATTTTTTTTCTTCATTCAGATATAATTTTATAGTTCTAATTGAGTCTTTTTCAGAAGAAATCTTGTCTTTGAATGGTGATACAATCCAACCTTCTCAAATATTCACTTTAGTGGTCTCTTTGTTTATGAGAATATATAGACCACATAATCTATAGAGCTGCTGCCATGTTCTATTTCCAGATAGATTTTTCTTTTCAAAAATTTGGAGATCTCGACAGATCCTAAATATGTAAATGTCCTTGCTGTTAATCTTCTTTGTATTTGTAAAATCTTAGTTTTCCCCAGTCCCTGGAACCTCATTGATTCCATTTGCTGTTACACAGGTGGTGGTTTTCAGATCAGATGGCAGCGTGCTCCTGAACGAGATGACAGTGAATGTGCCTCATGTGTCAAGTAAGGGACACAGCCTTGTATGTCAAGTGTCACGCACCTGGCTTCTCATGGAGAGGTGTATTTTTATAGAGGCAAAAGTGGAAGAGGGGTATTTAGCACTTTCCAAACCTGGTTACATGGTGTGGGCATGCCCATTTGGTTCTGATCCCAGAGACCAGCCTTTATAAGTAATCAACTTGTTAAGTCTTTAAGCACCAGCATCATATCTAATTGGCCAGTGATTTTTAAAGGAAAAAGATATTAATTCAATCCTGGTCTCAGAGATTTCATGCTGGGTGACACATGAGACTCTAATAAGAAGTGTTTCTTTTGGCAGCCTGTGTGTACTTGTTCATTACAACAGTTCATGTTTTGTTTTGCAGCCAGCTTCTCAGTATTCAAGCCGTCTTCCAACTACTTTGTTGTACAAACTCCATTTGGGCTTCAGATGCAGATCCAGCTGTTTCGAGTCATGCAGCTGTTTGTGACTGTGGATCAATCAGTTAAAGGAAAACTTCAAGGCAAGTATCTAGGCAAATGGGAAGCAAAGTCATGCTGTTTCACAGCTGAATAATCATGTATTCTTTATAGGAGTGATAACTCATGCTACTTGTTAATTTGAGGGGAGAAAACAGAAAGAAAACTGGCTCTAGCAAACTAGAAATGTGGTTTTATTTTTTGATATTGAAATGACCTATCATTGCCAGTACATAGGTGTTTCTTAGAATATTCCCTACTTTTGTATTTGGTCTATTTGTAAACTATCCACAAAACCAGGTTTTTAGTGTATTTTGTGGTTTCAATATCATCAGAAAGCATAAAAAATTTGGGCTAGAGTAGTAATCTCTTGAAGCACAGATATCTTCATGGTTACTATTCTTGAATATGTGGAAGATTTAAACCAGGGCATCTAAAACCACAGTATTTATATTATGCATTAAATTGATGTGGAATAATCAGCTGTTTATAGTGTTTGTGATCAGTTGTCCCTTTCCTTTGGCCTTTCAGTATGAGACTAAGTAATGCTTATGTGAAATTTTTACCTTGTTCTCAAATAGGTCTTTGTGGAAACTTCAATGGAATGGAAGGTGATGACTTTAGAACAACCAGTGGGCTGATTGAGGCTACAGGATCTGCCTTTGCTAACACATGGAAAGCTCAGTCCACCTGCACAGACCAGGCAGAAAAGCTGGAAGATCCCTGCAGTCTCAGCATTGAAAGTGGTAAGCACATTAATGAGTCAGAGGCTTGGCTTCTGCCAGGATGAGCAGTGTCTGCTGTGCATTACTGAAACAGGCCTGTAAGAGTTGTAGTGGGGCATTGAAGATTTTTTACAGGACTGTAACATTAATAATTAGTATCTGCAAGTATGTATACATACAAGCACTTCATCAAACTGAAGTGAAAATTTAAGGGGTGATTGTAAAAGAATACTGAAGTGGTAGAATGGGACAAACAGTCATTAATTTGTACTATCTTAAAAGACAGCTTGTATCTCCTAGCATTATGTATCTTTATGTTTAACTTAAATTTATGGTCCCCAAATGGAAAGAGCTGTCACAATTCCATGTGTACAAATTGCAAAACTACAGTGCAGTTTTTGATTTTATGATTGCATGTCTCTGAAGGATTAGAAGTATATATGTGGTGATTACATGTAGTTTCTCCACTCCCCAAAATGCACACAGTTCTCTCATACATATTTCTGCACTGCATTTATGCATCAGCATAACTAGGCATGACACAAGGAAGATAAGGAAATGTGATTAATTTCTCTTTTTTTTGCAGCAAATTATGCTGAGCATTGGTGCTCTTTGCTGAGAAACCCAAAGGGTCCTTTTGCAAGATGTCACATAGCCGTTGATCCTTCAGAATACTATAAGGTATTGTAATTTTGCACTCTTTAAGTACTGCATTATTTCAGATGGTTAACTGTAGACCTTGATCATTGTTTCAACATTTGAGACATCAGTGAGTAACTTGTCCATAAGACATGCTGAAGTTTTTTCATTGTCTGATTCAAGCAACATAGCATGCAAAGTATCTCATGTGATGAGATCCTTATGGGCTGCTGCTGAATAAAAAAGTACATTTTTTTATTTTGCTTTTTTCCTTTTTGTGACATGTTTATTGGCTTGGATATTTGGACTGAAAAGAAGACTCAAGAGTTGCAGATGTGCACAGTTTAAGTTTAGAAACATTAGTTTCTCTAAAGTGGGGGGGAAATTCCAACCATATATTGGTTGGAATGTAACACCAAATCATTTTCATGCCAGAGTCTCCATGAATTCTTTTCCCCTGTGCTCATCTCTGTTGAGCAGTAATGGAGACTCACCTGAGGAAAAGGAATTCTAAAATCATTGCTTATACTTGGAAGTCAGTGTGAGCTCAAGTGTTGTAAAGGTCTTCGTAGACGTGGTTATTATTTTGCCTTTATTATTGTAGTTTTTGTGGTTCTCTGAATTTCTAATTAGTAACTGAGAATGAATGGTATCAATATCCTTCGAAAAATGTGTTCTTAGGAGGCTGACTACTTTTTAAAGGTTCAAGAGACTTGGCTTAGGTTAGAATAAGCATCCAAGTATTTTCATTGTGTGTTAAATGAAGCAGCACTTTAACTCTCTGGTCTTTGTCCATTCCTTTCACTGTTCTCTGGTCATGGGAATTAATACAAACAACATCAGGAAAAGCTGACAGGACATTTTGTAGCAATCAAGTTGCAATTGCCCATTGATTTCCTGTGGACTTATTGACCCTTTTGTTCTTTTTTTTTCAGAAATGTAAATATGACACCTGCCTCTGTGAAGACAATGAAGAATGTTTGTGTGCTGCCCTGTCCTCTTACTCAAGAGCCTGTGCTTTCAAAGGGATCATACTGGGAGACTGGAGAAAGAGTGTTTGCAGTAAGTAATGGAACAGTAATCCCTGTGGAAATAATTAACCATGGGAAATAAGCAGGCTCTCTCTTGAATTTGGTTGTTAGTGCTCCATCTCAGTGTTAAGGGATTTGGAGTATCTAAAGGACCAAAAAGAGACAATGCTGATAATGTTTACAAATTCACATTATATTCTTCAGACGTAATTTGCAATTTTTGTACTTAAAAGCAGAAAGCAATATTTTTAACTTTCATCTTATTTTCCCAGTCTAGCTAATAGGTTTCCATTTACTAATGGAATCCCAGCCATCAGGGCGTTTACTGTGCATTTGTTTATCAATGTCTTTGTTTCTGATCATGCTTGCTCTACATCAACAGTTCAGTATGTTAGAGACTAGCAGTTTATTATATTGTGCTCACTATCTGATTATCAGTATGTGAAACAGATAGGGCTATGAAAGTAGAAACTGTTAGTAGCAGTTAAAAATAAGTCTTTAACTGGTAAAGTTAGGTTAGTGTTACTTTTGACTTCTGATATTTTTCTGATACTTTATTATGATGTAAGGGAAAGTTTTTATCACTACATTCGGCACAGCCAAAGAAAGCAAAATGAAAATGTCAAGGCCAAATTTTCCATCCTGCATCCCTTACTTATCAGTTTGGTTTTTTTCCCTCCAGGCAGTGAAGCATCTTCCTGCCCAGGAAATCAAGTCTTCCTTTACAACCTTACAATGTGCCAGCAAACCTGTCGCTCCCTTGCTGATGGTGAAAAGTATTGCTTGCAAGACTTTGCCCCTGTGGATGGCTGTGGCTGCCCATCCAATACATACTTGGATAACCAGGATAACTGTGTGCCCATCTCCCAGTGCCCATGTTATTACAAGGGATCATACCTGGAACCTGGGGAGTATTTCACAAAAGATGGAGAACGCTGGTATGTTTTATTTTGGCTTCTTTTTTGTGGGGAAAAAGCCCTTAAAAATTACTTGTTAGGTGTAAGGTGCTTAGGTTTTTTGATACTCTAATGAGTATTTGCAATGCATTTCACATCATCTTCATGCTGAGCAAAGCATTATTCAATGCAATGATAATTGCAATGTAATTTATCAATAAATGAGAAATGCAGCTTGCTTTGGAGATTTGAGTATTGGCCTTCACAGATAAATGTTATTCTGAAGCTGAAGTGTTAATTAGGCTTTGTTAGGCAGAATGGTGAAAGGAAGCTAAAAGGCCAACTATGTGTTATGTTTGCTTTTCTAGCAGACGCAGATTGCTTGTTTTCCACTGGAGGAAGGTCCCTTGATATGTATTCACTGTAACATAGGCTTTTGAAAACAACATTTATGGTTCTTTTATATTTTCCCATGGTCTCTGGCAACAGTTTGCTGCCTGAGTCATCAGTGCAAACTGTGAAATTCCTTCTTTCATCCAGCAGAAGAAGCATATAGGTCAACAAATTTGCAACATATAAATTCAATAGTCATGAAAATACACTGTGTATCCAAATGGAGGCTTTAATTTAAATTATAATTATTATGTGTCATTACTATCTAATTCCTGAGTTGTCATAGAACACAGTATTAAAGATTGATAGAATAACTGTCGTTTCTTAAAACATAACATTTCTGTGCATTATGCCTAAAATCCTGCTACACTTTTTCTCCAACAAAAAAATTAATGACTGTAATTCAATAGAATTGGCCTTGAAATTCCAGTAGAAATTATGCAGGATATCTTTAATAAATACTCTCAAATTTATAAAAACCAGTCCTTAGACTTAAATTGAAGATATTGAGCTTGCTTTTTTTTTTTTTTTTTTAATTTTACTTCACTTTTCTAGTGTTTGCCGAAATGCAAAGATCCAGTGCACTTCAGTGAAATTAAGAATGAGAAGTAAGTGACATTCTATAAACTAAACTAGAATAAAATCCATAGCAAACCTCCCAACCCAAACCTTTTGAATTCTCCATTTACTTGTTTTGCATGTTTTTTTTCTCTTTATGTAAAACAGTAACACATTATCACTTTGTTCTCTCTTCAGTAAGTCTATTTTTTTCATAAGGATAGACCGAGATTTCTGTCTGAGGAACTACCACTTTTCACTGCATTTCTTTTGCCTTGATTGATCTAAACCAACAATTTATCTTCCAGGTGAAGCAGAATGTTCTTCTAACAAGACATACTTTGACTGCAATGCATTCTCGAAGTGGACTTCCCAAACACCTCTGCAACTTAGCTGTCATACTCCTCAAACCGATCATGTATGTATTCAACTTTTCTTTGTGTCTTGCTTTCTTTATTCTGTATTCTTTACATGACATGGTGCTACAGAGCAAATACAGTTGTAACTAGCAGTTTGTTTCTCTTTGGTTTAATCTACACTTCCCCCCCCCCTCCCCCCATAATAATAATCTGTTGCCATTTTCACAATGGTTTCCCTCTTCTCTTTACTGTATCTTCACTAGAGTTATGATTTCCAAGCAAAAAAGAATTTGAGTTCTTACACAATCCAAAAAGAAAAGAAAAACATTAGAAACCTAGAAAAAAAACCTTATAAAACTAATCAATATTAGACTGTGTAGTTCTAAATGCAGATTTTAAAGTGTGAAGAAGTGGAATTAGGATGCAGTGCTTTGTCATAAGGTAACCATTTCTCCTTATATTCCTTAGTTCCAGACAGAGTGTGTCTCAGGCTGTGTGTGCCCTGAAGGTCTGTTTGATGATGGCAGAGGGGGCTGTGTTGAGCAAAAAGATTGCCCATGCATTCACAACAATGAGTGGTATTATTCTGGAGGCAAGATAAAAGTGGACTGCAACACCTGGTGAGTTATAAGTGAATATTCTCTTCTTGAATATATTCTATGCACTATATTCATAGTCATATCTAGGCTTATGTGCTACAGCAGCTGCAAAAGCTGCAAGTATCATCCTTAATTTTCAGGAATACTTATTGCTATCTCAGAAAATACAGATTCTGCTGGAAGTATGGGGGTGGTGGTTACCTCTGTTTTCAGTAGGCATCTCTTGTTGGGAAAATTCACTCATTTTTTAAAAATAAAGGCTATCAAATCTAAAGATTCTAGCTCACCAGAGTGAAAATCATGTTATAGGCTTAAAAACAGGCTTATCAGTTGAAGCTGAGGCTTGGATATTTTGCATGTTGTCACATTATATCAGGCAGTTGCTTGGTTTGTTCTGCAGTTCTTCAAACAGCACACTCTTGGTGAGATCTGAAAATTCAACTTCTCTGCTCTCTTCTAGCACCTGCCAGAAAGGGGTTTGGAAATGCACTGAGGACGTGTGCTATGGGACTTGTATGATATATGGAAGTGGCCATTATAACACTTTTGATGGGAAATTCTATGACTTTGATGGGAGCTGTGAATATGTGGCTACTCAGGTAATGCTCATCAGGAGGGCTGAAAAGGAATTTGATTGCCTTGAAAATCTACTTTCCTCTTTGGTTTTATCATTCCTTATTGCCTGTCATCATTGTTCCCAAGGGTTTCACACATTCTGCCAGGATAAATTGTGTATTTTCAGTGCAGGCAAGCTGTGTGAATGTGGCTTTTCTTTTTTTTCAAATATAGATATAATAAATTACATGGAACAGAACTATGTTACAGTGAGAGCCAATTATAATTTGTGAAATAAATCCAAATTCTAAGCTTAGAAGCTTGAAACTTTTATTTAAAGATATATTCCTTACTTTGTTTCATTGTCCCACTCTTTTTCCCAGGCTGAGACTGTGTTAACTGTTTATATGTATGCATGGCTATGCATCTGTAAAAACATGTGTGTGTAGGATCTCACATTTGAAGGAGCAGTAACTATTTATACACTGTGAAGATTTAAATGATTGCAATTCTTATGAGATTGGACTAAAATGAAATATTCTACCTAATTTTCTCATGTTCTTTTTTTCTTTTTCAATAGGACTTCTGCGGTGACAAAAATTCCAGTGGCTCATTCAGTATCATCACAGAAAATGTTCCTTGTGGAACTACAGGAGTCACCTGCTCAAAGGCTATCAAAATGTTCCTAGGGGTGAGTGATGACAGTCAGTACATATCAGTACTCAAGTATTACCAAAAATGTAATGCTCTAAAGTCAAGCCCCTAAAAGCAGCTGTAACAAGCATTAGAGACCCTATCAAATTATTCTGTAAAGACATAGGTTCTCAGGTGATGAAAACTCTCTCAAACAGAAGTGCTACACCACTCTCTGCCATATTGAAAGTCATCCCAGAGTCTGAGATACTGGTTGCAGAATGAGTTGCATTGTTACAAGTGTCTAATATTTTGTCTCATCATAGAAATTAGTGTTACAATTCTTCTCTTTTATCTTTCAGAAAACTGAGCTGAAATTGGAGAACAAAGAGTCCAAAGCAATTCAGCGAGATGTTGGTGATGATGTGCAGTATTGGAACAGGACAGTCGGCCTGTACCTGGTTATTGAGGCTAGCAATGGTGTGATGCTGATCTGGGACAAAAAGACTACTGTTTTCATCAAGCTGAGCCCTGATTACAAGGTTAGTGCTTGTCTGTCTTCTTCTGAAGTAGTATTGTGAATAGACAAGGAAACATAAAAGAACATAAATGTTCTTTTATTCTGACTCCATGTCTAATCCCTATATCCTCTGTGCACTAATGGTCAGTTTGCATTGTTATAGTCACAGATTGCAGAAGTGCTTCTGGGGTTTCTTACAGTATATCACAATGCAGTATATCACAATGCATTGCACAGAATGCATAGGATGTTATTCCAATAGAGATAAACATCTCAGGCAATATTTCTGAGTTTCTGAGTATTAATAGCCATCATCCAGAATAATTTAGGGGATGTGGACTGACTGCACATGTGCTTGGAAACCTATGTGCAATCTCAACCCTGTGTTAAAACCAAACTCCCAATGCAATGTACAGCCATGCTTCTGGTTCCTGAAATTCAGCATCCTGAATAGAAGAATATTGAGGCATTGTACAAACAGTGACATACTGTTACTTGAGAGGATTGGTGGACCTTAAATAACACTACTAAAAATTCACCATTGAGGGAAGATTGATACATTTTCTTTCAAGAAAAATGGGTCCCTGTCATTTCTTTTCCACGAATGAAGAAATGCTGATCATTATGTTAGAAACTTTTAATAAAAACAGCTTTGAGCAGAGAATGGAGAATAAATAATTCTTCTCAGCTGTAAGAGGCTTGGGCACCCTTTAATGTTTTAAGTTGGATATGGAGACAGTGATATGGAAATACACTAGATATAAATTATTCCAAGGAGGGAAGACATGGCAGCTGAATAATTTGCTGAGGACAGACAAATTAAAATTTATTTTCTGCACAAATGATTTGACAGTAAAGAAGAAAGTCATCATTTACACAGACAGTTATTTGTCATTTTTCACGTCAATGTTTTTCTCTTACTTTGCCGGAGCCTGTTTCTCATTTCCATGGTATATTTAAAAACTCAATTTTCTTTTCCAGGGTAAAGTGTGTGGTCTGTGTGGCAACTTTGATGACAAGGCAAACAATGATTTTACAACAAGGAGTGGACTGCAGGACAATAATCCTCTGAATTTTGGAAATTCCTGGAAACAATCTCCCATGTGCCCAGATGTCACACAAGAGATTAAGCCCTGTGATCTGAAACCACACCGGAAGTCTTGGGCAGAGAAAGAATGCAGCATCATCCAGAGTGATGTCTTCAAAATTTGTCACTCCAAGGTTTGTAGAAGACAGTAGGTGATGGGACAGCACAGTGCATTTCTGATAATGCAAAACCATCAGAAATGAATGAAGAGATGGTTAAATAGATCGATTTTCAGTTAAGTCTTGAGTACAGCTACAGGTGTCAGAACTTTCATGTGGCCTTAGTCAAAGCAGTCTTAGTCTCTGTGGCAATGGGACTGTGTCAGTAGTGGTGACAGCCCCAGCTGTACAAACCCATTTTCATCACCACAGTTTCACTGCTACTACTCTGCAAGTTAGCTTCAAAAATGTATCCTGAACAGGCCTGCAGTTGCACCATCTCTTGTTGAGAGACAGTCAGAATTACAAGTACTGAAGGACCTTACAATCATCAGATCCATCTCCTGATGGAAATTTATACTAAACATGAAAGGTGGCTGTTGAAGAGGATCTTTTTAGACACCACTGACATCACACAGTTTAGACAGACAGCTGCTGGTACTGTGCCTCCAAATTGTCACAGCAAACACTGTGACAGCCCACAGCTTCCAGATTACAGTGCACAGAGAGCACTTCTTTTTATTTCTCAGTTCTTTCCTGATGCACGGTAATATTAACAACAATTTGTTCTTAACTCACAGTGGAAAAGATGCAAACAGTTATTAATTGAATTAATTTGTTATATATTTCCATGTGGTTTACTTCAGCAGCAAAAATCCAGTCTAAGTTTTTCCTCTTGCAGTCTCAAATAAAAAAAAAAAAGCTTTTTTTAATGTGTCATTGGATAAACTCCAAAAACTGCTAGGCACAAAATTGCATGCTTCATATTTGCTGTGAATGCAGCCTTTCTGATATTGTTCACCATTTGGTAGGCAAAGCTTGCTGGAAGATAAGATTTCACTGGCATCAATTCAGCTTGGTTTTGGGAGCACTAAAATGAAACTCTATTAGAAAATGTGAGCACTGCCAAGGACTCTTACTTTGTTTTTTCAGTTATAGCAACTTACGAAGGAGCTATATTATTTTAAGTCTATTATTCCCCAAAACATATTGAGCACCTTCAAGCCTGTATTTGTGATTTGGTAACTCTTAGGCACAGTCTCATTCCTTCCTAGCTCAATTCCCACATATCAAGAGCTCTCAAACATATTAGTTTGAAAACTAATTTGGAGATGAACTGGAGCATCATTTCTTCCCCTGACAGGTGGACCCACTTCCTTACTATGAGGCTTGTGTTCATGATGCCTGCTCCTGTGACAGCGGTGGGGACTGCGAGTGCTTCTGCTCTGCAGTTGCAGCGTATGCCCAAGAGTGCATCAAGGCTGAGGCCTGTGTTTTCTGGAGAACTCCTGATATCTGCCGTGAGTAACAGATAAACACAACTGTATCTTTCTAGCTGCTGTCAGAAAGCCAGTCAAATAAATCATTAGTACTGTTACTGCAAGGTAATGCTGGTGACTTGGTGAAACCTTTTCTCAGCATATCAGGGAACAAACAGGCTAGTAAATTTGTATATTTCAACTGTTTTCTGTTCAGCCTGGCTCTTCTCTCTTCTCTTCTCTTCTCTTCTCTTCTCTTCTCTTCTCTTCTCTTCTCTTCTCTTCTCTTCTCTTCTCTTCTCTTCTCTTCTCTTCTCTTCTCTTCTCTTCTCTTCTCTTCTCTTCTCTTCTCTTCTCTTCTCTTCTCTTCTCTCTCTTCTCTTCTCTTCTCTCTTTCCTCTTTCAGTTGTTCAAATTACTCAGAATTTGATTTTATATAGCACTCCCATGCTGTAGCCATGAACCTAATCAGTGTTACGTATATTAAGCGGTGTCCATTAGTGGTGCTAGTACTCATACCAGTACATCATAAATTAATGTAAAATAGTATTTAAATTAATATTACTCAAAAAGCGCTCAAATCAAAATGTTGAGATTCTAAGTAGTGGAAATATATAATTTTTTTAATTTTAAAAAATCATTCAGATTAAAAATTTGGATTAATTGGAGCTTTTAAGTGTAAGAAGCCACTGAAAAAAAAATTGCAAGTTTAATTCAGCTCTGCTATGTAAGTTAATGCAAACTCCTTCCTCTGTCTCTAGTCATGTAAGCTGAATTTAAGTTGTATTCATAGTGGCTCATATGCTTCCTCTTGAACTTTCAGCCTGTGTGATAAAGCTGGAGCTATTTTGTATGAAACTGAAAAATATTTAGGAGTTTGCTGGTAGCTACGGAAGAAAAATACTGTCAGAAATATACCTTTAATTTTAAACAAAAAAAAATTAAAAATAGATTTTCTTTATGATTTGAAGCATTTTTACCCAATGGCCTGAATATTTAAAATTTCAGCCTTGGGCACCAGTGTTTTGATATATCCTAAAAGTAAGCAGAGTAGTAAAAAGTCCAGGTTGTTTACCTCAAGAGAAATTTGGCCAGCTTAATTAGTAGATTGATATAGCTTGTACCTTAAAAGGCCTTCTCAGAAGTGCATTCTGGTAAGCTTGCTTTTAATCAGCTTCTCTCTTTTCTCATCAGCGATATTCTGTGACTACTACAACCCTCGCAACGAGTGTGACTGGCACTATGAGCCTTGTGGCAGTAATATCACAACTTGCAGGATGATCAATAATGTCAGCACCAACTTTACAGTACCATTACTGGAAGGTAATAAATTCCTTGCCACGTAATATTGTGTTTTGTATAACTTTGTTTGGATATCTTTTAATAATTATGGATTAGTTAGTCAACTTGATGAGATGTTCCTAAAACTGCTATGCTGAGTTTGCCTCCAGTCTTACATAAATGTTTCCTATAATGTAATGCATTATTTATTAACATCAATGAGTGATAGTTACATTGCTGTCAGCCACAAAACTAGTTCTCTGCTTGGATAATATCCTGAAACATGCATTATTATTACATCATGGTTATTTTGAATCCCATGCAAAAGTATTTTACAAGCAGGAAAATCTTCAATATGACAAAGAAGCAAGTCACTGATAGTTGGGTATTTTTAACCTTATCATTTTTTATGTACCAGATCATCTTGCCTTTACTAGATTAGTCTGAAACATTCACCTACCTTTACACTGGAAAATATCTTTTATAGCAGACACACTGATGCTGCTTTATATTGGATTCATACTGGAGATTCTGTTTTCTTTGCAGATGAGATATTAGTAGGTGGCAGTCCTTGTAGTTGATAATGGAACAGGAATTTCACATTAAAAGGACTCTAATGATCCAAGAATGTGAAAGACTTTACAAGTATCTCCTGGTTTACTACATGGTGAAGCTGGAGAAAGAAGCTGTATTTTTAGCCATAAAGTCTTTTTGGTCTGTACTGGAAGCAGTTATCTCCAGTTTAGGGACTGGCAAGAAATGCATTGAATTTGACTTTGCTTTGAACTGCTAGTAAAAAAATTGAAAGAAAAAAATCAAACAAATGAAAACTCAAGAGAAACAGAACAAACCAAACCGAATAAAACCAAAAAACTAAAACAGAGAAAAAAAACCCCAAAAAACCCCCAAAAAACATATCAAAAAAACCTACTAGAAATCGGCTAAAATCCCCAACCAAAATATTTTTTAAAAACCCAACAAGCCTCTGTATTTTAAAATAAATTATCTTATATTCTTAGAAGATAAGATTTGGGAAGTGTCAGAAGGCAGATTATCATATATCCAATTATATTTCTGAATTATTTTTGTTGCTTAATTTCAATAGAAATTTAGAGCACACCATTTTTATTAGGACATTTTAAGTACAGTCTGGCAGTGTGAAGTGACTTCTAAGTACCAGCTAATTACATGGTGCTTCAGTTTAAAGGCTATTTAGAACTTCAGTACAGTAAAAAGAGAACTTTATGTCATTAATAATTGGACTTAATAAGAGGTTATTTGGAGGAAGGAAATATAATAATAATAGTAATAACAACAGAATAATATTTTAAGCTGTATTTACATGAAAAAAAATGAATGACAATTGACAGTCAATTAATTCCTTGCAGTAAAGTTTGGATCACTGCCTATGGGTAAAGAAAACCACAGATAAATTATCTGTTTGAGGTAGAGACACCTGGTGTATTCTAGGCATAAAAACAATGCCTAATGTTCCAAGAAATGTAGTGGAAAACCTGTTTGTTAGTGAATCTGCTTCCATATTCCGCACAAAAATATTATTTACATAGTGATCTATACAAAAATTGGGGTATTTCTTTGTCTTAAAACTAGTAGCTGCCCATAGAAATGAGTATGTATTAGGGGTTTCTCCAAGGTATTGAACTAAGAAAAAGAAACTTTACTAGTTTTCTTAAAAAAACTTCTTACTTAATCCTCCTCACACTAGTATTATCAATGAGAACTGTTGAAGTCTTTTGGAAAGACTAATTGTTCACAGCTTGATTTGAATGGGAAGTTTTAGATTTCTTTCACTATGCTTGATTCAGTGAGAATAGTTTACTTTCAGAAGGTACAAAAGTAACTTTTTGTACTTTTTCTTCATCCTTATTCTGCTCTACCTGTCAACAAAAGGTTGCTACCCCAGATGCCCTAAGGACAAGCCTATTTACAATGAAGACACAAAGCAATGTGTGACTGAAGATCAATGTGGATGTTACCTCGAGGATGGAACCTATGTGCCCCCTTGGCAAGAAATACCCACAGAGGAAAACTGTACAACATGGTATATAAAAATTACTTGTGGTAATTCAGGAAATAATTAGTGTATGCAGAGTCCTTAATTTACTTTACTGGGCCTCAAACAAATAGAGATGCAACTTCAGCTGAAGAGCTGATATATTCTTGCATGTCATAATTTTCCAAACTCATAATAACACAGATTTTAGGTTGGTATTTTTATTGTAATAAATGTACTAGCAAATTCAGTAATTATACCTGTCAACTGTCATAAATTATATAATGAAACCTCAATGAACTTCTAAAACAACCTTTCAATTATCAGTACTCTTTGGGAAGAGGGGCTACTCTGCCTTGCATTCTCACTTAAAACTGGGACTTCAAAATCACTGTAGTCTGAAATACTCGCCCTGAAAGAGATAGTTCAGTCCTAACTCTTCATGCTTAGCGTGTTAGCAATGACAGCACTTACACCTCTGGCTCCACTTGGTGACCAGAGAATAATCTGATCTAGCTGAAAGTTCACTCTGCAAAACAGTTGTTATTGCAGTATTGCAACTCACAATTGAACTGAAAGTGGTGACTTAGTTTGAAGGAAAAATGGTAGGCAATACTAGAAAATATGCCCAGAAAAATATGCAGTAGTGTGAATGAAGATCAAGTGACAAATATCTATGTTTCTGTGCTCTTGATTCTGCTAACAAGTGCAATGAAACATTAGCAACATTTTAATTTTTGAAAATTTTTCTTTTAGTATCTGTGTCCCATCAGGATCCATAGAGTGTAAACCGGTCCCAGGTAAATAACGTTTGACTTTTTCTGGAAACAAAAAGAAAAGCAAATGCACAGAACTGCTCTCTCTGACCATAGGAAGGCTTAGTATTGATTCAGAATAATTCTTGCTGGTGCTAGTGAAAGTTGTGACTGAAGAAAATTTGGCAGCACTTTTTTTGAACTTTGCTGTTAATACTTCTGGTTACACCTTTTTCTCATACCCTTTCAGTCTTTCTCCCCACATCCCATATCCAAACTAATGGATTTCACTGCAAGTTAGCACTTCCTGAACATGTAGTTATTAATATAAAACTGTCAGATAGTAAATTTCAATTATTATTTCTCTTAGAACATTTTAAAACCTACTTTCTAAGTCTGTACCATCAGGCATTTTATTCAGGACTTGATTAAATATGTTCTAACATTGCTTTAAATGTAAAGATAAATTAGCACAATATAGTAGATCTAAGCTCCAGGAACAGGAGCTGAAAAACATGCATGACTCATGTAAATGCTCTCTTGTCCATAAGTATTTTGCCTCTGCCTCTTACGTGGTAGAAGAAAAATTGCACAGTAAAGCTTTCTTGCAGGATGTCCTTGTGTCATCAATGGAACGAGTTATGAAGAGGGTGCTACTGTGGGAGTCGTACAGGACGGTGACACATGTACAAGATACATTTGTGCAGAAAATGGCTCTGTAGTTCCTGTTGAAGTCTATCCCTGTCCAACATCTTCACCTACAACCATTTCAACCTCCTCCCCTCACAGTACTCTTACCACCACCACCACAGGTAAATCATGAATACAGATGTGATCTAAAAATTGTTTTCTTTAAGGAAAATATTTTAAATATAGAATGTACAATTATATGGGATTATAGTTGACACAGATAGAGCAATATTTATGGATTGTTTTATCACACCACACTATGAAAGACTTTTAGCATTTTGAGTTTATTTATTTCTCATTAAAGAAATTTTAAGTATATATTATAGGATGCCTTCCTATTTTTGAAAAAAGATGTTAGCTTTTCAATATCCTAATGGGATACTAGAAATAATGTTAGGAGTGTCAACAACAACAAAAAAATACTATTTCTTTTGAAATTATAATCTCTTTTTGTTCTATTTCAGTTTCCACCACAAGCCGCCCAGTCACTACAAGTAAGTTATAAATACAAAACAATGTTGTTAAAAATGTCAAAGGAATATTTAAAGGAAGACAAAGTAAATTAAAGACAATTAATACAGAAAAAAATATATTTTAAACAAAAATGAATTTTATTTTTTGTAATTTCAAAAGTGCTGTTAGTATATAGAGAAGAAGGACTTTTAAAGGATGCAGCTTGGTGATTTTATTTTGATGCAAAACTTCCAGTTTAAAGACCTCGTAATAGAGAACCAATTTTAGAACTCTTTTCTTTGGAACGATTATATATTACAATGCAGTCCTCTAGTCCTTAATGGAAGAAAATAAAAAATGGATCTTCTCAGGATGTTCTCTGTAAAATCTGAAACCTCTGTCTTTTCTTGCAGCTCCATGCGTAGTCACAGAACTAATCTGTGATTGGACAGAGTGGTTTGATGTTAGTAAACCTGAAGAAGGTGGTGGTGACTACGAAACATATGATGAAATAAGAAAACATGGAAACAAAATATGTACAGCTCCCGAAGAAATTGAATGCAGGGCTAAGGATAAACCTGATGTGAGCTTAGAAGAACTTGGTCAGAAAGTAGAGTGCAATGTTAAATATGGGCTAATCTGTAAAAATGATGAGCAAGATGTAACTATGTGGCCACTTTGCTATAATTATGAAATCAGAGTAAACTGTTGTGAGTGGCAAGAAATTCCTTGTGAGCATACAACTACACCTACTGTACCTTCAACTTCAACCACCACCCAGACAACAATAGCCAGCACCACTACAACCAGGACTTCAACAGAAATTACCACCCGGCCGATAGACATCCATTCCACAACATGTGAGTATACACCATCAGTTCTCACTCCATTAACTTCAACAACTTCAGGTATTTACCCGAAAAATATTCCATGATCTTTGCCTTTGGAGAAATATAGGGCTGTTGGTTACTAAAGGCAGGTCACAATCATAGAAAACATTGGTCTGCAAGGAAGTCTTACTTAAGAGAGTTTGGACTTTTAAGTTTCTGCTGGAGAAAATATTCCCAGAAGGACTTGCTGTGTGAGAAAAGAGTAGGCCATGCTTCAAACTCCTGTTGCTATAGGCATTATCGTGATGGGGTTGCACAGGCTTCCTTCTTAAGGCTGACATGGTCTTGCTGATTTTGTGAGAAACACTTTCCAGCAGTATGCCTAATCTCCTAGCTAGGAAAAGAGGGCTATGACCCTCTCTGTGCATAGATGTCAAGGATTCTGCTTTCTGGGGCCAGAATAGGAGGGCTGGTGCCAGAGACCTTTGCAGTGCTAAGGGTGAGCTGACCTCTCTAGCTCTATGGATGCTGCCTCATGCACAGCTTCTGTTCAGTTCCTATTGAGTCCCACTCATGCCTCTGTACCTTTGTCTGTTTTCTCTGTCCCTGTTCTTTCTAACAGCCCCATATCCATCCACACCAAGCACACCACAATCGACAACCACTCCTACGCCGCCAGAGACTCCCACCACCACCACCAGCACCCCGACAACAACCACCACTACTACTGGATCAACAAAGCCCACCTCAACTACTTCAAGCACATCCTCACCAACACCAACATACACCACCACCACACCAACTCCAGGTACTTCTCTGGACTGTTCTCTGATGTGTTCCTTTGCTATGGGAGAAATGAAGGTGCCTTGGCCCCTCCTTCAGTGTGTCTCCATGGGATTGCAGATTGGAGGAATTACTGTTCATCCCCTCAAGTGCCCTGTGCCCTGTGCTCAAAGCTGGTCTTTCGGCCTGCTGTTTAAGAAGAACAAGGATTAAGGGGTTCTAGGGTGAAGGTCTTGGCTTCCCTGACTCAAAATGCTGGTGCCCAGCTTAGACAGATGCTGAACTAATGGAAATTCTTGATTTTCCTGCTGTTGGACCTTGTCCTTCAACTGGCCAGAATGTAGTCACTGGTCCCCCACATGGAGGGCAATTGGAGTGGGACTTTAGTCTGTGACACTGTCATTCTAGGAACAGCTGGGCAGACTTTCTTCCCTTTCTCCTCTTCCTTTGGCATGTCAGTACAAGTGGATGAAAATGGTTCTAGATCTTAGAAGCAAGGATTACACTCGGACACTTTTGGAAACAGCTTTACCCTCAAAAATGCCACTTCCTGTGAACTGTAGCCTTTTGCTGATGACACCTGCTAGAACTCTGGGAAGCCCTTCATCAGGCTGAGATTCCACCAGAGGGAAATTTCATGAGAGTCAGGGAGGAACTTACTCCTATTCACACTACCATCTCTGACGATGAATTCACCACACAGCTCTTACTGCAAGGATTTGCAAGGTGCTCAGGTGGTGAGGCAGGGATAGAAAGTCCCAGCAACATAAAAAGGCATTACTCGTCCTCATTGCTTACCTACTGGTAGGTCTCTGTGATTTGGTGAGAAGCACCTTCCAGCAGCATCCCGAGTCTCCTAGCTAGGAAAGGAGGGCCATCACACTTTCTGTGCATGGATGTAAGGGATTATTCTTTTTGAGGCCAGAAAGGAAGGGCTGGTGCTAGGGATCTTTGCTGTGCTAAAAGTGGCCTGACCCCTCTAGGTCTGTGGCAACTGCCTCATGGACAACTTCTGTTCATTTCACACTGAGTCACACTGATGCCTTTGTGTCTTTGTCTGTTTTCTTTGTCCCTGCTGTTTCCAACAGGCACACCGAGCACAGCATCCCCTACATCGGAATGGACAACCACTTCCAAATCACCGGAGACTCTCAGCAGCACCACGACAACCACCAGCACCAGTACCACGACAACCACCAGCACCAGCAGCAGCATCACCACCAGCAGAGCACCGACGACAACAACAACAACTGTTCCAACAACCATCCGAACTCCTGCACGTATGTTCCAAAACCAAAAAATTCCTGCCAAAAGCCCTGTGCCTCCAACTACAGTACCAACAAATAATTCTCTGGCTCTGTTGTTGCTTCTGGCCTTGCTATGGGAGTAGGGAAGATCCATGAGTACCTCCATATGTGGCTCTGGAAGGGATCAGGGATGGGTGTAATTTCTGGGCAGCCTGTGGCTAAATCTGGCCCTTGTTCTGGCTGTTTGAAAGGAACAAGGATTTAGGGGACCTTGGGAGAAGGTCTTGTCTTCCCTGCCTCAACAGTGCTCCAAGGAGGTATTTCATACTTGTGCCCAGATTAGACAGATACTGAAGTGATGGGAATGTTGCTTTTGCTGCCATTGGACCTTGTCCTTCAGCTGTCCAGAATGTAGTCACTGGACCCAAGGTGTGCAGTTGGAGTGGAGCTAAAGTTTGTGGCAGTGGCATTTCAGGCTCTGTTTGGGCACAGCTGTGCAGACCTACTTCCCTTTCTCTGCTGTTTTGTTTCTGTGGCCATTGCTGCGACTTTCCAGCTGTTTGGGCTGTAGGGTGTTTCCACGGCTTTAGCTGGCAGAGTTTGGGGATTGGTTTCAGAGCTCAGATTGCCACTTTGGACAGACCCAGGCTCTGGGCAGCTGGATTCTACCAGCATTCCTGTTGGTGCTTGTCTCCAGCAATCTGTGTGCTGCTGAGAGGTGCTGGAAAGCACTGGGAAGCAGCTGAGGCTTTGTCAGCAGCGCGGGTCCTGTGCCTGCTTTCCCTCTTTCCCTGTTGTTCGTCAGATGCTTTCCCAGTGGTTGGTTTCTCCATGAGATATTGAGGTGGTGTGCATGGCCCAAGAAGCTGAGAGAGTGGCAGGAGTCTCTGCTTAGTCGCACACTCTGCCTCCTGTATGGGCCTTAAGTGTGTGTTTTTTTGCATACAAAGCAGTGTGCCCTCCAGCTGGGGCATACACACATAACTCATGAGTGCCTGTGTCCTGATTTGGGCCAGGAGTGGTTTTTAGGGCCAGGAAGGAGAGGCCTGGCCAGACCACTGAGCTTTCTTATGGCCAGTGTTGGCTGAGTGCAGTAGCAGCCTGAGGGGCACTGCTGAGTGCAGGGGATGCCCAGAGCACCACCTGTGTGTGAGCTGGTGCCCTGCATTGTTGTCTCTCTCCTGTCTGTTCCTGACTGTCTGTCTTGTTGTCTCCTCAGCGTGTGAGTGCATCTGGACAGACTGGATTGATGTGACTTATCCAGATGCTTCTGACAAGAATAGTGGTGACTACGAAACCTTTGAGAACATTTGGAAGAAATACCCCTCCTGGGATTGTGCAAAAGTTGAGAATATTTCATGCCGAGCAGAGAAATTCCCTAGCACTTCCATTGCAGATTTAGGGCAGAAAGTGGAATGTAATGTTAACGTAGGGCTCATTTGTAACAATAAAGATCAGCAGATAGGAGGTATAATACCAATGCCGGTGTGCCTCAACTATGAGATCAGTGTCTGCTGCACCCCCAACAAACCAGAGTGTCTTCCAACTCCAAGCACCACGAGCACCACAACTTCCACAGCTTCCACCACAACGAGCAGTGTGTCCCCTCCAATATCAACCACCGCTCCAACATCAACATCAGTGGAGACTCGCAGCCCTACCATCACCACCACCACCACCACCACCTGGGTGCCCCCCAGCAGCACCACCACTAGTGGCAGCACCTCAGAGACAACAAGAACTGCTCCTGTCTCAACAACACCCGTTTCAACTACTTCAAGCACATCCACGCCCACACCAACCTACACCACCACCACCTCACCAACTCCAGGTACTTCTCTGATCTGTGTTCTCATGTGTTTCCTTGCTGTGGGGAGCTGGAGGTCTGTCAGCCCCTCCATTTGTGCCTCTCTCTGGGATCTGAGACTGAACTAATTGTTGTGTATCCCCTGAAATGGCTTTTGCCCAAAGGTGGTGCGTGGCCTGGTTGTTTCAGAAGGAGCAAGAATACAGGGGTCTGTGTTCTCCTTTCCTGTAGAGATCTTGATCCTCTTGTTACTGTGCAAACATCCTTCCGTGACCACAGATTCCCATCTCAGCTCTTAATCCATGAGTTAGTGAGGTGTTCAGGTAATGAGGTAGAGATGGAAAGTCCCCAGCAGATGAAAAGCATTACTCTTCCTCCTCTCTTCCATATCAGTAGTTCTCTCTGATTTTGTGAGACGTGCCTTCCAGCACTATCCCCAGTCTCCTAGCTAGGCAAGGAGGGCTGTGACCCATCCTATGGGTGCATGGATGTCAAGGATTCTGCTTTTTATGGCCAGAAAGGGAGGGGTGGTTCTGGAGACCTTTGTTGTTCTAAGGTGCCCTGCCTTGTCTATGTCTGTGGCTGCCGCCTGATGTGCAGCTTCTGTTGAGTTCACATTGAGTCCCACTGATGCCTTTGTGTCTTTGTCTGTTTTCTCTGTCCCTGCTCTTTCTAACAGGCACAACTCCATCCACACCAAGCACAGCATCCCCTACAGCAGAATTGCCCACCACGTCCCTGGAGACTTCCAGCAGCACCACCACCACCCCCAGCACCAGCACCCCGGCAACGAAAACCAGTCTTATTGGATCACCAACGCCCACCTCAACTACTTCAAGCACATCTTCACCATCACCAACATACACCACCTCCTTATCAACTCCAGGTGCTTTTAAGTTTTGTAGTGTCATATGTTCTTTACCTTTGAGACTGCTGAGGGTCTGTGAACACTTACTTTTTTGCCTCTGTGTGGTATTATGAATGAATTGACTTCTGGGCAGCCCCTGAAACAGCCTTTGCCCAAAGCTAGCCCTTCAGTCTGTTTCAGATGGAATAAGAACTTAGTAGCTTTTGCTGCTGTTGGACTTTGTCTTTCAGTTGGCCAGAGTGGCATCCCTGGACACATGGAGTGTGATGGAGTGGGGCTTGATTTTGTAACACTTGCATTTCAAGCTCTCTTTAGGCACCGATCTGTGGTCTGTATTCCTTCTCTCCTGCTCCTTTCCCATGTCAATACTAATGCTTCTCAGCTATTATAGATGGAGGAAGGAAGCATTCTTCCATACTTTTGGAAACAGTTTATTCTGTAGACTGTGACTTTCTGTGAACTGTGGTCTTTGCCTGACCAAATTCACTAGTACTCTGGGAACTCCTGTCAGCAGAAAACCACTTGCCAATTAGCCAGGAACATATTCCTGTGCATGGTTCCTTCCCTGACCACAGCTTCCCATCTCAGCTCTTTCCTGAGGATTTACTGTGATGTTCTATATAATGAGTCAGAGATAGAAAGCCCCAGCACAATCAAAAGCTTGCTCCTTTTCATTTCCTTACCTGTTAGTAGGTCTTTCTGATTTTGTGCAAAGCACATTCCAGCGCCCTCCCCAGTCCCTTTACTAGGAGAGGAGGGGTATGACCCTGTGTATGCACAAATCTCAAGAGAGGGGGCCAGAAAGGAAGGTCTCATGCTAGGGATCTTTGCTGTACTAAGGGTGGGCTGACCTCTTTAGGCCTGTGGCAATGGCCTCATGTGCATCTTCTGTTCAGCTCCTATTGAGTCCCACTCATTCATTTGTATCTTTGTTTTCTCTGTTCCTGCTGTTCCTAACAGGCACACCTCCATCCACACTGAGCACACCAAAATCAACAACCACTACCTTGCCGCCGGAGACTACCACCACCACCACCAGCCCTCCGAGGACCACAACCACTGTTCCTGGATCAACAACAACCATCTCAACTCCTCAAAGTATGTTCCCAATGCTAGTAATTCCCATAAAACCCCCTCTGCATCTAAGCACAGAACCAACAAAAAATTCTCTGGTTCTGTTGTCATTTCTGGCCTGGCTGTGTCAGTAATGAGGGTCTGTGAGTACATCCATTTGTGGCTCTGTGTGAGATCAAGGATGTGTGTAACTTTTGGGCATTACAGGCAATGAGATGTGCCCAAAGTTAATTTGGGCTCTTTCAAAAGTGATGAGGATGCAGGCTCCCAGGAAGAAGTTCTTGTCTTTCTTGATGCAACATTTTCTGACCTTGTACTGGGAGTACTGAAGGTCTGAGAGTACCCTCCATTTGTGACTCTGGATAGGACTGGGGATGGGTGTAACTTCTGGACATCCTAGGAAATGTCATGTGCCCAAAGCCGGCCTTTTGTTCTGGCTGCTTCAGAAGGAACAATGATTTAGGGGTCCTGGGCAGACGGTTTTGACTTCCCTGACTCAACAGTGCTCCCAGGTGATATTTCATCCTGGTGCCTCATCTTGTACAGATTCTGAAGTGATGGAAATCTTGTGTTTACCCCTGTTGGTCCTAATCCTTCTGCTGGCCAGAATGTAGTCACCGGGCACATGGAGTGCAATTGCAGTGGGACTTGGTGTTGTGACCCTTGCATTTCAGGCTCTATTTGGGCACAGCTGTGTATAGTTTCCTACTTTCTGCTCCTCCCTTACCCTTTTACTGTTAATGGTGTTCAGCTACTCTAGGTGTAAGAAGGAAGGATTCTTCTGCCAGGCTTTTGGGAACAGTTCCAGTCTGCATACTACCCTTTGCTGTGAGCTGTGGTCTTTGGCTGATCAGATCCACCAGTACACTGGGGAGCCCTTTATCAGGCTGACACTGGGAAGTCACATGACAAACGGGCAGCAAGATGTTCCTGTGCATGCTTCCTTCCCTTACCACACGTTCCCATCTCAGGTCTTGCTCCAGTGTTTAGTGAGCTGTTCAGGTAATAAGGCAGAGCTAGAAAGCTCCAGCAAGTTTGAAAGCATTACCGCTCCTCATTTCTTACCTATGGGTAGTGCATTCTTACATTGTAAGAAGCATCTTCCAGCAGCATTCCCAGTCTCCTAGCTAGGGGAGGAGGACCTGGATGGACGTCAAGGATTCAGCTTTCTGGGGCCAGAACCAGAGGGCTGGTTCTGGGGTTCTCTGTTGTTCTAAGGGTGGGCTGACGTGTCTATGTCTGTGGCTGCTGTCTGTGGTTGATGTGCAGCTTCTGTTGAGTTCACATTAAGTCCCACTGATGCCTTTGTGTCTTTGTCTGTTTCCTCTGTCCCTGCTCTTTCTAACAGGCACAACTCCATCCACACCAAGCACACCACCATCGACAACCTCTCCCTCAACACCGGAGACTCTCACTACCACCACCAGCCCTCCAACCACAACCACAACCACAACAAGAACACCAACGGTTACTGGATCTTCAATGACCACATCAAGTCCTGGAAGTATGTTCCCAGCAGTAGTCATTCCCACCAAATTCCTCTGCATCTAACTGCACAACCAACAAATAATTATCTGGTTGTTCTGTTATTTCTGACCTTGTACTGGGAGTACTGAAGGTCTGAGAGTAACCTCCATTTGTGACTCTGGATAGGACTGGGGATGGGTGTAACTTCTGGACATCCTAGGAAATGTCATGTGCCCAAAGCCGGCCTTTTGTTCTGGCTGCTTCAGAAGGAACAATGATTTAGGGGTCCTGGGCAGCTGGTTTGGACTTCCCTGACTCAACAGTGCTCCCAGGTGATATTTCATCCTGGTGCCTCATCTTGTACAGATTCTGAAGTGATGGAAATCTTGTGTTTACCCCTGTTGGTCCTAATCCTTCCGCTGGCCAGAATGTAGTCACCGGGCACATGGAGTGCAATTGCAGTGGGACTTGGTGTTGTGACCCTTGCATTTCAGGCTCTATTTGGGCACAGCTGTGTATAGTTTCCTACTTTCTGCTCCTCCCTTACCCTTTTACTGTTAATAGTGTTCAGCTACTCTAGGTGTAAGAAGGAAGGATTCTTCTGCCAGGCTTTTGGGAACAGTTCCAGTCTGCATACTACCCTTTGCTGTGAGCTGTGGTCTTTGGCTGATCAGATCCACTAGTACACTGGGGAGCCCTTTATCAGGCTGACACTGGGAAGTCACATGACAAACGGGCAGCAAGATATTCCTGTGCATGCTTCCTTCCCTTACCACATGTTCCCATCTCAGGTCTTGCTCCAGTGTTTAGTGAGCTGTTCAGGTAATGAGGCAGAGCTAGAAAGCTCCAGCAAGTTTGAAAGCATTACCGCTCCTCATTTCTTACCTATGGGTAGTGCATTCTTACATTGTAAGAAGCATCTTCCAGCAGCATTCCCAGTCTCCTAGCTTGGAGAGGACAGCTGTCACCCTCTCTGTGCATGGATGTCAAGGATTCTGCTTTTTATGGCCAGAAAGGGAGGGGTGGCTCTGGAGACCTTTGTTGTTCTAAGGTGCCCTGCCTTGTCTATGTCTGTGGCTGCCGCCTGATGTGCAGCTTCTGTTGAGTTCACATTGAGTCCCACTGATGCCTTTGTGCCTTTGTTTTCTTTGCCCCTGCTGTTTCTAACAGGCACAACTCCATCCACACCAAGCACACCACAATCGACAACCTCTCCCTCGACACCGGAGACTCTCACCACCACGTCCAGTACCACGATGCCCCCCAGCAGCACCACCAGCATCAGCACCCCGAGCACAACAACTGTTACTGGATCACCAACACCCACCTCAACTACTCCAAGCACATCCACGCCCACACCCACATACACCACCACCACATCAATTCCAGGTACTTCTACATTTTGTGCTCTCACATGTTTCCCTGCTTGTTGGAGTAATGACAGTTCGTAAGCACCTCTTTCTGTCCCTTTATGGGATTAGGGATGGGTATAACTCCCAGGTATTCCAGGAAATGGGCTGTTCCAAACCTGAGGGTTTGGGCTAAGTGTTTCATAAGGAACAAGAATTCAGGGATCATTAGAAGATTGTCTTGGCTTCCCTGACTCAACAGGGCTCTAAGGTGTTGTTTCACTCTGGTGAAACAGCTTAGTGAGATGTTAAACTGATGAGAAATGTTGCTCATGCTGTTTTTTGCGCCGTCGTTCTGCTAACAAGAATGGAATCACTGGATCCATGGAGTTCAGTTGGAGTAGTGCTTCATCTAGTGGCAGTGGCATATCAGGCTCTGTTTGGGCACAGCAGTGCCAAATTTTTTCCCTTTTACTTTCTTCTTTGTTCTGTCAGTGCTAACAGTTGTCAGTTGTAAGAGATGTTGGAAGGAAGGATTGCCCTGCCAGAGTTTTGGGAACAGTCTCTCTCTGCAGACTGGCCCTTGCTGTGGACTGTAGCCTTTGATGAGATTCACTAGTGCCCAGGGAAGTCATTCATCAGGCCTTCATAGCACCACAGGGATATCACATGATGATCAGGCAGGAATGTATTCACAGAGTCAGTTAGGTTGGAAAAGATCTCTGAGATCATCATGTCCAACCTTTGCCTGATCACCACAATGTCACCTAGACAATGGCACTAAATGGCACATCCACTTTTTTCTTAAAAGCGAACAGACACTGTGGCTCTGCCTCCTCCTTGGGCAGTCCATTGCAGTGTCTAAATATTTGTTCTCTGGAGAAATTTGTCCTGACATTCAACTTAAACCTCCCCTAGCACAACTGCCTCATGCACAGCTTCTGTTGAGTTCACATTGGGTCCCACTCATGCCTTTGTGCCATTGTCTGTTTTCTCTGTCCCTGCTGTTCCTAACAGGCACAGAAAGCACATCCACACTGAGCACACCAAAATCGACAACCACTACCTCGCCAACGGAGACTCCCACCACCACCACCAGCCCTCCAACCACAACCACTGGTCCTGGATCAACAACAACCATCTCAACTCCTCAAAGTATGTTCCCAAAACCAATAATTCTCACCAAAACCCCTCTTCCCCCAGGAACAAAATTAACAAAAAATTCTCTGGTTCTGTTGTCATGTCTGGCCTTGCTGTGGGAGTAGTGAAAGTCCATGAAGCACCTCCATATGTGGCTCTAGATGGGATCAGGGATGGGTGTAACTTCTGAGAGTCTTGGGAAAAGTCCTGTGGTCAAATCTTGTCCTTGGGCTGGCTATTTCATAAGGAACAAGGATTTAGGGGTTCTTGGGGGAAAGTCTTGTCTTTCCTGACTCAACAGTGCTTCAAGATGGTATTTCATGTTGGTGCCCAGCTGAGACAGATGCTGAACCAATGGGTAACATTGCTTTTGCAGCTGTTGGACCATGTCTTTCAGCTGGCCAGAATGTAGTTACTGGACCTGTGAAGTGCAATTGGAGTGGGACTTGGTCTTGTGGAAGTGCATTTCAGGCTGTGTTTGGGCTCAGTCATTTCTCCTCCTCCTATGCCTTCTCAGTGTCAGTTGTTTTTAGCTGTTAAACATGTAAGAAGAAATGATTCTCCTGCCAGTCTTTGAGGGAGCAGTTTCACTCAGCATACTGCCTCTTGCCGTGAGGTTTTGGTCTTTGGCTATCACCTCATCTGGTGAGATCCACTAAGTGCCCTAGGAAGCCCTGCATCAGGCCGACATTGAAATATAGGGGGAATCACTTGCCAATCAGGCACAAATATACTCCTGGGCATGCTTTCCTTCCCAGCTTCCCCTCTTATCTCCTATTCCATGAATTAGTGAGGTGTTCCAGTAATGAGGCAGAGATAGAAAGCTCCAGCAAGTTTGAAAGCATTGCTCCTCCTTACCTATTGGTGGGTCTTTCTAATTTTGTGAGAAGCACCTTCCAGCACCATCTCTAATCTTTTCACTAGGGAAGGAGGGCCATGATGCTCTGTGTGCATGGTTGTCAAGGATTCTGCTTTCTATGGCCTGAAAGGAAGCACTGGTTCTGGGGACCTTTGTTGTGCTAAGGGTGGGCTGACCTCTCTAGCTCTGTGCTCGCTGCCTCATGTGCAGCTTCTGTTGAGTTTCTGTTGAGTCTCACTGATGCCTTTGTGCCTTTGTCTCTTTTCTCCATCTCTGATGTTTCTAACAGCCCCACCTACGAAGACACCAAGCACGCCAGAAACGCCAAGTACTCCCACTCCAACAGCATCTGAAACTCCCAACATCACGTCCAGCACCACGATGCCCACCAGCAGCACCACCAGCATCAGCACCCACAAGACAACGACAACAACTGTTACTGGCTCATCAACAACTTTCTCAACTACTTCAAGCGCACCTACACCCATATGGGAATGGAAAACCACTTCCAAGTCACCGGAGACTCTCAGCAGCACCACGACAACCACCAGCACCAGTACCACGACAACCACCAGCACCAGCAGCAGCATCACCACCAGCAGAGCACCGACGACAACAACAACAACTGTTCCAACAACCATCCGAACTCCTGCACGTATGTTCCAAAACCAAAAAATTCCTGCCAAAAGCCCTGTGCCTCCAACTACAGTACCAACAAATAATTCTCTGGCTCTGTTGTTGCTTCTGGCCTTGCTATGGGAGTAGGGAAGATCCATGAGTACCTCCATATGTGGCTCTGGAAGGGATCAGGGATGGGTGTAATTTCTGGGCAGCCTGTGGCTAAATCTGGCCCTTGTTCTGGCTGTTTGAAAGGAACAAGGATTTAGGGGACCTTGGGAGAAGGTCTTGTCTTCCCTGCCTCAACAGTGCTCCAAGGAGGTATTTCATACTTGTGCCCAGATTAGACAGATACTGAAGTGATGGGAATGTTGCTTTTGCTGCCATTGGACCTTGTCCTTCAGCTGTCCAGAATGTAGTCACTGGACCCAAGGTGTGCAGTTGGAGTGGAGCTAAAGTTTGTGGCAGTGGCATTTCAGGCTCTGTTTGGGCACAGCTGTGCAGACCTACTTCCTTTTCTCTGCTGTTTTGTTTCTGTGGCCATTGCTGCGACTTTCCAGCTGTTTGGGCTGTAGGGTGTTTCCATGGCTTTAGCTGGCAGAGTTTGGGGATTGGTTTCAGAGCTCAGATTGCCACTTTGGACAGACCCAGGCTCTGGGCAGCTGGATTCTACCAGCATTCCTGTTGGTGCTTGTCTCCAGCAATCTGTGTGCTGCTGAGAGGTGCTGGAAAGCACTGGGAAGCAGCTGAGGCTTTGTCAGCAGCGCGGGTCCTGTGCCTGCTTTCCCTCTTTCCCTGTTGTTCGTCAGATGCTTTCCCAGTGGTTGGTTTCTCCATGAGATATTGAGGTGGTGTGCATGGCCCAAGAAGCTGAGAGAGTGGCAGGAGTCTCTGCTTAGTCGCACACTCTGCCTCCTGTATGGGCCTTAAGTGTGTGTTTTTTTGCATACAAAGCAGTGTGCCCTCCAGCTGGGGCATACACACATAACTCATGAGTGCCTGTGTCCTGATTTGGGCCAGGAGTGGTTTTTAGGGCCAGGAAGGAGAGGCCTGGCCAGACCACTGAGCTTTCTTATGGCCAGTGTTGGCTGAGTGCAGTAGCAGCCTGAGGGGCACTGCTGAGTGCAGGGGATGCCCAGAGCACCACCTGTGTGTGAGCTGGTGCCCTGCATTGTTGTCTCTCTCCTGTCTGTTCCTGACTGTCTGTCTTGTTGTCTCCTCAGCGTGTGAGTGCATCTGGACAGACTGGATTGATGTGACTTATCCAGATGCTTCTGACAAGAATAGTGGTGACTACGAAACCTTTGAGAACATTTGGAAGAAATACCCCTCCTGGGATTGTGCAAAAGTTGAGAATATTTCATGCCGAGCAGAGAAATTCCCTAGCACTTCCATTGCAGATTTAGGGCAGAAAGTGGAATGTAATGTTAACGTAGGGCTCATTTGTAACAATAAAGATCAGCAGATAGGAGGTATAATACCAATGCCGGTGTGCCTCAACTATGAGATCAGTGTCTGCTGCACCCCCAACAAACCAGAGTGTCTTCCAACTCCAAGCACCACGAGCACCACAACTTCCACAGCTTCCACCACAACGAGCAGTGTGTCCCCTCCAATATCAACCACCGCTCCAACATCAACATCAGTGGAGACTCGCAGCCCTACCATCACCACCACCACCACCAGGGTGCCCCCCAGCAGCACCACCACTAGTGGCAGCACCTCAGAGACAACAAGAACTGCTCCTGTCTCAACAACACCCGTTTCAACTACTTCAAGCACATCCACGCCCACACCAACCTACACTACCACCACCACCTCACCAACTCCAGGTACTTCTCTGATCTGTGTTCTCATGTGTTTCCTTGCTGTGGGGAGCTGGAGGTCTGTCAGCCCCTCCATTTGTGCCTCTCTCTGGGATCTGAGACTGAACTAATTGTTGTGTATCCCCTGAAATGGCTTTTGCCCAAAGGTGGTGCGTGGCCTGGTTGTTTCAGAAGGAGCAAGAATACAGGGCTCTATGTCCTCCTTTCCTGTAGAGATCTTGATCCTCTTGTTACTGTGCAAACATCCTTCCGTGACCACAGATTCCCATCTCAGCTCTTACTCCATGAGTTAGTGAGGTGTTCAGGTAATGAGGTAGAGATGGAAAGTCCCCAGCAGATGAAAAGCATTACTCTTCCTCCTCTCTTCCATATCAGTAGTTCTCTCTGATTTTGTGAGACGTGCCTTCCAGCACTATCCCCAGTCTCCTAGCTAGGCAAGGAGGGCTGTGACCCATCCTATGGGTGCATGGATGTCAAGGATTCTGCTTTTTATGGCCAGAAAGGGAGGGGTGGTTCTGGAGACCTTTGTTGTTCTAAGGTGCCCTGCCTTGTCTATGTCTGTGGCTGCCGCCTGATGTGCAGCTTCTGTTGAGTTCACATTGAGTCCCACTGATGCCTTTGTGCCTTTGTCTGTTTTCTCTGTCCCTGCTCTTTCTAACAGGCACAACTCCATCCACACCAAGCACAGCATCCCCTACAGCAGAATTGCCCACCACGTCCCTGGAGACTTCCAGCAGCACCACCACCACCCCCAGCACCAGCACCCCGGCAACGAAAACCAGTCTTATTGGATCACCAACGCCCACCTCAACTACTTCAAGCACATCTTCACCATCACCAACATACACCACCTCCTTATCAACTCCAGGTGCTTTTAAGTTTTGTAGTGTCATATGTTCTTTACCTTTGAGACTGCTGAGGGTCTGTGAACACTTACTTTTTTGCCTCTGTGTGGTATTATGAATGAATTGACTTCTGGGCAGCCCCTGAAACAGCCTTTGCCCAAAGCTAGCCCTTCAGTCTGTTTCAGATGGAATAAGAACTTAGTAGCTTTTGCTGCTGTTGGACTTTGTCTTTCAGCTGGCCAGAGTGGCATCCCTGGACACATGGAGTGTGATGGAATGGGGCTTGATTTTGTAACACTTGCATTTCAAGCTCTCTTTAGGCACCGATCTGTGGTCTGTATTCCTCTCCTGCTCCTTTCCCATGTCAATACTAATGCTTCTCAGCTATTATAGATGGAGGAAGGAAGCATTCTTCCATACTTTTGGAAACAGTTTATTCTGTAGACTGTGACTGTGAACTGTGGTCTTTGCCTGACCAAATTCACTAGTACTCTGGGAACTCCTGTCAGCAGAAAACCACTTGCCAATTAGCCAGGAACATATTCCTGTGCATGGTTCCTTCCCTGACCACAGCTTCCCATCTCAGCTCTTTCCTGAGGATTTACTGTGGTGTTCTAGATAATGAGTCAGAGATAGAAAGCCCCAGCACAATCAAAAGCTTGCTCCTTTTCATCTCCTTACCTGTTAGTAGGTCTTTCTGATTTTGTGCAAAGCACATTCCAGTGCCCTCCCCAGTCCCTTTACTAGGAGAGGAGGGGTATGACCCTGTGTATGCACAAATTTCAAGAGAGGGGGCCAGAAAGGAAGGTCTCATGCTAGGGATCTTTGCTGTACTAAGGGTGGGCTGACCTCTTTAGGCCTGTGGCAATGGCCTCATGTGCATCTTCTGTTCAGCTCCTATTGAGTCCCACTCATTCATTTGTATCTTTGTTTTCTCTGTTCCTGCTGTTCCTAACAGGCACACCTCCATCCACACTGAGCACACCAAAATCAACAACCACTACCTTGCCGCCGGAGACTACCACCACCACCACCAGCCCTCCGAGGACCACAACCACTGTTCCTGGATCAACAACAACCATCTCAACTCCTCAAAGTATGTTCCCAATGCTAGTAATTCCCATAAAACCCCCTCTGCATCTAAGCACAGAACCAACAAAAAATTATCTGGTTCTGTTGTCATTTCTGGCCTGGCTGTGTCAGTAATGAGGGTCTGTAAATACATCCATTTGTGGCTCTGTGTGGGATCAAGGATGTGTGTAACTTTTGGGCATTACAGGCAATGAGATGTGCCCAAAGTTAATTTGGGCTCTTTCAAAAGTGATGAGGATGCAGGCTCCCAGGAAGAAGTTCTTGTCTTTCTTGATGCAACAGTGCCATGAGGAGGTATTTCGTTTTCCTGCCCAGCTAAGACACATGCCGAGCTGATGTAAAATGTTGCTTTTGCAGCTGCTAGACCATGTCCTTCAGCTGGGCAGAATATAGTGATGGAACCCATGATGTGCAGTTGGACAGTAAATTTTGTTCTTGGCACTGGCATTTAGGCACTGTTTTAGGCTCAGTTGTATAAACTTTTTCCCTCACTTCTCCTTGGCTAATCAGATCCACTAGTACTGTGTGATGTCCTTTATCAGGGTGACATTGGGAAAATCACATGACTAAAATGTGTTCTGCTGCATGATCCATTTCTGGAGCACAGATTCCCCTGAGTTTTTATTCTATGAGTTAGCGAGGTATTTAGGTAATGAGGCAGAGATAGAAAGCCCCAGGCAGATCCAGAGCATTACTCCTCCTCATCTCTTAAATACTTACCTACTAGGTAGGTCTCTCTAATTTTGTGAGAAGCACCTTCCAGCACCATCCCCAGTCTCTTCACTGGGAAAGGAGGGCCATGACTATCTCTTTACATGGATGTCAATGAGTTTTCTTTCTGGGCTAAGAAAAGAAGGGCTGGTACTAGGCACCTTTGCTGTGCTAAGGGTGGGCTGACCTCTCTAGGTCTCTGGCAGCTGCCTCATGTGCAGCTTCCATTCAGCTCTTGTTGAGTCTCACTCATGCCTTTGTGCCATTGTCTGTTTTCTCTGTCCCTGCTGTTCCTAACAGGCACAGAAAGCACATCCACACTGAGCACACCAAAATCGACAACCACTACCTCGCCAACGGAGACTCCCACCACCACCACCAGCCCTCCAACCACAACCACTGGTCCTGGATCAACAACAACCATCTCAACTCCTCAAAGTATGTTCCCAAAACCAATAATTCTCACCAAAACCCCTCTTCCCCCAGGAACAAAATTAACAAAAAATTCTCTGGTTCTGTTGTCATGTCTGGCCTTGCTGTGAAAGTCCATGAAGCACCTCCATATGTGGCTCTAGATGGGATCAGGGATGGGTGTAACTTCTGAGAGTCTTGGGAAAAGTCCTGTGGTCAAATCTTGTCCTTGGGCTGGCTATTTCATAAGGAACAAGGATTTAGGGGTTCTTGGGGGAAAGTCTTGTCTTTCCTGACTCAACAGTGCTTCAAGATGGTATTTCATGTTGGTGCCCAGCTGAGACAGATGCTGAACCAATGGGTAACATTGCTTTTGCAGCTGTTGGACCATGTCTTTCAGCTGGCCAGAATGTAGTTACTGGACCTGTGGAGTGCAATTGGAGTGGGACTTGGTCTTGTGGAAGTGCATTTCAGGCTGTGTTTGGGTTCAGTTGTGTAGACTTTCCTCCTTTCCTCTTCCCCCTAGGCCTTCTCAGTGTTAGTTGTTTTCAGCTGTTAAACATGTAAGAAGGAATGATTCTCCTGCCAGTCTTTTTGGGAACTTTGCAGACTGCCTCTTGTTATGAACTGTAATTTTTTGGGTGATGCTATCTCTGATGAGATCCACTAGTGCCCAGGGAAACCCTGCATCAGACTGACATTGGAACACAGAAAAAATCACATGCCAATCATGTGCATGCTTCCATCCCTGATTACAGCTTCCCCTTTCAGCTCGTACACCAGGATTTAGCAAGGTGTTCAGATAATGAGGCAGGGATAGAAAGCCCCAGTCGGATACAAAGCATTACTCCTCCTCATCTCTTACCTATTGATTGGTCTTGCTGATTTTGTGAGAAGGACCTACCAGCACCATCTCTAATCTCTTCACTAGGAAAGGAGGGCCATGATGCTCTGTGCATGGATGTCAAGGATTCTTCCTTTATATGGCCAGAAAGGAAGGGCTGGTTCTGGGGACCATTACTGTGCCAAGGGTGGGCTGACCTCTCTAGTTCTGTGGCTGCTGCCTCATGCACAGCTTCTGCTCAATTCACATTGAGTCCCACTCATGCCTCTGTACCTTTGTCTGTTTTCTCCATCCCTGTTCTTTCTAACAGCCCCATATCCATCCACACCGAGCACACCACAATCGACAACCACTCCTACGCCGCCAGAGACTCCCACCACCACCATCAGCACCCCGACAACAACCACCACTACTACTGGATCAACAAAGCCCACCTCAACTACTTCAAGCACATCCTCACCAACACCAACATACACCACCACCACACCAACTCCAGGTACTTCTCTGGACTGTGCTGTTGGTTGCTCCTGTCCTGTTGCCCTGAAGTTACATGAGCACCTCAAAGTTACACCGGGATGAGTGTAACTTCAAGGCAACACGGGAACAGCCGTTGCTGAAAACTTGCCTTTTATCTGACTGTTTAAGAAGGAAAAAGGTTTTGTCATTCTGGAGAAAATGTCTTGAAAATTTCGTGCTGCTGCCTAGCTTACATGGATGCTGAACTGATGGGAAATCTTGCCTTTTTTGCTTCTGGACCTTGTCCTTCAGCTGGCCAGAATTTAGTCACTGCATGGCTTTGTTTTTTTTGGCACTGGCATTTTAGGCACTATTTGTACATAATGGTGTAGACATTCTTCCCTCTCTTCTATTCCTTTGCCCTGTTAGTGCAAAAATGTTTCAGTGGTTATAGATGTAGGAAAAAGGATTCCTCTGCCATCCTTTCAGGACAGTTTTATTCTGCAGACTGTTACTTTGAACTGCATCTTTGGCTGATCAGATCCACTAGTACTCCGAGAAACCACTTATCAGGGTGACATTGAGAAAATCACATGCCAATCAGGCAGGAACATACTGCTGTATAGACTTCCTTCCCTGATCACAGATTCCCATCTCAGCTCTTACCTCATGAGTTAGTGAGATGTTCAGCTAATGAGGCAGAGATAGAAAGTCCTAGCCAGACCCACAGCGTTACTTCTCCTCATCTCCTATCTATTGGTAGGTCTCTCTGATTTTGTGAGAATCGCCTTCCAGCACTATGCCCAGTCTCTGTTAGGAGAGGAGAGTCATGATACTTTCTGTGCATTGATTTCAAATATTCTGCTTTCTACAGCCAGAAAGCCAGGGTTGGTATGAGGAACCATTGCTGTACTAAGCTGACCTCTCTAGCTCTCTGCCAGCTGCCTCATGTGCAGCTACTCTTGAGTTCACATTGAGTCCCGTTAATGCCTTCGTGCCTTTGTTTTCTCTGTCCCTGCTTTTTCTAACAGTCCCACCTTCATCCACGACGAGCACACCAAAATCAACGACGACTCTGCCACCAGAGACCTCCACCTCTGCCACCAGCGCTCTGAGCACAACAACCACTGCTACTGGATCAACAACACCCACCTCAACTACTTCAAGCACATCCTCACCAACACCAACATACACCACCACTACATCAACTCCAGGTACTTCTCTGGCCTGTGCTGTTGCTTGATCCCTTCCTGTTGTTGCCCTGAAGGTACATGAGCACCTCAAATTGTGCGTCTCATGTGGATCTCGGATGGGTGTAACTGCAGAGCATCCCTGGAAGAGTTGTTGCTTAAAACTTGTTTTTCATCTGACTATTGAAGAAGGAACAAGGTTTTGTGGTTCTGGGCAAAAGATCTGATCTTCCCTCACTCAAAAAGGCTCAGAGGAGGTGTTTCATACTGATGCTCAGCTTACACAGGTCTTGAACTGACGGGAAATCTTGCATTTTTTTGCTGCTGGACCTCATCCCTCAGCTGGCCAGAACATACTCACTGGACATATGTGCAATTGTGGCATGGCTTTGGTTTTTCAGTACTGACATTTTAGGCACTGATTTGACATAACTCTGTAGGACTTTTTCCCACTGTCCTGTTCCTTTGCTCTGTCAGTGCTTGACAGCTGTTATAGATGTAGGAAGGATGGATATGCTTTTGGAAAGAGTTTAATTCTGCAGACTGTGACTTTCTGAGAACTGTGGTCTTTGGCTGATCAGATCCACTAGTATTCTGGGAAGCCACTTATCAGGGTGACATTGAGAAAACCACATGCCAATCAGGCAGGAACATACTGCTGGGCATGCTTCCTTCCCTGATCACAGTTTCTCATCTCAGCTCTTACCTGAGGATTTAGTGTGGTGTTCTAGATAATGACATGGAGATAGAAAGCCCCAGCAAGATCAAAAGCATTGCTCCTCCTCATCTCTTACCTATTGGTTGGTCCCTCTAAGAAGCACCTTCCAGCACCATGTCTTTGCTAAGAGGGAAGGGCCCTTACACTGTGTGTGCATGGATTTCAAATATCGTGCTTTTGGGAGCCAGAAAGGAAGAACGGAGCTATGGTTGTCTGACCTCTCTAGCTCTGTGGCTGCTGCCTCATGTGCAGCTTCTGTTGAGTTGACATTGAGTCCCACTGATGCCTTTGTGCATTTGTCTGTTTTCTCTGTCCCTGCTGTTTCTAACAGGCACACCTCCATCCACACTGAGCACGCCAAAATCGACAACCTCTCCCTCGACACCGGAGACTCTCACCACCACCACCAGCCCTCCAAGCACCACAACCACTGTTCCAACTACCACCACAAATCCTGAAAATATTTCCACCAGAACCCCGTCGGGTCCACCCACTGAAGCAATAAGTAATTCCCAGGGTTTTGTGTTCGTTGCTGATTTTAGAAAACAGGGTTTATTGGCAGCTTAACATGTGTTTTAGTTTCTAAACTCTGCACTAATGTAGTTGATTATATCTCAAAAACATCCCAGCTAACCTTTCAGCAGCAATGTTATATCCCCTGCTGTCCCAGTTCATCTGCCTCTGTTAAAGGGCATGAAGGAGTTTGCCTGTTCTCACCCATATGTAAATCAGTTTTCATTGAAGCACCATCCTTGTGGGCTGCCTGGGCAGAACCAGTGTATCTTAATTCCTCTAGCATTACTACTGCACTCTTATTGTGTACACAGTGCTTCTCTCTCTATCATGTGTCACTTATGTTATGAAAGCACAAATAGATGGCTCTGAGGCTGGTCTGTGAGAGTCATGAACACTTTTTAACATCCTAATCAAAAACTACTTTAAAGGAGTTTCCATTAACAACCATAATGAAAACTGGCCATGTGAAAAAGCAGAAAAGTGTATTTTGGGTTTGTAGCATCCCAAAATATCTTGTGTGTGAGTAGTCTTAAAGGCATTGGCATTAGAAATGGAACACAGACTACTCCACCAACGGCTCAGTTTCTGTAGAGTCAAATTACTCTGACCATAATCAATAGGGATATGAATGTGCCTCATGAAGCAACATAGGGAATAACGGTCTTTCCATAGAATATAATATGACAGCAATACAGTATTAACCAGAGTTCATTGATCAGTGGAGTCCCCTGGGATCTTGGACTGCTGGACTCTTCCATGCAATATAAAGTTTTAACACTGAGGAAGATGTTCCCTCTGGTACTGATTGTTGATAAAGTGTTTATATCAATGTCTCCTACGCAAGAGGCAGGATATTTTGTTAATAATCCCTCAGTGATACAAAATCATCAATAAAAAAATTTCTGCTTTATTTCTATCTAAAGACTCTATGCTTAGGCTTGATGAATTACGTATGCTTCGTGGAAAATGAGATGACATTAGGAAGAAAATGCAATTTCGCGACTTAAAATACTCTGTTTTCTTCCTATCTTAAAGAGACACCTGAACCAGAGACACCGACAACAACAAGCATTCCAGTTACTCCTTCAGTTACCCCACTGCCAACAACAAGAACGACAGAAATAAGTACCGTGTCTATTGCAAGCACCACTAGTCAACAGTCAACATCACCAGTGTCAACAAGCCCAGTGACAGCTACCACATCTGAGGTCACTAAAACAGGATCAACCCCCAAGACCACCACTTCAGGTCCCACACCCTCAAGTTCCACCAGCACCACACCAGTAACAGAAACTCCTATCCATGAGACCACTACCACCAGGACCTCAAGCCCTCCAACAGGATTATCTACCACCACTTCCAGCCCTGGCACCACCACAACCTCGGGACCAAGCAGCCCTACAGCAACACAGCCACCAGTATCGACAACCCCATTCACTGGAACAGGATCAACCCCCAAGACCACCACTTCAGGCCCCACACCCTCAAGTTCCACCAGCACCACACCAGTAACAGAAACTCCTATCCATGAGACCACTACCACCAGGACCTCAAGCCCTCCAACAGGATTATCTACCACCACTTCCAGCCCTGGCACCACCACAACCTCGGGACCAAGCAGCCCTACAGCAACACAGCCACCAGTATCGACAACTCCATTCACTGGAACAGGATCAACCCCCAAGACCACCACTTCAGGCCCCACACCCTCAAGTTCCACCAGCACCACACCAGTAACAGAAACTCCTATCCATGAGACCACTACCACCAGGACCTCAAGCCCTCCAACAGGATTATCTACCACCACTTCCAGCCCTGGCACCACCACAACCTTGGGACCAAGCAGCCCTACAGCAACACAGCCACCAGTATCGACAACCCCATTCACTGGAACAGGATCAACCCCCAAGACCACCACTTCAGGCCCCACACCCTCAGTGTCCACTCCCCCTACCACCACAGTAGGAACAGAAATAAGTACTCCAACCACGACCTCTGCAACTGTTACGACTCCAACATCACCTACATCAACCAGCCCCGTGTCAACCACTACCGCTGGTACTACTCCAACAGAAAGCTTTACCACCACTTCAGGAACCACCTCTAGTAGTTCTATCACAATCAATGCTACAACCACCATCTCCACAACCTTCAAAACCCTGCCGCCTGTCTCAACTACTACATCTGGGCCTACTGCAACATCAACTGCAGTCACCACTACAGAAAGTTCTACACACAGTGCAACTCCTCCAGTTAATGGGTCAACTACAGGTCTAACACCAACCACTCCCAAAAAAACTTGTACTATTTTCCCTAATGAAACTTATGAGGTGAGTAGATTTCATACTTTCATGATGTTTTGGATGGAGACTAGACACATAACTTCAATATTAGTAATGTAAAGAGTAAGCATAAATCTGGATAGGAAAGGAAGTGTCAGTCTGTTCTATTTCTTTCATTTTCTTGGGCATCAGCAGGACTTCCAACAATATTTGGATTAATAGCTTACATATTACAATTAGCTCTTCAAGGATAATTTTTAAAAAGCTTTCTGCAAGGAGTTAGATCGCAGTTCAGTGTTTGTCTTTGTTGTAGGATGGTTCTGATGAAGAGGAAACCAAGAGCTTAGTGCTCCTAAGCTATCTTCTCTATTTCTGCTTTTGAATAAGTCCAGAGTGGGTAAAAGTTGTTTTTGTGTTTACATTGCAGCCCAACAAAAATCCACAGGGCTGAATTTGGAATGAGTCATACTTGTTCACAGACTGGCTTCAGGGGAGGACTGTGAGACAGATCACTGCATTCGCTGGTTGTGAAATTTGACTCAGAGTTTTTTTTGTTTTGTTTTGGTTTTTTTTTTTGAACCCTCCACCTTTGACACAGACAAGTTTATGTCTTGTACATATCTAAAGCCTCATCATAGTTTAGATGCCTACCAACTTGCTCACTAGATCTGCAGGAAATTATACATGTCTGCAAAACTGGTAGAAGATAGAAGAAAACTCAATCACAATGCATGGACATAATTACCTTGGACATTTTTCCCTGAACAGTGTGTGTTCATTGTTCATTGAGTTTTAGCTGTTAATCTGCTCTAGGCATTCACGGAAGGGAATTGATCATATATTGGCCATTCATATTGATCAGTGTCTTTTACTGTTCTTTAGAGAGGGTGTAGGGTGAAGACACCTTAGGAGATTAGGTGAGACATCTCACTTTTAGACAGCTGAAACTAGAAAAAGTGATTCTCATTTTGGTTTACTGGCTTGATTTTTGTGCATAATGCTTTCCATTTAGCAGCTCTCAGTTGTTCTAGCTCATATTGCAGACCTAGATAGTGCTGACTGATGCACTTCAATCCTATTTTCAGATTTCTGATGGGGGAAAACTTGTCAATAAACATATTTTTTTTTTAGAAACCTTCAGAAGATATTCAGGCATAACTATTGTCAGTCTCACTGCTTCCTAAAGGTTTATCTCTCTCTCCCGCTCCCCCTTTCTTCAAACACAGCAAGGTGACTCGTGGATACTCTGTAACTGCACTAAGGTTATATGTATAGAAGACAACATTGTCCAGGTGATTCCAATAATCTGCAATCCACCCCCGAAACCCACGTGTTCCAATGGACTGTCTCCTGTGCCAGTCATGGATGAGGATGGATGCTGTTGGCACTGGGAGTGTGATTGTAAGTAAATATTTTGCTGAATATTTAATCTCCTGAGGAAACAATACTATTGTCAAGAACAACAATATTTATCAGGGAACAAGTATCGTGCAAAGCTGTGACTCAGTCTTCTAGTGTTGGTTAGAATGCTCTGTTGATTCTTTTTAGCTAATTGAGTGATTGGCTTAAGTTGCCATTATCTCTACCTAACTGTTGTGTTAGTAGAGTAAATTGGTCTTCCAAAGAAGGATTTAAATGTCCAGATCCAGATATTTATAGGCTAGAAGCATACATATATTTGTTACTTGTTCAGACTATTGGTAAAGATATATGTATGGTACAGTTAATCCCATTCTCAGTTGTCTGTCATTAATGTCAGATGAACTGTGCATTGAAAGTGCCTGGTTTTTATTGATGACTTCTAGCTAATGAGCTCATGCATTGACATATACACTTCATTAAAATTAAAATGCCCAAAGTTCACTGAGATGTTTCCCACATCTACAGATTTTGCTTGTAGTCTGATACGATTTTGTACATTGCCAAAATAGCCTAACTTAACTATGTTTTTTTTAGGCTACTGCACTGGCTGGGGAGATCCACATTACATGACTTTTGATGGACTATACTACAGCTATCAAGGGAATTGTACATATGTCCTTGTGGAAGAGATCAATAAGAAAGTTGACAACTTTGGTGTCTACATTGATAACTACCATTGCGATGCACGGGATGTAGTGTCCTGTCCTCGAACGCTCATTGTGAGACATGAGACTCAGGAAGTGAGGCTAACAACAGCACAACCAAATACTCTACAAGTAGAGGTACTATTGATTTCTCGATTCAAATATTAATACTGCATTAACAGGATCATTATATTCATAAGATTTGGGAAAAAAATAATGTGTGTTTTAGATTCAGTAACACTTTAGATTATAAAATTAGACTGCTTCAGAGGACTTCAAAGCATTTTTTTATTCTGAATCTGGGGAGAAAAAATTCTACAACTTCCTGTCTTTTTAATTTCAAATCTTTGCAGATCTCTCCTAAATACACAAGTGTGTATCGCTAAGAGTTAAGGATATAAAATAAGTTAATTTATAATTAACAATAATGTAACAAAGGAAAACAACGCAGAATGGGAGGAAATAATGTAAGGTACACATAACAATAAAGCGCTGGCCTGAAGCATTTTTTAAAAGTACCATTAGTAGCTTTGACTTGTGTCACCTTTTTAGTTTTTCAGAGTAGGACACTTATATTTTTATTCCACTGATAAATGTGAAGCCCAAGGTTTTTGGGCTTCAAAATTAATGAGAAGTGTTTGGGGCTCTTAGCTTTTTAATGTTTATTTGGTTTAGTTCTGTACATTACTGTGTGAGAATATTACAAGTTAGGTTGCAACATATTGTTGAAAATTTACAACATTTAGACCTCTTTTTTCTCTAAAGCAAAGAAATCTCTGCTGAGTGAAAGTAGTAGTATTAGTTTCACAGGTATATCATGGCTACCGTATTAAAATAAATAATACAGTTTAGTCTTATTTCTGTTATTTAATTTTCCTATAAGCACATTCCCTTTATGCCCAGGAACCTAAAACTTTATACCATATGAATTTAGGAGAATTTTATATTCCACTTTCATGAGGAGTTCTTGATGCCATAGTCACTCTAATAAGTCTGTTGAGTGTTAGGATTTATCTAGTTTAAACATTGAATAACCTCATTTGTCAGAGGTTAATGGACTTTTTGTGGCTCAGAGAAGAAAAGTTTGACTTTCCAGTAACAAAGGAAACACAGGAACTTTTGTTACAAATTAAAAGGATATTATTTACCTTTACATTCTCTCTGCAAAACAAAGGAACAGTCAATTGTTTTGAAAAGTCAAACCAAATTTATGCCTCTTTTCTGTTTTCCTTTATTTATTAGGTTACAGTAAACAACCAGCTCGTGTCTTTGCCTTACAAGAAGTTTGGTGTGAGCATCTATGAGTCAGGCATAAATAGTGTTGTGGAAATTCCTGAGCTGAAAATGAATGTGACCTACAATGGCTTGTCCTTTTCTATCAGAATGCCCTACAGCCTGTTTGGCAACAATACCCAGGGACAGTGTGGTAAGCCTCACTCTTCCAAATTTTGCACTCTCAGAAAACCACAGTGACAGCCCTGATGCAAAGATGAATGGTGTTTCCTAGCAAATCTGTGAGTGAATTCTTTCTCCCCATACCACCCTTAGGTACTTGCAATAACAACACGGCAGATGACTGCATGCTGCCAAATGGAAACATTGCAGAAAACTGTGAAACCATGGCAGATCATTGGCAAGTTGTTGATCCTTCCAAACCACAGTGCTCTCCAGGCCTAGTTCCTACAGGTTCACCTAGCACAACACCAACACAGCCTTGCAAAGAATCGTCCATCTGTGAGCTTATTTTGGGAAGGTAACAATCCTCTCAGTTTTACAACCCTTTGGTCTTTGATTTAAATGGAAATTTTAGGATTAGCTTACCAGTGGAAAGTGTCTCTAGCTGTTTCTCCATTTCTTATATCTTTATGATTTGCTTCTACTCCTTTCACTTTTTCTGGCTATTATTTTTTGCTGACAGTTTCTTTCAACCCTCTGGCTGCCATATTAACCTTTGTTGATGTTCCCATATTCTTTTATACTCTCTGCCCTACCCTGTCCCATGTTCTTACCTTTTCCCACGTTTACTTAGCAGAAAACAGAGTCCAACTGAAAATAGAAATCTTAATTTTTAGAACACCATGTCAGAAATTAATAAGAAAAAAAATCAAAATTGCTTTAAAGAGATAGCACATGGTTGCACCCAATAATATACAACTCCTGGACTCAAAATGTTGGTGTCAAAGTGTTTTATAGGGGAGGGAAGAATATTTTAAGGTATGTTGGAAGGTTTCTATCTGGATAACTGCTCTTAGCACAAATCTCTCATCAATAGTCCACATCCACATCTCCCTAATCTCCCGCGTTCACTGTTGCCACATGATAGCATGTTAAGCACATTGAAATAGATATGAATCATTCAGGAAGGAATAACGATAAATATTTCTGTTTCTAGTGTGTTCAAGCCATGCCATGCATTTGTCCAGCCTGAGAAGTACTATGCAGCCTGCGTTTTTGATAGCTGTGTACTTCCCAACCTAGACCTGGAATGCTCAAGTCTGCAGATCTATGCTGCCACCTGTGCTGATCAAGGCGCGTGCATTGACTGGAGAAAACACACGAATGGTGTATGCTGTAAGTATCTGGACATAAAAATTCATCTTGAATTATTAAGGAAGATTACTGCTGAAACAGTTCCACATAATGTCATACTGCTTTCAGAGTAATGAAAACACCAATAAATCACAGCACCTGCTCACCTTAAATAATTTTCCAGTAACATTTTTAACAAAGGAAATGATAAATTGGCCTGCAAAAATATACATGCATTGACTGTGCCAGAAACATCTGTATCAGTACATACTTTTTTTGTATGCAAGCAGCTCTATGCTTTGCAGGCATCAGCAGATCACTCTCTATTTGGTGACATGTACATTAGTTTTCATCTGTAGTAAGAGTGCAAAGGGAAGGATGACACTCCCTTTTGAGAAGTTGTGCAAAAGAGACTAAAACTATGCAAAAAATTATAGTCAAGGTGGAGACTCCTGGCTTTATCACCTTAGTGTAAAGTACAGTATTGTATCTATGACTAAATTGCACAGAATTATTCCATTTAGAGACATAAGTCTATCTGGGATATTTCCTCTTTACTTCTCAAGATTGTTATAGATAAGTGGGAAAATGAGTAAACAGTGTTTAAGTTCTTGGCATAAGGTCATGGGGCTTTTATACAATATTGTTACTGAGCTGTTCCTCCTTTTTGTTCTTCCATTCCAGCTCATGAATGTCCTTCAGGTAAAGAATATAGAGCATGTGGTCCTATTAAAGAGACGACCTGCAAATCAAGGTAAAAAATTCCTTCACAGTTAGTTGTAGCTTGTACAACTATTCAGTTGTATCTAATGCACAGGTGAATGAGCATTTCTGAAACTGACAGTCAAATTTATTAGCACTATTCTGTTGACCCTAAATCTGAGTGCCTGAACTGTTTCTGTTTCTGTTGTTTGGCTATATCAAACTGACACTGCAAACCCCAGTCACAAATGGGCAGATCATTTGCCACTGTATTTTCAGTGAAAGGTTATTTTGCATAATCCTCCTGTATGTGCCTATGACTAATGGCCTTTCTCTGAACATTTTGTCTTATAGAGGACAGAATGAGACATCAACTAAACAAGCGGAAGGCTGTTTCTGTCCTAATGGAACCATGCTGTATGACTCTGGTGTGGATGTCTGCGTGAAAACCTGTGGTGAGTTTTACTGCTTCACTTGGATGCATGATTGTTTCCTCTTTGTTTCCCTTCATGTATACAACAAAGATTTGACTGTGTGCAGTCCTCATACAATGTATAGTAGAGATCCCTCCTGTTATATGACTGGTAATGGAAATTTATTTTGGTATTTTCCAGGCTGTGTTGGAGTGGATATGGTACCAAGAGAGGTATGATGCTGTATGCTTTTGGATTTCAAGTAGAAGTTTGGGTGGGGAGAGGAGAGTGGTTTTCACTGGTACAATCTTGTTTTGTCATCTCTTTACTTTGTATTCCTGGTTTTACTTTTGTTCCTTTTAATTGGTTACTATGCAATCACTCATTTTATTGTTTTTCAATTGCAGTTTGGAGAAAAGTTTACAGTGGACTGTAAGGACTGTATTTGCCTGGAAGGTGAACATGGCATTGTATGTGAGCCTCATGTATGTGATCAAAAGAAGGTCACTTGTGAAGGAGAAGGCTTCTATGAAGTCACTGAAGTCAATCCTAAAGACTCCTGCTGCCCTCTTTTCACTTGCAGTGAGTTTATACTCTTGTTTCTAGTCTTTCTATACCTCTTGCAAATAGAAAGGAAAAGAGACTGAACTACCTTAGTACTGGAGATCTACAGCAGGGAGTCACAAAATAGTATCTTTTCACATGCTTTTAAAAATCAACTTGCCCAGTGCTAGGGAAAATACATTTTAATATTGCAATGAATCAGTATAACTGAATTTGCAGTTATGGGACTCAACATAGCTAAAGCTATAGTTATTGTGTTCGGGGCCACATTTTATTTAAGCAAAATGCAGAGAGATTATGAAATTCTCTGTGGATTTTCATTTTCCAGCAGTTGCCTAAGATCATGGAGAGAGTAGGAGTTGTTCCCTACTTCTTTGCTTAGAATGGTGATACTTTATTAACACAGCATAATTGCACAGTAGAAAAAAATTCATAAACTAATACAGTACCCCATATCCAGTGCCTGGATTTATGAGGAAAAATGTGTTCTCTATTTGCAATTTGGATTTTTTTGAAGACGATCTGGACTGTTTCTTAGCAATAGCAAGTTCATCCTAAGTGCTTTGATAGGTGCTTATTTCTAGTAGCTGTGAATTAATGTATTTTCTAGCTTATGATTTTTATTTTTCTTTTCCTCAGAATGCAATACAAGCTTGTGCACAGCTAAAGCCCCCAAGTGCTCACTGGGATTTGAAGTTCATTCTTATATTCCCAGTGGTCAGTGCTGTCCTGTATACCAATGTGGTAAGTCCCTTGGAAATATATTACAAAGATCAGCCTTATAGTTCTGTTTATTACATAATTTAGCATTACACTTAATAAGACTGTACAATAGCCTTTTGAAAGAGGTGTTAAACACAATCCGATTCTACAAATTCACTACTATTAAAATTGGTTATTAGTGCTATAATTATGAAACTAGAAAATCAGATACAGCTCAGGTGACTCAAGTTCAATTTCCTGCTTATAAATAAATATAAGAACAACTACAGAATTAACTGGGATGATGGTCTCAGCTTAATCTAGCAAAGGCCCTAGAAGCATCCCCAGTAAAAGACAGATTTGCAGTTCTTGCTAACTGAAACAAGGAAGTACTTGTATTTGTTAAGTGGACATTCTTGGCTACAAACTGTACTGCATATTTTGGGACAAATCTTTTCCCCTTCTTGCACATGCAGTATTAGTTTTTATAGTTTATACATGTTGCATCAGCTACCAGAACTGGGGAATAACCATATGATTTGTGATTCATTGTGGAAGAAATGAGTTGGATTAGAATGGGTTGAAGACATTTTTTATTCATTTTTTCCTATCTAAATTTCTAACTCCTTGCTTATTAACAGTTCCCAAGGGGGTTTGCGTACATGAGAATGCTGAGTTCTTGGTAAGTTCTGTTTCAACAGTCTTCAAAAATGCTTAAAAGACCGTTAGTATATTTGATCAGAAGTGCTATGAAAAGGTTTATCCAGTACAATAGATATTTTATAAATTTTCAAATTTCTGCCAGGAGTTTATCAATTTCACAAAGCTAAACCTTTTTTGAAAAGTTTCCTGGAAACTTTTCAAAAGGAAAGAAATTGTACTGCATTTACGTCAGTATCATAAAGGAAATTGGGTTAAGTGTGCTAGCATTTAAAAAAGTCAGTCCACATTTACTGTCAGCACATTGTTGCAGTTTTAAGACTCTGTTTTTAAAAACTAAAAACCATATAAATAAGTATTATTCTAACCAAATTTAGATTTCTAATTCTCTTGGGTCTAGTAATTGTACCTTTTCTTTTAATATCAGAGTTTGTCATTGATATACAGGACTTCAGTAAAGACGCATTAAATTATATTCAGTATTTTAAATGTTGTCTTCTTAAATGACTAGCCAAATAGCTATCCAGTTGTCTTTATCTGATTCTTTTCATTTTCCATTGCTTCATTTTCAGATTTTTAAAAAATTAATAAATATCTGTTTAAACATGTAATAACTCATTAATATGTGATTTTTTTCCTTTAAATGTGTAGCCCAACTCCTCAGTCTTTGTTGACAAGTGCCAGAATTGTGTCTGCACAAATGATGTTAATGTCAGCACTCAACTGAATATAATCTCCTGTGAACGTGTCCCCTGCAACACATACTGTCAACCAGTAAGTGACAAACTTAAAGATAAACAAGACTCCAAAATATTTATATTTGTGAACTCCAGCTTAATCAGTGAGTGGTATTAAGAAAGGACAGGGAGCTGAAACCTAGAGACCAACTCCAGCATGGATATCAGCTGTTCTTTGAGCCATCTACTGCCTGAGATTAACTGTGTAACTGTCAGCATTCAGCTCACACTGGCAGAATTAGCTGGGAAATTTCTGTAGACCACATTGTGGAGTAATATTTAATTACTATGCATATTTATTCTAGTGCTTTAATTTATTCCATTTATAACCTGCTTCTATCACTTGTCTCATGTTGATTTGGAACACAAAAAGGCACAAATCTTGAGTGCACTTCAAAGCATAATCAATTAATGAATTCATATGTTTTCATTTATTTCTCAAAAATTATAGTGCTATTGTTTTTAATTACTTTTAATTTCTAGGGATATGAACTTAAACCAGTGAAAGGCGAATGCTGTGGAAAATGTGTGCAGACCAAGTGTATTATAAAGACATCAGACAATTCTGAACTCATCTTGAGTGTAAGTATGCTCTATGTCTTAGTTCTCCACCAAATCTGTAAAGTTCCCAGTTCCAAAAAGGGAACTCCTCATTGCCAGAGACAAGGCTTTAGTATAAGTTTGCACCTGAAAGATCAAAATATCAAAATCTCAAAACCTAGCTACAATTTTTTCACCTGAAGGTAGGTTTCATCAAATA